>NC_141698.1:49495607-50695607 GCF_964263255.1 Lissotriton vulgaris | reverse complement strand
CGTCAAGAAACAACACCAGTCTACAATGATGTAGCATCAGAAAGTGCTACCGAGAGACAGATTGAAAGAACAATCCCATCAATTGACAGAACTGCCTCTGGTTATTTCATCAACTTCGACAACTTCTCTGAAGATAAAAACGACCCCGAAGTGATGCCAGAAACAAAAAAGTATTCTAAAGAAAATACAACAGGACTCCTTCAACAAATCAAAGAATTATATCTGGATTCACCGTTGATTGAGCATTGGATTATCTCAGGGGTATTCATACTCCTACTATGCCTAATTTTAGTTTTAATTTTAGGGAAGTTCATTACAATTGAATGGACACAGCAAGTCAGAACATCAACCTAGTCCTGAAACCACACAGATCATCCCACGTGAAGAAAAGAGAACTGTCAACAGTAAATGTCACAGCAATTCCAATACCTGGTGGGGTAGTATGGGAGAAAACAGACTATGAGATCTATGGTCCGGTCGAAATCCTGAAGTATCCTCATCAACTAAAGGTTTCCTTAAGTGACTTTGTGACACCAAGTACATTCTCTGATGATTGGGACTTTAACAGTATTAATGACATGATGTCTGATTTAGTAATGTCAGCTAGATTCACAGATCATGATTATTTACAAGGTTCATCTAGTTATGAGCAGTTATTCTGTTACACCCACTATGGGGATCATTACTTGCATAAATCTGCACAGCCTAGAAATGTTTTTATGTATAATCAATGGGAACATTGTTCTACACCACCTAAAAGCAGTTCTAAAGCATTTTTTGAGAAATTCAAATATTTTTCAGGTTTTAACACCAGTGATGCAGAAACGTTTTATTATAAACTGTTAGAGAAAACAGGAATGAAAACAATGCTGACAAATTCTAAATTGATATATTCAGAAGCATTTTATGACAAAATGATGACATTTGGTTTTGATTATTGGAAAAATAATATTGAAACGAAAACAATTTGGGGTACAAAAGATTGGCAGGTGCAAGGCATAGAAGCACTATTTAGAACCTGCATGATACCTGAACAAATGTTGTTTTTAAATGACACAATACACCAAACATCTTGTCTTGGCCTAGCTAAGATCAAAGACCTTAAAACACCGTCTATACCAAAGCCAATACCTGAAAATGTAACCGCAGATATTGAGTTAGGCGTGTCACAAATTTTACATTTCAACAGAACACATCCTGATTGGAAAAAGTGGTTAATCTGGCCTACAGACACAAATAGCTGTCAAGATAGGTTCCTGAATAAAACACAGGGGTTAAAATTGACCAGATTAGACCCTAGATACTCCCAGAGACAACATCCAGGGATTATAACAACATACAGTGTAGGGAAACTCTGCCTAGAATGGCTAGCTACATCCACACTGGCTGAAATTAAGCAACACTTGTCTTTAATAAAAGATGGTGCTGATTTGCGCGATTTCATTCTTGGACCACGCAAACAGCGTCAAAAGCGTTTCATAGCGACCAGCATCTATGCTGCTTACAACGAGGCTTGGAAAGTAAAGCAAATTGAAACTGCTGAAAAAATACGAGAAATTGATCGTATTAATTTGGAGAAATCTGTTTCTGTGGTAGACAATGGGTTAATGACTGTCTTCCAGAATATATTCTTTGGACAATATTGTATCCTCTGCCTTTGATGTGATAGACAGAGATTTGCTAATGTTACAACATGGCCAGTCTCAACTACGCTCTATTATAGAACTAGGCTGGACGCTGCAAAACCTTCGTTCAGGCTATGTGCCTTGGCGTTTAATCAACACAACGTCATTATTTTCCAGTTTTAACCTTACTGATAAACAGATCAGTTTGGCACAGAAAGGAGCAGACTATACAATCCTGAGCATCGAAAGACTCGAGAGATTACCATTGACAATGTCAGAGAGTCCTGTCATTGAATGGATAATACACGGGATTATCACAATTCCGATAACAACTTTCCGAGTTAAAAAGTGCCTTGAATACATACCTGCTGGCCAGTATGAACAATTGGGTAAAGGATATGTAAAATCCATATGGAAATTACCATATACTCATTCTTGCCATAGTGATAGCGACAAAAATGTATTTCTTAGTGGTGAGAACTGTAAACATTCACTAAGCGGTATACTTTTGTGTCAGGGTATTAATTTACACGGAGCATGTGATGGAAATTCAAACAACCTTTCATGCCACCAGCTAGTCACACCTGCAACTCAGATAGAGCCCTTCTTTATGCAACTTTCGAACGGGAGTTACATTCTAAGAACGGATCACAGGTGCTGTGGCCTCGCGCCAGGGACAAGTTATCTAGTACAAGTAACATCCACGGTCAAATGCTGTATGCAAGCATTGTTTCCGAGCGGGCCTCCAGACATAGTGACTCCCCTCTGGCCTCGTCTGAATCTCTATTCTATACGAATTGATACATTAAGCAAAGTTAAATCTGTACTTTTACAGACAACAGTGCCTATAACGTCATCTAAAGAGACGTATGATCTTCTAGTTGCAAGGACAGCTACTGAAATTCATGACCTTTTATCAACAAATTGCCCCGTGCATTTCGTAGAAATGTGCAGCCAACTCCTTAACATGTCTAGTGCAACAAGCATCCCAGGCATATTTAAGACAGTCTTTACGGGACTGCTAACACCCTTCCAGGCAATTTTGGGAATCTTTCCTAATTTTGTGCACTCCATCTTTGGCGGCATTCCACTATTTTTGGGACTCGTTGCAGGGATTCTATTTTTGACCATCCTGCTACGTTATGGCAAGCCTCGGCTCAGACATAGCTCCCATGGGAATGGAAGAGACAATCCTAGCAATGCGCTACAGGGACAGGATAACTAACGTCCTCGGATTGGCCAGGCTGAGAGATCTAAACATGACCTGGTTCCTTTCATTCAGACCGATATGGCAAAATTGCATTTTACCTGTGCTACGGTGTATGCTTTGCGGAGATGAATGCGTTTTGGACATCTGTCTTTCACTTCCATCAGCAGTACCAATGGACGTCGATACTTTGCTCAGTCCAATAACGGCTCACGCATTGTGTTGTCCCCAGTGGCTACCAATCCTGATGACGGCATTCGTGGAGACTCCTGTACTACAGCCAAGTGGTAACAGTGGAGCGAGTGACAAAAGCAACATCACCCAGGTACAACGTTCTGTGAGCATTGCTGGTCCTGCCTTCGATGACAGCAATCATTCTCACACCTGCCAAGTTACAGCGCTATCTAATTTGGTTGAACTATCACCTGATTTTGTAGACCAATTCTTTGCGAGCCTGTCTGATACGATGTTCTCACCCATAGAGAAACAATAACTTTTGAGAAGCCTTTCCGACACACAGCGTTCCCATGAACTCTGAATTCGGCCTTCAGTTTTGATCAACAAAAACTGCCAGGAGCTTTGGAAATCTATTTTCTTTGAATTGGACAATTTTTCTAACATTGACCCATTTTTTGGCACGAACAATTCTTTGCTTAACGTAAAAACTATTCTTAGAGAACAGAAGCTTCACACTTCTATTTCTAATCACATCTAGAGACATAACAACATAACACCAGCCTCTAGCACACATGTTATTACAATGCATTTTTATGTGATGATTTATCTCGCTTTTCTTCTGTCAGAGATACTTCATGTGTAATTCTATATGCATAATCGTTCATTGATTTCATATGCAATAATTTTTTGAATGATTACTATGCTTTTAAAAAAACGTACAGTACCTAAATTCTATGTATTACAAGTACGCCTATTTCGAATGCATTTATGTATTTTGGGGTGGGCAATGTTACACATGCATCTAATTGCTTAGTTTTAGTAATTTTGATGGACATTACCCGTGGAGTGGGTGTTGCGTGCTTATCTAGGTTCCTGATCGATACTGTGACCTTATGCCCCTATTCGGCTATAAACCCATTTATTCCCTATATTGGCATAACCGTTCAAGTGCGATTTTCTGAAAAGTCATCTCTGGCCTCACACGAACAGAGCCACATTCCAGCATGACTCTCTGCTACTTCCTTTGCGACCAATTAGTGCAATGACAGAGCAGCAGTCACTATCTGATATTCCTAGATAACACTCCGAGTTCTTCAACAAGATAAAAACTTAGCAAACCTGGAAATCCCCGCTTGCTATGTTTTGATTAGTAATGGAACTCTAATGAGCAACTGATAACTGTCACTTCCTAGTGACATCTTTAATTGACGTCTTATGTCCAGCAAACTTGCGTCAAACCCGGCACCTGTCAGGTATAAATATTACCAACGTTGCCTTAAGCAATGTGAGCTGTGAGCAATGAGCGAGAGCTACTGTTGCTGATGCTGGCTGCCTGCATGACCCTGTGTTGGTAAAAACTAGCACTCTGTCGCTGCAGCCTGCTATCCTGTGGTGGTGAAGCTGCTGATTACCATTATCGCCGCTACAGCGCGACCTATGGTGCAGTACGCTTGAGGAGCCGAGCAGCCGTCCTCTGCGAAGACATCCAGCCCAGCTGCCCGCAGACGCTGTCTCCCGCCTCCTTCCTCGACGCGCTGAAGAGAAGCCGCTGCATTTCTCGTGCAGAGAAATCCAGTCCCGGCGCTTCCGGTTTACCCTCGCGGGTGACTGGGATATCGAGAGAGACCCCTGAAGGAGATACCAATCCTCCATCATTCTATTCAGAGGTATGGTGTTGACTAAACCCTTAGACGAGAATTCTTGAAACAAACCTTGGCAAAACCAACTTAACTTAAGCTACTTACTTACTCCCCTTTTCACGTGTTAGGCTTAGGTCAGGCACACTGGGGTAGGCTTAGTTAGAAGCACCAGTTGAGTATGTTAGCCTAATGTATATATGACTGTATATATGTTTTATTACTTTTAAACCATTGTATGGCTAAGAAACCATACCAATGCTTTTACAGTTCTATTTCGCAATACTTATCTTACTGTACGTACTTTTTATAATAACAGTTATTGCAATTGTTATAATACATTTCTCTTGTACGAGAAGAAAGACTGTTCAATAAATGTTAACCCTTTGTTGATACACGCCCGTCTCTCTATTCTCTACATACCGTGAAAGTAAACTGCACTAGACTGACTGAGTGAAATCTATGTCTATTGTTTCACACGACCCTAGAGATCGACTCTTGATCTGAGGAGCAAAGTTGTCATGTTGCACGGTTGTTGGAAAACTGAATCCCTTCTTGTCTGTGCCAGGGAAGCTGATCACTTCCTATGCAGAGAAGAAAGTTTCCAGTGACCTCTGAGCTAGTTGGTAACACAACCCAATTAAGTTTAGCATAGTCAGTGGAGGCCTGGAATATCCGCAGTTCCACGTCGATACTACTGTTTATGTTATTCCAATGCGCAGGTCCTAGTGGGAAACTAGGAACTACACTACACTATATTATTGCAAATGCTTATTTATAGTCTGGCCATGGTCCAGTTTGGGTTAGCCCTCTTCATCCATTGATCTGTTCAACTGTCAGTTACATGTTGCTTCCGCCCACCATGGCATGCACCTTTATGCCAATGCACCAGCCTACTTCAGCTACTGGCTCTCCACCCATCAATTCAGTCAGTACAACTTCTTCTCCAACTCATTTTGATCTGAATTTAACCCCATACCATCTTCCCACGACAAAGTGACCAGACAGCGCGACTGCAACCACAGCTTCCACATTACTGAAAAACAGTCCACTGAATCAGATGCACTACTTTGTTAACTGTAGTACCTACTTGTACCAATAGTGGTTACTTGTTTAAATGTTGGGCCCAATAATTAAGTGCATCCTCCCCACACATTATAACAGATGTTGGACGGCTACAAAAAAGAGATGATGTCATTAAAGGGGGACACAACATCTGTTAATTGGTAATGAAACCATAACATGTTTCACCCTTCAGCAGTCGAGCGTCAATGCTCCACTACCATCCCCATTATCCTTTCTATACAGCGAAGTATTTATTTGCATGCCACAAGCTGCCAATGCTGCTTGCAAGAGGTTGTAGTACTACCTATCTATGCACAGCAAAAAGGCTGAGTTTATGATGAGCCTTAGGGTACCAAATTAACCAGAATGTACTTTTTTGGGCAAAGCTATGGGTGGTTAATGACATCAACAGGAAAAATAAATGTAGGGCAGCAATCTCGGCCTGCCAGCTTTACCGGCTTCGGGATGTACCGTCCATTCTCTCTCAGCACCCGGCTTCGGATTAAGATTTGACTGAAATATAAAAAAAAAAAAAAGAAGAGTTAAGCACTAGAAAGAGCACATACGTTCTTACTGTTCTGGCTGTGCAGTGTGTGGTCGTCATATAAAAAGTTATGCTATCAGAGCCACGCAATTTCACTCACACCTTACATCATCCTCAGCAGAATAGAGCTACCTGAACCATGTTCAATCACAAGCTTCATGGACCATGCGACGGTCACCTTGTCAATCACCACTGCATGTCAATCTCAGCAGCAGCCTACTTTAAAACATCGTATCGTATCGTATCGTAAGGGGTGCTTGTAAAGCGCACTGACACCATGGGTTTCCTGGCGCTGGTTGGAGATAGAGGGGACAGAGAGATTAGCCAGATTGGGGAAAAAGCCAAGTTTTTAAAGATTTACGAAAAAGGGTCAGAGAGTTGGAAATTTTAAGGGAGAGAGGGAAAGAGTTCCAGAGCTTGGGGGCCAGGTATGCAAATCTCCGGCCTCCAGATCTGCAGAGCTTATAAGAGGGAACAGTCAAGAAGTGAAGATGGGAAGATCTCAAATTGCGGGACGGGCAGTAGGGTCGGATGAGAGATTTTACAAAGGTGGGACAGGAGCCAGCCAAAGATTTGAAAATAAGGCAGCCGTTCTTGAAGGCTGCCCTAGAAGCAACAGGAAGCCAGTGGAGTTTGACGAGAAGGGGCCTGGCAGATTGCCACTTCGGGATCCCTAAGGCCAATCTCGCCGCCTGATTTTGGACCACCTGTAGTCAGCCCATCGATGTTTTAGGCAGACCATGGTAGATCGAGTTGGAAAAATCTAGGCGGGAGAGGACGAGGGCCATGATGACCTGCAGGAGGGCATCAGGTGTCAGAAGATATGCCACTTTCCTGATCCTGCGCAGTTGGTAGATGCAGGACGAGACCACGGTCCCCACCTGCGGCCCTAGGGATAGAGCGGAGTCAATAGTGACCCCTAGGCTCTTCACCGAAGCCACAGGGGTGGGAGAAGGGCCCAATTCCACTGGCCAGAATTGAGGCCCCCAGAAAGTGGAGCTCCTACCAGGGAGGAGGAGCTCCGTCTTACCGGGGTTCAACTTTAGCTGGTTATGGCCCATCCACTGGAGAATATGGGACATAGCTGACTGAAAGTTAGAAATAGCAGAGGGGGAGTTAAGAGAAAAGATGAGCTGCAGGTCGTCCGCGTAATTAAACACGGTAACGTCCCACAGCCTTAGGGAAAAAAGAAGGGGGCGAAGATAAAGATTGAAAAGGAGAGGGGACAGAGAAGAACCCTGGGGGACCCCACAGAGCGAATGCTCTCTAGGAGCCCTAAAAGCACCCAGGCTTAGGGTCTGAGACCTGCCCGTCAGGAAGGATCTGACCCAGGCCAGGGCCAGGCCCAGGATACCAGCCTGCTCGACACGGTGGAGAAGGATGTTATGATCCACCGTGTCGAAGGCGGCTGACAGATCTAACAATACCAGGGCCTGGGGGGTACCCCTGTCAACAAAGTCCCTCAGGGCATCCAGCACGGCCAAGATCACTGTCTCCGTAGAGTACATAACCACTATCCATACAGTAGTATGGAACAAAGGCTACAATTATCACCAAAGAGAAAAACAGTGCATTCCAAGTAGAGTAGAATAAAGTTTAGAAGGCTGTAGCGCATGCCATACTTGTATTCCTAGAGGAAAACGTTGTCAACCCATTTTTTTCAAAAAATATAAAGCAGCTGCCTTAGTCCCATCTGCCCTTACCTCAAGTTACCATGCTCTGAAAATACTGCTGCAGCATGCAAGGCAAAACAAGTGTAATTCCAAAGATAATGAACACATTTATCAAACGAAAACAAGTCGAGATCAGGGATATGTGACTTACCAGACTGTCAGAAGTCTGGAATACCAATTATACTTTGTAATTACAGCATAGTTCTTGGCTAAAATACATTTAGTTCACTCTCTCAAAAAAAAAAAACATCTGCAAGCAAAGGGAATTTAAGTTCATAAAATAGTATACCTTCCGACAGCCCTCCCAGTAAAAGCAGTGGCAATGCAAACAGGTCAGGCTTTCAAATCAGAGAAGCTCCTCAGTCAATAGTGTGTTTAAGTACTCAATAGGTCATCAGGCATGCACTGTAACACTTCCTTGCAACCACACATCCACTCCATCCCTAATTGACGCATTCTTGCCTTCCCAGTAAAACCTGTGCACACCAATTCAACAAGCACAAGCAGGAGAAATTAAAAGGACATTATTAGGAAAAAATACTGCCACAAATGTGGCTGCAATAAAATGAACATTACACTTCGTAGCAGAAGGACAACTTAGTATGATATTGTGTATCATTGCTTCAATTTCCAACATTGTCACTAGGTTTAGCAGCAAAGGGGTGGTCAACCTGGAGTGGTAAAATAATTATAAACGATGCACAATATCATTGCAAGTTAGCTGCCCAGCAAACATCGCACACAGCAGTCACCTTGGAATGGTACTTAGCATTGTTTTTGTGTGTCGTAGACAGGCCATACAATATATACATATTAAAATATACTTACTTCAAAGATTTTGTAACATACTACAATAATTAAAACACAATATACACAATAAAACATTCTGCTGACCCTTCTAGAACCTCTGAACACAACCAAATGGTGATAATTGTGCATAAGGGGGCAGCAAGAAGTGAAGTGAAGTAGAGTGTTATGGCCATGAATCCACATTTGGGGACAATGCTACTTTATGGGCAAAAAAAGCCACCTGTGGTTCGATACAAGGGCTGTTTGGAGAAGTCAGTGGCTAGATGCCATGCACAGAGAACATTTTCACATTCAGACTGTAGATATAAATATTAACTGGACATGTGCTGCAGATTATAGACAAATGCTTGTCAAATTTAAATATATAGCAAACAGAGACAAGGCAGGGACAATGCGTACCCTATTTGTGGGCTAGATTTTTATTATACATTGAGCAAAAATGTACTCTATTTAATAAAACAAAACGGTTTTGTTCAGCAAAAATGCTAAACTTACATATTTGAAGTTGCACTCGAATGTGTAAATAAAGAAAAAGGCAAGTGTGAAATATGATATTAGCCAATGGTCACACAATTTGAGATCAGTTTACGGATCAAGTACATTATTGTTAGGTCAGGTAGATTATTTAAGTTACTTGACCTGCAGATCTAGTAACATTTTTATAATTTTTCGAGCCCTGCATGGATGCCTCAGTTCTAGCCTCAATCCACGGAGCCATCTCCACAGCCCATTAAGGACCAACAAAAGGTTATCCACTTACTATCATATAATTATGTACATTATAGGACCATCTAGGTCCGACACTACCTGTGGGTGAGATGGATCTATGCTAAAGTTCCGGAAGCCACAGTGCTCTCGAAGGCCTCAAAAAAGTCCAAACATTTGGTGCATGCAGAAGCGTTTGACAGGCTGCATGCCTCACTCACTCATTTATAATTCCAAGGAGTTGCACCCAGATAAAATTAGTTCATGGGGGCAGTTCTTGATTGTTGAGGAAAATGCTCAGCTTGAGCTCCAAGCTAACGTTCACTCAGATGAGAAAGAGATTCTCATATAGGGTTCAGATTGTTTGGGGTTCAATCAAGAATTCAGCAGTTACTGGCAGTGCCCTCCAGCAACAAGACAGAATAAGAAGTCCTTTCCTTAGAAAAGGTGTCAGGTGACATGGGCGAGTATTCTGGTGATGCAACCAAGCATGTCCTTTAGAGAGGTTTTCTCCTGAAGTCTTAGTTCAGCCCAGATCCGTGAATTGGTCGCACTCCCCAAATGTAAACCTGTAAGGACAATCTCTGCTCTAAAAGACCCCAGAGAGGAGGTTCAATACAGATAATTAGAAAAATGTCTGAGACCACTTTCGTCTGGAGAGGTAGCTGTAAGTCTGATGGTTGACCCAAAATGTCCACAGTTATGGGAACGTTTGCAGAGGTTCTGGCGGAATGGGCTCAGAGCGCCATCTCCCTGCTTGGCAATACAAATTGTTCTGTTTCCTTAGAACGGCGCCCATCAAGGCTTAAGTGACTTTATCCTAAACTTGGTGACCTAGAGTACTCCCAAGGAGATCCCGGTGCGGAGGGAATCCTGTTTGGAGAGCTCTTTTTGAAAGAGCTGGTAAAGTTTGTAAATAGGTTTACAGCATTGAACGAAGTGCAGCTTTCAACAAATAAGGTCTTCAAACAAGGCCTTTTGAGAGGGCTTGCAGCAGTAGGGGAGGTTCAACTGGCCATTCCCTACATCAGTGTCTTCACATTAATGCAAACGCCAGAAGAAGGAATGATGAATGAATGAATGAATCTTTATTGTGTGGTTACTTAAAACCATTACATTCGACCAGGTATAAAATTACGAAAGTTAAAAAAAAAAAAAAAAAAAAAAAGCCACAAAATTTCTGTAAGCGGGCATTTGTTAAAAAAGTTCCCAAAGTTCATAAGGACGAAAAACCACAACATTTTTGATGACAAGCGTTTATAAGAAGTTCCCAAAGTTCATACGGGCACACACGGTCAAATGCCTTTAAGGGCCACCGGGGGTCCTATGGCAAGGTCTCTATTCCTGCGTGGTCTTTGCGGCTATCAACTCCAGCCGGGCCTGATGTATAAATTTTCCGAATGAGGCCATCTGTTTTACTACGCTCAGGGTATATAGGTAATGAATTGCTTCCTTGGCTGTGCGTGTCCCAGCGTCCCTAAGAATGGGCCTAAGGTAGAGGGTGCGGGGAGCGCGTAGAGCGGGGCAGCAAAACAGTAAGTGGGCCAGTGACTCTCGTTTGTAATTGCAGAGTCTGCAATGCCGAACTCCTATGCCTGCATTTTCCGGGTGGTATAGTTCATTGAGCGGCAAGGGATGCAATCTGTAGGCGAGGATTTTGTGGAGGGCTGGGAGGCCCACAGCCTGCGTGAGGTGGTTTCGGGGGTTGTGCACGGAGTGTGGCAAGCGTAAAGACTCATGGAAGGCTCTTTTCCTGAGGGACTCCAAGTCCAGTTCCGGGGAACATGCGCGCACTTGCCTCTTTATCACGTGTTTGATGGTCGTGTAGTTGACAAGATCTGGGTTCCACGACTCGATCGCCAGGTTCAGAGTCAAGTCAAGTCAAGTCATAAAATTTATATAGCGCACTACATACCCAGAGGGTTTCAAGGCGCTTAGGGAGGGGAGGAGGATTATTTGTCAAATATCCACGTTTTAAGTTGCTTTCTGAACGCTAGGTGATTCTGGGTGAGGCGAAGGTAAGCGGGGAGTGAGTTCCATGTTTTGGCAGCCAGGTATGAGAAGGATCTGCCTCCCATGGTGGTTTTGTTGATGCGAGGGACAGTGGCGAATGCTTGGCTGGAAGAGCGAAGTTGGCGGGAGGGGGTGTAAAAGGACAGTCGAGAGTTGAGGCAATCTGGTCCGATGTCGTAGAGTGATTTGTGTGCGTGGGTAAGCAGTCGGAAAGTAATCCTCTTATTGACGGGTAGCCAGTGGAGGTCTTTAAGGTGGCCAGAGATGTGTTCGTTGCGTGGGATGTCTAATATGAGCCTGGCTGAGGCGTTTTGGATTCGTTGTAGTTTCTTCTGGAGTTTAGCGGTGGTACCTGCGTAGAGGGTGTTTCCGTAGTCCAGTCGGCTCGTGACTAGAGCGTGGGTGACTGTTTTCCTTGTTTCGGTGGGGATCCAGCGAAATGTTTTTCTGAGCATGCGAAGGATGTTGAAGCAGGAAGAGGATACAGCGCTGACTTGTCTGTTCATTGAGAGTGAAGAATCTAGGATGACGCCAAGGTTCCGTGCGTGGTCTGTCGGGATGGGTGCGTTTCCGAGGGCTTCCGGCCACCAGGAGTCGTCCCATGCAGAGGGGGATGTACCTAAGATGAGGACTTCTGTTTTGTCTGAGTTCAGTTTCAGACGGCTTTGTTTCATCCATTCGGCGACTTCTTTCATTCCTTCGTGTAGGTTAGTTTTGGCAGTGCTGGGGTCCTTGGTGAGAGAAAGGATCAGTTGAGTGTCATCCGCGTAAGAGATGATGTTGAGGTTGTGTTGGCGGGCGATGGTCGCGAGGGGGCTCATGTATACGTTGAAGAGGGTGGGGCTGAGTGAGGATCCTTGTGGTACGCCGCAGATGATTTCAGAGGCCTCGGACTTGAATGGTGGGAGGCGGACTCTCTGGGTTCTTCCGGAGAGGAACGAGGTGATCCATTCCAGTGCCTTTCCTTGGATTCCGATGTTTCTGAGGCGCTGTAAAAGGGTGCTGTGGCAGACTGTGTCGAAGGCTGCAGAGAGGTCGAGGAGGATGAGGGCGACTGTGTCTCCATTGTCCAGTAGAGTTCGAATGTCGTCTGTTGCTGCGATGAGGGCGGTCTCAGTGCTGTGTTTGGCACGGAAGCCAGATTGTGAGGAGTCGAGGGAATTGTTGGCTTCGAGGAAGGCGGCAAGCTGGTTGTTGACAGCTTTCTCGATGACTTTGGCCGGGAATGGAAGAAGCGAGATGGGGCGGTAGTTTTTGAGTTCGGTGGGATGACCAGAGAAGATTTGGCAATTTCATCCTTTCCCTGGGAAGAAGCAACAAAGGCAGTTTCCCTAGAAAGAACTATAGAGTAGCCAAACAATGGAGGCTTTGCTAAAGGAAGTAGAGATTGGGAATTCTTCCACAATTGCAAAGGGGCTGAGGGGGGTCATGTGAATTTCTTTCTATACAAAGCTGGCTAAATTTGATGAGATGCATGGGTCTTGCAGACAGCACAAGGTTTTCGGATGGAGTTTTTTTTGTTTCTTGTCAGTAATCTTGTCTGCCGAGACCGATCGCGCTTGCTGCCCCTCAAATAGTTGTCCTCTCCCAACTTCTGGAACAGACAATCCAAGAGACTATACTGCATCCAACTAGTTTGCTCAGCAATATTCTTGATGTAGACAAAAAAAACAAGGTTTTCGGATGGAGTTTTTTTTGTTTCTTGTCAGTAATCTTGTCTGCCGAGACCGATCGCGCTTGCTGCCCCTCAAATAGTTGTCCTCTCCCAACTTCTGGAACAGACAATCCAAGAGACTATACTGCATCCAACTAGTTTGCTCAGCAATATTCTTGATGTAGACAAAAAAAACAGGAGGCCATAAGGTGGTCATACACTCAACAGAGTTCAATTCTTAGTTGAAATAGCGACATTTCAAGATGGATGCAATTCACCTCCTAAGGAATGACTTGTGGCAAATGAATGGCTAATGTGTCTCAAATTTAAAGATGCTTATTTGACCATACCTATTTTCAAGCAGTTTCAATGGCAAAATTGAACGTACCAATTCACAGCTCTCCTGTTCAGTCTCTCCTTCGCCCCTTGGAGCTTTACAAAGCTAACAAAGTCAGCAGCAAAGTATTTGAGGAACCAAGGCATTTGACTGATTGTCTATTTAAGATTATATTCTCATGAAGTCACGCAATTGGTTTCCTCTCTCAGCATGTGAATGTAACTATCAACCTTCTACGGGATCCTGGTTTCCATATCACTGTCCAGATCTCAGTTGTGCCTGGCCCAGTTGTTGACTTTTTTTGGCTTCCAGATGAAGTAATTGAGGCCTCTGACTCCACAATACAAAGATTTATAATATAAAGAAGAAATTAAGGAAAATAATGTCAAGAGGCCTGCCTCTCTTAGTTGTGACAAATAGAGAGAATTGTTGACCTCCTCTCGGCTTCGATGTGGGCTTATTTTTTTCCAGGCCCTCTCCACCAGAGAACCTTCAGTGAATGGCAATAGCTCACCTCTGCAAGGGTCTCTCATACGGTGACAGTTCCCCTGTCGAAGACACCAAACAAGAGATGCATTGGTGGCTCACTCATGGAAGAATGGACAGGCAATATTTGGTTCTCTCCTGAACCTGGTGATAGACTCAATTAACAGCAGGAAAGGCTGGGGTGCCAGGTGTGGGGATAAGTGGTCTTCATAGGAAATGTACATAAACTGCCTAGAGCCGCTTGCAGGGTCTTTAGCAGTGAACTCTCTAATGAAAGATGGGTTGAAATGCTGCCCCCTCTTAAAAATGGATAACACTGATGAAGTAAAGAAAAAGATTTTTTTGGGTGGTGAGAGGGCGGGCGAGTTGGGGGGGGGGCATGAAGTCAAACATGTTAACTGATCTGTCAAAAAATGTTTGCATTTTTTGCCTTCACGGCAGCAGTCGGAATGGATCATCAACCAGAGACTGCCAACTAAATTGTGGACTGGAATTCCAGGTTTCTTTTGGACAGCAGTGATCTAGATTTTTCTAATTCTACTGGAGCTCTCATGCGACTGCCCAGTTCGTTTGCCATGATGTTGATATCCACTGACTGATTCCCTAGGTAAACTCAATTCTTTAGTGCTGAAGGTTCGGCTGAAGTTGGTAGCTTGGAGAATTTCCAGAATAGATGTTAAGTGTCAGGCCTTTCAACCCTCAATGCAGTGGTACAATGCAATGCCTATTTGAGTATGGTCTCACCTTACTCCAGAAAATGAGAATTTCTGAAAGACTGTATTGAATTCTTTAGATACATGTTCTCAGGTCAGAAAGTTCAAGTGAACTCAAAGAAAGTATAAGACATTAGCAGATAAGGCTCGTGAGAATGTAACTGCTGTGCTCGACTTACTGAGATTGCCCACCTACTAAGAGCGATTCAAATCAGACATGGTCGCCAGCAATGAGTGATCAATGATTCCTGAAAAGTCAAAGTGGGCATGGCATAAGAAAAACAAAGCAGCATTCTCTCAACCAACGACAAACTACTCCAGAACTTATTCAACTACTGAAGTTTAAGTCGTGCGACTTTCGACGCCGCTGAAGATGCGCGACAGTACCGCTTGCTTCTTCCACACTTGGGTTTCGGTGTGGAATTAGTTTATGGATTCGGTGTGATGTTCTCGGTTTGTGTAAAGAGGAGTTAGAAATGCAAACTGATAACGTATGGAACATAAGTAAGGTATTAGGATTGGTGCATGCGACGGGTAAAAGGGCTTTATGGGAAATGTAGTTTTTGTTTGTTAACTGTTCATTGGCTGCTATGTTTTGCAATAAAGAAAGAGATGGCTAAGCCTCGGCTCCGAATCTTTAATAGAAATGAAAATTCTTGACGTACTAGCTAGAAATTGTTTTTCTGAAGAACAGCCTGGGAGCAGTCTAGCGTGTGCGGACACTGCTCTGCAGCTAAATATCAGTCTTCCGGGAAAAGCGAATTTAAAGCAAGCATTGGCAAAGCAAATAGTCAAGCCTTTTGGCTTTGCGAATTCTTTTTGTTGGTGCAATTTAACTTCGGAAAAATTAAACCTAAAAAGGCTATTGCAATGCTAAACAGCAATAAATAAATACCATGCATCGGCACGTATTCGAGGTTACGTAAAAAAAAAAAACTTGGCACTGTGCAGGGGTGAAAGGTACCAGTTGCACTGCGTTTGAAGAGGCAGTGGCTAGAAAGTGTACTAACTAATATACAATGCACGTCCCATAATCCAAGGGATGTAGAGCAAAGTCAGGCATAGTATAGCGTTTTAGTGGATTCACGTGTGGCTAACAGCGAGGAGATGGGACCATCGGTAAATAGTTGACTTGAGAATGTGGAAGGGCCACCGGAGAGCACATTGATTTCGGACCAGGAGAAAGAGTAAACTTAAAGCTTGACCTCACCTGTCAGAGACTGCCTCCAGCTCCACTTTCTTGTCGCTGTGCAGCAGCTGGGTCACGTAGTGTCGGATAAGTCCCACAAAAAAGGTGATAACGACTATAGGCAGCACCACCCAGATTCGGATAGAGGAGTCCAGGAGCAGCTCCACGGCCGCCATGATGCCCTCTCTCCCAACTGCGGCCGGATGACTCCAAAGTAGTACTGGAAGTTATAAACTTTACGACTGCCCTTTGACCCCGCCGGCAACCCTGTCCCCAAGACGACTCGCAAAAAGTCCAAAACTTGAGCAGTTAAAACGGTGACGTCATCGCCTTTGACATTCCTTTGCACCAGCCTGTGACGTAACACCCACGAGAAAGTCGGTCCGCTTTGACGTCAGACTGGCTGCTCACCGGAAGTGCTGCAGGATATGACGTTACCGCGCACCTGGCAGGAGGCGGTGAACTCCGGGGTCTTTCTCAGCCTCCGAAAGTCCTCAAATGGAAGCTCATTGCTCACATGGAGAGCACAAATACACCTGTCCTGTACACCGGAAGTCATAAACTTGAACCGGAAGCTCTTCTTCTAAAGGCGGAAGTATCCGTAACACGTCCGGGAGTTAGGAGCAGTGGTTCCGCACCCGGATGGTAAATATAGTTCCATGCATCATTGTGTTGAGTACAGAGACTGTTTTTATTTTGTGGCGCTCCGATAAGTATGCTTTTAGGCAGCTCTAGGTTTACGGGAGTAACCATGATCCGAGGGGAAAAGTGGCTCACAGAGAACCGTGTCCCATTTTCATGTTATGAGAAGTGTACACGTGTGTCACACATTTTAATGACAATTTCCACTGCCTGCTCAGTTGTAAAGACCTTAGTCGTAGTATACAACCCCACTAGCATTTTTAATCGTCCCATGATAGCAGATCTGTTAGTAGCAGTGATGTCTACGCTATTTGAATACCAATCTTGTATGGTAGCAATTTATAGTTTCATACCCCTCTGTGGATCGCTAAAGCGCATTATCAGGCGGGTAGCATGGTACGAGTGCATGAGTGGGAGTGTTATAAATATTGTGCTCCTAATGTGAGTAGTATTTTGGTTCTCTGTGTGAATGGCAGAATTACCAAATCCCATGCTGTTTTTAGGTCGAGCCTACAGCGCATGCGCTGCCTGGCCTGCAGCAACACATGTTGTGGTCAATTAAAGGACTTTACTCCCGCCTCCTGACTGGTTCTGTGTGGCTCTTATTTGCTGCCGCATAACTAGTTTAGATAGCGATACAAGGTTCAAGATTGTTTGTTTCAGTTAGTTAAAACCAGTACAATACAATTTCTGTTATAAAACTTCAGTAAAAAGTTTGTTTTTGTATAAAGGCTAAAAAATCATTCAAAAAAATCTTGTTTGGCAATTGATAGCACTTAAAATTGTATGAAAATATCATAATTCAGTTAATTAGTTTCTTAGTAAAATACAGATATTGTCCGGGTGCATTATTAATAAGTCTAAAGCATTGATTAACTCGTAGTGAGATTTGCAAGAGTGAATATTTCTCTAAACATTCTTGTCTTATTCACCATTGTATCCCAGAGACAGGTGCATATCTATATTTTTTTTAATGCTTGCGTATGTACGGAAAGGAAATGTATTAGTTTTACATTTCAGTGTTACGTCTGTAGTTTCCAACGCCCTTATAATTGCAAATCTACAAGTCCTAATGCCTCTGGTATTCATGGCTTGTTTTAATAGAGAGATTAGCGCTTGTGATAATTTGGGGCATGTGCACACCAGGTGAACAAAATCCTATTGACTGCTTCCACATAGCATGCATTCTTTCGGCCCTTTGTGGATCCATGTTGGCTGTAGATGCAGTAGACAGCAGATTGCCTAGACGCAAAGCCATTAGCTGCAATTTTTTGTAGACCGAGAATGTGATGTTTAGGTATGGTGCTGGGGTAAGTGTCTTATAATTAGTAATTACCATCCAAGCATGTTTCTCTTACTGAGGATGTTTTTATCGACCAGCTAGGAGTGAAATTTAGCTAATTTATTTATGGCTTGCTTAAGGATGAGTAGGACAAATTGGTTTTCCAAAGCCCACCTGTGCAGGTTTCTAGTAGTGCTTTTTTTAGATATTGATTGTATGGGGATTTTTCAACGTTCCCTAATTCGTCCCAAAAAGGCTTGTTCAGTTCCAATTCTGCCGCTTTTTGCTTAAGGGTATACCATTGCTTAACGGTTGCATACATTCTCCCAAGTGTTTCATTGGTTACCCCAAATTCTAGTCTTACCTGTGCTGCGGAGGCGGACTGATGAATTTGAAAGACTCTTTTATAAATTGAAACTTGAGACTTTAGTAGGTCAGCGTCTTTCCCGTACAATGCCGTACTGCCATATGTTAATGTTGGTAACAACTTGGCTTTTATTACTGCTAATAGGGGTTTAAATTATGGCCCCTTCAGTTTTTTCGCTAACGACCTGAATGCAAATGATAGGGCGTTTGTCCTCTGAGTCATGCTTTTTGGTCCCGATGATTGTGCCTGTTGTCAATATAGAAGCCCTGATACTTCTATTTGGATACTGCTTCTAATTGTTTGCCCTCTAATTGGAATTGCTGTTTTGCCTGCTGATGTCTACTGATCAGCATTGTTTTTCTTTTTTCGATGTTTATCTCTAAATTAAAGTTGGCTATATATTCCAGCGTTCCTTTAAGTGCTCTTTGTAGGCCGATCTCAGTTAGGCTCATCAAAACAACGTCATCTGCATATGATAAGTGAGATAGTGAAGAATTACCTAGTTTGGGTGGATGAGATATGATCTTATTGAGTTTTGGGGCCAGCTCTGCCATGTAGAGGTTAAAAAGATGCGGGCCAGGGCACAGCCTTGTTTCAGTCCTTTAGTTGTTACAACCTTTCTGGACAGCCTCAAACCTTCTTAAGTTTTACTCTCGTGTATTGGAATATAGCAGCAAAATTCCTCTGAGATGTTTTTCAGGGATGTTCCATGTACGCAGTTTTCTCCATAAAAGATGACATCCACGCTATCAAAAGCTGCCTTTAGGTCAATAAAACTAAGGTGTAGCTGCTGTTTCCTTCGAATATATTTGTCGGCAAGCTGCTAGAGCGATAGGATGTTTGTCATCGTCCCACAACCTTTTCGGAACCCTGTTTGGTTAAATGGTATCCGTTTTGTTTTATCAGCCCAGATGATCAGATCTTCCAATAATAGTGAGGCGCAATACTTTGCGTCTACGTCCAGAAGGACTATCAACCTGTAATTGGACAGGAAGGTTCTGTCGCCTCCTTTGAAAATCAGAGTGAATACTGATCCTTGCCAGCTTGTCGGAATTTGCCTTTCTCTATCTACTTCCCCCTACAAGTTTTTTAGTCTTCCGCTGTAGAAGTCTGGGGCTGATTCTGATTTAAAGATTATTGGAGGGATGCCATTTGGTCCGGAGGCTCCATAACCACCAATCTTCAGGATTATTCTTTTAATGTCTTTGTTACAGAAGCTCGAGTTTTCAAAGGTGGATCTTAAGTCACCAGCTTCTTTCCGTTGTGCTTTATCTGTGTTTTGCAATTCGGGATGTTGGCAAGTTTGGGTGCTGTTTTTGTTTAGTAAGACCCTCCTTTCGTGGCTCAATTGTACCTCTTGCTCCACAGTAATTGCCTGCTACCTCTCTCTCCATGCGGGGTGGTTCGATGGTTCAATATCTCTTTATTAATGTAACCCACTCATTTTCTTGTACGCTTGAGGTAATTGAGTTAGCAGGCCGCTTTAGACCATTTGTTTTTCTCAAAAATGCACTTGAGTTGATTTTCTTCGCAGTATGTAATAATTTAGCCAAAAAATTGTCTTCACGTCTTCTTTTGTCTTCCCTCGGCATCTTTTTGTACTTTTTCTTGAGTTTCCCTATTAATTCCCAATCTAGGGAAGACTTCTCGGTTCTTTTTAGTCTCCTTCCTAATTTCCTTATTTCTCGCTTAAGTTTGACAAGTTCAATTGATGTTAACCCTGTGTATTTTGATTCCGAGGCTTGTTGGGGTTTGACAGACATAATTGTTGGTAATCTGTTCGTGAAACTTTCCCACTCTTGTATATTGTTGCATTCGCTCATTTTATTTTCCGTTTTAATTCTCTGTACTGTTGCTTGAAGTTCTTCAATGTTTGTTGACCATTTCAGTCGTTTCAAGTCAGTTGAAAGCGTGCTTTCAGCAATTATCTCACTGTTTGATGCTCGAGAGGCTTTAAATTGAAGTAAATATGTTGGTATGAATGGTCACTTTTAGTAATGAATTCATTTAAGAACCGTTTGAGAAAGGGGAATAATAGTAGAGATAGTTCTGTATGGTCGAGGCTTGATTGCGTTTTTCCTCCGAGATAGGTATTCATTGGAGGGTTATCCTCTCGAGGTCTCCCATTTATTATTCTCAAGCCCATGTATTCCAAAGTTGTCACCAGCTGTAGTCCTCCTGGGTCAGGACAATCAGATTTAAGCTGGTATTGGGGTTGTACCTCCCAGAACTCATTATCTGCAGATAATTTCTCGTCATCTTCCAGCGTATAGATGAAATTTGAATTAAAATCACTTGATATTATAATTTCTCAGGTTGGATTACTGTTTTGTATGTCAATGATTGTGGTTATTAGCAGTTGAATCTGGGCTTTCTTCTCTTTCGCAGATGGATGAACATAGATGTTAACTAATAATACAGCTGCCTCTTTGTCCAGTAAACAAAGTTTTATTAGTTGCATATTTGGTCCGTAAGGAGCTATTTGCTCAGATTTAATATAAAGTTCAGTCGAGACAGACTGCCAGCCCGCCTTTTGGAAGACCAGACTTCTTGTTTTTTTCTGCTGGTGTGTTTCTAACAAAGATGATAACCCTCAAATCAAAGAATGGCTCAAAGCCTTCGATGCCCTCAATGGCGACCTCTCTCTGGCAGACTCGGTGAAATCTCTAGGAATCACCCTAGACCCAAAACTGGACATGAAGAAACACATCTCAAAATCTGCTAAAAGTGCCTTTCTCAATCTAAAATTACTTTACAAAATAAAACCCTTCCTCCCCCCCAAGGACCTTCAGCAAGCCACCTAAGCATTAGTCCTGTCCAGAATAGACTACGGGATCGCAACCCTGACAGGGACAGCAAAATCCCACCTTGCCCCCTTGAAGACAACACTCAACGCAGCAGCGAGAATGGTCTCCGGAATTAAGAAATTTGAGCGCATCTCTCCAGCCCTTAAAGAACTCAGATGGCTCCCAGTGGAGTTGCGAGCCAATTTCAGAACAGCCTGCGTAACCCACAAAGCCCTGCACACAGGCAAACCAGAATACCTGGCAGCCAAGCTCACCAGGGCAGGCCAGTCCAGGAACCTCAGGAGCTCCCACTCTCTACTGCTCATCCCCATGAAAACTCGCAAGCACAGAACCTTAGCCAAATCCTTTGCTGGTAACGCTCCGAAAATCTGGAACTCCATTCCTCCCCACATCAGAACAATACCCTCATTCTCTAAATTCAAGAGATTACTCAAAGGCCTCTTCCTCGACCGTGCTCGAGGGAACTGACAGACCCCAGACCACCTCCATTGTCTCTCCAAATTTTTCCTAAAACTTCGAGACGATCATCACGGTCTCAACTCAAGATTCCCCTGGGACCAATCAGTTAGATGACCTATTCTGTACAGTTGAACATTTGCTAACTATTGTATACGATTTACATGTTGTGAAGCGCTCTGATACCTTCTGGTCTAGCTAGCGCTATACAAAACTACTAAATAAATAATAAATAAATAAATAAATATCCGACAAGCAGAAGCTCCTCTAGCGCCCAAGTCTCCTGTAGGGCGATTAAGTCACAAGACGCCCAGTTTTAAAGGGGCCGGCCATCTTCTAGCCATTTCTTTGCACCGACTATGTTCCATGAGATAAGATGGAGGCTGTCTTAACTGTTGTTCTTTGTCTGTTTATGTCGGGGTCAGTTGGTTTTCACTCTGTTGAGTGTGCCTGCAAGCCAGCTCCTGTGGTCCATGTTGGGTTCTGTTGTTACTACTTTCCTGGCCTTGTCCGTGCTGCAGATTGCTGTTCGTGTACTAAGCCCCCTGGCATTCCGGAGGACTAAATAAGCCTGTGCCGTTGTCGCCAGGCTGTGCCCAAGGATTATCTTCTCAGAGGATTTTTCCCTTAATGGACCTGGGTAACTACATTTGACTGGCTTTGAAAGCCTTATGGCCCATGTGTCAATTTGATGTTTAAAGGACATGATTAGCTGGACGACCTCCTCCGTTTGCCATGTTGTGAGGGTTTGTTTGTTGGAGTTGCGTGTACTGCCTGGCGAAATTCCACGGAAAGTAGATGGGCTGAATTCAGATGTTTTAGCCCTGGGATGGTTGCCGTCAGTTTGAGTATGTTGCCCCTGTTTAGGGTGTCATGCCACCGCTGGGACTCATACTCTGGTGTTAATAGTAGTTGTTGTGATTGTTGACCGTACATCCTTGGGGAGCTGCTGTTATTGACTTGTTGGGCGGTGACCACCAAGGAAGATCTTTGTATTCTACGATTGTCGCTGTTCGGATTGTCACTCTTTTCAACATCTTGTAGCGTAATTGTTAGTGGTGACCTGCTTGTCAAGCTGGTCTTTTTCTCAGTTACGCTGAGGTCCTGTCTTTGGGAACCAGTTCCATTGTAGAAATTACGGCCCTTGGCCAGGTCACTTGCCCACTTTCCAAGGGGGCGGCTTCCACCTTATTATTTACACTGACTCTAAGGCTTTCCGTATGGTGAGGCAGTCTTTGTTGCCGGGCTAGGTAGTAAGCTCTTAGTGTTCTGTATTGGAGGGGTCTTACTGTCCTTGCCTCGTGGAGTTTTCTCTACACGGTCTTCAAGGCTTTGTTTGTTATTTACATTGACCTCTTGTTTATGCCCTGTTCGTACCAACTGGCTCCAGTCGTTATTCCCTAGTTCCTTCATTTGTTTCTTACTTTGTGGTAGTTTTAATCCGTCATTTCCAGTTGACGTTCCTTGTGTCTCTTTTTTCTGCTTCACCTGTTTAACGATGTGTTGATGCGCCTGTGATGTAGGAGTTTTTCAGGCCCTTGTTTATTCTCTTGTTGCTTTTTCCCAGATGATTGCGTGCCACCGTGATGTTCACTTCATTGATGATTGCCTGTGTTACCTTTTTGGATTGTCGTCGTTCTCTTTTTGGAGGCTCCTTTGCAGGCTTGCTGTTGACTTTTTCCGAATTACAAGTTCTGTACCCATCCTGGTCCCTACTGCTCTTTTCTTTCCACTTTGCCTGGACTCTACTGTACTGCTGACGTTAAAGTTTCTTTGTTTCTTTGGGAAATGATCCTTCCTTGCTGATGTTGCTCAAGAACACTCTTTTGGGCCCTCAGTTGACATATCTATTATTCCCTTTGAGGAACTTGTGGTGTTTAGTGTGGAGTCTATTTCTCTAGTTAAACTAAATATTGGAAACACTTTGATTCCTTGCTCTGTGGTTTGTTTCTCGCCTTGCTTTCCTTTTTTTGTTCTTGTTGTTGATTTAGTTGGTAGTTTAGTTGGTTTAAATGAAGTGGGTACATTTACCATGGAGCCTACTTTTTTCTCAGCTGGAGTTGTTTGTTTTTCATTTGTCCTCTACTTTCTTGTCAGATAGCGATACGTGATATCTGTTTTTCCTTGTAGGAGAACCGGCCAAGCACTGTTTTATTGCACTTGCATTGCTCTTCTGTTCTTTTGGCGGAACTCTTTTCACTGTTGTGCCCATCACTTTTTGACTGGTCTTGCTCACTATGTCTCTCCCACAGCAGTCCCTTCAGTTTTTAGAACAGTGGATGGTGGTCCAGGTTGCATGTGCGTCTCTGCCGTTCCCTCAGCCACTTACTTATTTTGCACCATAAAATCGGGGCTGCGGTCAATCTCTTTCTTTCCCTGAGCCGCCTGTCCCATTTTCATTTTATTACACGAAGCTCGGAACGTGTGAGCTCCAAGGCTCGCATTTAGCCCTGGCACTGCATCTGTTCGACACAATTATTTCACTTTGGCAACTTTTACAGTGTTGTGTTGTTTTTATTCTATACATCTCGTTAGTTTGATGACAGTTGAATTTTTTGTTTTGTTTCAGCGTGTGCACTCTAACCGCCACATGCATGCAGTTAATTTATTGGACATTGGGTGTGTAGATAAAGTTATCGACGTTCTGTCATATGCCCTGGGGCTGTTCTGAGGCAGATGCTGCTGTCCGAAATACTCTTGATCACCTTTTTCCGTCACTTTACTGCGTGCCGTACATTGCGAACCACGTAGGTCTCTTTCCAGTCGGGCATCTCCAAAATCATTATCTAATGAGGTCTCATGTTGCACCGCAGGCAACAGCGGCGACTACCACACCCAACCTGCTGGTTGTAGGAATCTGGGGGAAAGGTCATACATGAATAACATTGCAAAGCTAACTGTTGACATTCGAGGAATTCTCCGTGGGTGAGTTTTGTTAGTTTTGTCAGTTCCCTATTGTCCTGTGTTCGTGCCATACAGGTACTGCATGCATACATATGGTGAGAGTTAAGAAAACATTGCCCATTAATAGTTAACCGACCTGAACAACTGTCTGATAGTAAGGTACACGCCTGTGTAAGTTTGCCTGAGACCAATCGTGACACCCATTCTGCTTTAAATATTAGTCAGTTTGTGCTAGCATGTCAATGTTAAAATCCATACATTACAACTTTGACAGGACCAGCTCTGACTGGAAAACTCTGTATGAATGGCAATCTTAAGATTATTAATTTCTAGTATATACATCAGGTGTATTGCACCCCGGCACGATTGTATAGGTATGGACTGTGTGAAACGGCGTGTTGTGACCGGTGCGGACAGGATGATGCAGACTTTATGCATTTATAACACAAATTGCCCCAACCACAAAATCTCTACAAGCTTATTAGGAGGGAAAAGATCAATTTATTGTGATCCTCCTCGACATCCTACTCAGTGTCAATGTTTTTTATCTTTTTCAAGTTATGACAAGCTACATGACAGAAAACAACAATACATTAAATATTTACACACCTATATATACTTTGTACATACATTAAAAACAGATTCTTTACACAGTACAAAAAGAAAATTTCTTGCATCAAACATTACAAAAAACTAAGAATACATCACAAACAACATTAGAACAAACATTACAATCAAAAAATGGGAAAAATAGGAAAAACCAATCAAGGGGGAATTATAAGCAAATGAATGGCTCTTAATCAAATCAATACTGGACCAGCTGGTCTTAGTATCGTAGAGATTACATTTTATTCCACCCTATGAAAGTGCCATACCCAGTACACTCGGGGTGAAAATTGCAAAGAACACAGTTGATGGACAGAATGCAGAACAATCTCTTACATTCACCCCAGTACAAATATCTGGGCCTAAATCCATCGTTTTTTTGCACTCCACACCACTCTAGGTCAGACACTGGCCATATACAAATCAGCCTTGACCCTGTGCCTCATGGGAACAGTCCAGCCCAAACTACCAAGCCATGTCTTTCCTAGACCGGAATTAAGCATCCAAGGACCGGTTTCTGGCTATCAGCCTTCTTCAGCCTAGATAGCTTGACTCCAGTCATGTGGAGAGCCTGGGACTCACATCTGAGTATGCCCAGTACACTTGGGGTGAAAATTGCAAAAAACACAGTTGATGGACAGAATGCAGAATAAGACATGGCTTGGTAGTTCAGGCTGGACTGTTCCCATGAGGCACAGGGTCGAGGCTGATTTGCATATAGCCATTGTCTGACCTAGGGTGGTGTGGAGTGCAAAAAAACGATGGATTTAGGCCCAGATCTTTGTACTGGGGTGAATGTAAGACATTGTTCTGCATTCTGTCCATCAACTGTGTTTTTTTGCACTAATCTACATAGGCAAGACTAGCCAACAAGTCAACCAAAGGATCACCCAGCATCGATCACGCATAAAGAAAAAAATAATGACCGCTCCGCTGTGATAAAGGCCATAATGAACATGAATTTAAATGATCGGTGTTATTCACTGTGAATTCAATGACAAAATGCCACGATATTGAACGTGCCTTGCTGCAGAAAGAGGCTTATCTCATTTTGAAATACGATAGCACTCAAACAGGCCTTAACAGCTTGTCCGAGATAGCCCATATATAACTGGCATAGATACACAGCATAGCGGACTGGCATCTGTCAGACATCCCTGGACATAATCTGTAGCCTTACGTCCTCTTTTCACGAACACATCTTGTGTATAAAGAATAAGCGTGGCCATTGCCTGGCAGGTAGATATATGCAATCTTAATAATGGGTGCAGCGTCACCTACAGACTCTCCACATGCTCTGTTACTAAAGTTTTTTTTTTTTTTAGGGTGCATGCAATACACGATCACAATAATGACACTCAATGTGCTCGCCGTACTCGTGGAATAAATGCAATTTAAATCCGCATTTATCAAATTTAAATGAAATGCCCGTTTTAACATTAGTGTTCAGATAGAGTTGCCAATAAAGTTGTAACGTTTTTTTAGTTCAAACCCAGCGCTTTACCAAAATAGTTAAAAAATAGATTTTCTGCCTCCATTCATTGACAATGACACCATGTAACAGGCGCGCCCTGATTTTACATGCGCTTCCCACACTTAACATAATTTTCTCGTAGCGCAATTATGAGGACACTACAAGTCCCATCATGCCTTTTTTGGAAGTGGGCTTTAAATAAATGAAGTGCTTGGGCGGCCATCTCTTGTGAGAAAACTTTAATCACACCAGCGGCGTGCTGGTATTTTCGAGCAGGTAAATGCCAGGACATGTTTCCTGTCTATTTCACGCTTATAATCTGTTTGAATGGTCATACTTTGGCTACAAGCGCTTATACTCGCTTTTTCGTTTTTTCGCTAACACAGGACGGCAAATTGAGAGCACATTTCCAAAAATTAAAAAGGGAATAGAAATACACCATTAAGGTAGGCAAAATGATTCCTGCCTTTCATGGTATTTTAATAATGCATGCACTATGCGAACATTGCAATCAACAGCCCCACCACTAAAACATTTGTCACTATTGTTTTAGGAGCCTACCTTCATGGTGGTGGATTATATATAAGAACGCCGGTTGGCGGCAGTCGACAATAGCAAGGTATGCTTTATGTAGCACTGGGTGACGCCTTAGTAATGAAACCACGAGCTGGTTAGATTCACCAATGCAAACATTTCTTAAAATTTCTTGTAGGTTGTCCTGCCTGGCCGCGTTTAGAAATATTTGGTTTGAAATCCTTTACGCCTTAATGCCCTGCTCCACTTACAACCAAGTTTGGTATGCAGCAATTTTCTTTCTTGCCTTAAAAGAAGATCGGTTTTGAGAGTGATGAGTGAAATATTTTCTTAGCATCTTACAGATACAAAGAATAAAACAGCCCTGATGAGGGATCAGCGACACTGTACCTGACCTCAAAACGCGTCGGCACTTTCATAGGGTGGAATAAAATGTCATCTCTACAATACTAGGACAGGCTGGTCCAGTATTGATTTGTTTAAGAGCCATTCATTTGCTTATAATTCCCTCTTGATTGGTTTTTCCTATTTTTCTCATTTTTTGATTGTAATGTTTGTTCTAATGTTGTTTGTGATGTATTCTTAGTTTTTTGTAATGTTTGATGCAAGAAATTTTCTTTTTGTACTTTGTAAAGAATCTGTTTTTCATGTATGTACAAAGTATATATAGGTGTGTAAATATTTAATGTATTGTTGTTTTCTGTCATATAGCTTGTCATAACTTGAAAAAGATAAAAAATATTGACACTAAGTAGTATGTCGAGGGGGATCACAATAAATTGATCTTTTCCCTCCTAATAAGCTTGCAGAGATTTTGTGGTTCGGCAATTTGGTTATATATTCTATAAAGGGTCTAGCGCCACCACGTGTTTACCCCCACCCCACCCTTTTGTTCTTAGACTTTATGCATTTAGCGTGGAATTGCCGGACGGTAGCTGCGTTCTGGGACGCAGTGGTGCATTGTTTGCATGAGATGGTCGCCGCAGACCTTCCATGTACGCCGCTGGTGTGTCTTCTTTGTTGTGTGCCACATGTTGGTGGGGTGAATGGCATGTTTGTGCGACTGGCTCTGCTAATGGCTGCTAGGAGGGTGGCAATCACGAGTGGGAGAGGTAAACGACCTGTCCTAAAGGCTTGGCTTGCCGATTTGGTGTATTGTCGTGATAGCCTCAACGTCTATGCGGAAGAGCTGCCCCTACAGTCAAGGCCGAGTGACATCTGGGAGCCGCTGCGATTGTATTTGCTTGCACACTCTGAGTAGGGCATTAGCTGGAGTCTGAGCGAGGTGGGGGGTGTGCCGTGGGGTGTTTGTGGCTGGGGGATCCAACATTGGGAGCAACGCGGTTGATGTCAGAGCTATTAGGCAGTCAACTCGCACTATGATGTTGATTTGTCAATGACATTGTATTATGATTGAGATTGTCTTTTCCTTTTATTTTTTTTGCTCATTATTTCTTTATCTTTGTCTTTTCTCATTATTTCTTTATCTTTGTCTTGCATTGGGGTTTGGTCTGCGTTTTCCTTTATTTGCTTGTTATCACGCTGGAGGATTCCATTGCATTAATTGAGGATGTTTTCAGAGTTGACACGATGTCATTGCAGATACCTTCATGATATATTTTGTATGTGCTTATATTATTATGCGGATGTAGTTGTTTTTCTTTTTGATGAAGAAATTTACAAAATAAAATAAATAAAAATAAAAAACTTTGACAGGACCGGCTCTGTTACCATTAAATTAATGATAGCTCACTACCAGCTTTCCAGTCTTTCATTGGCTATCTACACACAGAAAGATTGGCCTGTCCTTGCCATGATGCCAAGTTTTGCCTTATGTGCCACTAACACTTTGCATTCTGGGACAAGTAGTTTTGCCTTTCTTTCTATATTTTTAATTCCCCAATGCCAGGTGTTTGAGTGTAATGCGTTAACAATTATCAGGAGTGGATATCACATGTAATAGGCGTACTATTTTCCCCAATTCTGAGTCCTTTCAGCATGGTAAAATTACAATAGAAATATCAACATATCAATTGGCTACTTGCATTGCATGACAGAGTATATGAGTCACATGATATTTTAATCAACAATATGTAGTTAATTATCTGAAATGTAGCCCTAACAACTCCTATTTGACAAAATCAAATAAGACCGGCATTGTGAAACTTCTTTAAATACTTAAAAAAAGAAAATGTATCAATGCCTTTCAAATCGTATACCACAGCATTCAACAAACAACTTTGGTTTTCTTTCCTTTTTCCCTTGAATAACGTGCACCATACTACACGTTGCCATGCTGATAAGCCTTTAATATTGTGAGGGTACATGAAGGGCCAACTTCCTGGCTAGCCACTATTTTTTTGCGGCTGTGGTAATTCCTGGCAAATGATGTCTGTGTTTACCAACATCTATCTTTGTTTTTAAAAAACTGCAAAAAATATGAGTTTTTGCCGTTCATTTTCTAGTTTCTTGAATATGGATTAGTTTACACCTGTATGCTCTTTATTCTGCAGGTGCCGCAGTGTGCTAAGTGCTTCTGATTATTTTTTTTCCCTCTTGTGATCACTTGTGGCGCCACCACAGAGATTGTTGGTTTTATATGTCTTTCTCTCCCCAAATTCTCCATTTGTCATTACAGCATTTCCCTTATTAACATTTTCCTTCTGCGCACTCTTTCCCTTGCTATCTCACTTCTTGGCGCACACCACAAAGAATGTTAGTTTTATTAGTCTTTCTCTCCCCAAATATTTTGTCATTACTGCATCTCCCTTGTTATTAGGTCTCGCCTGGAATTATCATCCGAAGGATGCGTCCAGGCGGAGACTTATAGCTAGCTGACTCGGGGGAATGAAGGACAAGAAAGTGTTACGAGCTTTTCTCTAGGATTTGGGTGCGCGAACGCGCACGTTCCGTCCCGCGCCGTGCACATCCCTCCGATTTCTTCAACTTGCCACACATGCGCGCGCATATACACACACAGCCAGACAGACACTCGCTCACACACACCCCCTCCCCCCCACACACACACACATACACACGCAGGCAGGCACACACACAGGTACAACACACGCAGGCACGCAGCGCACTTCCCCCCCCCCCCCCCCACCCCCCCGGGCTTGCTTACATACACACAGAAACGCGCGCACACACTCCCAACCTTGCTCACCTGGCACATGCAGGGCTTCCATCACTGAGGGGGGGGGGAGGGGCACCGTCAATGTGCCCTGACGCCCCCCCTTACCGGCTCCTCTCGTCCTGTCCCTCCGTGTCCAGACTCCGCAGCCCGCTCCGTTGTTTCTCCGCCCCTTCAGGAAGTTCGTGCGTGTCACGCCTCTTCTTTCTCCCGGCCAAATCCTATTTGCGTGTCAGGCCTCGTTCTGAACAGCTGTCATTCAGAGCGCTCTGGGATTCCAATTAGGCCCAGAAGACAGAGACTAGCGAGTTATAAACTTCATGAAGCAACCCTTATTTAAATTACACTTTTGTTACGAGCATCCACAGCATTTCTTTTTTACTCATTACACACTCCTCCCATATTAAAGAGTGATGTTCTAGTTGGTAAGCTTGGGCTGAATATATCAGCGTGCAAGACTGGCATACCGAGGGGGCTGGCCTAGCAACGGAGCGAGATGAGGTATGAGCTGCGCATATAAAAGGCATCATTTACTGAAGAACAGCTGTGTGTTTTTCCGAGACTGTACTAATGCTAGGCTCATAGACAAACCTTAGCGGTGGCATACTTTATGTCCGACGGTTATTTCTGCGAATTGACCTTACACTTTTCTGTGTCAATTGAACTTTGTGTACAGCGCTGCGTCAACCTTCAGGGATTTAACAGCGCTGAAGCGAAAACTGAAATAAGTAAACACAAAGTGGACAAGCAGCTAAAAGGGAAGGTGGCGCGTTGTCGGAGGTTGACTCAAACAGAACAGCAAAAAAAAACACGAAAGAAAACCTCAAAATCTATAAAATACAAGTCAGCACCGTCTCCAGTGAATTAAACGTCAGTCTGCAGTTTTTATGTCACATCAAATCCTCCGGTGATGCAAGACGTGGCCTCCTTCCCTTCTAAATAATAGCTACAGTCAGCAGATACACACACAAACCTCCTCACACTCACACACCCCCACACACTCACTCTCTCACACACACACACACTTACTCTCCGATCACACATATAACACACTCCTTTCACTTATACATACAGCACACACACACTCCTATCACTTACACACACACGTACACTCACAGTCCACACACACACACATACACTCTCCTATCATTTAGACATACAGCACACACACATTCACACACAATAACCCACCGATTATGTTTTGGGAAACTGAAGGCAGTGCATTAAGCTGCAAGTGTGGCTTGGAAAAAAAGATGGCTGCTTGTCGTTTGGAGGTACTTGGCCTTGTGGGCGAGAACCTTTTAGTAACACCAATACAGACTTTGCAAAAAATTTAATGCAACCCATTGTCATATACAATGCCAATAACTCAAACTTTAATGCTGCGAGACCTATTGCATTGCAAATGCTTGTCTTTTTCCTTTGGCACACTCTTTCATTTGCTATCTCACTTCTTTTGTTCTTTCTTCCACCTTCTTTGTTTCTCATCCAAGTCCTCTATCTATTTTTTTCTCTACTGCCATGTTTTTATTTCACTCTTATTGTCTATCATCCTGTTATTCTCTTCTCTTTTCAGGTTATGGCATGGAGGAGAATGTGGCCCCAGGACTGACAGGACCCAGAGACACTGGGGTGTTCTGAATGCAGTCTTTGGAAACATACTTCACAGATTGCCATGGCATCTGGGAAAGTGCATGTGCAGCAGAAGATTTTCGAATATGAGAAATTTATCAATGAAGTCCTTCAACAAGACCTGCAGTAAGTGTGCTATTTTTTGGTATTACAGAAGAAATGGTCTACCTCCTTTCCCCTGTCAGTCTATGTACTTCCTTCATTGAGCTCTCTGTTTGGCTATTTCCTTTTTAGTCTAACTATATGGCAGTTTGTGGTGAATTAAAGCTTTGGTGATGTGTCTTGGAATGATTTCTGTATGGCTATTGGACGCTCATTTAGGCTTGTTAATCATATTGATTACGGTGATCCAAAAAGTAGATATTTAGATACATATATTAATGGAGACAAGTGTCTTGGGAGGCTAAACCGCTCAAACAGTAAGATGAAAGAGATGCAATATTCAGTTTTTGGATGTATGAGATATAAAAGCTTCTGCAATTCAGTTGTTAACTGAGCTTTTGGCTTTGTGCATAGCTCCTGAACTGAAGATGACCAAATGAGCATACTATTACTGTCATGTTTGATTGAGCTGCCCACATACAGCTACCTTTATTAGCCAGAGAACGCTCATAAGAGGCTTGATGCAGTAGCATTATAAATGCAGGCACCATTACAAGTTGCTCCAAAGAATGGAATCTACTACATTTGCTTTAAAATGGTGAGAACCGAGGAAAGAAAATAATTACCTGATCTACTAAGAAGCCGTTGTACTTCAGAAATGCTAGCAATTCACCAAGATGTCCTTTGTCAGAACTTCAGGACTGAGGCTTGACAGGAACATAGAAGTCTATGGATAAGAGGAAGCAAAGCTACCTCTCTGTGATAACCCTGGGCTTGTAACTATGCATTGGCCATCAGTCACAACAGCCATTTTCTTTTGCCTTCTGGCTATGGGTGTACGCCCCCCAACACATCATAATTGTGCATGTCCACACTATATCTTCAGGGCCAGAATTCGTAACATCTTTCATACCCTGGTGCTGTTAAGCAGTGTATAATCCCAACTGCTCTCTATAGGGTTAATATATTAATGTCTTAATTAATTTAAGTATTAGCAAACCTCAGTGGGTGGAGCACTCTCCTCTCAAAAAATGCTCATGGTATTGCTGCCCTGTGGTGTTAGTAATGTGTTTTTTTTCTTTCCTCCTCAGGAAGGTACTGGAACAAAGAGATGCTATTTACGAGAAGATTGCACAGTACCTACAGCTGAAAAATGTAGTTGAGAGGCTACAGGTACATTTACTTTGAGGCATTTGATAAAACCAGCCAGGCTTGCTTTTGGGTGAACCCGAGTGTCCACATGGTTTGTTTGCAGTGGGAGTGGTATTTTTTCTTTCTCTCTCATGAAGCTCAAGTAGATAGTAATGACATTCCAGGGGCCTCCACTGATGCATGTGACTTGAGATTAACTCAACCCTGCTCCTTTGTCTGGTTGTGTCTTCTGCATGAAATACGGTTGAAATTTACATTGAGGTGTAGAGGTCACAGTCTTAAGAATTGTGCCAATCCCCTGAAAGCCTAGCCATGGTAGATTCTGTATGCTTATGCCAATCCAAGATTAAAGAGGAAAGGTTCCATAGCACTTTCGAAATCAAGGTTTAACATGAGGAGTGAGCTATCCTTTCCAGATTATCAAGATAACTAATGCGTATATACATACTTCACCCACTAGTGAACTCCATTCACGTTTATCTTGGATGGATATCCCGAAAGTCTTAAATGTATTTATCCATTAGCGCCTGTGTTGGACATTAGTGGTCTAAAACCAGCCAGTCCCTGAGATCCATCATACTTTTGCCAATCCTCAGAACCCACAGAGACCTAAAGGCAAAAAGGTGCATATCCCTGGTCACCCCTCTTAATTCATATGCAAAGACAAATCTTTATCCCTGTTACAGGATCCTGAACCATTTAGACATTGGTAGAAGAGCAGCCATGTATGCCCTCCATAAAAACGCGGATCCATCTAATTTGAAGAAAAATGCTCCAGGTTTCTTCCCCCCCCCCCTCCCCTCCCCTGCTCCCCTGACAGAACCACACACACGGGATTTAGCCCCAGGGGCGATTGAAGCTTGCTTGTTGCGTTACTCCTGGCTGCGCCCTGTGCTGTGTGTTCCTCTCTTCACCTTTTAAAATTTTCATTTACATTTGGTCAAGTCATTTTTAAATCCTGTGCACTCGCCGCAAGAAGCTGCTTTGGCTCACCATTTCGCAGCATGCCTCCCGCTCTGACCCAGTCCACCGCAGCTGATTGCTGTTTGTGTGGAGGGCGGACCAGTAGAGCAAGACACGCCCCTTGCCCTGCCTGAGTATAAAATTGGCCCCTCTTTAGAACGTGCAGCGGGCGCGCCAAAGGGAAGCCCGGCTGCGCCCTGCTGAGTCCAGGGGCCATGGACTATGGCCAAATTATAAGCTACACTCCTAGGAAGCTAAGATCACTTGGACCGTCAGTGAAATCATGTCCTCCCTTAGACCCCAGCAAAAAAGTAGGAATCCAAAGTACTGGATTCAGAGACCTAGTTTGTGTGTCATGGTCACTGCTCAGAATATGTCAGTACAGACCAAAAGAGAAAGAAAAATTTCTTTCTAGAGTCCCCTCACTCACCGGGGTTTCCCCACGGTGACATGCTTCATCATTGGGGCCATCCCAGTTCTCTACGAAAAGGGGCGTGCTGCGACTAGCTGACTACGCAGGAGCACTTTTGTTGTGAAAAGACTATGTGTGGTGTAAAGTGAGATGGTGGTGGAGTGGGTGTAAGTGAATTTAAAAATACCGTGCTCGTGGGCCTCAACAAATTTTATTTAGCTCCTAGATTGGTATATTAAAATGGGGTGACACTGCTATTTAGCCTTCAGTCAGGGCTAAATCAGTGTGTGGTCAACATGTTTCAAGCTCCCCAGGCTTTTTGTGAGGACCATACAGGGACCAGCACCGTATTTTCCACTCCTATATCTTCCTAAATAGGATGAGTTCGCGTACATTGGGTAAGCGCAAAACGATTGTTTTCTGAAACTCCTGATCTTCCCACCGTTTTGTGTGAGCAAAGTACTTACTTCTTTATCGGCGAAACCGCACCGTGTTACCTACTCGTTCCCCTCCGGACCGCATCTTGGAGCCGGTACGGTGAAGGGTGTATTTGAGGTTGCCGCTTTTCCGGGTCTGTTGTTGACAAACTAGATCGTTTTGCGCTTACCCAATGTACGCAAATTAATCGCAGTACGCTATCTCTAATAACTTCCCTTAAAACCGACAGCAATGTTTCCATGAGGTGATCCTGCACCCACCAGAGACCATGAAGTGCTATTAAGCACCACTACATGTAAAGATGCCGTTTTTACCATGATGAAATCTATGTTTTGTGTGTCTTGTCTATAGTCACATTAAGTCCTGTGTTGTTTTTATGTGTGAATTCACAAAACCACTTGTCTCACGCCACTTTATTTATGAATGCACTGGACTGGAAAGCCTGCACGCACCAATAAGGTGCAAAAGGGACACCAATACCCCATGATAAGGCGTGAATTATATGTGTTATACCCTTCCTCTTAAGGAGGGGCCCCTTGCCACTAATCATGTCATTCTCTTTTTTCAGAAACAATGAAAAAGTACAATCGTATGTATAATATGCATATTCAAAAAGATAACCGCGTTAAATGTATTTTGGTAACTTTACTCATCCTATTTAGGAAGACAAAAACCCCAGATTAATCAGCAGTATGATTAGCAAATATACTCCTCAGCGCAGCCTCCGTTCAGCCCACCACTTCCTGCTTACTACTTCGTCTTTCAGACGGAAACGACAAGGAGGCAACTGCTTTTCTCACTTGGCCCCCAGACTCTGGAACTCTCTTTCCTTGGCACTCAGAAGCTGCGACAACCTTCTCCACTTCAGGAAGGCTTTAAAACATGGCTATTTGAGCAATCCTATGCCTAGTATCTCGGCTGCAATAGTCTTCAGTTTAGCGCTATGAAACCGTAGGGTGTACTTGCGCTCTACAAGTGCTTGCTAACATAACATAACATTGCACTAACGCAGTTTGAGGTGGAAGGCTAATTCTGCATATCTTAGTCAGCTATGTCATCCTATACAAAATATGGAAATGTACCCTGTATTATTTGTTAAGGACTGAAGAGCGTTTCAAATGGAAACATTTTCAAAGTAATCCACCACACGTACATATGAACACTGTTGATGTGGCATCGAGGATGGTGTGAAACATGAAGCATACAGTACAACATCTGAATGGTTAACGCTTTTATAGTGGGTGCAAAAACAGTTTTTGGTGACACAACGTAGTTTTGAAAGCAATCCAGAAGGTTGTGGCACTTAGTTAAGTGGGTTAAACTGTTACAAAGATTTAATTATAGCAGGTAAAAGAGTCCAAAGTGTAAAACAGCATAGGGAGCTTTGGGAGTATTCAGGTAGTGGCAGGGCAAAATATTCTGGCCTGAGCATAAGGGAAGATGATGTTGGCATGGGAGCATGGCTATTTCGCAAATGATTTTTCAGAACAGTGCAAGAATTCCATATTTATTCTTTAGATTTGCAAACATCCAACCGTGTAGTTTGATAAGGGCTGCTGTTCTTGGAGATTGAAGAGAGCTTGTGTGGTAGAGTTAATGGCTTTGTCAAGAGGATAATCGGAGGAACACTAGCACACGTTTGAAGTACTTTAGTGTGTTCAGCTTTGGGTGTTGATGAGGGTTTTAGGAGGGGTGTGTAGATTTTGCTGATGTTGCACAACTGGAATCCAGACACTAGCCACGTTTTAAGATTATTTTTTAGCAGCGTGAGATGGGTAATGATGTTTGGGTTAGTGTGAAACAGGAGTGGCCGTTTTAGGTAGATGGGAGTAGATCTTGTCCACTGTCATGGCTTGGTGGAGGAGCATAGGGTGACCCAATGGCTAGTAGCTGGAAGGTATTACTTTGAGGAGTAAAAGTTGAAGGTTTTTTTGGGCATAGCAGTGGTAGGAAGAGCCAAAAGAAAAGATCTCACCAAAGGAGGTGGTGCAGAGGAAGAAAAGTTAAAGGCACATGTTAGAGCCATGGGAAATTCCAGCTGGCAGCGGCAGGGACAAGGGGCATCAGGGGACAGAATGGGGGGTATGAGGCAAGCCATTCAAGGACCATGCTGTCTAGCATACCAAGCTAAGAGTTGTGTGGATGGTATACAACAGTGGTTCTTAACCTTTTGACTTCTGTTAACCCCCACTTAATCATTACTGGTATCTGGGGAACTTCACTGATTCAGTAGTGGAATCCGTGGACCTCCTTAGTCATTATTGAAATCTAGGGACCCCAGCCTACGCATTGTCGATGATTTGAACAGCAAAACAATACACAGAAACACTGTAAAAAGTATTCATCAAATAAATACACAAATGATGAAATATTTAAATTAATTCACAGACATAAAAAATCTAAATCTAAATAGACTGTTAAAGTTGGAAGTTTTCCAAATTCTGTCAAGGCCACCCATCAACCATTGTATATTCTGATGCACTTGCACTGTTCCCGCTAATCAGTCTGAGCATACTAACTTAATTTTCGTCATCCAATTTAAAATTCCTTCATGTTTACATATCTTTTTACAATTTTTCAATGTTGCTTCTTTATTTACATACACTTTATTAATCTGTTAATTTTACCTAATTTTCTAAGTAGTCATGGACTACCTGAGTAGGTGTCGTGAACATCCAGGCCTCTCCAGACCGCAGGTTAAGAACCACTGGTATAAAACATTAAAGATTGTAGAAAGTTTGAAGAGAACAAGAGTTTGGGAGACATGATTGTGGTGGACAAGTAAGCTAGAAAGGTGCTAGTGGAATGAAGTGACTGGATGCCCAGTTGAATGGGGTTATTCAGATTTTTTGGAGGGAAGATAAAAGAAAAGCCGGACGAACACTAGACGCCTAAGGATCGTACAAAAAAAATGGAGGAAGCTCAGATTGACTAGGTGATAGTGATACGTCGGGTACACTGTAAACCTCTTGATAAAGGATATGATGCCTGCAAACTGATAGCATTCCATCACAGGATAGATGATAGATTAGCAGGGGTTCTCTGCATGTCTTAGCAGGTGCTGCTCATAATCATTGAAAAGGAGAGTTGTGTGGGTATCCACTACTGGGTTGAGAGTTTGCCAGGGGTATGGATGCAATGCGAGGAGATGCAGGTATTCGTAGGGGAGTTATCGGGGTGAAGTTGAGTGAAGAAGGTATTCTGTGCTTAGTTCTTAAGTTTAGGGCACCTAGAATGATATAGTAGGGATGGGTGAGGCAATCGGTCAACGTTTGCTTCAAGAACAAAAAAAACATTTTCTCAAGTCTGGGTGGGTTAATGATGAGCACATAGGAAATCAAAGTGCAGTCCAGCAATGTTTTCAACTATTATATTTGGAGTTGTAACGTCCTCCTTTCATAGCCTTGCAAAATGAATGATCAGGAATGTTCCATTGCTGGCAGGGAGGAGGAAAAGTAAACATTGTAAGGGCAGAATGACAAAGGCACACATGCTGACCCATGTCTTGTTGAATTTGGGACCAGAGAGCTGATGTTCAAAAGGCTGCCTGCTGTTGGGTGATGCACGTCTGAAGGGGGTTTGAATGCCGTGCATGTTGTCACTGTCATGCAGTGCAATAAAAGTTGGCTATTATGTAATGTAACTCTACTTCCGCAGTGATTTTTTTTCATGGCAAACATCAGACTATAACATTTCCAGCTTAAAAAAAAGCTAAAACTCGGAGTTGTATTCTTCAGCTCCCATTACAGCCCGTTTTAAAACATTGACTTTTGAAAATTGTCTAAAGTAGAAGTTTTGAACTCCGTATTGACAACTCTTCATGGATTTGTTTTTGTGCCAACGCAGTCTTAACATTTGCTCTAGAATAGCACTAATCTATACTCCAGCAGTCCCTCAAACTCCAGTAAAGCCAATGCCCATCCTCCCTGGGAGGCCTTTGCCGAACTTGCCTACTTGGGTCTTTGCCTGAAATCAACCACTGATGCCATGCCACCAGCCAGTGGCGAACTGTGTTTGTGCCTGTGAAAGTAAACCCTTAAGTTTACTGTTGTCATGGTGATTTGTTTTTAAACTATGTTAAAAGAAATGTACCTTACCTTTAATCTACATTCAGTCGCCTGTGTTGTTCAGTGCAAGGAATGGAAGAACCAGATGCTCAGTGTGTATGAATACCTGTCTACTACTATAAATAGATCTGTCTTTGTAGTATGACGCAGGTAATGAAGGATGATACAGTTGTGAATATAAATGTGCATTTACAGTATGCATTTGCGTAAATGCTCAAATCCCTTTCTAGCCAGTGTAAGATTATGCTTTGATTTTGTTAATGTGATATAAAATTCACCATGAAGACTGGACATAAAGGCAAACAAGAAATCACACAACACCTAGTTTAATATTTGATTGTCTTTTGTTTTGCCTCTTCTCATCAGGAGTCTGAGCAGGAGGTCCTGAAGATGCAGGTGGACTTGGGCTGTAACTTCTTTGTCGACGCAGAAGTGTGAGTGAAAGCATATTTGTGACATCCTGTCAAGATCCAAGGTGCTGCCTTTCCAATGTCGAGAATCGCAGTTAAATGAGGAGTGGCACAAAGGGGTAGTGATTGAAAATGTAAGCATTAGCCATGAGGAAATTGACGAGTGAAGCACAGGTAGATCTTCGGTGTAGTTGTTGATGATAGTGTAGCAATGGGAGCTGAAAATGTTTTCCTGTGGGGCTATTATGTAACCAAACTCTTAAATGGAAAGAAAAAACACCTGCTAATGTCCTTCTCGAGAAAAGCACCCTTTCGCAATCCAGTTACCTCTGCTATTACTCATTGACTTTATGCTTCTCTTTGGCCCTGCACAGCACTCTGCTGCCTTTTCGCTAGGATCGTAATATTGAAATACCATATGCAGACATACAAATAATACTTTGGCTACTTACAGTCCGTGAGAAACAGACCCCAGTGTGGGGTGCCTAGTTTTGTAAAGGAATGTGATGTCTCTTGTGACTTGATCACTGTCTCAAGAGGACAGCTTAAAAATGCAGACGGTTCTCCAGAGAGCTGGATTTTTAGTGTGCTGATCTGTCCTTGGGGCATATGGTCAGTCATTGGATAATCTTGGTCAAGCCTTTAGAATACATTATATGAAAATACATTTGTCTTCAAAAGATGGAGTTTTCTGTTGATGGCTCTTTTGTCATAGAGAACTGAAACCAGAGTTTGTCTCCTGTTTGAAATCGGGGGAGAAGTTCTTTTGAGTTGCATCTTTTCTACAATGCACACAAGAGTGTGTGTGTGTCCCCTCCCTCTGATTTCCCCTGCTAATTTGAACTCTTAGAACATTCAAGCGCTCTGCCAATTCCTGTGGGAACCTACTCCTCCCTCTGTCTAGCGAGGTGTAGGTTCCTGGCACCTGTTCCCAGGAGAACTCATGATGTTAACTCTTCAGTCATGCTCATTCCTCTGCTTGCTATTCGATGAGGCTTGATTAAAACCCAAATTGGGTTGGTCCTACTCTTTGAATTATTAAGGTACCTCATTCATAAGTCGACTGACTGATTGGTTCATTTCTATAACGAACCACTGTGTCGATAGTGCATTACTATAGGTCCTGGCAAATTGCCAAGTGATTATTTACACAAAAGGCGAGAAATATATTGACCACAACTACGCAAACCTAGACACCTCTGATCATCATAATCGACGGTGACTTCCCTGATGTTTTTAACTGAGACGAGTGGGCTAGCAGATTAAACTCATTTTGGAGCACTATCTCTCCTCATTTTATTCTCCCACACATCTTCGCACCTCTTCACCACCAGTCCCCTCACCTGCACTTCACCCATATGGTTTGGGAAAAAGATCTACGACAAAGAGGTGCCCGTCAGCCATTGCAGCGCCGGCCTGACGAGGAGCACGCCCAATATGAAGCATGACACCCAATCTGGTGTGTGAGAGCCCCACTTCCCATATTGGGAGACACCCACACTCTACTTTAGAACATGGGTGTTGACCAACCCAGTCTCTGACTTTTCCTTTCCCTCCCGCCCCAAAGGAACTGCATACTCCTTTGTTGCCTCGTTGTATTATTTAGGGCCTGTATGTTGGACCTATTTTTCCCTCATTTGTATAAATACTTATTATAGAGCCCACATTATCCCAGGCTTTAGTTTTGTTGGTCTAGCAAGAGATTTCAAGTCTTCACTCCACCATACAAGTTGAATCACTTCTAGACATTGGAGATATGCAATGCCATTGTGGGTGCATCTATAAAAGATTGACACAGAACTCAAAACACAAGTAAGTGCCTTGTGGTATGCTACTGGACAGTACAGACAGAGCGATTTAAATCCTCTCAATGCTCCACTAACTAAGTTTTGTTTTCCATTTGGCTGTATTATGTAGATTCTTTAATACTATCTTTGAGCTTACTTGAATCCTCCTAATGATATTTTTTTCTTTAAAATAAGGAGGTGAGATGTCATTTTAACAACCATTTACATTTTGAGTCTCCCTTCAAACAGAATGGGTTTTATATCTTGTCCTTGCTTCTCTGACAAACCACATGAACATCTAATTTTTCAGTGTTATCAGATGCCCCAAGAGCTGGGAAGGAGGGAGAGATATTCAACAGAGTAAGACCTAATTATCATCATGCTGATTCTGGTTCTCTTGGTCTTAGGTTTCCTTCCCTCACAGCATCCACTCAGCCGTGCCCTCGGTGAGAAAATGCTGTGCTGCAACTTTACAAGTGAGAAAATATGGATGTGCTTGATGGGGATGGTCGTAGATCCACTGGTCGGGAGAGAGCTTTAAAGCAGAGGGATGCTAGCACTAGCAGAGTTGCAATTTTTCTTGAAGTGACAATATTCTTTATGTGAAGCTTTCCTGGTCCTGCCAGCTAGGGTGTGTAATTCTCAAACAGTTGGGAAGTAGGGAGAAATTAGCCTGTCTATGCATCATTGTGAAGGTATTCTATTTTTTGCTACTGAATCACATGGACAGCTCATTTATAGTTTGGCCCCCACTATTATAAAGATCCTTCTCAGTTACTTTAATCTCAACACCATCTTACATATAGTTATTGAATAATACTGGCCCCCAGAGTTGCTCCACTTTTAACAATATGCAGTCTAAAGCTACCGTAATTACCTTCATTATGTGTCTGTAAATGTTTAAATATTTTTTCATTGGTTCCACACCCATCCATGTTCAGTCTAGTTTTAGCCACATTACTTTTTAGATTGTCATGTAAGAGAACTGCAAATGCTTCTGAAGACTTCATTTAAGCCAACTTGGGTTCCATACATGCAATTTTCTCCAACGAGTATATCTTGTTTTTTCGCCAAGATTTACTTTTGACAAACCTTGCTTTTTACAGATCTTTGCACATATTGTACATTTGTTGTAATCATTTATCAAAAATTGAAATCTGTCGTACAGGGTGGTAATTTCCTAGGTTATGTGTAATCTTTTTAAGTTGAATGTAAGCTGGTACTTCCTTAGATGTAATTTTTTATTAACCCTTATTGTGTTCTTGTTTTCTCTCCAGACCTGATCCTTCTAAGATATTTGTTGCTATTGGTTATGGCTTCTTTGCCGAACTGACTCTGGCTGAGGCACTGAAGTTCATTGAAAAGAAGTCACAGTTACTGACAAAGTGAGTGTGAACTTTACTAAGACAGCCCTCCTGCTACTCTTCTAGTAAAGTCACATGGAAGTCGGGTTAAAGAGATCTATGAACATAGCACTAACCTGATTGTTAATCTGTGTACAGTATACTGAGCCCTAGCCAGATCCACGTTTGAGACATATGAGAGTTCTGACTGTTATACTACATTTATTTTGCACTATCAAAGAAGATCTGCTTGCCTTGTGAAGATTATGAAATTAAATTATCAGATTTTACTCACTGTATGTAAGGCAAGTAGCCCTTTCCTGCTGCACTTCAAGAATGGAGCAGGAAATCTGAGCCCACCACTGACTTTAGGCATATTTTATGAAGCACCCTTTTTTGTTACACTCCAAACTAACAACCCCTCAGGTCCTTGAAATACTTCAAAGGGTTCTCGAGGGGTACAGGTTTCCTTAGCTTTTGGTGGTCCTGAAGCTTAACAGGATGCTAGCCAACTAGCTCTTGGGAGTCGCTTCTTCTGTCCTGGCACAAATGGAGGTCTTTTCCAGGAGTGGGCCCAGTCCCCTTTGCAAGACCATCGGGTTCAGTAGATGCAGTCCAAGGTTTGGTGCAGATTCTCTTTCCTGGGTCCAGGGACCAACAGGACAGTCCATCTGTCTTCTTTACAGTCCAATGGCGATCTGAGGACTGTGGGTTTGGGGTGCCACTTTTATGCCATCTTCTAGTTTTTTGGGGGAGGACTTGCTAGCCAATGGGGCTGTACTTCCCACGAGGCAACCCATCACACTTTACATCACTTCCTGAGGATTTTGCCACCAAACAATCCCAGGATACCAGACTCTACCCAAATCCAATATGTCGGGACCCTTCCTCTCTGGGACAGAGCTCTGGTCAATGTACAATGAGCCACTCCTCCTGGAAAACTGGTTCTGCAATGGCTTTTTTTCCTCTAGACGAGATGCCAGCCTGTCAAAGGTGTGATTGTCATTTCCCTCTTCGGAACTGGACCACATGTGGCCACTACCAGGTAGTTATCCTGCTGGAGGAGGTCACACCTCCACCCATCACCAATTCTTATTGTTCCCTGTGTGAGAGCCTTTCACATGTCCTGGCAGGAGGGCAGCATGTTGTCGCAGGTAGCAACTGCTGAAGATGGACAGGAAAGGCTACCAGATGTTTGAGTAACAAAGTGGTTACTTTCTAAAGTCCTCTTTCTATTAAAAGTCACCTTAAGTTCGATATCAGCAATGAGTCTGGATTAATGTAAGGATTAAGTTGATGCCCTGGAGTAATATCCTTGGTGGTCTCAAATGATAGTTAGTAATTAACGCATTGACTTGTGAAACTCCATGCTAGACAATGGGACATCCAGCTTTGCTACAGTGAAAATGTCAATTTCTTGTATTCACCGTGAGGGTATATTAAACTCAAAAGAAACATGCCCTTCTTTTTAATATGAAGCATGCATGCTAGCGGGCTACCACTGGCGAATTTGACTTGCGGAAAGGGTTTATTTGCCATGTCAAGTTGCTGTGTTACGCTGCCCAACTAGGCTTCAGTGGCTGGCACAGAGTCAGGTTTTTGTCTCGTCACTGCTGTGGCAGCACAATTAAGTGTTGCAATCCACTAGTGACATTTAAACTTACTAGTCCTGGGTTCCTCTGATACCATATGATAGGGACTTTACAGAAAGTTAAATGAGTGAATCAAATATTGGCCAATTGTACATGTACTTTGGGGGTCAGAGTACATGCACTGAGGCCTGGACAGAAGGGCCCAGTGCACCACAGAGTTGAAAAACCTGCAGCATCAGTTCAAAAACTTTAGGGGGGGGGTGATCATACAATAAGAGGTCCTTTCTTGCAGGATTCAGTTCATTCTCCTTTACAGGTTCTCCTCCTACCGATCAAACTTATACCAGTTTGTTTACATGGGCATTTCCAGGTCCCAGAATCCCCCATTACATTCAGCGCCACCCAGTGTTGCTACTTGACCCCCCCTTGATTTCCAAAACTCTTGAAAGAGCCCCAGAGATTACTCCTCAATAAGAGCTTCAAAAATGACGAATACACAGATGAGACACAATTGTACTTGAAAACTTGCTTCACTCCAGACAGCCAACTACAGAAACACTGTCACCACAACCTAAATTTTCAGCACCTACCTGAAGTTAGCCCCCAACAAATCAAAACTCCTGCTATTTCCAAGCAACAACAACTGGGTCCAAAACTGGCTCTTCCACATGAACGTGGACTGATTCGAATTCCAACTTTCACCCAAGGTCAAGTCACTTGGATTCGCACTGGTTGTAAACCAAACCAAAATCGCCTGAAGACTTCTTCAAAAATACTGTTCAAGCTCACTAATTCTTGTCCCTGGTGGTCCTTCTCCTTGGTCTCCCAGACTCCACGCTGACCCCTAGTTAATGGCATCCTGCACTTTGGAGCATGCCTGCTAAAGGGCTTTAAGAAATATGACGATATTCCCCAACTGGGATGAATTCCACTGGTTCACATTGCCTGCTCCAACCATCTTTAAAGCCAGCTGCATAATCTACAAAGTCATCACAACCTGCATCCCACTTATTTGGCTGGTTAGCTAGCCTTCTCTAGTGGCTCTCTGCTCATTTGCAGCCAGGTCACCTTCAGAGTGGAGACGAAGTGCAAAAAAGGAAAAAACAAGGCCTTCTCCATCTATGCACATAGGTTAGGGAGGGACATCCTAGTACGTATCGGGACTGCCCTAACTCTCCTTCAATTTAGGAAAGAACTGATAGTGCATCTCTTGAAAGAATATTTTCACACAACGCAAGAACAGTCCACTTCTGCTCTTAGAACCAGGCTACCATTTAAATCACTGGCTCACTGTATCTTTGCATTTGACCTTGAATGGTGCACTACCGCCCTTTGGCTAGCCTTGCACCATACAAATATCAGATGCCCATGCACAGCAGTGTTTTAGCACATAATCTGTGCCATGTTCATCCCCTTTCCCAAGTAGTCATCACCACTTATTGGTGTTATCCAGTTGACAGTTTATTGATTAGATTCAATATTTTAGTCAGTGGGTTGGAGTTTTAAGAGTCCGTGGGCTCCTGGAAGTGTGGCATTTTGGAAGGTATAAAATATTGCTGTTTCTTTACCTGTTGTCTCTCTCCCAGATCAAGTGAAATGATGACCCAAGATGCAGCAAAAATCAAAGCTAATATCCGGATGGTGTTAGAGGTAAGCTTATGCTGCTTGGTGATATTTACATCTACAGTGGTTTGGCAGATACTTTCCAGTCTGGGGTGTTCTGATTTACAGATAAAGTTTTTGCCATCAAGGGAGTACCATCCTCCACTTGTCAACCCCATTCTCGATGTTTTATCATCTCCTTCACTGAACAGTCATGGGGCAAATGGCATCTTGGACTCCTTATTCACCCGCACTTTCCAAAATGTCCCTCTCTAAAAAAAAATAAGTACATACATAAGATTGTTAAGCGACAAACTTTTTTTTGGGCCCATTAACATTTTCATGCAGAATAATCTCTACGTACTCTCTAACGCTCTCCTAAATTTAGCAACAACATTTCATCTGAGCGAACATCACATTTGTGAATACTTCACGCTTGGTAAGAAGTTCCAGACTCCTCTGCCCTCCTACAGATCATCAGAAAGAAATATGAGCAAAATAAATATCCAGAGTCATTATTAGGTCTGTACTCAACCAACAGTAGAAAAACATCTGATTTGGTGATCTGCAGCTTATTTACAAAATACCCTTAAAACGGGTAAAATTATGCCACCCAGGCATTTTATGCTCGTATTCCAGGCACATTTGCAATAGGTTACATCCCTGTATCTTTACAGAAGGTGAAACTTATTTTGTTTGCCCAATGGAAAGACCCATGGATGGTGTGAGAAACCATAGCGATTGAGAGAGACTGCAAAGAAAACCTTCAGCAACTCCCTCATTCACAATTTAAAGATGGGAAGGCATAATTTTCTGCGCACAAGCCTACTGACCTTTTTCCAGAGAAGGTATCAAGGCCAAATTTGCGGGGTCCTCCACGACATCTTAAGGATGCTAAAGGTACCCTACGTTTGTGGATTACGCTGGAAAAACAGAGAAAATAGTAAAAATATAGCAACATTTTGTGTTTTTTTTTCTGTTGGTTAAAAAGCTTTGCAAGAAAGTGTATTTTTTAATGATTCCCACAAAAGGATTGCTCTACTAAGGTCACCATCTAGCCAGTTTTAGGGAACATACAAAGTTGTAAAAGAAAACCACTTTTGTTTGCAACAGTTTTTACATTTTTCTGACTAGTACTCCATTGTTCCTAATTGTTGTGGTTTCAACCTAATTGCAGTTTGTGGTGAAAACAAATGAAAAACCAATGGGTGAACTGGGAAAAACTGAAAAAGTTTGTATTCAGAAAGGGGTCATTTGTGTAGATTGCTTGTGTATGAGTATATCTACATAACTGTTGCATATTTTTCTTTGCACAAAGGAAAGACTGCTAAATTCATGAATGATCCAAGAAACCATAGAGAGTGGAAGGCAGTGAAAGACAGACCTTTCCCAGCTCCGCCATTCATACAATTTGGACATGGGCCCTCAGCCCTTTTCTTGGCATATGCTTACACGGGTAAAACTGGAAATGGAGAGTGCTTTCGGGTACAAAAGAAACTAGTCATTGACATAAAAGAATGAAAATAAGGAGGAATTGGTGACACTGTTTACATATGTAATTTTTTGCTCCAGTGGCTGAATTACAAAAGTAATATACAGTTGCATCTCTCATACCCTTCTAATCACAGGGCTCTATAGTGTTTGTTGGTTGTCCAAAAACGTACAGTACCCTGCCTCAACAACTCAGCTGGAGGGAATAATGATTTTTCACTGTGGACTGACTGTGCAACAATTAATATGGTGACATCTAATCAATGAAAAATGAGTATAAAGGAAATCAGTGTGTTTTTGAAATGTGCAGAAGACATCCAATTTAGGAACAGTGGTTATTTGAACACCTCTGACTTTGTGATTACACCCACTATCATGATGGAGAGGGCATTTTGCTAAATACGTTCTTTCTTGCACGCTGGCTTACTCTCAAAAGCAAAGCAGGGAAATCAATCCAATTGACAATACCAAATCTTCTCCTATTATGTGTTCCCACTCTATAAATGGTATCTCGTTTGTTTGGGCGGGCCTAGCACTTGCTACAAGGCCCCGAAATGCGACATAGAGACATGAAATGTTTGGCATGGAAAAATTACCCTGTTGGCACAATGGGTAGCTGTGGAATGTGGGCCCGGGCTCAGCTGCCATGCAGCGAAATCTACCAAACCCATATATTTCTCAAAACTAGACCTTCCAGAGGAGTCCACTGTGGTGTGGCTTGGATGGATCGCACTGCCTTGTCTTACCTTCAAGGCACTGCCAAACTCAAACTTGAGCTAAAATCATGCATTTCACGCACATTAGTCACATCACCCCCTCCCCTCCTGAATCTACTTCACTTCTTTGCCTGCCTCTCAAGCACTGTCAGCAGGTGTGCTGCAATTGTGACCAACCAAGCAGAAAGAATAACTTATGTAACCCTTAGCTTCTCAATGATCAGCATCTCCAAAGAAGCATGCTCAGAAGGCGAACAAGAGGTCAGTCTCTCAGATTATCTCAGAAATCCCAATCAAACACCTGACCTGTATTTCTTTGATTGTGACTTTGCAACAGCCCAGAAAGAAGAAACTGTGTTTTTAGGCCTTCAGATTCATACAATAAATCTTCACAATGGAATGAATGAAGGTTTCCAGAAAAGAATTGTATTCATTATTCATGAATAAGTGACCATCATGGGCCTTCACGTGTTTCATGACAACAGGTCGCTTTATCAGGGCCAGTGCAGGCGCAACAAAGGCATGGCAGTGGACAAAGCATTTCACAGTGGCTTGTATTGTTTTTAACATGCTCATTTCTGTATTACCACAGGTCCAATATGGTTGTTTTTAATTAGCCCCTTTCCACCACACAATTTATTATTTATTTATTTTTTCAATTTGTAGGGCGCAACAGCTACCCAAAAGGGTTTCCCGGCGCCTAGACACAGCTAGTTAGAAAGACAGGAGAAAGGGTATTGGCTATTGAGATTTATTGTTCAAATAGCCAGGTCTTAACATGCTTTCTAAACCTGGCATAATTTTCCTCCTTTCGGATGAAGGGAGGGAGTGTGTTCCAGAGGGATGGTCCCAGATGGGCGAAAGATCTGCCACCTACTCTTGCCCGTTTGAATCTCGGCACACAGAAAATGGCTGCCGACTGCGACCGAAGGTTACGCTTGGGAGTGTAGGGGTGGGCTAGGGCTCGAATATATTTAGGTGCCGTACCCGCTTTAATTCTGAACATATAGTTCAGGGCTTTAAAGCGGATTCTGTTTTCAACCCTAAGCCAATGGAGTTCCCGGCGGTGACTCGAGACTCCGGAGTTTTTAGGAATATTGCACAATAGACGGACTGCTGCGTTTTGAACCAATTGTAGTCGGCCGACTACTGATTTGTTAGCGCCCAGATACAGAATGTTGCCGTAGTCGAGCCTCGATGTTATGAGGGCATTGACTACGGTCTTCTGCGTGGGAAGAGGCAACATCCAGAGGATTTTCCTCAACCATTTGACTATGGTGAGGCATAGACCAGTTACTTTACTGGCCTGTTGATTCATGGAAAGGGAGTTGTCCAAAATAAATCCCAGATTTCGAACATGGGTCACCGGGGTAGGAAGAGCGCCCATCTGATCAGGCCAGTGTAAGGGATTCCACAAATCTTGATGTTTTCCCAGGACCAGAATCTCTGTCTTGTCACCGTTGAGTTTTAATTGGTTTCTCGCCATCCAATTCAGGATGTTTAGGAGTCCTGCTTTGAGTAGAGAAGGGGAGTTTGGACAGGATTCGGATAGGGAAAAAATGATTTGGGAGTCGTCGGCATAGCTCATAAGAGTGAGACCAGATTGTTCAACAAGGTCGGCCAGGGGTCTAAGGTATAAATTAAAAAATAGAGGACTAAGAATAGATCCCTGAGGCACTCCATGGGGTGCCAACAGGGTATCCGAAGAGGCTCGTGAAGAGGTAATTTGGAAGGTTCGTTTTGCCAGGAAAGACCGGATCCATTCCAGTGCCTTTCCACGTACACCATTTTTGTGCAATTCCTTGACGAGAGTTTTGTGGGAAATGGTGTTGAAGGCCGCGCTCAGATCTAATAGCACGAGCGCGACCGTCTGACCTTGATCAAGGAGCTTTCGAATGTGTTCAGTGACTCCAAGCAGGGCGGTTTCTGTGGAGAAACCGGCCCTGAAACCCGACTGTGAGGGGTGCAGAAGAGAATTTTCTTCTGTGAAAGTAGATAGAACTGAATGCACGTGCCTCTCCAGACATTTGGAGAAGGCAGGGAGCAGGGATATGGGTCTGTAGTTGGCAAGGATTTCCGGGTTTGCAGTAGGTTTTTTTTAGAAGAGGCGTAACCATGGCATGTTTCTATAGGGCTGGGACAGTGGCAAGGTCAAGGGAGGAGTTCAGAAGGTTTGCAATGATTTCCAAGGAACTATCACCAAGTTGTTTAATGATTTTGATTGGAATAGGGTCCCTGGGAGAGCCGGATTTGATGGTCTTAAGAATCACTTTCAGTTTGTCTACTGAGAGAGCAGGCCAGGATTCCACTATGTTGGCACAAGAGGGAGTTAATTCTGAGTCAGAGGGAGAGGATGGTTCTTTATTGTTAGCATTGATATCTAGGATGATTTTATCAATTTTTTCGGTGAAAAAGCATGCTAACGCCTGGCATTGTTGAGTGTTTTTTTTAATGAGGTGCTGCAGCTGTAGTGTGAGCGCCAGCCAGTTCTTTAACTTTGTTGAATAGGGTTTTTGGCATATTAGTGGCTTCCATGATGGTTTTTGAGACGAATGCAGCTCTTGCTTTTGCGCAGGCCGTGTGGTAAAAATTCCTAGCTTCATGATAGCTTTTCTTAGCGTCAGGGGCGTAGTTTTTACGCCATTTGCGTTCAAGCGCTTTACATTTAGATTTTTCGGTTTTTAGGGTATCATTAAACCATGGAGCCGGGTGGCGGTGTCTGCTCCCTTTAATGCAAGAAGAGGGCAAGCATTTGTTAGCGGCATCGCTAAGCCACTTTTGTGCTGCAGCCGCTAGGCTGTCCATGTTTAGGCTATTACTCGGAGGGTTGTCTTGTAGTGTTGAGTTTAGCATTTCTAAGTCCACTAATTTCCAATTTTTCCTAGATGTGTCTGGGAAGTCATATTGCAAATTGGGGGTGGGTGGAAGAGTAATGCTGAATTTTATTAGATGATGGTCAGACCAGCATATGGGCGTAGTGGCGAGACATTTTAGTTCTCTGATGTTGGAAATTATAGGGTCCAGCAAGTGGCCGGCTATGTGAGTTGGGCTAGAGTTGATCAGGGACAGGTTTAGAGCCTTCAAGTCATCAAGTAAGTTAGAACAGGAGGGGGTGGTGGGGTCCTCTAGATGCAAATTAAAATCTACCAATTAATTAGGACTGGAACACTTTACACTTGACAGGGCTTGTCTTTTGGTAAGAGCATATACAGACCGTGATAGTTTAGTGAAAATAGTAGTTGATGGTGTAACATGAGAGCTCATACGTTTATAATTTCTATTTATTTACATAGGCAAGAGGAATATGGAAAAAACATTATATAAGGGGAATGGAGACACAATTAGAAAGAGGGTCAGACTTTGGTATGTCTGTGTGGCAGATCTTATATGATGATAAGAGGCAGGGGTGCGACTTGTGAGAATTTAGAGTCCCCGTAGAGGAATTTAGTATATGATCTAGCAGGTCAAAGGAGAAGTATGAGTCTGCTGAGAAGTTTGGCCACAGTCACTAATTGCTGCATCTTAGTGAATATTCAAATGCTAATAAAATGTGACAATCTCTGAAAGCTGTAAGAGTGAATCACTTCCTATGGGAATGCTAATTTGTTAGGTAACGAAAGATATTAGTACTGCCAAAAAATCAGAATGCTCTTGTTTATAAAAAAAATAGCGAAATACTTTGTGTAATTTATATATTTCAATAATCTTGACTTGTTTTTGAAACAAAGAATAATAATCACTAATTAGTCACTGTTGTAGGGCAAGTTCGACAAAAGGCATTAGTAGATCTAACATACAGTTCACTCTTGCCTGGTTTTTAGTTGCCAGGAAGGAGGTTGTGCTGCTGTTTCTTTAAAGCGGCACCACAACGTGCGTCAAAATCTGGAAGTATGCAATAGGAAAACGTCAGTGCCTTTGCATGATGCAAGAACATACCTTAAAGGCGTAAAAGAGAGGTTCTTAGCTGCTGCAGGCACTAGGAAATCATTTGTCATGTGAGAAGATGGTAACTGAATTTAATACAGCCTTCCTCATGTAATCAGAAAATAAATAATACACACATAAACACAAACCTAGTAGGGCTTTAGGTCCGCCCTTAAAATTTCAAATTTTTCTTCTGCCAATCACAGCATAGCTTGGGGAAAAGAGTAGCCTCCTTAAGGCCATTGGCACTTCCCAGTGAGTGATGGGATTTGCTTTGATCACATGTGCAAATCCACTTAAAAAGAAGTGCCTTTCAGTGCTAGGGTTGCTGTGTGAATGCTTTACTTTGCCCACTCTTTGCTATTTCTGTTCTTTTTCCTTTGTATTTTTAGACATCATTGCGTACGTAAATGATATCTTCAGGTCACAGTAGTTCAAAGCATTTAATAGCATTTCTTTGCGACTCAAAAACAGCAAGCATATTGTCTCCACGTTTAGATGACTGCATTTCTTTCTTTGCTTTTTATTTTCATAGTATATACTAACAACTCCAAATAAATTAAACACCACATTAGTTTACCACAGCCAGACCTTTTGGTTGCCTTGCTGTGCCTGTTCGACAGACTTGTGGTCTATTCGGATATGTATGTTCAGAATTACCAATATGAAAACAACCTGGGGTCACTTCATGACATGTAGGTGCTTTACACATCCTAGTACATGAAATATTTAATCTAATAGTCCATCTCATTTCTCACTTCTGTTACTTCTTTTTAATTGCTATCACATGTTCCTCCTTGCTGTTTTAGCGCTGTGTTATAATTTGTATTACTTATGTGTTCCTGTTTCAATCCTTTCTTTTTCTATTGATAGTCTTTGTATCTATATATCTTTGCAGACTTTTTTTTCTCTCCGACCTGTTTTTCCTCATCTTTATATGCTCTCAATTGCTTTTTCTGCATCTTCTCTTCCTTCACCCACTTTCAATACTTGATACCTGCTTCCTTTTTTCCTGGGTTTCCCACCTTCCATTGACTGTCTTGCCTTTCTCTATTCGCCTCTCATCTCCTCTCCGTATTTCTCTCTGTCTTCCTACAGGGGCTGCGAGAACTGCAAGGATTGCAAGAGCTGCCAGATGAGAAGCGCAGAGATGTTTTCTAGGTGCTGTTGGAATGAAGGCAACAGCTACAAAACCCTCCCCCTTTCTAGGTTCCCCAAAAATACGTCACAAACATGACGCATCGAGCATCACAGCAACCTCCCCGCAAGGCGACTTAACCACCCACGCCAGAGCTCATGTACCAGACATCCTCCTTCATCACTGCTGGGGAGGGAATCCTGGCTTCTTCCCTCAGTGTGGACTGTCGCCGTGGTTACCACATTGATGCACTGAAGGAATTCAAATAAAGTGTCATGCCTTCTAGGGACTTGTAGCTTCCTTGTCTATTTCCGTGGGTGAGTTATGTGAGTGGGTGTGCGCGCATCATTGTGATTCGTTATTGAACACAAATGCAGGGATAGAAGACATCTAGGGGAGACCAAGCCAGCTCCCGCTATTGTAAAAGAATGAAAACGTATTCATCTGCTTCGGCATATCATCGGATTTGACTTGATTAAAAGTCCATCTTTTCAGCACAGGAACCTACTAGTACTTCTACGACGATTGTGCACAGTAAAGTTTCTCTCCTGCTTTCTTCCTTTGGTTTTCTCACCTCTTTCTCTGTTGTTGCTATCTTGTCTCAACCTGCTTTCCTTTCCCTACCCAACCCTTTCTTTTATTAATTGCTTTACACTTTTGGCGTTTTTTCTGGCTATTGTTTTGGGGAGCCAGCATGGGTTTTTCTTGTGCTTGACTGTTCATTTTTGTTGGTTAGGGTATTCATTGAGCGCACCTACATTAAAAAAGTTTCTTTGCGTTGGCAGGAAATTGGTAGGCACGTAACTCATGGAGGCACCAATTACAATTGTACATTACATAGCTAGGTCTTCTATGTCTTTTTAAAAAGCAAGAAATTAGACCTGAGATCAAGTGGTAGATTATGCCAGATAAAGAGAGACAAGTCAACAGGATGCTTAGTAAAAACAAAAATCAGGGTATTGAGCAACATCCTAAATAGATCAAGAAAGTAAATCAATCAATCATGAAATTTATTACACGCTACAGCAGCCAAAAAGGCGTCCCAGCGCTAAATCAAGAAAGGGAACAAAAAAGGAAATCAATCACTGGTGGGAAACGGAGGGTTGACTAATAATGCAAAATCGGGATCTAAAAGGTCCACTTCATGTGACCGCGAGATCCGGGATGCCCGTGGTCCGGGATGCCTGTATTTGCAGATTCATCCAGCATACCACCGAACCCTTCCATTTATTGGAGGTGCCCTCCTTATTCAGGCATCACGGACCCCGGCTGTAATCGATGCCCCCACTTCGTCCGTGACCCTACAGTGTTTACTTAATTACATAGTGCTACTGACCCACGGGCAGCCCGGATCTCGCGGTCACATGAAGTGGACCTTTTTGATCCCGATTTTGCATTATTAGTCATCCCTCCGTTCCCCGCCTTTTTGGAGCCGGTTGGCCTAATACAGTACTTTATTTTCCAAGGTTTCCTGGCCCCTTTCACAACCCCCCCAACTACACTGCCACTGTCACTGTCCTGATGAAGACCCCGCTCTAAGGTTTCATCGATACCTACCTTACCAGCCTGCGCCATCGGAGCTGTGGATATTTATTGGAGCACATTGGCCATGGTTCTGTCTAAATGGCTATAGAACATTGTCTGTTCTCCTAGCAGTTGGCTCTTTTGACGCCAAGACGAAATTATTGTTGGGATGCTAATGAACATTCTCCTTTTTCACAGTTGTGAGAATTCTGCATAAGCTTTGCTTTTCACATGCATGTTGTCGCTTTTCACTCCCTGGGGCACTACTGTCATTTGATTTAAAATGCAATGTTTACTTAATGAATTGCTAAACACAGTTGTGATTAAATAAGTGTGTTTATCCTATCCTATATTTTCTTGTGTATATTTATTTGTGTATAATTGCATATATGAATTGTTCTTGTTTCTATAAAAAACAGTTCATTTTCAATTAGCCAGAAAGGTTTTGATGGCCAGATAAAGAAAAAGATTGGCCTCTCCAGGTCACAAATGACATTTATGGGTATTTTTTAATTAAGACTTCCTCTGATTTCAGAGGGGGATCTGGCCGAATATGATAAAGCCTCTTACAAAGATACGGTGGTAGGGTGTCTTATGAAAATCGGGGGAAAGCGAGCTTTCAAGGTAATACGCTTTTTAATAGGTAGCCTGCAAATTTCTTTCCAAATCTAAGCCAACAAATTGACATCTGGGCAGCCCAGGTATCCGTCTGGCCCTGCGTTTTGAACTATTTGAAGATGGTTGAAAAGTTAAGGCAAACAAATGTAGAGCGCATTTGCATAGTCAAGTCTAGATGTAATGGATGCATATACAATAGTTTTGCGTGCATCCATAGGAACAAATTCCAATATTTTCCTTTGGTCTTGTATCAAAGAGATACCTATTTCTGTCACTGATAAAATCTGGGGTCGAAAAGAAAGGCTATCGTGAAATTTAACCCCAAGATTTCTAGCCACCGAGGTTTGGGTAGGAGCCAGCATCAACTCACTTGACCACCAATTGTTCGACTATCCATCGGCGGTGTGCCCAACCAGAAGAATCTCTATCTTAGAAGAATTACATTTCATGTGATTCCTGTTCATCCATGTTACCACCTGCCAAAGACATTCCGTAAAAGTAGACAGATTGACTGCCACCTTTTTACCAAATGAGAAAGTAAGATGTGTGTTATTCACTCATGGGATCAGGGGCCCCAAATATACATTAAACGATGAACAGCCCTGGGGAGCCCCATATTTGATTTGATGAGCTGAAGGAAAAGGCTCTGAATTGACAGATTTTTCTCTGTCGAATAGAAGAAACCAAATCCATTGAAGAGCAGTACCACCGACCCCCAGGTCTGGAAGTCTATCACATACGACACATGATCAAATTTGCTGATGCTAAACGGCAACTAGATGTAAGTCACGTGAATGCCACAAAGCTGGCCAATACCTTTTCTGGGAAGCCGCCGATGATTGATGTTCATGCAGTTAAAACTTGCCACTGTGAGTGCTGTGACTAGCAAGCACAAATGTGAAGTGAGTTGAAGCATAAAGTCTATATAAATTTAACCTGGGATGCCAAAGACAGTTTAGCGTCAATTGGATAATATTGTTATCATCCTAAACTGTGGCAGAAGAGTTTGCCTTGTCTAGAGCGCAAAAAACAAGCTGCAGAGATATGTGCTGGCCTTGATCTCCCTTAACAAAAAAACATAAATGTTATACTTTTATAAAGTTTCATGGATGGCTCGCCCTTCCCACGCTGAAGAATCCAAGCGAGCCCACATCGGTCCTACTTTCTATTTGCAAACCTAGGAGACAATCTGCCATTTCTTGGCTGAGGGAAGAACTAAAATAGCTATATCAGAAGAAAATGGAGATTTCTTTTGGTGAGTACACAATACTACTGAGGTTTCATATGGAGCAGTGCAGGGCCACATCTCCAGCTTCTTCAGTAATATGTAATGGGAAGCCTTACATGCACAGACCGCTTTTATGCCTCGGTACTGCTTCAGATACCCAGTACAATCTCATGAGACATGTTACATTATTGTGTGCCAAGGTACTGCCTTAAAATTGTAATTTATATTTATATAGCGCATTATCACCAACGGTCTCTAAGCGCTTGTTTTGGGAACCCGTCCTGGTTTTTCCCTGTGAGATAACCCGTACTGGGCATCCCCAAGGTGAAAGCCAGGCATCCCGCCGCGGGGGCCATAGTGGAGATTAAGCAAGCTATTGCCCAGGGTTGCAGAGTGTGAACCCGTGATTCGAGCTGGCACCGAAGTGAGAATTATAGAGTCCGTTGACATTTTTGGGCTCAAGACCCTGCCGCGTCGGGAATTGAACCCTGGTCCCGGGTCTGACCTCTGCTTCATGGTCTGCCTCTTCTAACCATTGAGCCACACTTCTCCACAAGTGTGGCTCAATGGTCAATTAAGAGCCTCCTTTATGTGATATGCCACTTCACTGCTTCAGGTACAGCCCCAAAGTTCTCTGAACAGCCTCTTGTGATCTGTGCAGCAGCTAATGCCTAGGCCTAATCTTGTACACTCAATTGCAGAAGCGTAGTTCAACCGGTCCTTTTTAATGAGCTCCGTCCCAATGTCTGGATACAGTATTAACTTCCCAGTGTGGTTCAACAGCTTCAGTAGTGGACAGGGGAGGGGGCATGAGATACTCTACTCTTAAATGAGATGCAAGACCCTGGTTGGGGCACATGGGATGGCGTCTAGTGTGACTATTGGATAGTGTAAACAGAGTGGAGTAACCCCTCTTCCTACCCTCATAACATCCAGTATTTTAGGAGTCCCTTCAGAGGCTGCTCATCAGTGGATAGGCCATAGAGACATCTATGTTTGTACAAGATGGGCTGTAATTACAGAACGTAAACACTGCCCGAAAAAGGAATACATTGAGATTTACGTCACTGCCGCCGCCCCCTTTGGTCTTCGAATCAGAGGACACAGAAGGCAGTGTTAAGGCATTGACCAGAAGTCCTAGTTAAAGTCTCTGTAGACTCTTCAATGATGTTCATAGCAGAGCACTTCACAAATCCTACAGCTTCAGGATGATTAGTTTCATTATCTACTTGAAAAATATCCACAGACATTTTCTAACTCACTTCGCTCTAGGGGAAGCACACTATCAAAATACTTCTGTTATAAGTCTTTATCCAGGGTGTTCACCAAATGCCTGGCTGTGGCAATTGCCAGACTCTGGTGAAAACGTTTCCTTATCTTTCCGTACTTGGGCAACTGGTTTATGAAAAGTGTCTGATTATTGGGACCAACAAAGTGACTACCCCTAGTGGCACTTTTGCACCGCCGGAGCGTAATTTTTTTGGACGGTCCAGTGGCGCAATGTGCGGCAGCATACTTACAAAGCACCTTTCCATGGCCTTGTAAATATTGCCCCTTTCACGCACAGCACTGCGTGAAAGGGGGGTTCCATGGGTATTGCTGTGGGTGTTCCTACGCAGCACCCATGAAATCTGAATCATTCCCAGATTTACAAGGAATCGTAAACCGGGGAATGCGTCCGATTCTAACGCCACCCAAGGGGTAGCGTTTGGGAGGGGCAACAGGAAGAACTATCCGTATTTCTCCTTGTTTTTTCCTCTTTCGATGTGTGCTGCATTCTGTAGCACACATCGAAAGAGCAAAAAACCTCTAGTTATTGTTTTTGTGCAGGAAGGCGTCCATCCTGCACAAAGACGTTCACCCCTACAACACAAACACTCTAGCACCATGGCGCAAGGGTGCCTGCATTGGCGCGTGGCAGCTCATTGTGCACCAGCACAAAGGAAAAGGACAGGGATGTGCTGCCTTTTCTTTTAGTGAGGGACAGCACAGCAAGATTACTTGCAACGATGCCCTGTGCCAAAACCTCGTAAATGAGGCCCTAGATTTTCTACCGTTTAGGGTCTCCCTCTAAACGGTGGACTGCTGAAAGGCTCCCAGGATGTTCTAGTCGATATGGGTGCAGCAACTGTTGATGCCATCCTCACAGGGTTACTTTTCCATTCATAGGAAGATGCTATTTGTTGGCCTTGCTAGCACGCCTTTATTTGGTGAAGAAAGCCCGTATAGGTGGCCGCCGCTTTTCGGTCAACACGGGAAAAAAATGGAACGCACTCCCCCTGAGCCTCAGAGCAGAACCAAACCTCCTGCGGTTCAGGAAATCTCTCAAAACCCTACTCTTCCCCTGAGCCATTATCTCCCCTGACTTTCTCCCCCTGTGAGTAAGAGGTTCAGCGCTGGGATACCTTCTGGGTGACTACGCGCTCTAGAAAAACCTAAAATAAATAAATAAAATAAAATACTTGAGGATCTGTGAAGAATGCCTACAAAGCCAAGTGAAACAAAGTTTGGGGGTCAAGATATTTCTGACCTAAGGCTGATTCGCCTCTGGTTTAAAAATAAAACCAGCAAGCTTTTTTTGTTTTTATTTGTTTTGTATTTTTATTTTTTAATGGCAAACGTGTTGCAGTTACACCCTAGCTGTGAAAATATTATATTTATGTATATATCGTCACTAATTATTTTTGCTTTTTATATTGTACCTTCAAGCATACACTACTCCATTTGAACCTGAAGTCCATTGACTAGGATGGGAAGTGGAACATTTATTTGCAATAACTAGTGAGCCTAAGTACAGCCTCCGAAGTTTACTGCTGCCCCTTTATTAGTACTGACACTTCTAAGCAATGCGGTGGAACCTGATGATGTGCATTATTGAAATTTCACAAACCCAGATCTACTTTTGTTTAGTTAACGCCTCCTCCCCCTCCATTTTCCATGGAAAATGTATTGTGTGCTTGACATCTTAAACTTAACCTTGTTCAACAATTTGAATCCAGATTCCAAGGATACTCCAACACGACAGCCACTTCTCAGTTGCTCATTACAAACTGTACTTGCTTGATAACTGTGACTCCTACTTGCTTATTCTAATGGATTTATCTGCAATGCCATTATTAAACATAGGACACTGATGCCTGTCATCTGTTCTTGCATGTGCATGCAAGACAAAGTCCTCGATTAGTTCTCCCCCTTCCTCCGACTGTAATTTGTGAAGATGGAACACTCCAGATCAGATATCATTTAAGGTGGGTAATTGTCCACCTTGAGGAATAATCACAATGCTTATCAGGGTGAGCCAAGTTACTAAATTAACCTGAGCAGAACCCACCCGCTAGCTACGTCACAGATCAGACAGGCTTCACTTAGGGCAGTGTGTAAAGTATTTATGCAGTACTAAAACAGTAATAAAGTAAAAACATCAAGCAATAAAAATCAAATCAAATTTGAAATAATAGAGAAAAATGTAAGGGAAAAAAATTATACCAAGCCCTCGAACCTTGAGGTGGGGCACCTAGAGACTCAAGGTGTCAGGCAGAGGCCACCAGCATAGTTCAGTCGGGACTGGTCAGCAGAGCACTTTAGGAAAAAGGCCTCTTGAAACGTGTGTCCCTGGAGCCACATAGGATGTCCGCCAACTGACCTTTGGAGTCCACTTAGTCCTGGGTACAAAAAAGAGAAGCTCCAGTCCTTCATGAATTGCTGCATGTCCTGTAAATCTTCTGATGAGGTGCCACATTTAAACCTGGCACTGGGCACACCCTAACAAATGGGGTAAAAGTTCACATGGACAAGCCTACCCATGTTTTCAGTGTTTGCCTTACTGCAACGAACCCCGAAATGTCATGTGGCAGGGCATTTTCCCAATGGGGAAGTCTTAAGTCACACTAAACTTGGGCTCAGGTGGCTCACTTTTCTTCTATCGCTCCTTGCACACGTCATTCTATTATCAGTTGGTGCTATTCCTTTCACGCAATGAGACCCATCTCGGCTCTCTCCCTCAGTGAGAAGCTTGGGCATCACTTACGACTCTTCTCTGTATTCAACAGTTTACTTTGATGAATGGTACATTTGCTGCCTCTTCCGAATTCAACTATAACGCAAAATAAAAACTTGCCGCACTGCCTATGACTTTTGCTTTGTAATAGAAGTCATGATCATCTCCAGAGTTGTCTATGAAAGTACCATCCTAACTGGAATCCATGAATGTTCCCTCTCCAATCTAAATGCCAACCTCCCCCCTTCTGCACATCCCATTCCAAGAAATGAGATTTCTTTTTTACTATGTTGTAATGTGTGCATTGTCACTTTATCAAAGCATGCATACCTTCTAAACTAATATCAATTGCCTTCAAACCGATTAAACTCCATATTTCAGATGCCTGAGTTCAAAACATTTAATTTCAGGAAGCCTCTTTTAGATGAGGGCTAAAAGAAATGCTTTCAGACTTAATATGTCTTGCTGCAAACAATTAAAAACCTCTGCAAATGCCTTCTCAGGTGTTGCTCAGAGATTTTGCCTAATAAAACTCCCAACAATGCTGCTCTTATTTTCACTAACCTTCGATTTCAATGAAGAATCTCAAAGCCGCCATCTTTCATCAAGCTGTATGTAGTTGATGGCCCTACTTGTGTTGCCTATCCAACTCTTTCCAGCGTTCCAACAAGCCCAAGTCTAAAATCACTATATACAAATAAATCAATGACAAACTTTAGCCGATAATGTGAACGGATATAATATACCAAACTAACATTTTCTGTGACCAGCTTCCAGCCATAAAGACTGGAATGGGTGGTATTGCAGTAATAGGTGCATTTCTGGAAGCCTTTTGCATTCCCAGCAGAGCTATTGTGATCCTGGAATCTGAGCCCCTATCTTACATCCGTGTTAGATCCCAGGGCAATATGCCTCGCCTGCTAGGTTTTAGTTTATCTTTCAAGGACAAGTCAGTCTTGACACAGGTGGGCAAGACCGTCATCGTGCACTGTCAGAGAATGAGGATCCACCCGATCAATGTACAGGTGCTGTGATGAATCATTGGGTCATGTTTTGTGTGATTCAATCAGAGTCTCTGGTGTAGGACCAATAATGGCTTCTTAAAACCTTAAAGTGGCTTTTCCATTTTGGAAGAGTTTGTCAGGCTCCAGTGGGCTAGCAGCTGTCAGTCTTCCGGATATGAACCATGAAGTCCAGATCATCAGCAGTCGCTTCATGCCCATATACAAATATTTTCTTTGTTACGGGTTATGTTTCACTTACTATTTTATTGCTAGCATTATCTTGCTATAAAAAAAAGATCAGAAAAGTGCAGACATCGTACAAGAGACATAGAAACATTAAGAAAACAACATAAAACGTAATCCTTTGATTATGATTAAGTGATTCAAGACCAGAACTAAAATACTGAAAAATCAAGAATATAAGGTGCATTAATGAGCTTATCTTAGACTTGATGGGTATTCATTGAGAAAAGGAAGGGTGAGGAAATATAGGTCTCTTCTCCCAGTTAGGCATTTCACAAATCATTAGTACATTACTTTTGTATTTAGCTTATATCTTTGTGCCTAGGCTCTCCATGAAAACTGTACAACAGCACACAATTTAGCTTGATTAAGAGTATGGCACATGGTTACAGAGGTAATATATGTCTTATATTGTAGGTAGTGGACTAAGTATTATTATTATTATCTAGCTTGTAAAGCACCTGATTCCTCCAACGGAGTGTCCCCGCGCTAGAACATCAATGAAAACCTCACAACAATCCTGGCCTAGGAAGCTTACTGCAAATAAAACCAACGGAAGCAGAGATACTACTTCCGTCACCAGACGGAAGTCGGAAAAGCCAAGTTTTAAGGTTTTTCCGGAACAGAGACTCCGACTCACAGGTCCCTAAATCCATACCGAGGTCATTCCATGCCTTAGCAGCCAGAAAACCAAAAGATCTCCCTCCAGCTCGAACCTGGCAGAGCCAAGCGTTCTCAAATTCCAAGTGGGCCTATTAGCTGTTAGAAGGGGGAGCAAAGAACCCTTCTGATTAAGGATTCTGTGACCATTGCATAAGGCCTTGAAAGTAACTCTGGCCTGAATTGGGAGCCAATGAAGTTTCTTTAAAGCTTTCCCCACCGAAACCCGCCTAGGAATATTTAAAATCATTGGGGCTGCTGTGTTTTGAACCCTCTGCAAGAGGTTCAGATTTCTAGCCGTCACTCCCAAATATAGAATGTTGCCGTAATCAAGGCAAGATGTAACAAGAGCCTGTACAATAGTTCTTTAGCATCAAGGGAGAGAGGGTCCAACATTTTGCGCAGCATTTTAAGGATACCAAAGCAGGCTCCGGACACCGCGGTAACTTGCTCAGAGAAGGACAGATTTTCATCGAACCATACTCCCAAATTCTTCACCTTAGCTTTCGGAGCCAGAGTAGGCCCAAGTTCCGTAGGCCACCAATTCTGTGACCAGAGAGAGGGCTGTTTACCAACAACCATCACCTCTGTCTTCCCTGCATTCTGCTGAAGACAGCTATATCTCATCCAGTCTGCGAGCTCCCCCAAACAGACCTTAAAATCGGCTGCTATTCCAGATTAATTTTGCTCCAGAGTCACAACCAGCTGCGTGTCATCAGCATACGACACCAGCTTTATCCCTTGTCTCAAGAGTATATCCGTCAGGGGGCGCATATAGATATTAAACAGAGTGGGGCTAAGAAACGAACCCTGTGGCACCCCCTGCGACAGAGGACACACTCTGTATTTATGTGGGTGTGGAAAAACCTGGAAGGATCAATTCTGTGAAGTTTTTCATCCATTCCCAGGTGCCGCCGTCAACACCGGCCTCCTGCAGCCTCTCAAGCAGGAGGCCGGGGCACACTGAGTCGAACGCCACACTCCGGTCTAGAAGAATCATAGCAGTAGTTCTTCCTGCGTCTGCACCAATTCTCAGCACTTCTGCTGCCAGTAGAAGAGCTGACTCTGTGCTATGGAGTGACGTAAAGCCAGGCTGGGTATCACAGAGAACCCGTCTCTCCTCCAGAAACATAGACAATTGTCCATTAAGATGTTTCTCTGCAATTTTTTCTACATAGGGGAGCAAAGAGATAGGTCTCAAATTTTCCGGAAGTGCGGGATCCAAAGATGGTTTCTTCAGCAAAGGGACCACCATAGCGTGTTTCCTATTATTGGGAACCTACCCCGTTTCTAAAGGACATGTTAAGTAGAGAAGTGAGAACCGGGGCAATAGCCTTCTTCCCTTTCTGCAAAAGTTTATGGGGAACCGGGTTCAACAGTGACCCTCAGTTCACGACCTCCATCAGTCTTAGAACCTTGCTTTCCGAAGGTGATAGAAAGACAAACTTATCATTGATCCCTGAAGTTTCAGCCACAGGAGCGGGGATAAAATTCCTGCTACTTCCCAAAAAGGTGGCATATGTTTATCTATCTTGCCCATAAAATACTCAGCAACCTTGTTACAATGATCCATAGAGGTAGGGAGGGCAGCAGTCACCCGTTCCAAAGAGGACAGTTGTTTCAAAACCTGAAAAATGTTCTTAGTGGAGTTTTTAGCTAACTTAATTTGTTCTGTATAGAATTCCCTTCATACTCTCCTGATCCCACGGTGATAAAACTTCTGAGCCCCTAGATACATCTGCCTTTTTTTTATCCAGGTAGCTTTTCCTCCACTGGCGTTCAAGGCGCTTACAGACGGATTTTACTTGTGTCAGTTTGTCTGAAAACCATTTAGTAGAAGCAGACAAGCACATGCTTTTACATGGTTTCAGCGGAATCGGGGAATCCACGGCCTCTGTGATCCAGCAGGATATGAAATTATCAGCTGTCTGGGTATCAGATCCTAGATCAGGAATACTGCAGGCCAGTGCCTCCTCAAAAGAATCCTGAGTTAGCGCGGCCCACTTTCGAACTATTATGGACTCCAAGCACCTTCCCTGCTTACAGAGGACCTTACCAAGAGTCAGAATTCTAAAAGGGAGTATATAGTGATCAGATCAGGCTACGGGAACAGGTACTGCAGCAACTACCTGCGTACAATTTGAGAAGATATTGTCCAACGTATGGCCCCTATTGGGTGTGGGAGTATGGACCAATTAATTTAGACCCATTGCCTGAAGCCCTAGGGACACCTCCATAGATTACTATCCTTATCTTCGAAATGAAGATTGAAATCGCCCACAAGAACAAAATTAGGGTAGCAAATAACATAAGGGGATAGAATTTCTTTAAAAACTCATCAATGAAAGCTCTCCCCAGGCCAGGGGGTCTATATATGGGAATTGTATTGTATTGTATATTGGATTTATATAGCGCTTATCACCCAGGGGTCTCTAAGCGCTTGCCTTGGGAACCCGTCCTGGCTTTTCCCTGTGAGATAGCCCCTACAGGGCATCCCCAAGGTGAAAGCCAGGCATCCCGCTGCGGGGGGCCATTGTGGAGATTAAGCAAGCTTAATGCCCAGAGTTTGAACCCATGATTAGGTCAGGCACCGAAGCGAGAATTATCGAGTCCGTGGACATTTGACCTCAAGACCCTGCCGCGTCGGGAATTGAACCCTGGTCCCGGGTCTGACCTCTGCTTCAGGGTCTGCCTGCTCTAACCAGTGAGCCACAGTTCTCCACATAGCCCACAATCGATTTTGTGCTGGTGATCGTCAGATAAAAGAAGGCTGCTTCACAATTAGACATCAGAATTATACATATTGTAAGCTGAAATTCTTTCTTGAATATCACAGCAAGCCCCCCCCCCCCCCCCCCCCCCATCTCTGGCCAGACCTATCCACTCTATGGATCGCATAGCCTTCGGGTAGGGCATCCAAGATATCCGGGGCAGACGAGTAATTAAGCCAGGTTTCAACTAGAAATAACCCAACTGGTTTTTGGTCCCTGAGAATATCATATATTTCTTAAACTGTGTTTGCTAAGCGATCAGCATTTAATGGAAAGACAGAGTAGAGGGACGCTAGCTCTTCCCAATGCCTCCCTTTTATCTCTTATTTCCCCACCCGATGTCAGCTGAAACCCACAGTTCTTACAATCCATTCGCCGCGATCGGCTACCAAAGCATGTAGACAACCAGTGTCCCCGAGACTTCTGAGTGGCAGCAATTGCTCAGAGGAGTACACATTCCTAAGCTTAACAAAAGGGCCAGGGGTCCTGGCGCCGTCCAGGAGCGGACTGGCGCAGACAGGCTTGCCTTAGGCGTGCCAGCGGCGCACTCACTGCGTGCCCGCTTGAGCATGTGCTTAAATGGTGTATGCCCTGGGAGCACTAGACCGCTCCTGCAGCACACCATTCGGCGCTTGAAGTGAGGATAATGCAAATGATGCAGAGGGTACATTGCAGTGCCCTCCGCTCAATCGGCACAAGCCGCAGCGGACCAGGGCAAGAGTACCCTCGGTAGTCAAGGTGCCAGCAATGATAAGCAGCCCCCCCCCTTTCCTTTCCCCCACTGTCCCAGCAACTGTGCAGTAAGTGGGTAAACGATTAAAAATGGTATTAAAATGCAATGCGGACAAAACTAATCACCCAACAGAGAATCACAGTCCGGTGTCACAGCGCTAGCGAGGACAGCACAAAGGACTCACAGATGGTCGTTATTCAATTATCCTGCAAGAAATAATCTATTTCTGTAAATATGCTAGTATTGTTGTGACACCTCTAACAATCCAATTCTTATTTTGGACCCTAAGGGCCTTATTATGACTGACGGAGTGGGAGCAGGGCCACCACGCTGCCTCCTCCTCCTCCCACACTGCCAAAACAGACCACCCACCAGATTACGACTTTTTAAGTCACTGGTGGGCAGCTCTTTTTGAGTTCCTTAGTGGTGCTTTTAAAATAGGCACTGCAATGGGAACGTCAAAGCATGTTCCCGCACGGACTGATATGCACAATGTTGTGATTTTCGTTCCATGCGGGAGCATGGGGGTGCATGCAGACTGGGGCACACGATGTGCCCCCTGCATGCACTCTATGGCTCAGAAGCACCTTTTGTTTATTCACGCCACACACCGCCATGAAAAGTGTGGCAGTGAGGAAACTTTTAATATGCTTAGCAGGGACACAGCGGCCCGCCAAGCATATGGCGGCCTCAGGACCGCTGCGCATTGCCAGGGAACGGCAGTTATGATGGTCCTGGTGCAGCACTATGGCCCTAGTCCTAATAGGGTGGTTGGAAACCTCCACCCTGAGTCTGGCGGTCCATGGATTACCAGACTCCTAAGGGCCTAAGCCTTTATTGACATGTTCAGTAGATAATTTTAGGAAAGGACTTAAAACATTATAACATATTTCATCATTTGTAAATCTGTAAGGTTTTCAAGCAAATATGGTCCTAGAACAAACATGACTTTCATATGTATCTGAAATATCATTTTTGGACAGTAAATTAGTTCTTATCATAGTTTTTTGGGGCCAACTAAGGACACATTTACAGCAACTTGAGACCCAGCTTGGAGTGTCTTCTAAAGCTTTCTTTGATGTCCTGCTAAGGGAAAGCTATAGACACAGGCCTTTATTGGTGAGGGAGCGGTATCCTGGTGTTTCTGGTAAAGGCTATCTGAGGATCTCGTGCAGGTTTTTCAAAATGTGTTCTAGCGAGGGCAGAGATGAAACCATGCAAAATAGTTTCTTGGGACACCTCATCATAACCACACTTTGGGGAGAATCTACAGCCTCTCGAACCTGAAGTCTTTGGTGCGAGGGACAACATCCCGAGCTTCGACATCAGCGCCTGCTGGAGAATAAGCTCTAGGTATAACTCAAGAGATCACCTTCCTGGGCTGGAGGTAGGCAAACTATCAGTAAACCAATTTTAGTTGTATGAAGCAAATATCTCTTTAGCAACCTAAAGGTCAGAAAGCAAAAAGCTATCTTGGCTATCAAATCTGTATTTAGGTTCCAGATCACAAACAGTAGTTTTAACATGAGCAAGCCACACAATTCTTGCAGCCTCCAAAAAAGCAAAATCCAAGGTGTTCCTGATAAACCACATCCTACACAGTCAATAACCTAATCCAAAACAGCAGTTGTTTCAGGAGACCTAACTCTTCTATTGGGAAGAGATTTATTTCTCCCCTTAATCTTTTCACAAGGCTACCTGTTCCTATTTGCAACAGTCTGTGTGACAATGTATTCTCTGCGACCTGTAGTGGTACACACTTTTTGTGGCCGCCTTTTTCGGCTTTCAATTTACATGTTGATGACAATAGTGTTTTGGCCTTGTAGACATGGAGGACATCAGACAGTGAAAAGATTTCACACTTGTTGGAGAACGTGATATTTGGCTCCGGATTTTGAGTCCAGACATTCACACTCGTTTCCATCTGTGGTCCCCAAGGGCCCTTGGCACTGAGCCTCAAGCCTAATGGAGCAAATATGTGAGAGATCTCAGAAAGGGAACCGTTGACAGAAAAACTTGTATGATGAACTAAACTGTTGACGACAATCATGATTTTTGTTATGCCTGGAGTTATCAACAACCTTTTGATTTGACTAAAATTATATCTATTTGACTAAAATGATATCTATAATATATTTTGTTATAGGGGCTTGCACCAAGCCCTCTTCATCAATTGGTTCGCTATTGCATGAGTAACATTTTTCTTCCATCCACTACAGCATACAGCATGGAGTGATCTTTCCACCCACTTCAGCCATTGGCTATTTTTACTGTGAGTGACAGCATTGTGTCTTTTCACTAGGAACAATTTACCAACTTACAGAAGTTTCCCTAAGGGTCAGTGCCTAATATGGCAATGGGTGCTTTTGGAGATCAAAACATATTTGTACTTTTTGCCAACTTGTTTAGCCTCTGCTGTAGCAGTGCCTGTTATACTTTATAACAGTAAAATGCTAGAAAAATGGTACGTCAATGCAGCATTGGCAATACCATCTACAGCAGCAAGTATTGCCATAGAGGACTCAGTAATATTTATTACACTTGGTTCTATTACACATAACAAAATAATCAAAGATAATCGATTTATACCACATTTTCTAATCTTACTAACAATACATGTTACATTTTTTAAAGTTTAAAATGTTTCCAAGATAATACAATATGCTCGTGTGAGCTGCCTGCAGCATTTCCAATTATTTGTACAATAAAAACATTTATTTCAATTTTCAATTCATTGCATATAAATAAACGTGACGCAAACAGCAGCATTTTTGACAATACAAGATCTCATCCACTATTTATTACCTCAAGTTATAGTAATTGACCTATTTTTATCAGGAAAAAATCTTTAGACCTCGATATTAGACATCAGGTAAGTAATCAGAGTTTAATGACTTTATGTTATGTGAACATAGGAGTGGTATGAACGTAGTATGGTTAAGTAATTCAGGTAAATCTCCATACTTGTTTGTTTTTTTTTTTATATTTTTTTATTTCGTTTTTTTATTATAGAACATGCAGATAATCAACATTTTATGTAATTTTAGGCATCAGTTTTTGAACTCAGTGTTGCAGTAAATATATCTATATAAAAACGAAAGTATGTCTGTCTGTTTGTCCTTTATGCATTACTACACCATTCATCCGATCGCCATGAAACTTTGGGAAGTTGTTGAGTACACTCCCGTGAAGGTTTCTGTCAAATTTGTTTTAAAAAAATTGGCCCCCCAGGGCCCTCATAATCTTTTGACTACTGAAATAGACAGCGAATTTGGGAGCATCGTCGACAGTTATGACCCCCAAACGGAAATCAATTGGTCAATCTACATCAGAAGCATGCAAAAAATGGCATTACAAGCTTCAGAAACAGACGAGCAACGGGAAGCAAGATTAGAAGCTGTTGGAATACAAACTGCTCAAGCCTGTAATTCTCAAACGAACGAGCAACGAGAATCAAGATTGGAAGCCGATCGAGTACGCACTGCTCAAGCCCGTTCTTCAAAAACTGAACATGCAATGAGAATCAAGATTGGAAACAGATCGATTGCGCACTGCTCAAGCCCGCTTGAATGAAACAGGAGAGCAACCAGAATCAAGATTGGAAGCCAATCGAGGACGCACTGCGCAAGCCACACTTAGAAATATTTTCAAAAATAAAATGAATAGGTTTCAATAACAATGACACAATGTAAATTTAATGTTATCATAACGAGTTTCCTTGAATTTCCTATCTTCTGAGATTGCAGCAACGCGCGACAAGTAAGCTAGTAGTTATATATATATATATATATATATATATATATATATATATATATATATGATAACCTACTGGCGGTTGCAAGTAGGTAGTTCTAGTTAGGCCCATGTTACCATAGGAAACGCGTTTTTTGACTTGCCTATATCTTTTTATCCTTTGCGATGCAATGAGTGATGTCTCTGATCATGTCATGAGTGATGTAATATGAGAGGTCATAAGCAGTGCATTCTGAAGGTGTGTGTTATAGTTAGCACAGTTAACTATAGCTGCTGAATTTTTATGGTTTTGTATGAGTGAAATCTGAGCCTAACTATAACGTCCCTGCAACCGTTGTTTTTTCTGTGAATTTCTGAGATTTTTTAATTCTATATCCTAACTATAACGCCCCTGTAACCTTTGTTTGTTTTGTGAAAATAAAATATATATAAACATTAATACTGAACACGAATTGCATAACTAGCAAAGAAGCCCAAACCAGAAAAAAATCTAATTAAATAAAAACCAACTAAATTACATTTAAAACAAACTAACTAATACAAACACTTTACTAATTAAATCACCACTATAAAGAGGACACCAAAATGTACACTAATTTTACACCAAAAGCTCCAGCACTTCAACAGAGAAACACTTTGCCAAGTTGTACACAGAAGACATTAAAAATCCAACTCCAAAAAAGGAAAGGTAGCTCTAATAAGTAATGTAAATTAAAATAATTATAAATAAATAACACTAACGGTCAAACGTTTAACTGAAAACCCAAAAATAAATATAAAGCTTTCTATTTATATTTCCCTGACATTTCAAACAGCAACAGAGCCAACCCGAAAATTACTATGCAGAAAATAAGAATATCATCTTTCTAAACTCGAACCTCAGTACTTATAATTTAAGAAGTACGCAAAAAAACATAGAATTTAACAGACTAAACTACTGTATAGTTTAAAAATAAAGTAAAGCAAAATAAAGCCTAAAGAAAGGCAAACAAATTTTCCAATATCTAATGCTAATAACATTTCTGTAGCTAGGATTTGTTTTACATGGTGGGGTAGCTAGCCCCACGTATAGCCTTCCTTCTTTCGCAGCTGGGCGTGCGACTGGCCATGGCGGAAAAAAATCCTAGCTACATAAAGAACAACTAAAATACATCCTGGCCTTGGGGAGAGAGGAATCTCCTTCACGGAGAGCTATGACGCCTTGTGGTGAAGCCAAAGATCCCTGGAACCCACAAGCCGATCCACCTGCTTTCGATCAAGACCATCAGCATAGGGACATGGAACATGAGGACCATGTACAGGACAGGAACAAATCGACATTCAGTTGTGAGACCAGCAAGCTGTATTATACAAAGATAGACCCTGCACAGGTCAGACTGCAACACTGCGCATCATCATTGAGCAGTCGATGAAATGAAACTTCTTCCTCTATGTCAACTTCAATGATTATGAGAAGGCATTTGTTAGGGTGGACAGAGAGTTCCTTTGGAAACTCCTCCACCACTACTGTATGCCAGATAAACTTTTAAGAATCATCAGGGACTCTTACGAGGGAATGACCTGCATGTAAGTCCATGGAGATTAACTCATGGAAGGCTTCCTAACGAAGACTGTAGTCTGCCAGGGTTGTTTGCTCTCGTCTTTTCTCTCTCTGCTAGCCACAGACTGGATCATGAAAATATCCCCATCAAGGAGAAAAATGGGATCCAGCGGACACCTTGGACATAGCTTGACGACCTGGACTTTGCAGATGACCTGGCACTACACCCACCATGCCCATGTTGGGAAAACAAAGGTTCTACAGTGCAGGGTGGGTGGGATCACCCGAAGCTTGCCAAAAGATTTCTGGCCTCTAACATCAGATGGCACACTGACTCCAGTGTACTTGGTACGCAATCTGGGGTTCAGTTTTAATAAGAATCTCAATTTGGAGACCCATGTTAATAAACTAGTGGGAATCTGTTTCTCCCTAATTCAAGGTCTTCGGAAGGTGCTGCCATTGCTACCTGCTCAGGTGAGAGCAACTGTAGTTAGGAGTACCATCCTCAGCCGCCTGGACTATTGTAATACCTTGCTATTGGAATCTCCGGGATACCTGATTACCAGATTACAAAGTATCCAGGTGGCAGCAGCGAAGTTAGCACTCTCCCGACCTCGTTGTTCCTCAACAACACAAGCACTGGCGGATCTATATTGGCTCCCAGTAGCTCAACGGGTCCGGTTTGAATCACTGTGCATTGTGTTTAGAGCACTCCATGAACAAGGCTCTAAGCCACTTCAGGATAAGTTTCAGTGGTATAAGCCTACCCGGAACCTTCGTTCTTCCACTGCCAACTATGCAAGAGTGCCCAAAATAAGGAGGGTGACCCAGGGAGGAAGAGCCTTCAGCGTGGCAGCCGCCCGCCTTTGGAATGATCTTCCTCTAGAAATCAGGAGAACACAAGGCCTGCTGCTTTTCCATAAGAAAATTAAGACCTAGCTCTTCCCCAGGGTATACGATGTATCCACTAGAGGGTAGGAGTAAATTTACTGGATGATAGTCCCTCTTTTATTATGCAGCCGACAGCTCCTGTGCTGGATTGTTCTCTTAGCGCCAGGATGCCCGCAGGGTTACACTGCGCTCTATAAATGTCTTATATTAATCTGCAGATGCAAGAGAAGACCAACAATGTGGCAGCCATGTCAGCACAACATGGCCTCAACATCCACAGGAGAAAAACCAAGACCCTGAAGGGTAACACGGCCAGCACAACTGCAGTCACTCTTACAGGTGATGCAGTGAAAGAGGTTAAGGCTGTAAACCTACCTGAACAGTGTCCTAGACGAGCAGTCCTGCGCAGACGCAGATGTCTAGGCAAGAATTGGCAAAGAAAGTGCTGCCTTTATTCAGCTAAGGAAGATCTGGAGCTCCAAGGACCTAACACTGCAAATCAAAATTAGGCTTTTTAAGACCAATGTCAAATGGGTCCTTCTGAGTGGCGCAGAAACTTGGAGGACAAGAGTGACCACCAACAAAGTCCAGACCTTCATCAATACCTGTTCGAGTAAAATCCTCCACATTCACTGGCCAAACACCATCAGCAACAATGACATACAGCAGCAGACTTTCCAACTCCCTGCTCATGCAGAAATCCTGAAAAAACACTGGTGCTGGATAGGTCCCACCCTCTGCAAGTACGCATCAAACACCACAAAGCAAGCCCTGACCAGGAACCCTAAAGGGAAAAAGAAAAGTGGTAGGCCCAAAAAAATACCTGCCATTGAGGCCTTGAGGCTGACTGCAAGGAGATGGGTTAAACCGGGAGTCAGATTGAAAGAAAAGCCCAGGACAGAGATGGCTGGAGAGTCCTGGTAGATGGCCTATACCCCAGAAGGGATAGTAGGCATAAGTAAGGAATGCTAATACATTATGTTTTTTAAATTGGAAAAAAAAAACCTTGCGACAAAAATGCAGACCTCAACAAACAGCTCTAAAAAACAAAAACATTCAATCTGTAAAAAATGTAATGCACCTTTAAATATAGATAAATAAAAATTTAGGGCCTGATTACAATGGTGGACGGACTGAAGTCCGTCCGCCATCATTTCGCATTTGGGACCGCCCACCTACAAGGCACCGGTCCCACAGGGCTAATTATGATGCGACCCCCACAGTGGCGGTTGCATTGCCCATGTTTTGTGTTGCGGCGGGTACTGCACTCTGCAAAACTACGAGGCAGGCACCATGCAGGGATTAATTTGGGGTCCGAAGGTAAGTCAGGCTTCAAATTTGATCCCCAGGTTCCTGGCCAGCAGGCCGGGACAGGGCGCTGTGCCCATTTCAGGAGGCCACCAGAGACTGCAATCCGGAATGATAATTTATGCAACAGAAAACAGCGAAGATTAACAAAAAGCAACATATGGATGCTGGATGGTGCCTTTAAATCATGCCCTCCACCATTCACACACATTTACACAGTTCACAGTGAATTCCACAACACAAACAAGCCTTTAGTATATACACTTTTACCTAACAAAGTGCAACATACCACAAATCACTAACTTGAATAAAATCCAAAAACAACATCTACTATCCCGCCAAATAACTATTGACTTTGAACAAGCAATGATTAATACTATTTTAAACATATACCCTCATACATATATAGATGGCTGTTACTATCAATTTAACCAGATTATATTGAGACACTTCTAAAAATTTGCACTAACTGTTGAGTAGTCACCAAACGCCTAGTTTGCCTGTGAAATAAAAAAAGAGTAATTGCCATATCAATTACTCCAGTAACAGAAATAACAAACCACTACAAACTCTTAATAGAATCGCCATACCACTAAAGACAGGAAGACAAACTAAGTCCACTAATGGACGGTTTTGAAGATATGTTGGTTGGCTGACTTCACCATGCTAATCACGAAGCCAACACAATTATCACATACAATGGTGGAACGTATATGACCGTTCCATGGCATAAGCCAAAATAGCAGCATAACCTAACACTTAACCAATAAACAACAAACACTAACCAATACCAAGAGTAAAAACGCTAAAAATATTAATTCAACTATTAAAACCCTAAAAAGTAACTTAAAGTTATTCTTACATTATCTGTAGAGCAGAAACAGGGAACCATGGCCAAACAGAATTACCAAAATGAGGTTGATAGACTAAAATAAAAATAAAGGTAGCAATAAAATGGCAACTAATAAACTTTTTAAAAAAAGACTGTTCATAAAAAAGCAATGGAAAATACATTTAAAAAAAGTTAAATACTTACTTTTGTGTTTAAAAAAGAAATGTCATAAAAATTAAAAATATACAAAAGCGAAAAAGTGAAAACAGTGGAAACATGAAAAAACACTGAAATAATTGTGTTTATTAATTTTACAAATCCTATAAATATGTAAAAACTAAGCATTTGCCTTTTTTTTATCCAGGTAGCTTTTCCTCCACTGGCGTTCAAGGCGCTTACAGACGGATTTTACTTGTGTCAGTTTGTCTGAAAACCATTTAGTAGAAGCAGACAAGCACATGCTTTTACATGGTTTCAGCGGAATCGGGGAATCCACGGCCTCTGTGATCCAGCAGGATATGAAATTATCAGCTGTCTGGGTATCAGATCCTAGATCAGGAATACTGCAGGCCAGTGCCTCCTCAAAAGAATCCTGAGTTAGCGCGGCCCACTTTCGAACTATTATGGACTCCAAGCACCTTCCCTGCTTACAGAGGACCTTACCAAGAGTCAGAATTCTAAAAGGGAGTATATAGTGATCAGATCAGGCTACGGGAACAGGTACTGCAGCAACTACCTGCGTACAATTTGAGAAGATATTGTCCAACGTATGGCCCCTATTGGGTGTGGGAGTATGGACCAATTAATTTAGACCCATTGCCTGAAGCCCTAGGGACACCTCCATAGATTACTATCCTTATCTTCGAAATGAAGATTGAAATCGCCCACAAGAACAAAATTAGGGTAGCAAATAACATAAGGGGATAGAATTTCTTTAAAAACTCATCAATGAAAGCTCTCCCCAGGCCAGGGGGTCTATATATGGGAATTGTATTGTATTGTATATTGGATTTATATAGCGCTTATCACCCAGGGGTCTCTAAGCGCTTGCCTTGGGAACCCGTCCTGGCTTTTCCCTGTGAGATAGCCCCTACAGGGCATCCCCAAGGTGAAAGCCAGGCATCCCGCTGCGGGGGGCCATTGTGGAGATTAAGCAAGCTTAATGCCCAGAGTTTGAACCCATGATTAGGTCAGGCACCGAAGCGAGAATTATCGAGTCCGTGGACATTTGACCTCAAGACCCTGCCGCGTCGGGAATTGAACCCTGGTCCCGGGTCTGACCTCTGCTTCAGGGTCTGCCTGCTCTAACCAGTGAGCCACAGTTCTCCACATAGCCCACAATCGATTTTGTGCTGGTGATCGTCAGATAAAAGAAGGCTGCTTCACAATTAGACATCAGAATTATACATATTGTAAGCTGAAATTCTTTCTTGAATATCACAGCAAGCCCCCCCCCCCCCCCCCCCCCCCCCCCCATCTCTGGCCAGACCTATCCACTCTATGGATCGCATAGCCTTCGGGTAGGGCATCCAAGATATCCGGGGCAGACGAGTAATTAAGCCAGGTTTCAACTAGAAATAACCCAACTGGTTTTTGGTCCCTGAGAATATCATATATTTCTTAAACTGTGTTTGCTAAGCGATCAGCATTTAATGGAAAGACAGAGTAGAGGTACGCTAGCTCTTCCCAATGCCTCCCTTTTATCTCTTATTTCCCCACCCGATGTCAGCTGAAACCCACAGTTCTTACAATCCATTCGCCGCGATCGGCTACCAAAGCATGTAGACAACCAGTGTCCCCGAGACTTCTGAGTGGCAGCAATTGCTCAGAGGAGTACACATTCCTAAGCTTAACAAAAGGGCCAGGGGTCCTGGCGCCGTCCAGGAGCGGACTGGCGCAGACAGGCTTGCCTTAGGCGTGCCAGCGGCGCACTCACTGCGTGCCCGCTTGAGCATGTGCTTAAATGGTGTATGCCCTGGGAGCACTAGACCGCTCCTGCAGCACACCATTCGGCGCTTGAAGTGAGGATAATGCAAATGATGCAGAGGGTACATTGCAGTGCCCTCCGCTCAATCGGCACAAGCCGCAGCGGACCAGGGCAAGAGTACCCTCGGTAGTCAAGGTGCCAGCAATGATAAGCAGCCCCCCCCCTTTCCTTTCCCCCACTGTCCCAGCAACTGTGCAGTAAGTGGGTAAACGATTAAAAATGGTATTAAAATGCAATGCGGACAAAACTAATCACCCAACAGAGAATCACAGTCCGGTGTCACAGCGCTAGCGAGGACAGCACAAAGGACTCACAGATGGTCGTTATTCAATTATCCTGCAAGAAATAATCTATTTCTGTAAATATGCTAGTATTGTTGTGACACCTCTAACAATCCAATTCTTATTTTGGACCCTAAGGGCCTTATTATGACTGACGGAGTGGGAGCAGGGCCACCACGCTGCCTCCTCCTCCTCCCACACTGCCAAAACAGACCACCCACCAGATTACGACTTTTTAAGTCACTGGTGGGCAGCTCTTTTTGAGTTCCTTAGTGGTGCTTTTAAAATAGGCACTGCAATGGGAACGTCAAAGCATGTTCCCGCACGGACTGATATGCACAATGTTGTGATTTTCGTTCCATGCGGGAGCATGGGGGTGCATGCAGACTGGGGCACACGATGTGCCCCCTGCATGCACTCTATGGCTCAGAAGCACCTTTTGTTTATTCACGCCACACACCGCCATGAAAAGTGTGGCAGTGAGGAAACTTTTAATATGCTTAGCAGGGACACAGCGGCCCGCCAAGCATATGGCGGCCTCAGGACCGCTGCGCATTGCCAGGGAACGGCAGTTATGATGGTCCTGGTGCAGCACTATGGCCCTAGTCCTAATAGGGTGGTTGGAAACCTCCACCCTGAGTCTGGCGGTCCATGGATTACCAGACTCCTAAGGGCCTAAGCCTTTATTGACATGTTCAGTAGATAATTTTAGGAAAGGACTTAAAACATTATAACATATTTCATCATTTGTAAATCTGTAAGGTTTTCAAGCAAATATGGTCCTAGAACAAACATGACTTTCATATGTATCTGAAATATCATTTTTGGACAGTAAATTAGTTCTTATCATAGTTTTTTGGGGCCAACTAAGGACACATTTACAGCAACTTGAGACCCAGCTTGGAGTGTCTTCTAAAGCTTTCTTTGATGTCCTGCTAAGGGAAAGCTATAGACACAGGCCTTTATTGGTGAGGGAGCGGTATCCTGGTGTTTCTGGTAAAGGCTATCTGAGGATCTCGTGCAGGTTTTTCAAAATGTGTTCTAGCGAGGGCAGAGATGAAACCATGCAAAATAGTTTCTTGGGACACCTCATCATAACCACACTTTGGGGAGAATCTACAGCCTCTCGAACCTGAAGTCTTTGGTGCGAGGGACAACATCCCGAGCTTCGACATCAGCGCCTGCTGGAGAATAAGCTCTAGGTATAACTCAAGAGATCACCTTCCTGGGCTGGAGGTAGGCAAACTATCAGTAAACCAATTTTAGTTGTATGAAGCAAATATCTCTTTAGCAACCTAAAGGTCAGAAAGCAAAAAGCTATCTTGGCTATCAAATCTGTATTTAGGTTCCAGATCACAAACAGTAGTTTTAACATGAGCAAGCCACACAATTCTTGCAGCCTCCAAAAAAGCAAAATCCAAGGTGTTCCTGATAAACCACATCCTACACAGTCAATAACCTAATCCAAAACAGCAGTTGTTTCAGGAGACCTAACTCTTCTATTGGGAAGAGATTTATTTCTCCCCTTAATCTTTTCACAAGGCTACCTGTTCCTATTTGCAACAGTCTGTGTGACAATGTATTCTCTGCGACCTGTAGTGGTACACACTTTTTGTGGCCGCCTTTTTCGGCTTTCAATTTACATGTTGATGACAATAGTGTTTTGGCCTTGTAGACATGGAGGACATCAGACAGTGAAAAGATTTCACACTTGTTGGAGAACGTGATATTTGGCTCCGGATTTTGAGTCCAGACATTCACACTCGTTTCCATCTGTGGTCCCCAAGGGCCCTTGGCACTGAGCCTCAAGCCTAATGGAGCAAATATGTGAGAGATCTCAGAAAGGGAACCGTTGACAGAAAAACTTGTATGATGAACTAAACTGTTGACGACAATCATGATTTTTGTTATGCCTGGAGTTATCAACAACCTTTTGATTTGACTAAAATTATATCTATTTGACTAAAATGATATCTATAATATATTTTGTTATAGGGGCTTGCACCAAGCCCTCTTCATCAATTGGTTCGCTATTGCATGAGTAACATTTTTCTTCCATCCACTACAGCATACAGCATGGAGTGATCTTTCCACCCACTTCAGCCATTGGCTATTTTTACTGTGAGTGACAGCATTGTGTCTTTTCACTAGGAACAATTTACCAACTTACAGAAGTTTCCCTAAGGGTCAGTGCCTAATATGGCAATGGGTGCTTTTGGAGATCAAAACATATTTGTACTTTTTGCCAACTTGTTTAGCCTCTGCTGTAGCAGTGCCTGTTCTACTTTATAACAGTAAAATGCTAGAAAAATGGTACGTCAATGCAGCATTGGCAATACCATCTACAGCAGCAAGTATTGCCATAGAGGACTCAGTAATATTTATTACACTTGGTTCTATTACACATAACAAAATAATCAAAGATAATCGATTTATACCACATTTTCTAATCTTACTAACAATACATGTTACATTTTTTAAAGTTTAAAATGTTTCCAAGATAATACAATATGCTCGTGTGAGCTGCCTGCAGCATTTCCAATTATTTGTACAATAAAAACATTTATTTCAATTTTCAATTCATTGCATATAAATAAACGTGACGCAAACAGCAGCATTTTTGACAATACAAGATCTCATCCACTATTTATTACCTCAAGTTATAGTAATTGACCTATTTTTATCAGGAAAAAATCTTTAGACCTCGATATTAGACATCAGGTAAGTAATCAGAGTTTAATGACTTTATGTTATGTGAACATAGGAGTGGTATGAACGTAGTATGGTTAAGTAATTCAGGTAAATCTCCATACTTGTTTGTTTTTTTTTTTATATTTTTTTATTTCGTTTTTTTATTATAGAACATGCAGATAATCAACATTTTATGTAATTTTAGGCATCAGTTTTTGAACTCAGTGTTGCAGTAAATATATCTATATAAAAACGAAAGTATGTCTGTCTGTTTGTCCTTTATGCATTACTACACCATTCATCCGATCGCCATGAAACTTTGGGAAGTTGTTGAGTACACTCCCGTGAAGGTTTCTGTCAAATTTGTTTTAAAAAAATTGGCCCCCCAGGGCCCTCATAATCTTTTGACTACTGAAATAGACAGCGAATTTGGGAGCATCGTCGACAGTTATGACCCCCAAACGGAAATCAATTGGTCAATCTACATCAGAAGCATGCAAAAAATGGCATTACAAGCTTCAGAAACAGACGAGCAACGGGAAGCAAGATTAGAAGCTGTTGGAATACAAACTGCTCAAGCCTGTAATTCTCAAACGAACGAGCAACGAGAATCAAGATTGGAAGCCGATCGAGTACGCACTGCTCAAGCCCGTTCTTCAAAAACTGAACATGCAATGAGAATCAAGATTGGAAACAGATCGATTGCGCACTGCTCAAGCCCGCTTGAATGAAACAGGAGAGCAACCAGAATCAAGATTGGAAGCCAATCGAGGACGCACTGCGCAAGCCACACTTAGAAATATTTTCAAAAATAAAATGAATAGGTTTCAATAACAATGACACAATGTAAATTTAATGTTATCATAACGAGTTTCCTTGAATTTCCTATCTTCTGAGATTGCAGCAACGCGCGACAAGTAAGCTAGTAGTTATATATATATATATATATATATATATATATATATATATATATATATATATATATGATAACCTACTGGCGGTTGCAAGTAGGTAGTTCTAGTTAGGCCCATGTTACCATAGGAAACGCGTTTTTTGACTTGCCTATATCTTTTTATCCTTTGCGATGCAATGAGTGATGTCTCTGATCATGTCATGAGTGATGTAATATGAGAGGTCATAAGCAGTGCATTCTGAAGGTGTGTGTTATAGTTAGCACAGTTAACTATAGCTGCTGAATTTTTATGGTTTTGTATGAGTGAAATCTGAGCCTAACTATAACGTCCCTGCAACCGTTGTTTTTTCTGTGAATTTCTGAGATTTTTTAATTCTATATCCTAACTATAACGCCCCTGTAACCTTTGTTTGTTTTGTGAAAATAAAATATATATAAACATTAATACTGAACACGAATTGCATAACTAGCAAAGAAGCCCAAACCAGAAAAAAATCTAATTAAATAAAAACCAACTAAATTACATTTAAAACAAACTAACTAATACAAACACTTTACTAATTAAATCACCACTATAAAGAGGACACCAAAATGTACACTAATTTTACACCAAAAGCTCCAGCACTTCAACAGAGAAACACTTTGCCAAGTTGTACACAGAAGACATTAAAAATCCAACTCCAAAAAAGGAAAGGTAGCTCTAATAAGTAATGTAAATTAAAATAATTATAAATAAATAACACTAACGGTCAAACGTTTAACTGAAAACCCAAAAATAAATATAAAGCTTTCTATTTATATTTCCCTGACATTTCAAACAGCAACAGAGCCAACCCGAAAATTACTATGCAGAAAATAAGAATATCATCTTTCTAAACTCGAACCTCAGTACTTATAATTTAAGAAGTACGCAAAAAAACATAGAATTTAACAGACTAAACTACTGTATAGTTTAAAAATAAAGTAAAGCAAAATAAAGCCTAAAGAAAGGCAAACAAATTTTCCAATATCTAATGCTAATAACATTTCTGTAGCTAGGATTTGTTTTACATGGTGGGGTAGCTAGCCCCACGTATAGCCTTCCTTCTTTCGCAGCTGGGCGTGCGACTGGCCATGGCGGAAAAAAATCCTAGCTACATAAAGAACAACTAAAATACATCCTGGCCTTGGGGAGAGAGGAATCTCCTTCACGGAGAGCTATGACGCCTTGTGGTGAAGCCAAAGATCCCTGGAACCCACAAGCCGATCCACCTGCTTTCGATCAAGACCATCAGCATAGGGACATGGAACATGAGGACCATGTACAGGACAGGAACAAATCGACATTCAGTTGTGAGACCAGCAAGCTGTATTATACAAAGATAGACCCTGCACAGGTCAGACTGCAACACTGCGCATCATCATTGAGCAGTCGATGAAATGAAACTTCTTCCTCTATGTCAACTTCAATGATTATGAGAAGGCATTTGTTAGGGTGGACAGAGAGTTCCTTTGGAAACTCCTCCACCCCTACTGTATGCCAGATAAACTTTTAAGAATCATCAGGGACTCTTACGAGGGAATGACCTGCATGTAAGTCCATGGAGATTAACTCATGGAAGGCTTCCTAACGAAGACTGTAGTCTGCCAGGGTTGTTTGCTCTCGTCTTTTCTCTCTCTGCTAGCCACAGACTGGATCATGAAAATATCCCCATCAAGGAGAAAAATGGGATCCAGCGGACACCTTGGACATAGCTTGACGACCTGGACTTTGCAGATGACCTGGCACTACACCCACCATGCCCATGTTGGGAAAACAAAGGTTCTACAGTGCAGGGTGGGTGGGATCACCCGAAGCTTGCCAAAAGATTTCTGGCCTCTAACATCAGATGGCACACTGACTCCAGTGTACTTGGTACGCAATCTGGGGTTCAGTTTTAATAAGAATCTCAATTTGGAGACCCATGTTAATAAACTAGTGGGAATCTGTTTCTCCCTAATTCAAGGTCTTCGGAAGGTGCTGCCATTGCTACCTGCTCAGGTGAGAGCAACTGTAGTTAGGAGTACCATCCTCAGCCGCCTGGACTATTGTAATACCTTGCTATTGGAATCTCCGGGATACCTGATTACCAGATTACAAAGTATCCAGGTGGCAGCAGCGAAGTTAGCACTCTCCCGACCTCGTTGTTCCTCAACAACACAAGCACTGGCGGATCTATATTGGCTCCCAGTAGCTCAACGGGTCCGGTTTGAATCACTGTGCATTGTGTTTAGAGCACTCCATGAACAAGGCTCTAAGCCACTTCAGGATAAGTTTCAGTGGTATAAGCCTACCCGGAACCTTCGTTCTTCCACTGCCAACTATGCAAGAGTGCCCAAAATAAGGAGGGTGACCCAGGGAGGAAGAGCCTTCAGCGTGGCAGCCGCCCGCCTTTGGAATGATCTTCCTCTAGAAATCAGGAGAACACAAGGCCTGCTGCTTTTCCATAAGAAAATTAAGACCTAGCTCTTCCCCAGGGTATACGATGTATCCACTAGAGGGTAGGAGTAAATTTACTGGATGATAGTCCCTCTTTTATTATGCAGCCGACAGCTCCTGTGCTGGATTGTTCTCTTAGCGCCAGGATGCCCGCAGGGTTACACTGCGCTCTATAAATGTCTTATATTAATCTGCAGATGCAAGAGAAGACCAACAATGTGGCAGCCATGTCAGCACAACATGGCCTCAACATCCACAGGAGAAAAACCAAGACCCTGAAGGGTAACACGGCCAGCACAACTGCAGTCACTCTTACAGGTGATGCAGTGAAAGAGGTTAAGGCTGTAAACCTACCTGAACAGTGTCCTAGACGAGCAGTCCTGCGCAGACGCAGATGTCTAGGCAAGAATTGGCAAAGAAAGTGCTGCCTTTATTCAGCTAAGGAAGATCTGGAGCTCCAAGGACCTAACACTGCAAATCAAAATTAGGCTTTTTAAGACCAATGTCAAATGGGTCCTTCTGAGTGGCGCAGAAACTTGGAGGACAAGAGTGACCACCAACAAAGTCCAGACCTTCATCAATACCTGTTCGAGTAAAATCCTCCACATTCACTGGCCAAACACCATCAGCAACAATGACATACAGCAGCAGACTTTCCAACTCCCTGCTCATGCAGAAATCCTGAAAAAACACTGGTGCTGGATAGGTCCCACCCTCTGCAAGTACGCATCAAACACCACAAAGCAAGCCCTGACCAGGAACCCTAAAGGGAAAAAGAAAAGTGGTAGGCCAAAAAAAATACCTGCCATTGAGGCCTTGAGGCTGACTGCAAGGAGATGGGTTAAACCGGGAGTCAGATTGAAAGAAAAGCCCAGGACAGAGATGGCTGGAGAGTCCTGGTAGATGGCCTATACCCCAGAAGGGATAGTAGGCATAAGTAAGGAATGCTAATACATTATGTTTTTTAAATTGGAAAAAAAAAACCTTGCGACAAAAATGCAGACCTCAACAAACAGCTCTAAAAAACAAAAACATTCAATCTGTAAAAAATGTAATGCACCTTTAAATATAGATAAATAAAAATTTAGGGCCTGATTACAATGGTGGACGGACTGAAGTCCGTCCGCCATCATTTCGCATTTGGGACCGCCCACCTACAAGGCACCGGTCCCACAGGGCTAATTATGATGCGACCCCCACAGTGGCGGTTGCATTGCCCATGTTTTGTGTTGCGGCGGGTACTGCACTCTGCAAAACTACGAGGCAGGCACCATGCAGGGATTAATTTGGGGTCCGAAGGTAAGTCAGGCTTCAAATTTGATCCCCAGGTTCCTGGCCAGCAGGCCGGGACAGGGCGCTGTGCCCATTTCAGGAGGCCACCAGAGACTGCAATCCGGAATGATAATTTATGCAACAGAAAACAGCGAAGATTAACAAAAAGCAACATATGGATGCTGGATGGTGCCTTTAAATCATGCCCTCCACCATTCACACACATTTACACAGTTCACAGTGAATTCCACAACACAAACAAGCCTTTAGTATATACACTTTTACCTAACAAAGTGCAACATACCACAAATCACTAACTTGAATAAAATCCAAAAACAACATCTACTATCCCGCCAAATAACTATTGACTTTGAACAAGCAATGATTAATACTATTTTAAACATATACCCTCATACATATATAGATGGCTGTTACTATCAATTTAACCAGATTATATTGAGACACTTCTAAAAATTTGCACTAACTGTTGAGTAGTCACCAAACGCCTAGTTTGCCTGTGAAATAAAAAAAGAGTAATTGCCATATCAATTACTCCAGTAACAGAAATAACAAACCACTACAAACTCTTAATAGAATCGCCATACCACTAAAGACAGGAAGACAAACTAAGTCCACTAATGGACGGTTTTGAAGATATGTTGGTTGGCTGACTTCACCATGCTAATCACGAAGCCAACACAATTATCACATACAATGGTGGAACGTATATGACCGTTCCATGGCATAAGCCAAAATAGCAGCATAACCTAACACTTAACCAATAAACAACAAACACTAACCAATACCAAGAGTAAAAACGCTAAAAATATTAATTCAACTATTAAAACCCTAAAAAGTAACTTAAAGTTATTCTTACATTATCTGTAGAGCAGAAACAGGGAACCATGGCCAAACAGAATTACCAAAATGAGGTTGATAGACTAAAATAAAAATAAAGGTAGCAATAAAATGGCAACTAATAAACTTTTTAAAAAAAAGACTGTTCATAAAAAAGCAATGGAAAATACATTTAAAAAAAGTTAAATACTTACTTTTGTGTTTAAAAAAGAAATGTCATAAAAATTAAAAATATACAAAAGCGAAAAAGTGAAAACAGTGGAAACATGAAAAAACACTGAAATAATTGTGTTTATTAATTTTACAAATCCTATAAATATGTAAAAACTAAGCATTTGCTTGTAAAAAAGTTATAAAATAAGCTTTCTGTGAAATAACATTTTTCCTAAAAAATATATTGTATAAAATATTGCACTGATTTTAAAATATCTAAAAATTTAAAATATATATTGTGTAACACAACTGGTAATTCTGTAAAGTGCTCTGATAACAGATACCCTGTCAAGTTTGCGCTATATAAATCTCAGAAGAAAAATATATACATGTAAAAAGTATTCTTTAAAAAGAAAATAATATGAACACATAGAAAGGTAAAAACAAATGTAATATTATTTATTGATAACAAAGAATTTAAAATAGTATTTTTCTACAATCTCATGAAAAATTCGAAGCAGGAAAAAGTATTAAAAATGTAATAGTGTCTTTAAAAAATTGCTGTTGTTGGCAAAATAAAAGTGGCATTAAAAAACAATGTGTCACAATTATTTTTAAAAATGCAACAACACTTCAAATCTAACCTACATTAGGGAACGTTTTACACTTTAAGGAGTGTTGATTTACTACGTCCAGCTCCAATCTAATCTATATTGGGGGAAGGCATTAGGCATTGAGAGGGTTACATTGAATATTCCCACTCCAATCAAAGCTACAATGCCTGAAATGTTGGACTTTAATGGGGCATATTTACTATTCACTTTCCAATCAAAGCTACATTGAGGAAAGTGTTGGACATTTAGTGGGGTAGATTTACTATTCCCATGACGACCTAACCTACACTGGGGAAGGTGTTGGACATTTCAATAAAACCACAATTAAAACAGTGTAATTTTAACAAGTTTGCAAGAAAAAAATATATGTTTATTTAAATTGTAAAAAAAAAAATGTAATGTTAGAAATAATTTATGTGATGTATTTAAACAATATCTGATATTATTTAAATACTTAAATATTTTCAAAGAATTCCAATAATTACTATTTATAATTTCCCTATTAACCACATGACTGCTAAGGCAATTCGCCCTCTGTGCTGGAGAAGCTTGAAATACATTATTTCATGACGAGCTCAGCTCGTCATAAGCACACGACCAGTGTACTGCATGACGAGCTGAGCTTGTCATGAGCAGCGAAGGGGTTAAATATTGAATTTAAAGCATGTACCTAATAATTAACTTTTCTAGTAATTTGATTTAAAAAACATAAAAATTACAATTAAATAGGATTTCCTTAAACCAAAAACTTACACAATATTTATAGACTGATTACTATTTTATAAAAAGTGTTTCTAACATAGTTCATAAAAATGAAAAACAATCTGAATTTAAAAGCATTGTCTTTATAAACATTAAAAAGATCAAAACAATTACCTAAAATTAAATTCAAAATGCCTAATAAGAAACTAACATTAAATTTACAAATATATATTTGTAGAAACATTAGAATTCCTTTCCCTTTATTAACCATACATCCCACCATATAAATGGAAACAAGTACAATGACAACATAATACAATAAATATCAGCAGATCAAAATAATATAAACACATACATGAAAAATGTGTAATCTAAAAAAACGAAATTAAACATATGAAAAATAAAAGAATTAAAAAAAAACTACCCACCACATACCTCTGCAAAACAACATCACAATTAATGACTGTAGTAAATAAGGAATCACGCTTCATATTAGCATTCCACTGTACCACATTGATGGTCATCTGCTACACCAGTGTATCTCAGGGTGTTACCCACCACTTACTCAACTCGCTCATCAAAACCTGTTCCAGAGTGATCCAGTAATCCCGAGACGCAATCAGCGTAGACATTGTTTCTGCCTGGGATAAATTCCATCATATATTGGAAAGCCAGTAGCATTGACCTATCCCAGGACTCAGAGTCTGCCCATTACCTGGAGACAAAATATTGATCAGCTGTTTATGATCAATATGAAGACCAAATTTGGTATCCCATAAAAACATACTAAAGCATTGACACCCGAACATAAGCAATTACTTCTATGTTGCCAAAGCAGTAGTTTCTCTCTGCCGGTCATAAAGTGCTAAATGCATTAGCCACAACCCATTCTTTCTTTGCATCCTGCTGTATGATATCAGCCCCTAATGCACAGGGTTTCGCATCCATGCTGACCACACAGTCTTTCCCAATCACAAATAGATGTAAGCCAGGTGCATTCACCATCTCCAGTTTGAAATTCTTGAAAGCTTTACTCTGACATTCGCCCCACTGAAATGTGACATTTTTCTTCAAACTGTGGGCCCCATTAGGATGGCGGGCGGATCGACCCCGCCGTGCCGGCGGTAGGCACCGCCGGCCCGGCGGGGCGATCCGCCCGCCATCCTTGCTGCAAAGACCCCCGCCATATTACCATGACTGGGGGGTCCGCGGCGGACGGAAAGACCATCCTCCGCTTTTCCGCCCGGTCGACAAGTCGACCGGGCAGAAAAGGGATCAATATGACGGTGGTGTCTGTTAGACACTGCCAGCCATATTAAGATGAGGGTGGTGACATGCCTTTCCGTGGCAGCATTGCCGCCATGGAAAGGCATGCGGGGATTTCTTGCGGGGGCCTGTTGCGGGCCACCAGGGACTCTGGGGGGTGGGGGTGGAACATGGGGGGTACCTATGGTACCCCCCTGCATTTCAATATACAACGTGGGAGGCACCGTGCGGTGCCTGACACGTTGTGCATTGAAAAGCACAACATGCATTTCAGCAACGACCGCCGCAATGTTAAAAATGCGAGATGCTCCCCCCAATGTGGCGGGCGCATCCTAATGGGATTCCCACTGGCCAGGTCTGAACTGGAGTGGCTTGGTGAGCAAAATAACAATGGATTAAACCCAGATCTGTGACTGGGGGCAAATGTTTTGCCATTGTGCAACATTCTGTCCATCATCTTGTGTGTTTTGCTGTTCACCCTATGTGGGAAGGGTATGCCCAGACGTGGGTCCCGTGCTCACTACGCCACTGGAGTCAAGCTATCCTGGCTGAAGATGGCTGATAACCACAAACCGGTCCTAGGATGCTTGATTCCGGTACAGGAAAGACATGGCTTGGCAGTTCGGGCTGGACTGTTCCCATGAGGCACAGGGTCAAGACTGATTTGCATATGGCCAGGTCTGAACTGGGGTTGCTTGGTGAGCAAAATAACGATGGATTAAACCCAGATCTGTGACTGGGGGCGAATGTTTTGCCATTGTGCAACATTCCGTCCATCATCTAGTGTGTTTAGCCCCTTCGATGCTGGTGACGAGCTCAGCTCGTCATCAGCCACGGGGGCGTGTGCGGATGACGAGCTGAGCTCGTCATCTTACGCGGCTTTTAGAAAAAAGCTGCGTAGGGGAAAAATAACCGCCGCAGCGATGCGGTTAGATAGATAGAGGAAATCATTTATTTTTCTGACTGAATGTATTTTTTAATATGGATACAACGGAAATTGGGTTGTCCTTTGAGTAATGCCACATTCTTTCTGTCATGACTGCCAGGCCATTCGCTGTGCTGCTAGACAGGTAAGGGAGTTAACAAAAGAGAGAGAGTTTCCCAATGAGTATACTTATACAGCTGGACATGTGCACAAGATTGTTTCTAAGATTTGCTTGTGTTCACGGATTTATCGTTTACGAGTATTTCTATTATTTAAAAAAGAATTCAGGCATTCAAGTATTTATTGTTTATATTTAGAATTTATACGTTTAAAATACATATGATTTATATTTATAATACACCTGCAGATATACTAGTTCCACTTAAACAAAATTCACAAAAACCCAAAATAAATATGGATAAACACAAATAAAACGAGCAAACAAAAATATGGATAAACACATCCGGAAATGTCAGAAAAATAATCACCAAAGAGGAGCTCTAAACACAATTAAAACCAACGAACCGAAGTTTGTATTTGTCATATCGAACACAACCGACTCCCTACTAATGTTTGCTGTCCACTAATGGAGTCTCTCTTTGTGACTTTCACTCTCTTTGTTTGCTTTTGTTCTCTTATCTGATCCCTTTCTTTTTCGTCCCATGATTCTTACTTTTTATGAATATCTCGTTTTTGTGTTTTTTTATGATCTGAGCCTTTGATCTTAACTTTTCTCCTCGTGTATCCCGTTCCTTTTTGTCAACCCCAGTGCCTTAGTATGCATCTTTCACTTCCGGTCTCATCGTCACTTCCGTTGGCCTTGAGCCCTTTTCTCTATCAGTACCCTTCTCCCATGTCCACTTTCTACTTTGTAATAGGTAAGTAAGTTCACCATCTCTCGGCGCCCCAGTCTAACACCCTCCCTCCCCTCTCTATCCAGCTTTCCTCCACAGAAGGAGCACCAGGTGTCGCTTAGCAACACACTTCCATCTGAGGTCAGGTTACCATGGCGAAGGATGCTGATGTATGAAGTCTCTCTCCCCAGCCCCCATCTGTCACAGATGCGCGTGGAGCCACTTGTTGACTGGGTTCCCACCTGAATGGGAAGTAGTGGTTCTAGTCTGAATGGGCGCTCGTGGACACGCCTGCTGGAGGTTTTATGACCACTAGGGGAGGGTGGTCCATGGAAATGCATTCTCAACTCACTTCTCCTTGGTGCAGGAGAGAGGTATCCGTGCTTCATTTGTTGAAAATGATTATAATAAGTGCAGAGGGGGGAGGGGGGCATTTTTTAGGAGCTTGCTGCTGCCCACGGTTGCCAAACTCGCCATCATCCTTCTCTTGATCTCACCTCAGATTTCTTCCCCACCCTGCACTTCCTGCCTCTCCATCTCATTCTGACAGGTGTTTTTGATTCCTGCTTTCTTTCGCCCTACATCCTCCTTTCTCACTTTTCTGCCTTTGTCTCCTCCTGCTCTGGGTCAATGTATGATGGAGAAAAATAACTCCGTCCCCCAAAATGAAGCACTTACTAAAAGTGAATACTTTTGGGCAGCGCTCAAGTCCTAAAAAAAGAATTGGAGGGACAAATCAAGTTTGGCACAATGGGTGTGACATCACTGCGCGTGACATCACAGGTAATGTCGTCACCACGCATGACATCACGGCACGGGAGATCGCACGTGGCATGACAGGAAGTGGCATCACAACCCATGACTTCACAGGAAGTGACATCAGATCTTGAGACCTCATATTTGTTTAGCAGGTCCATCATGAGTACATTTGAGAGCATTACAACCTTTAACAAATCACATTTTGCATTGGGGTTGTGCCAAAATATTGATGCAGCCTGACGCAAAATCTGGGCCTTGACGTATACATTTTTTTAAAATCCTGCCACAAAGAAATCGGCAACAAGGAGAAAAGTGGCAGTACATCTGTTCTGCTAAAAAGGTTGCAATGCCTGTTTTATAAATATCATAGGGTTAAGGCACTTGCTGAAGAGATTTGTGTGTGCCAGTGAAATCTCAAGGAATAATAATAATGGTAAGATAACTCTGGAGGATAACGTATTTGCTGCAGAGATCTGTGTTTTGCATAGCCCAAGTTTTGAATCCAGGTAGCCTACAGGGTTAATATATCTCATGCAAAGCACATTATGTCACACGGAGGTGACAGATTTCTATTTTATGCAAATGAGTAAGTGGGTTACTGCTTTTAAGACAGAGATCCTTTTGTTATTTGCAGTTCAGAAGTTGTAATCCTTTTAATATGGCACAGTGAGGTATAAAGGACACGTGGCTCCTACACCTAGCAACCCTCACTGTCTTATGTAACACATCCTTTACATTGAACTACACTCATATGATTTATTGTCAATTTATAATCTGCACGTGTATTGTAAAGCGCTCTGACACCCTGCATTAGAATGAGTAGTGCTAAAGCACTATAAAAGAAATACAAGCCAAGCCATCTTTGCAGCATGGTAGACGGCGTCTACCATCTGAAAATAGTGGGTAGGTGGTTTTTACCTGTGTCTACCCTTGACTCGAGCCCTGCTTTTGGGGTTGGGAACCTAGCTGTTACACTCAGGCTACCTTTGCTCAATGATTGACTGAAACCAGTGACGTAGCTCTTCCTGGGGCTTGTGTTGAGGCTATTGCCCCTCTTAGATAGGTTAGATCACCACCCAGCACTTCACTCAGTTTCCCAAATAGGTAATTGGGGAGTTCTGGCAGTCAGGGCCTAATGTATTAAATTTGGGCTGCTACGTTGTTGACAGCGGACCTCCATTTCTGCATTTGCATTTGAAGAATGCCAACATGGCAGCCCCTGTCCATTAAAAGCACTGGTGCTACCACTTACAAAAAAAGTGGCATGCTGTATATCAGAGGGGCAGACAGTAGTCCCTGAACCGCTGTCTATTCTCCCCGATGTCCCCGCTGTGATTCACAGAGTGGAAGGTGTCCGTTATGGACAGCTTCTTCTTTGTGACGCCCTATCACCTAGTTTGACAGGTCAATACCCTTTCAATGGTTTGCAGCTGCAATTTGTGGTTACAAACAATTGATTCATAATATTGCAATTTGGAAGGTGGAGGGGGACACCCTTTTGATCCCCACCATCTTCCAACTCACAGTGAGTTCACAATGTACACACACGGAGACTGCTCTACTTTATATGGTGGAGCATTTACGCTCCGTGCTGGATGCGGGTCAAACGGCGGCGCTTGTGTTATTAGATCTGAGCGCCACTTTGACACCGTGTCCCACCCCATCCTTCTGCTTCGCCTGGAGGAAGCTGGTGTCACGGGGACTGCTCTCCAGTGGTTCCGTTCCTTTCTTGCCAACCGCTCCTTCTGCGTGGCCGTCCCGCCCTATCAGTCCGAACACCATCCTCTGGATCTGGGGGTCCCCCAGGGCTCCTCGCTGAGTCCCACGCTTTTCAATCTGTACGTGAGACCGCTAGCTGAGGTTGTCAGGCAGTGGGGTTTGACCATGGTGTCTTATGCCGATGACACCCAGCTACGGGTTACGATCAGCGGGGATGCAGAGGTGGATGCCCCCAGATTCCAGAATGGACTGCGGGCGGTTGCCAGCTGGATGACCTCCAACTGCCTCCAGCTGAACGCCAGCAAGACGGAGGTTATGATCTTTGGCAAACAAACGGAAATCTGGGGAGACAGGTGGTGGCCGTCGGATTTGGGACCTACACCAACCCCGGTCGCTGATCTAAAAAACCTTGGGGTTTGGCTTGATCCAACGCTCTCATTTGCCTGCCATACCAAACGTACGGCGGCCTGCTGCTTTGGTATTTTACGTGGACTCCGTCCTGTTCTTAGATTCTTCGATGCCACCACCAGGCAACTGGTGGTCCAGGCGACCGTGATCTCCCGGATCGACTATGCTAGTTCCCTGCTAGCGGGATTAAATCAATCGGAAATCATCCGCCTGTAGCGTGTCCAGAACGCCGCAGCGAGAGCGGTTGTGGGACTACCCAGATTCTGTCCAATTGCTAACACCTTGCGCACGCTGCACTGGCTGCCGATTGCACAAAGGATCCAGTTTAAGGTCCTGTGTGTTGCTTATAAAATTCACAAGGGATCCCCGCTATGATCCTCTCCAATCTTCTGTCCCGCTATGTTCCGACCCGGGCTTTAAGATCTTCGGACTTAGAACTCGCGGTTGTTCCCCGTTTTCAGCGTTGCAGAGCAGGCGGCCGCTCCTTTTGAGTGCGTGCCGCAACGTTGTGGAACTCTCTTCCCCCTGCTATACGCGCTCTTCGGGATGTGCTTTCCTTTCGTGGTGCCCTAAAAACTTATGTGTTTCCTTAATTCCTTTTGCTTTGCTTAGACCAGTTGTGTTGTGTTGCTACTTGTCTGGCGCCAGGACGCTCCTTTGCTGGAGCAGCTGTGCGCCTAATAAATGAACTTAACATAACATAACATAACAAGTCAAAAAGACTGGTTCTGTTCTCAATGTACCACTACTGCCTTTTTTGTGGTAGATAAACCTGTAAATTCTTAAAATTGCAGGCTTTGCGACCCCCAAAAGTATTTTACGACAGGACCTCAATTAGGGAGCCTCCCTTTTGTTATTTGGCAGAGAGCAGGTTTCAGGATAAGGAGAGCAGTGAATGTGTGTAGACTGTGGACATTCCACCTTTCCCAAATATAGTTGGGGAAATGTCATCCTTGACGGCTAGCACTGCTACCTCTACAGGAAACACCTTACAACAGTCTACATCAATGGCATCATCGACAGTGGACAGGCAAACACTCAAAGACCATTACAACAGCCACGCAATGGCAGTCGTATGGTGTAGCCAATTCTATATGACTACAACTTGGAACTGATTACAAGTCTGGTGGTCCGAGGACCACCAGAATCTTAGTGGTGTGGGGGTGGCGGTCCCCTGACCACCCTATTAGGAGTCAGGCAGTGGGGCCACCATTGGACCACCGACACCGCTGGAGGTGGCGTGGCTGTTCAGAGGCCGTAATATGTTTTGCGCGGCCTTGGTGGCCAATGACAACTCCTGTTACCTCCAGTAAGACCCACACAGCGGGATTGCTAAGCGGTCTTCAGAGGCCATGCCCCCTTTCTCCACCATTCAGCAAACGCACCTCCTGGCGCAATACTGGTTGGGTGATGAAGTTCACTTTACTCCTGAGGGACCTTGGGGGCCAAGAAGCCCTCCTTGTACCTCCTGTAGGTCCTACACAGTGGGATTCCTGAGAGCTAGTCGGAGGCCGTGCCCACTTTCTCCATCACTCTGTAAACGCAAGTACTACTTAAAAAAACCACAGAAGTTCACTGAAAAAAACAAAGGCTACAGGGACATTATAGTTAGGAATGATCATTTAAAAAAACTTAGAAATTCACTGAGTGGTATGGTGCAGCGTCCAGGGCGGCTGACTCCGGAGTGCAGGGTTAATGTTCGATCCCCGGCACCAGCAGCAGCTCAGCATCATGTGACTCTGGGCAATAGTTACCTTTTTCTTCTCGATGCCTGCCCCCCTCCCCCCCCAGTGCCTGGATACACTTCGGGGTGATAGGTTCCCGATTTACAAATGTGGAATTATGTGTGGACAAGAGGCGATGATTATGCATGTTTAAAGCTTACTTACTACCAGAGGGGTGGCCTCAGGAATGGGTTTGAAGCAAGACATCTTGAAGGTCGACTCGGATGACCAGTCCATCGCACTCAAGATATCCTCAAGCCTGCCCCCTGCCTGTTTGACCTTAGACACCATGGCTCCTCTTGTGGTGTGAGCCCCAAACTTATGCACATCCACACTGGCCTCAGACATGATCCACCATAGCCACCTGGCAATAGAAGGTGATGATACAACCTTGAACGGCTTTTGCAACCCAATTAGAAGTTGCATCTCACCTGCCGGTCTGATATCCGCTGTCATTTCTTCATATGCCTTAATGCATCTGACCACATATCCTTTCGGGTGTCCCAAAAAAGAGGGATAGGTTCCCGACCTGGTACTAGTGTTAGTTCTCTTAGATATGGTACTGACACATAGTAAAATGGCCAGTTTTGCAGACATTTCCTTTCGTGACAAGAACTGGTTATCTTGCCAACTAAGGATTAGTCTTAAGACATCATTAACATCCCATAGGCCCAAGTATCTGGGCTCCGGGGGCTTAGAGACTCTGATGCCCTTCATTAGTTTACAGACCCAAGGGTGTTCTCCAGCCGGTTTGTTATCAATAATGTTATGTCTGGCTGATATGACTGACATAAAGGCATTAACTGTGCGCTACACCAGCCCTGACTGTGCGAATTCTGCCAAATAATTTAGAATGTGAGTAACTTCTGCCCTCAAGGGATCCAGGTGTCTCTCCAAACACCAACTATTCCATTGTCTCTAAGCTCTGCGATATCTCTAGGTGGTGCCTGAAGCCCACACCTGCTGGATAAATGTTGTAGCGTCCGCTGAAAGGTTGTTCATCTTTTCAGCGTCCCTGGAAATCTTCCATGCCATTAGGGAGAGGTGTCCCTTTAGGATCAGAGGGTGCAGGCAACCTTACGGGTCCCAGAATATTGAAGTGAATGAGATCACTTCTATCGATAGGTTACATAACAGTTCCATCAGCATCAGGAACCATGCCTTCATCTTCCAGATCGGCGTGACCAACACGAAGTATGCTGTTTGTCATCGACTTGAACTGCTACCCTGGGCATCATCATGAATGGTGGGAAGGCATACAGAAGATCCTTTACCCAGTTTTGGAGGAAGGCTATGGCTTCCGGGTCCCGTGTCCAGCTCACATATTGTGGTAGTTGATGGTTCAATCGAGATGCAAAAGGTTGCAAGTAGCAGGGACCCCATCTGTTCATTAGTGCCAGAACATTGCGCGATCCAGCTGCCAATGGCTGCTGTCCGAGAAATGCCTGGAATACCAGTCCGCTTCTGTAATCTGTACTCCTGGGAGGTACTCTGCAGTCACCGAGATTTGTTTCTGTAGTCAGTGAGGCCAGAAATCCTTCGCCAAATTCCAAAGTGTCTTCGATCGGGTGCCTCCAAGCCAATTGATGTACTGACCACTGAGATGTTATCCATCCATAACCGAATGCAGGATACTCCGCTCTGGTGAGGAATTTGACTGCCAAGGATCTGGCAAGGAGTTCCAGGCAGTTGACATGTTTAAGTGTCTTCACACTCTTTTGGAAGGTTTCTATAAGCCTACCGAAACTTTCCCGGAGTCCTGCGTCATGCTTAGTGGTAGTGCGATCGAGGGGAAAAAGGCCTCTAAGTCCTGCTTCCAGGTTCCTGAATACCCCGTTAATACATTTGGCCAGTTTTTCCACTTGATCCATAAGGGTGGCCAGTGCTCTGGATATAGCCTGGGACAGTGCCAGGTCCACCGCTGCAGGGAGGCGCTGGGGAGGCCACATTTCCTCAGCCTCCTGAAAGGAGGAATATTCATGTTCCCCTGGCAGAATTCATATATTTTTTTGTGAGGGTGAGAGCACAACAGTACTTTACTTCGCCCTTTAAAACCCCTTCAGGGTAGCCCTTTCGCGAATGCTCAATTGGTGTTGTAGCTCTCCCGCCACATCTGAGAAGTCAACCGCCAACAAGCAGTGTCGAGTGCAAGGGTTGGTCGGGGAGAAGAACCCTGAGAGCTTCACAGAGCCCCACTGGGTTTCTCCCCAGAGTGCATGTGCTGCCAGTGAGATTGCTTAAATATAGCTGCCTTGCTTGGCAGTAATGTGCCTGACAGGAATGAAGACGACGTGCAACAGCACCCGTTCAGCACCCGCGAGGGAGCGGGAAGCTCGTTCCGCTAAATTGTCTATCGCACGTATAGCAAGTTATAATAAATGCCATTAGCGTATAAGATGTGATAAAACGCAAGAACACACAGTATATCGCTATCGCTACAAAACTATATAACAAGGAAATAAGACAGTTATGAAAGGTAGTGACTTAACTGACAAGCAGTGAAGAAAGAGGAACAGGAAGGGACGTCATACAGTTATATACACTGGATTGGACTATGACTGGACTATGGTTACTATGGAGACTCATCCCTCCATGGTTCATGGGATATGTAGTCTGTGTTGTTTTTTTCTTTAATATGTTCTTTCAAGGCTGCTAATTTAATTTAATAGAGTGAAGAAAAAAATGCATAATCCTCACCTCCGGTCCTGACACAGAATTATGTTATTTTAGCTTTCTCCCTTAAAGCCTCAAGTTGGAGAGCCTTGTAATTTTGTGACCCCCGCTATGCGTAAACAGAAATTTGCATAGGGCTCGCAATTCCAAAATGTGCAAGGTTTACCACGGCCATCAATTTTCCAGGTAGGATAAAGTCTATGTCCACACTGTTTTCTCCAGTTAAATATCAGCAGGTAAAACCAGATGATAATTACCTCAGAAAGATGTCCATAAAATGCCAGGATACATAGATTTTGGTTTAAAAAGAATCACAATCCTCAAGTTATGCCCTTTTCTAAAGGGTTTAGCTCAGCATTCATGATAATTAATACACCTGTTTAATTCCAAACTCTGGGTTATCGAATTTAAATATGTGATAATTTTCGCAACGATGACCAGCACATCTGTAATGGAGGCCTAATTAGCGCCACTCTAATACACGTTTTTAGGGACATACTAGTCTGTTGAATTTGTCCTCATTTTCTCTTTGGCTGCTCCAGAATGTTGGCCTGAAAACAACATAAAAGTTGTTGGAGAGGAAATTACATTTAAACTTTTAATGACATAAGACGACAATTATGACATTTCTGAGAGAAAAATAATAATACATGTGAACCAACTACAGATTCAAGAATATGTCAAGACTACAGAATTTTAGGTACTGCATCATAAAAGTATGCAGAAAAATATGTAGTCTTGATGGAATCTTTTGTTTACATAATATAGACTGTCATTTACTAATGCTATATTTTATTAACGCGTGCTAGAAATGAGTTAATGATGAGCTCTCATGTTATGGAATTTACCCCTAATCATTCTTTATTTTCATCTACGTGTGTAGAACTAATGAGGAGTTATATAATCTATTATCATTTGACCTGATTATGATGGTGAATTTAATTTAAAATTATCTTTTTTGCGTGTACAAGTGTGCACCAAAATGACAAAAAGAAGGTAGGTGTTACACAATCCTAATTACTGATGCCTCCGTAAATCTTTTAGAGATTATATTTCACATATGTACTAATGTTACACACCTAAAAATATAATCTGAAAATGTAATTTTAAATATAGTTACACGTTCGTACCTTCAAAAGTGGTAGTGTGTTATACTGATAAATGATATGTGTAACCATACTAAATAATTTCAAATGCATCAGCGTTATACTGGAATCATGACAACTTTATAATTTATACGAAAGTATGCGTAAAAATTTTAAGTATTTTATGTTATATTAACTTAAATTAATTTGGGCCCGGCTGCATAGGTGAAGTTTTACGACATGCTGAATCCCCTACTCACGAGAGGATTCCTCAATGTACTGAATAACGTGAAATAGTGTTTTGTTTCCTGAGTTCTCATGTACTATACAATACATTTTCCTACATTTTCTATTACAGAGAGGAACAGCTGCCTGGGAAGCTGTCCTCTGGAACTTGCTTATGTGTTCTTGCTAAAGGAGCATCGTTCTGACATTTCACATATTGGATTCCTTAAAGACTGTGTTATTGTCCCACCTATTTCTTTATATTTTGTGTCTTCTTCTTGTCACCTGACACTCATCCTAGATGAATTGACCAATGGACTTAGTGGTCTGATCTGATGAGGGGATAAAAAATGTGCTAGCTATCACGCCAAGAATTTTCAATTCTATTAAGGACACGGAGGCGAGGATTATGCTTTCTCTTTCATTTATTGCTACACACAGCAGCCAATGAAATTTAGTGTTGTATAACGAAAAACTACATTTCCCATGACGCACATATACACATCACATTCTGTCAGACCCCATAAGAGCCACTCAAGACCGGATATCCTCCTCTTTATTTGCTTCGAACAGTAAAAGTCCATCAAAATAACTCAAGTCCAATAATAACATCCTCCAACATAGAAGAACAATCCAACTGGAAAGAACCTCTCCTTAACAGGAAGCATATTTAATCCACCTTCTTCTCAGAACCTGGAAGAATGAGATATAGAAAACCCGTAATTTCTGCTTAAACAGAATGTAAACACACGGGTGGGTAAAACATTACAATACTTGGGATAATCCTCGCCTCCGTGTCCTTAATAGAATTGAAAATTCTTGGCGCGATAAATTGCACATTTTTTATTCTATTACAGGACCGGAGGCATCGTATTATGCTAGTTTAACGCTGATGAAACACTACAGAGGAAATATCACCCACCGGTTTGTAATAAAACTGTTTAAAAGTAGATTCTGAAGACCAATCAGCAGAATGCATAATGTCCTGAACAGTAGAGCCTAACATAAAACTCTTAGAGACCATGGCGCCATGAACAGAATGCGCCCCAAACACTTGGGTTGCAATACCCGTCTCTTGCATGACACATTTCAACCATCTGGCTATCGTAGCCGCAGTAACAGGTTTGTAAGGTTTCTGCAAAGCAATCAATAACTGCACTACACCAGCAGGCCGAATAGACCTGGTACATTCGTCTTAGGCCTTAAGACATTGCACTACACAAAGCTTAGCATTACTAGGATAAGCATGATAATCTACACTCCGAGACATTGTCTTGGTTCTGGAAGTAATGTTAAAAGAGACTCCTTCCAGAGTAAATACTCTACCTGTAATATTCAAAGCCTTAACGTCAGATGACTGTCTACATGCTGCAAGACACAAGAGCATGGCCAATTTGGCCGAAAGTTGTTTCCTAGTTAACATGTCATTCTGTGGCCATTGATTAAACAGGGAAAGACCTAGAGAGACGTCCCATAATGAAGTATACTTGGGTTGGGGCAGATTTGCTACTCTAATACTTTTCAAATGTTTACATAATAACGGATTCATTCCTACTGGTTTGCCCTCAATCTGGGAACAACCCGCCGAAATGGCGGAAGGGAAATTATTAATGGAACGATATGTTAATCCTTCAGAAGCCTTCTGAGAAAGAAAGTTCACAACGCAGGGTAAGTCTGCCCCCACGGGATCCACGTGTTGTTCCACGCACCAACAAACCCAGCCTTTCCAGGCTGAAGTGTATCTCTTCCTGGTGGAGGGGTCCCAAGCTTGGTTGATAAAGGTTGAAGCCTGTTCCGAAAATCCAGGCATTTGCCAACATTGCCGGAAAGTCTCCAGGCTATCATGGACAGCTGCCCCGGCAGTACCATCAGGTGCGTCTCTCCATGAGGGCCCTGGAGCATCATCGGGGACTCCGGAATTCTCCTGGGGGAGTCGCAGCTTGCCTCCAGGAGACTCGGGAACCAAGGCTGCGACTTCCACAAGGGGATCACTAAGATCACTTCTGCCATCTGTCGCATTATCTACATGCACACCCGGGGAATCAATAGGAACGGGGGGAAAGCATAATTCAGGGACTGGGACCAGTCCTGATTGAAGGCATCCGTTGCCAGAGCTAACGGATCCGGTCTCCAGCTGAAGAATTTGGTCATTTGCCGATTCAATCTGGACGCAAACAGGTCAATCTGACATGTCCCCCAGATCGCCTGCAACCAATATACTACTTGGGGCTGGAGTTGCCAAACACTGTAGTACTTGAGATGTCGGGAGTTCCAGTCCGCCACTACGTTCGACTGGCCCGGATGTTACTCTGCAATGACGATATCTGCTGACTTAGGCAATAGTGCCAAAAGTCCTTCCCTATCTCTACTAACATGGAGGACCTCGTGCCTCCCAGTTTGTTGATGTAGCGAACTTCCGATATGTTGTCCATCCGCAAAAGGATGCAACACTAGACTTTTTTGGGTAACAGAGTCCGGATCGCAAACGATCCTGCGATCAGTTCTACACAGTTGCTGTGGAGATCTAGCTCTCGAAGGTACCACCGATCTCCTGTGGAAATATATCCGCAGCGAGCCCCCCAGCGGCTGGCGTCGGACTTCATGACGACCTCTGGAAGGGAGCCGAAGATGGCTCTGCCGTTCCGCGCATCCACGTGGGCTAGCCACCACTGAATTTCCTCTCTGACCTCTGACGACAGAGGGACCAGGTCCGTGTATGAGAGACCCTTCTGCAGATGTTGAATCTTTAATCTCTGAAGGGCTCAATAATGAAGGGGACCTGGGAAGATCAATTGAATAGATGACGCTAGTAGGCCCACTATTCTGGCAATGACTCTCAGTGAGACTGTCTGCTTGGATAACAGGGAGCGAAGCTCCTTTTTGATATTCCCATGTTTGGAGCGAGGGAGACTCAACTTAGCCTTGTGAGAGTGTATGACGAAACATAGAACATCTATGGGTTGTGAAGGACACAGTACTAATTTGGCTTTGTTGACCACAAAACCAAGATTTTGCAACATAGCAATGGACATGCGCAAATGTTGAACCGCCACTGCTCGTGACTGCGCCATGATCAGTAAATCGTCTAAGTACACTATCATGCGAACCCCCTGTTCTCTGAGGTAGGCTATTACTGGCTTCTACACCTTGGTGAAGCACCATTGTGCCAAAGAAAGTCCGAAAGGAAGGACCAAATATTCGTACCATCGGCCTCGCCACTGGAATTGCAGGAATCTCCGATGTGGAGGAAAAATCGAAATGGATAAATAGGCGTCCTTCAGGTCCAAACAGTCCATCCAGTCTCCTTATTTCAGAAGATCCGCCAACAGATGGATACCCTCCATCTTAATATGCTTGTAGACCATGTCATGATTGAAATCTTTTAAATTGAGTACCCACCTGTAACCTCCGCCTTTCTTCTGTATCAGAAAAAAATTGCTGCAGAAACCGTGAGGGCCATTGTCACAACGCTCTATCGCGTGTTTCTGCAGCAATCCTTCGATTTCTGAATCTATGAAAGTGCATTCTGTTTGGGAAAAAGACAGATGTCTGGGCTGTCTGTCCTGATAAGGAACCTGGAAGAAATCTAGATGAAAACCCTGAACAGTCTGTAGTATCCAAGCATCCTGAGACAATTGAACCCAATTGTGAAAGAAAAACTGAGTACGACTCCGCCAAGGGAAGTGGGAAAGGATCTGGAGCACTTACCTGAAGATTCTGCGGCCTGAAAGCCTCAACGATATGCTCCTCTGTGGAAACATCTCTTGTTGAAACGTTGCCTGGTGGGGTAGAACGTTCCCCCATGGGTGGAGTCCCAATCACCTCTGCCTCGACCAAAGTCACCTCACTGGGGACCTTGTGAGAACTGACGGCCAAACGAGCGTCCCTGACCTCGTCCGGCCCTGTTGAAACCACCAGCCTGAAAGACTTGCTTGTTCCCCGACTGGGCCTTGTCGCGAGTCATGAAGGTGCCCACGTACTTGGCCACGTCCTTTACAAAACGTTCTGCGAATAAGTTACCGTCCGCCAAAGGACCTGGTTCTGCCGCTACCAACTCCGTAAGGTTGGAATCCATCCTCATAAGGAGGGACTTCTGGCGTTCCATGGATATTGCGCAATTTGCATTACCCAATAGGCATATCGCTCTCTGGGTGTATCCCGCCAAGACATGTGGATCCATCGCAGCACCAGATTCCTGAGCCTCTAGAGCCATCTCCAAGATTTTTGCTAGGGGACCCACTACATCCAGAAGGTTGTCCTGACACCCCCGCCAGGTGCGATCAATGCACTTCTTGGGGTCCTTGGCAAACTTTTTTAAGGAAAGTCAGAAGGCAGAAGTCTATGTCCGGGGTTTCTGCGACCTTATCAGAGATATCCGGCCTAGGACACTCTGAGCAGAGCCTATTCCGCACCTCTTTGTCAAAACTTTTGCGGAGGTTGTCATGCAGATATACGGCAACCTCAGGGGCTGGTAATCAGTCAGAGGATCTTGGATGAACAATGTCAGCTGGATTAAAATTAAAGGGGATGGATATAGGTTGCGGAGGCTCCACATTCTTGGACTTCTTGGTCCTCTTCTTAGGAGGAGACTCGTCTGGGGTGTCAGTAGACGTAGTGTCGGTATCAGTGTCTGGAGCTTTGGACTTGCCGGTGTCAGGGACAGGCAATGAGAACAAGGTATAGGAGTGAGGCCAGGACTTAGCTTGAGAGTCAGAGGCTACGACGTCCTTTTGAGTAACTGCTGGGGTAGTGAAACCATGACGCTTAGCGAATTTTCTAACTGCTTAGTGATAGGCTTTAACGCAGTAACTAGCTCTTGCTGCACAGTTCCCGGAACTGTCTTTTCAAGGGCCTTGTTGACAGACTCCTGGACCAAAGAGTTCAGGGCTTCAACAATGTTATCTTCAATGGAAGGATTAGACACTTCCTCTTTATACACAGTGTCATCCTCTTCATAGGTAACCCAATCATCCATAGTGGTGCCAAATTTGTACATATATTTGCTCATGAGGCAAAAATTCTGAGAGGAGTAAAGAGGGAGCCAATCCACAGCACAGAGAAAATAATAAGGTACCTAGCTCCTCAGCATAGGCTGTAGCAACAATTCTTGCAGCCCTCAGGGCGTAGTTGGACCCAATGAGCAGTCTATGATACCCAGGAGGTGTGGTCCCTCGAGGCCCAAAGATTTTTTACAGCCTGCCAGGCATAGGGGTGCTGCTCAGGGAAGAAACCGAGCTGGAATGGGGAAAAACGACTGAAAAACGGGCAGTAGTGGTGTGCGTAGCCCAATCCTACCAAATATAGCCCAATTGGGCTACGCACATCGAAACCTAAGCAGAAACGAAAGTGAAATGCTTCCTGCACTTCCGGCTGATGAGGGGAGCCTCTGAGCATTAGAACTTGCATGCAAATAACCTCTGGCGTCGGCGGGCGGTACCGTTAAGCTACTAATGATTTAGACCGCTAAGCAGCCATAGCGGTAAGATCGGCCCACCTGAGCGGGAAAATTCAAAGTTAAAAGCTGCTCCAATGCAGCGTAAATGACGGCGTGCACTCCCCGACAGCAGCGGGAGTGGCGCGGGGTTATAAGTACAAGCGCGATGCTCGCGCTACGACAAGCATGACTGTTCCTTGCAGGGACGCCCCAACCAGAGCGCGCACCCCCCGATGACAACGGGAGTGTAGCAGCTCGTTAGAGGAAGCGCGCGCGAGGCTCGTGTCACAGATAATAAATACATGCAATGCACAGTAATACAAAGCAAGCGCGATAAGCGCGCATCATCAAAATACACAAGTGTGTGAAATTAATACATTAGCATATCATTATGCAATCACAAGAATTTTAAATGCACTTTACTGGTTGCGTGAGCAGCAAAGTAAGAGGAGGATATCCGGTCTTGAGTGACTCTTATGGGGTCTGACAGGATGTGATTTGTATATGTGCATCATGGGAAATGTAGTTTTTTGTTATACAATACTACATTTCATTGGCTGCTGTGTGTAGCAATAAATGAAAGAGGAAGCATAATATGAAGCATCCGGTCCTGTAATAGAATTCCAGGAGGTGTAACCTTAAGAATATAACATTGCCTGATTGGACTGGGAGACGGGAGCGGACTGGCGTGCACACTAAGGGTGTCGGATGAGCTGCTGGCTAGTTCCTTATTCCACGGATGCTAACATTCCTGTGGAGGAGACATTGCAGAACTTTCCTGGCAATCTTGACTTGCCTGATGACAACTCACCTGCTTTCCTTTCCGAACTGACACATATCTCATATGCGCAGTGCTTAATTTGAGCCTGTGGTTTCCGGTGCTCGGCACGGCACTTAATTGTCAACACCGGTGCTTGTGACGGTATGCCACAAGGTGGCATCACTGTCCGAGATGACCACAACAACAGTCAATTATTGATTCAGTATACATTAAAAATGACTATTATCTGCCGCCCAAGCCATTCTTATAGCTTTTGGGGGCCTGGAATAGTCCGAATTGTCACACTTGTAGGAGCGTAATGGTTATTAGTTGTGTTGCTTCTGTAATTGACAGCATTGCAGGGGCAATATGTGCTGCAAGCTGCAGTGGCCTCCTGATGAGAGCCCTGGCACCTATTTTTTTTTTTACAAATTAAGCACAGCATATGTATGCTCCTAGTGGTCTCTTCCTTCTCTGGGAGACCGCTTGAACGGGAAGGTTCATGTCCCTTGTAGGAGAGTAGGGTCTGCAATCCTATGATCACCCAGATTTTTCGCTTTTGTTTCACTGGTTTACGACTTTCTCTGGCTGTGGGCCTGCTAATCAGACCCACAGCCTGGCTGTTCTCTTTCTAAATTACGAGATGTACCCTAGGTGCATTTACCAACTGGTACTGGGCCACCTTATCAGACCCCGTAACACAGGGCATAGGTGTACCCAGGGCCGCCAGGGACTGCAGCATGTATTATGCCACCCCTGGCTGGCCTCCTAAATTTGACACAACTGGCTGCACGACAGCTGGGGCGAAGTCGTGTAAGCACCCTTCGCTTTAGGTATAGTAGTTCTATATCTAACCATACAATGGACACCCGAGTTCCTATCAGTCACTCCTATGGCAGGCCTTAACAATCCTGAAGGCAGAGTGCGTGGGCTCGTGTGAGCTAGGTTCAGGCCCGAGCCGAGCTCGGTTGCAGCTTGCGGAATCAAGACCCAATGGCTGTTCCATGATAACGCGTACCATATCGGTAACTTCGGTGTCGCGTTATCAAGGCATGTCGAGTAAGGTGTCATACGAATCGGGGTGCTGCCCTCTCACCAATACTGGCGATGAGGTTAGCATTCCACCCTTCTAGAGGGACACGACATGTACGTAACTGTGAACCCCGGTTAAAGTTAACTAAAGCCTCAGCTCCACAAAATGGGTGCTGCCACCACAGACACGAGTCTGACCTCCTGCTGCTGGGAGTCCTTCCAGCGAGGAGAGCTTGGACAAAGGGTTTCCTGTCGAGGGCGGTGTTCGCACCGTCCCAGACAGGGTTTGTGTATTCTGGGTAGGTAGGGCTTTTGCGAGAAGGTGACTGCGGAGTGGCACCCCGGTGCTCACTACGCATCTGCCGGTTAGAACCAGTTCCAGGGGCGACAGCCCTGGCCTGGGGAAAGTCCGGCAGGGGAGAGGGGTGTAACTACCCCCCTTCCTGGTCCCACCCTTAGGGCAGGACCTAGTCATGTACCCACCCCTTTCTTTAGGATAAAGGCCGGAGCGGGGACCCTTCCAAATTAGATCATCTTTGAATCAAGAATACTTTCTACGAAAGGACTTCAAGACTCTTCTCAAGATTTCTCCCTTGTGACTAAGGAGTAGTCACCCTGCATCAGCGGGCACCATCTAAGAACTCTGCGGTTTGCTGCAAGTCCTTCCTCAAGGATCCGACGGCCCAGCTCGACGAGAACCGGCTTCCCTGGCACCTCTGACCTCTACCCACGTCATCAGCTCAGCTGTGATCTGTGGGTGCGACGAGACCTCGAGGGACCGGCCATCATCAGAACCTGCACGCTCTTAAACCAGCACGACCATCGAGGTAACTCTCTGGTGAGTGCTCTGGGGTCCGAGAAGCCCCGACCCTGAGCCGCTCTAGCACCGAAGTGCAGTCTCCCAGCATCTCCACGATCTGCGTGGGGCCCTTCTGCTCGCTGCTCAGCACGTTGTCTGGTCACTAGCCGCTGGCTGGTGCCCGTCCTTGACGACGACCGACAAACAACTCTGCTGGTCTGGTTGCTCCAGACTGGCTCTTGCTTCCACCTTTGCGAGAAGCACCCCGGACCCTCCTGGTCCACTCAAGACGCCATCTTAGGCCCACCACGTGGCCCTGAGATTTGCCAAGGCTTGTTGCCCCATCCTGGGCCCAGCGACGCCGACAGCATCATCCTTCGTGGGACAGCTCGCACCTCCACCGTGGTCGCCGACAACGCCTCCTGGTCCGTGAGACTGCAGAGCCTAGCGTCGCCCACTCACCTAGTCGAGGTGACGGCCAACCGGTGCCCTCCTGGTACCCTCTGACTACTGGCTAGTAGTACGAACTTGGTCCCCTCTGCTTTCAGGTGTCAACGATCTCTGATCCAGGCTTGGATCTCTACGAACTATTCATCACTGGTCGCCGGCCAGCAACTCCTTTTCTTCCGGCTCCTGGCTCATCAGCGAAGACCCCGACGCCTGTAAGACTTGTGCCGCCGCAGCCCTCGTGGCTAGGTAACTCGGCATTTCGGTGCCTGCATAGCCTCTTTACTCCAGGGTCCCGAGTCCCCCGCTTCCGACTTGCCTTATCGGGTCCGCCCGAGACCTTAAACTTTCCGTGTCCTCGGACACTTGTTTTAATTGTGCACTTGAAGTATTTTCCTAAGAGATTTGGTTTGTGCTTAGTACCCTGTCCTCATAAAGAGTACAGGGCTGTTGTGATTCTTAATAAATATACTGTTTATTTTCATAACACTTGTGTGGTGTCCTTTCACTGGGTGTTCAAGGGGTACATGTGTGGTAAACAGCTGGCTTAACACGCCCTCTCAAGTCTTTAGCCTTAGACTGCTCGTATCCACGCTACTAGGATAGCTGGTCTATAGGTTGACTTACAACCAAACACCATAAGGGTCGTTGGAACGATACATAGCGGCCGCTAGGATAGCGAACGTTGCATATCGGGCCAACTTCTCACATCCCTTACCTGAATCCTTGAGTTTTGGTATATTACCATTATATTTTGACCAATTTATCTTATAATCTGATGCATACCTACTGATGCCTTTACATTTCCTAAAAATCTGATATCCTCAACTAAATTTACCAGATTGGCTCAGCTGTTATGATTTATCTCTTTCCAACTGATTGTGCAATCCTAATTTGGGATTACTAATGACCAGGAGAGATTATATTAGGGAAATTTAAGCGCATCAAATACTAATGCTATTATTTTGTATAGTTTTAATGGAACTCTTGGTGTATATGATTTTGGCTCGCCTACGTTGCTTTAGGAGATTTGGGCTTACAGTGGTAATTTTACATCTTTATAGCATTGTTCTGGGTGTAATTGACATGAAACGGATTTCTAGTTTGTAGTTCAGTTATCCAATTCCTGGTACTCACTGGATGACTGTTGGGACCCCTTTATATCCAACTGCTCTCTGCACAAAAACAAGGTCCGTCGGAGGACCAAGAGAGTGGTTAAATTTATAGAAACGAAGAAAAGAAATGGAAAATTGTGGGCCCAGCAGTGTCTGCAAAGGCAACACTTGATTTAGGTGCCAGACTTCCAATCTTTCAGGAGCGACCAACACGGATCGGGGGTGGCGGTGCAGGGGGAAGGGGGGCTAGTTGTTAGGGGTGTGTGAAAACAACAACAAAAACGTACCTTGTTGCCGCGTCTCTCCCACGTCGTCACTCCTTCGTATCCGGGACCAACAAGGAAGCAGGAAGCACTCATACTCCCCATAGTCAATCACAACGCTGCAAAGCAGCGTCGTGATTTTTCTGAGCGCAGTGGTTCGGCGCTCAGCCAGGGAATGGGGGCCTGGACATGTTCTCCACCCAGGCTGTAATGATAATAACATCAAGTTATCATTTTATTTTTCATTTTTTCACTGCTGCTAAGAGTGGGGCGACACTCCTACCCCTTATCAGAGGAGACGCCTGTGCAATCTTTTAATAAAAAATAACCTTATCTAAGCTTAGATTTCTTACTCATTACATATCTTCCTCTTAAGCAAGTGAATGAGCAATGCATTTCTCTCTATCCCTCAGATGCATCAAGCACCCATTTTGCGATTCCTTATTAGCGAAAAATAAGGATTCGCTAATAAGGAATAGCAAAATGCTATGCATGAAGATCAAGCTTAAAAAATAGCGATTTCTTAAAATTCCTTAATTGCGACTCGCAAATTGCGAGTCGCAATTAAGGAATTAAGGAATACCTCCCCATTCATTCCTTTGGGCCTAGAGGCCCATAGGAATGAATGGGAAGACAATCTCAATTTGCGATTCTCAATTAGAGAATCGCAAATTGAGATTGCAATTTCAAGGGTGGCAAAAAGACACCCTGTTGCACCCCTGAAATCTGCATATGGGTACATCTTGCACACACACATGCCCTAAGGGCATGTTTGTGTGTAAAATGGAACTTTGCACTTTAGTGCATTTTTCAAAGTTTTTGCAAATTACCATGAAGTTCAACTTCATGGTAATTTGCGCCCCCTATTTGCGAAATCGCTAGTTTTTTTTTAACTTTAATGCATTGCATTTAAGGAATCTCAATTTGAGATTCCTTAAATGCAAGAGCAATTTAAGTAATCGCAATTTTGCGATTTCTTAAATTGTGATTTTTAGGTCTCGCCTGTCGATGCGCATGCGCATCGAGCAAGCGAGACTATGGGGGCTCATCGACTCTTTATCCAACTTGCAAGGAATCGTGGCGATTCCTTGCAGTGCACGAGAAATTTAAGCTCAATGCGCATGCGCATTGAGCTTAAATGCGCGTGCACATGCCCCCAGCCGCCTGCCTTGCCTACTCTCTCTCACAGCCTCCCCCAGCTCCGCCCCCTCACTACTTGATTGCACGGCCGCTAGGCCGTGCCTCCCCTACTCTCCTCCCCCCTCCTCCTCTCCTCCCCTGCCTGCCTGCCGCTAGGCCGTGCCTCCCCTACTCTCCTCCCCCCTCCTCCTCCTATTCTCCTCCCCTGCCTGCCTGCCGTGTCGCACCTCTCCCCTCTCCGCCCCCTCCCCTGCCCGCCGTGTTACGGTGAAAGGCTTGGAGCTAAGAGAACGCACTAAACCAGCTTCTTTACGCCCCCACTGCTGTGTGTGGGTTTGGTTTACATAAAGGCTTTACACTCGATGGGAGGCTTGTTAAGAAGTGTCGAGCAGACTCAATTAGCTGACATATCGGTGACGCGTCTACAGATTTATGTGATAGCTGCTGGCCTTTTAACAAAATCGTTGCTGTGCTTTCAGCATTGGCGGCTGTCTCAGCTTCTAAAACCTATTACTTTCGGTTTCATCATTGCTCCGGGGGACCTGCTGGACTGCAGCCGCCTGGGTGTTACCGAGCTGCCTGCCCCGCTGCCTTCCTGGGCTGTTAGCATGTAAGTACCGAGGGAGCTCTCTCTGCGTGTCCGTGGCACTGCCGTGAGACAACCCATACCAAACAACCAGCCTCCTCAATAACTCCAAATGACTTCTGAACACTGCCTCGCTGCATCTCCTGCCGTGCAGCACGTAATCGTTATCTCCCGCCGTGCAGCACCACTGGTATCCCGCAGCCTCCCAGCACTCCGTGGCATGAGTGACCCCGCGTACCTGTCATACTGCAGCACGCCCTGGACTTCACTGTTCTGAACGATACTGGGCACTACTCCTCGCGTCGCCCCCTGATAAGCTACACATGTGTATGCTGTGCTGGAGCATGGGTCCAGACTTCTGAGCCATTCAGACTTTGCTGGGGCCCTTTCGTCTGCAATGTCTCGAGTAACTCCTAGGAGGTCTACACACAACGAGGAATGAGCTGCTCTTGTCCCCCCCCCCCCCCATGCTTCCATAATGCCCATCAAGGTAAGTCTAGGATCCAGCGTACACTGGCCATGGATGTCCCCAGGGTGCTAGGTATCTCTACTCGGCCCATGGCACGTACACGTGAGGATGGACATCCACCCCTTCCTCTGTACTCTAATTGGATGATAATAGACTCAATGGAGAAACGTAAATTGGATTGTGGAAAGCAATACCCACTAAACATGGTGCGAGTTCTTAAAGGCTCCTCTCCGCACCCTTCCTTTAATAGCCCTCCCCCTCCCCCTCCCCAGCACAGAGCACGAAAACCGGTTCTTATCCGCCTTTTAAGGGGTGCAAACTTGAAGTACAGGGCTCGTCCGGCAGCAGAGGTACATAATTGAACGTGTTCGGTGCCTGCATTTTATGCGCGAATGCACGCAATAACACAGACCGCTGTACTTGGTTGTCAAGCTTCGTAATGTAAATACAGGCAAAGCTTTAACCGATCGGCCTACAGGATATTTTCCTCAAAACACCTCGGTAGCTTTTTGTCACATTTTGAGCAGCAAATTCCGGTGATGGAAGTGTATAGCACTTTCTGGCGTATACAAATATTTCCAGATGCCAGTAAGAGCAAACCTGGCACAATAGATTTATACTAAGCTGTGCATAAGATTCGTGCCTCTTCCTTTTATCATTCTACTTATGAGATTCGTGCCTCTTCCTTTTAGCATTCTACTTTGGTTTTGGTGGAAAATTGCAGAGTACATTTTAATATATAACCATTTTCAACCCGTAATGATATCGGAATGGAGACTAATTTTGACTGTTTTACTCTACCGCATGTCTTGAACTCTTGAGATTACAGTTTCTTTTAGGTCTCACTGAGCCACACACACCACCCCCACACAACCCCCCACACACAACCCACACCCCCATCCCCCACACACACACAACCCCCCACACACAACTCCCCCCCCCACACCCACACCCCCCCCACACACACACACAACCCCACACACCCTCAACCCCTCACCCTCAAACCCTCACTCACCCTCAACCCCTCACCCTCAACCCCTCACTCACCCTCAACCCCTCACCCTCACTCACACTCACCCTCACCCTCACTCACCCTCAACCCCTCACCCTCACTCACTCACCCTCAACCCCTCACCCTCAACCCCTCACTCACCCTCACTCTCACTCACCCTCACTCAGCCTCAACTACTCCCCCTCACCCTCACTCACCCAAAACCCCTCACCCTCACTCACCCTCACCCTCAATCACCCTCACCCTCACTCACCCTCAAACCCTCACTCACCCTCAACCCCTCACCCTCAACCCCTCACTCACCCTCAACCCCTCACCCTCACTCACCCTCACCCTCACTCACCCTCAACCCCTCACCCTCACTCACTCACCCTCAACCCCTCACCCTCAAGCCCTCACTCACCCTCACTCACCCTCACCCTCACTCACCCTCACTCACCCTCACCCTCTCTCACCCTCAACCCCTCACCCTCACTCACCCTCAACCCCTCACTCACCCTCACTCACCCTCACCCACCCTCACCCACCCTCACCCACCCTCACCCTCACTCACCCTCACTCACCCTCAACCCCTCACCCTCACACAGTGTAATAGGTCTCGGAGCATTTGAGTTAGAGCTTTTAAAAATGTTTATGGCTTTTTTTTTTTAATTCTTTAGCATTGGCTACAGGAAACAAAAATGCTAAAGATTTACAAAAAAACCCATAAACAATTCTAAAAGCACTAACTCTAATGCTGCGAGACCTATTGCATTTCCAATGCTTGTTGCATTGAGGATGATGCATCCCAAATGCAAAAATACCGGTCGCAAAGGGGCAGATTCTGAGAATCTACCCCTTTGCGAGCGGATTTCATCTTGATGCATCTGATAAGTCGAAAAATCTCCCTCAAACTCGTTCCCAAATGTTGGCATGATTGCGACTAGCACCCAGAATTTGAACCATGTGTCCTCAAGTTCTAGGCTACATCAGTGTGGGGCAACTTGGAAACAGTAAGGCTTGGGAGGGCGTGGCCGTGCGCTGAGACGGCGGCACGGCTGGATTTCCGTCCATGTGCGTAATCACGGTCCCCCTCCCGGTCGCGCCCTCCGCCGGCGGCGCTATTAATAGAAGGCGCTTTGAGAACCCAGCCCGGCGAGGGGCTGATGCGCTTCTTCCGCTCTCGCGTCACCATGGCGACCCCGCTCTTCAATTGGCGATTATGTGAGTGGGATCAGCACAGCCCTTTTGTGTTTGTTCTACATCGCGTTTCCTAAAATATACATAAAAAGAACACGCGGGCTTTAGACGAGAAACATGAAAGAACAAAAAAAAAACAAGTGGCTGTGGCGGCGGAGAAACGGTACACAGGTAGCCAATGAATGTCTCCCATGGCCACTTTCGAATTAAAGAGGAAAATACTTACTAGCCATCTTCATTCAAAGAGTGGCCTGGTGGCAGCAAGGGTGAAACCGAGCTATTTGTAACCCCTGCAGCCCCCCTGTTTTGAACGTAAATGCAATATAGCCGAAACTGGGGTGCTGAAAAGTTTGAAATGATATTAAATCCACTTCGAGCTTAAACATTGTGAGTCGCCGGCCCCGCCTCAATCGGGAGTGTTGGCATGTTTGGGATTTTTAAAGGGCTTTGGAGCGCCAAATGTATCAGCATTTTCCTTGGTGACAAAGACATGGTCTGTGTCTTTTGGGGTCTGTCTTAGGTGGCCAGACATCTCAGGATTGAAACAACAATTTTTCACTGCCTGTCCCAACAAATTAAAGTTAATGTGCCCTATCCTATGTCTTGGTTTCCAAAGAGGGAACACTTAAGCCCAAATGGAGATTATTCTTCATTTGAACCAGCGGAGGTTTGGTTAGAAGTCCTCATCAAGAAGCCATTTAAGTGACACGGGTACTGTGTTCAAAGGTGCATTTAAAGTTCCCCTAGTTGGTAGCACAAAAATACCTGTGTTGGTAATATGGTGCCACATTGTCGTCCGTTTTCTATTTTGTTGAGTGCTGTCACTTAAGTCATTCTGTGCTTCACATGTGGTGCAAATGTGTATTCTTGCATGTATGTCCGTGCAAAATCCCAGCTTTTGGTTGGTGGTGAAAAGGTGCTTTCCTGATCTGCTGAGTTGGTTTAGATGCATGCTGCCTTTAGTTGATAGAAAGGGTAGAAATAGAAATGAAAAAGAAGAGGAAATGAAAAATGGACTTACCTTCGCTAACGCTCTTTCTGGTGGTTAGTCTATCTACCCTCAGATTCCTTACCTTTAGAATACCCCCAGGCGCTATTCTGGATCCAGAATCTCTTACACAGCTATGCTCCCTACTGCCACTAGGTGGTGCCGTGAGGATCCACATTCACTTTGCTCCGTCCAGAAGTAACAAACGGAGCCGCGTATAAGTGCCACCCTGTGCAGAGAGGCCTGTTTCTTTCTTGACTCTGTCTGCACCCTCGGAAGCAGAGCCGAAAAAAACAGAGGGGCAGATTTACAAGCCCCTTGCGCCACTTTTGCATCACTTTTCCCTTGTTAAAAGTGACGCAAAAGTGGCGCAAGGGGCTTGTAAATCTGCCCTAGAGTGTGCAGGTCTTTAGCGTTCAACTTTCTTAGATGGAAGAATCGACCATTCCATAGAACAGGGAGGCTGGATAGCAGAGAGGAATCTACAGTTAGAGTATCCCCCAGAAAGACGTGACCAAATGGATGCTGTTTGTTCTTCTGATGGGTACTTTTAATCTGAAGATTCCTCAACTTTAGAACAGAGACGAGAACGGTACCTCCCAGGGTTGACCGCATGTGGAATAGGCTCAGATAAAAAAATCCGGCAGGACCGAATGACCAAAATGGCCCTTCCCATCGCACCTAGCTATCAAGGCTGTTGTGCTTCGGGAACGTGTGCACTGGCGCCCAACGCAGTGGGAGCAGCCTTTGTCCTGGATGGAACAGCCCTCGGTCTCTCCGGAAGCTGCATCTTGGCAAGTGCACACCAGATCTTGATGCATAGGACTATCCACCCGGACAAAGTCTATTTCTGTACGGGCTTGCTTTTCTTTGTCCCAAGAAACCCGGCAAAAAGCTGCTCGTTCACCCGATGGTCTTTGGTGTGATCAATATAAAAGCTCAGGCCTCTCTGGGGTCCAGCCAATGGAGTCTCTGGGAGTCAGTGAATGAGGCGGATCAAAGAGCATTCAGAGGGTGATGGGTTGCCCAATGTTAAACGTTTTTGTCTCAAAAGCCGCATAGGTCCTCAACACAGGTGTATCTGCTCAAAAGGTGTTGTAGGGCGGGTGCAGTGAGACAGACTGAAGCTCAGTCATGTGACGAGCTGAAGTAATCGCAACAAGGCTCAGAGTCTTCAGAGTCAGAAGACGCAACGAATAGCTGTATATTGGCTTGAAGGGAGTACACATTAGGAATTTAGGACACAATTAAGCTCCCACTTTAGCATCACAAAGAGATTAGGGGGAAATTTGTGTAAAATCTATTGGTCACGGTTAGAAATTAGGGTCTCTAGTTGGCAGAGGTTGGTACCTTTGTCCAAGTAGGGACCTTTTTTCCTAGTCAGGGTAAAGGAGTTACACTCCTAAAATAACCCCTGCTCACCCCCTTGGTAGCTTGGCATGAGCAGTCAGATTTATTCTAGATGCAGTGTGTAAAGCATTCGCGCATAACCAACAGTAATACAATGAAGACACTACAAAAGGACACCACACCAGTTTAGAAAAATATCCAATATTTTTATATACTTCAAACAAGACTAAAAACAATAAAAATCCACCATACAGTTCTCAGAAATCTTCAATAATCAAATTAGACTTGAAATACAGTTCCTTGAAGCAGATAGCTCCATCTGGGGCAATCACAGCGTCGTGAACATGAAATCCAAACAATTTTGGCTGACCGCGATGTCGCGGGCCAGCATCGGTGTCGAGAAGACCCGTAAAACAGTATCTTTAGAAATGTAGGGCATCGGCGACCTCTCGATGAGTCATGAAGGGCCGGCATCCGGAGGCTAGTGCAGGAGTTGTTGGGGCCCTTGAAGTCACATGTGTTGCAGATCGAACTCCTCGCGGTTGAATTCGGGACCGCCAGCAGGCGACGGGGCTGAGGTGCGACTTGCAGCAGTGCAGTGTCCTCAGGTCGCAGTGAAGGCAGTGGCTGGATGACGGTCATCCAGCGGCGTCGGTGAGACCAGGGCTGCGGTGCAAAGTGATGCTGTGCTGGCAGGTCACGGTGCAAGTAGCTGCATCGTCGTTGCTGAAGCGCTGTCGTTGGCTGACAAACTGGAGTCAATGGTGCCGGCGTCAGTGGGCCAAGTCTGCAATGTGAGATGAGGCTGTGTGTCGTGTAACTTATGAGTGGTGCCCTCAAACCACGGTGCAAGCAGCGGCATCAATGTCGGCATGGAGCGGTATCATCAGGATACCTGGGAGACGCTGTGAAGCGAGGCAGTGCGGAGTCCACAGGTTGCGGTACAAGCAGTGGCGTCATCAGGTGGTGTCGTCGGTGAGACCAGGGTTGCAGTGCAAAGTGTGGCATTGCCTTCAGGAGATGGAGTTGACAGTAGCGATGTAGACGGCGTCTGGTTGCTTTTTCTTCTGTTGCAGCACAAAACCCACAGTCCCCAGTGCTGATGGCAGAAGAACTTGATGTCTTTGCTGTTCCTAAGACCTCTTGAACAGGGGCAAGCACTACCTCAAGCCCTTAGAGAAACTCTATAAATAAGTTGAGGAAAGTTCAGTCCAGTCCTTTCACTGCCCAAGACACAAGCAGCAATTGCAAGTCAACACAGTAAAGCATTCAGCAAAGTAGTAGTTCCTCCTCACAGCTTCACCAAGTCTTCTTGGCAGTCTTCTTTGTCCAAAAGAGTTCTACTTCTACAGTACTTATACCCAAAATTCCTTTGTTCTCTGGTGACAGAGAAGCCCTGTGCCAAACCAGAACCAGTTTTGTCCTCTCAGTGTAGCTGCCCAGCAGGAGGTGGAGACAGCATTGTCTCTGACAGACGAGGCCCATTCCGGTGTGAAAGGAAGCTCCTCCCACTACTCTAAATGCAGATCGGGCCTATTCAGGTGCTAGTGAAAACTCCTCCCACTACTCTGAATGTAGCCCAGGCCTATTCAGCCCAACCCTGACTCATCCTGACTCTCTGAAGCCACTGCACATCCCCAGCATCTGTCACTCCAAAGCCAGACAGTCATAACACATCCTAGCAGAGTCACACTGGATGGATAAGCAAGAAAATACCTACTTTCTAAAAGTGGTATTTTCAAACACAGAATGTAAAAATCACCTTTACTAAAAGATGCATCTGTAGAGTTCAGGCATACTAAACTTTATTTTCCTATCTGGTCCTAATGGGAAATTATATTTATAAGATGTTATAAATTAACTCCTATGCTTTCCTATGGGCCAGAAAGCCTTTCAATAGTGAAAAACAAAATTGGCAGGATTTCACTATCAGGACATGTCACGCACATCAGGGCATGTCGTACCTTTCACATACACTGCACCCTGCCCACAGGCGTACCTTGGGCCTACCGTAGGGGTAACTAATATGTAAGAAAAGGGAAGGGTAGGGCCAGGCAAGTGGGTGCACTTGCCAAGTCAACATGGCAGTTACAAACTGTGCGCAGACCCTGTAGTGGCAGGTCTGAGTTACCTTTCAACAACTGTTTGTGTGGGTGGCATAACCAGTGCTGCAAGCCCACTAGTAGCATTTAATTTACAGGCCCTGGGCACACACAGTGCACTGTACTAGGGACTGACTAGTAAATCAAATGACCAATCATGGAATTACCAATCATAACACAATTTACAACAGGAGAACTTGAACAGCAGTGAGAAAGTGCGCAGAGACACTAAACCAGCAAAAAGGAGGTCAGAAAGCAAAAAGACAGGGGAAACACGTCAAAAGATGCCAAGTCTAACAGTCACCTCATCACAGCAGGTGATGGAACCAAGGACGACTAGTCTGTGAAATGCAAAATGGCTGGAAAGAGTGGCAACCTTTAATGGGGCACACTGCAAGTCATTGTTATGTTATGTTATGTTATCAATTTCTTATATAGCGCACATACACCATATGGTTTCATGGCATTGGCTCTAGACTGTACTGGGACCATTGGGAGGCGTTAAGCGTGGGCCTGCATAAACAACCATGTCTTGAGCATTTTCTTAAAGCTCAGCAGGTTGGTACATGATCGAATCTCTAGTGGAAAAGAGTTCCATATTCTGGGGGCCAAGGCAGCAAAACTACAGCCTCCCTGACGTTTTAGCTAGAAGGCAGGGGTGGTCAGAAGTTGGAGGTGGGCGGATCAGAGGTTGCGGGAAGGAGTTTACCTAGGTAGGCGTTTAATACATTTGGGGATCCGGCTGTGAAGAGACTTGAAGATGATACAGCCCGTCTTGAAGGTAGTACGTTGGGGAATGGGGAGCCGGTGACGTTTTTTTAAAAGGGGTCTGGCAGATTGCCATCTGGGTTGCTGAGGGATCAGTCTTGCCACTTGGTTCTGGACCAGCTGAAGCCGTTTAATTAGGAAAAGTGGCAAGCCAAGGTATATTGAGTTGCGGTACAAAAGGGGGTGGTGATGGACGGAGCATCTGAATCAATCAAACACTCACACCAGTCAAAAGATCTGGGTTTAATCCATCACCGTTCTTTAGCCCACTCTGGCACCCCACTTCAGACATGTCTATACGCAAATCAGTCTGACCCTGTGCCTCATGGGAAGAGTCCAGCCCAAACTGCCAAGCCATGTCTTCCCTGGACCGGAAAAAAGCTTCAGAGGACCGGTTTCTGGCATTCCAGCCGTCTTCAGCCCGGCTTGCTTGAATCCAGTGGCAAAGTGGGCAAGGGACTCACGTCTGAGCATACCCTGCCACACTTATGGTGGCCAAAAGCGGTACAAAAGGGGGTGGTGATGGACAGAGCATCTGAATCAGTCAAACATTCACACCCAGTCAAAAGATCTGGGTTTAATCCATCACCGTTCTTTAGCCCACTCTGCCACCCCAGTTCAGACATGGCTATACGCAAATCAGTCTGACCCTGTGCCTCATGGGAAGAGTCCAGCCCGAACTGCCAAGCCATGAAGGTATATTGAGTTGGCATAATCTAGTTGTGATAGTACCAAGGCTACCATAACCTGAATCAGTGCTGAGTGAGTGAGCAAAAGGCTAATCTTCCTGTTCTTACGTAACTGGAAGAAGCAGGTGGAGACCACTGTGCCCTCTTGTGTTTTTAGTGATAAGTCGTTGTTAATTGTTACCCCTAGGCTCTTGACAGAGGTGGATGGTTTGGGGGGAGACAAGTTCCGCCGGCCAGTAGTGTGGGCCCCAGAAGGTTTGACTGTTCCTAGTCAGGACTAGTTCAGTGTTGCCTGGATTCAGTTTTAAATGGTTTTGGTCCATCCAATGGCGGATGTAGAGCATGGTAGCCTGGAATTCTAGGACTGATTCAGGGGAGTTATCTATAGTAAAGATTAGCTGTAGGCCATCCGCATAATTGAAAGTGATGGCCTTCGTTCCTTCAAGGACTGAATCAGGGGTAGAAGATACAAATTAAACAGGTGGTGGGAAAGTGAAGATCCCTGTGGGACCCTACACGTGGTGGTTAACGTAAGTGCAGTGAATGGGGCTACACATACCTCTTGGGTGCGGCCCTTGAGGAAAGACTCAATCCAGCTGAGGGCTGAGCCCTGGATGCCGGCCTGTTTGACATGGTCTATTAAGATGACATGGTTGACAGTGTCAAATGTGGCAGAGAGATCTAGAAGTACTAAGGCCTGAGGGGTGTCATTGCTGGGCCAAATATATACACCAAACAATTAGACATGCAAAAGTTTGGCTTGTAACTGGTCTGTGTTGCGGATATCATGCTTGGTCACAGAATTGTCCTGGTGCCTGGCTTAAATGGACTTTGTGTAGAGGCTCCATGCAGCAAGGATAACTTCTTACTCTAAACAACAGTGGTCCCCAGAAAAGGGAAGTTCGTAAACAACTTAATGAATATAGACTCAATCGTAGCTATATTAGAAGGACATGTCCAGCCAGACAGAGGTCAATTCTTTACTTGTTCAGTAATGTATAGGATGATACACAGAAATGCATAAAGTGGGACACAAGCCTGTGCCCAACTTAGCCGTTAGGATACAAAACAAAGGGGAAACAGGAACAACAGAAGGGGCTCAGGCAAAACTGGGGTTTGTTACACACATGGAATAAACAATGTCACAGGAACAAATCGCGAATTACACCTTTACAGCAAAAATACACAAAGTTTAAGCGTAACAGTGTTTTTACAGTGTCTACGACGTTTCAATCCAGCATTGGAATAAGCGGATCATCATTAGGACAAAATTATTATGCCCGAGTAATTAGAGCCGCTAGCAAGGATAACTTCAGCAACTTCAGGAGGGAGATCGGGCGCAGTCAACTGAATGTGCTGCTCTGGGTGAGGAATTCTATCCTGCTGCCTCGACTGAAGATCTTTCCGAAGCAAAAGTATGATCAAGGGACTGTTGCTGATGCACAAAAGTTTGGGTACCACACGATTCAGCCTCAATCTGGAGCCACTAGAAATCTTGGGCCACACTAGGCAGGAGAGGTAGTGGTGGAAAGACGTATAGGAGCCCCATACCCACCACTGGCAGAATGCTTTTCCCAGTGATAGTTTTCTTGGGAGCTCCAGCGTGCATAAGCTTTGACAGAGAGCATTCTCAAATGTGGTGAAACAATCCAGCCTGGGTTCTCCCCATTGTTGGAAGTCGCCCTGTGTGCCTTTGGGCTGCAACTGCCACTTGTAAATTGCCAACGCCATCTGCTGAGCTTGTCTGCACTGGCATTCCCAGATTCCTGCCAGGTGATTCACGAAAAGGGAAATGCCCTGATGTCCCAGCCAACTTCAGAGGTGAAGGTCCCGTCCGCACTGAATCCAGGACCCGACTCTGCTCTGTTTGCGGCAGCACCCCATGGCGGTGGTGTTGTCCGTGAGAACTTGTGCCAGCCTCCCTATGATGGACGGTAGGAACGCCTTTAGCACCAATTGAATGGCATGCAACTCAAACAGGTGGATGTGGAGTTGGGTTCCCGCTGGAGATCAGAGTGCTCTCATCTCCACCTCTCCTAGACGACCTCCCCAACCAAGCAGTGACACATCCGTCACCAAGGTTCGCTAGAGGTGGGAAAGGGAGAGTGGTTTGCTGCCGGACCATTTGCGCCTGAGTAGCCATCACTGCAGTTCTTTTGCAGTCTCCTCCAAAACCTGGATGGAATCGGACAGGGTCCCTTGGTGCTGGGTCCACTGAGACTTCAGGTTTCACTGCAGAGCCTATGTAGGCCGCCTGTGACATTGTTGTCAAGCAGGATGCCAAGAGGCCAAGAAGCCTCACTCTCACTGAGACCCAGGACCAAGGCTGAAACATCGGGTTCATAACACTAATGTCCTGGACTGGTGATGAAGGAAAGGCTCTGAACTGCACCATATCCACGATGGCTCAAATGAAAGAGAGCGTCAGCAAAGGAGAAAGGTGCTACTTCAGGACATAGGCTGTGATTCCCAATTATATCAGGAGGTTTGCCGTTGTCTGGAAGTGGTCTACAACTGACTGTGTTGGGCCCACCTTCAAATGCCAGTCAATTGAGTAAGGAAAAACTGGTATCCCCAAACTCCGAAGGTGCGATGTGACCACCGCTATCATATTTTTGAACACCAGAGGAGGGCACTAGTGAGGCAGAAGGAGAGCACCAAAAATTAAAAATGCTCCTAGTATAATTTGAACCGCAGGTAACGACTGTGGGACTGTAGGGCGAATATATGAAAATTTGAGTCCTGCAAGTCCAGGGCTACCATCCAATTCCCCGGATCCTGGGCAGACAGAATCTGTGCCACTGTCAGAAGCTTGCATCTGTCCTTATGCATGCATGCAGAGGGCAGAGATGTAAAACAGAATGAAGGCCTCTGCCCTGCTTCGGCATTGGGAAAATAGTGGGGTAAAAACAGTCCCTATTTCAGAGGCTGGTATCCTGTCTATGGCCCCTTTGGACAGGAGAACCTTTACTTCCAGCAACAACATGGACAGGTGCTTCTTTGAAAACCCCTATGATATGGGTGGATGAGGTGGAAGGCCAGAAAGGAATGGAAGGGCATGGCCCCGTTGAACGATCTGGAGAACTTATCTGTTGGAAGTGATCCTTTGCCACCCTTGAGAAAGTGTTGAATCTGGCGTTCTACAGGGTAGTCGTGTGCCACTCAAGGAAGGCTAAGGAACCTTGGAGGCTGATACCACAAGGTTGGGGGACTAGGGTGATTGGGGTCCCTTGTGACCCTAATGTTATCTCTCCAAACCACGTCCCCAACTCTGAAAGGACTGGGGTGCCTGCTGGAGGGGTGCGGAAGGGAGAGTTGGCTCTGCCTATACGCAAACCTTCTGGTGTATCCCTGAAAGGGATGACATTGTTGTGGACTCTGCCTGGCAGGCGTTGAAAGGCCCAAGGATAATGCTGTGGCTCTCTTTCAATTGTTCCAGGGCCAAGTTTGCCTTCTTGCCAAAAAGAAGAGACTTATCAATAGGCATAATCAATAAGGGGCCCCTGGACAACTTCAGAAAAACCTGTAGCTATCATCCAAGCACGGCGACAGAGCTCCACATTGGTGCTGACTGCTTGACCCAAGAAACTGACAGTGTCAAGGCCAGCCCTAATGACGTATTTGGCTGCATCTTGACTATCCTAAATGGTTTGAGCCAGAAAAGGCCCCAATACTTCTGGGACTGCTGGCAGGATCTCACTAACCATGTCCCAGAGGGCACAAGTATATCAACCAAGTAGACAACAGGAATTGATGGATCTCAAGGCTAGGCTGTTCGATGAGAAAAACGGTTTCCTGAATGCCTTAATTCTCTTTGATTCTCTGTCTGCGGGGATGTTGGGGAATGAATTGGGGTTCACCTTGCTGGTGGATGCTTGAGCCGCCAGACTTTCTGGAGTCGGATGCTGAGTCAGAAAATCATGGTCGTCTGATGCCACTCGATGGCGCCTGGCAACCGGTCTGTTCCCTGGAGACAAATAACAAGGGCCCGTGAGTGTGTCGGTAATGGCTTTGTTGGATTGAAGTAAAGGCCCAAGGGAAGCCTGCCCTGGCTGTAACACATTTGTGAGTTCATTTGTCTTTACCCACACAGAAGGGAGTTGTAGGTCCAAAACCTCTGGTGCACGTCTAATGTCCACAGCAAAGGAAGCAATTTCCTCCATTGGTGGTCCTGGGGGAGAGACCAACCGTGTATCAGGGGATGTATTCAGCCCACTGTCCTGCTTTAAGTCTACGCAGAGACGGTCATCATTACAATGAAGGGGCAAATGGTCCCCATCATCTTCATTGTCCTCTCCAAAGGCTGGCTGACTCTGATCAGAGTCGGAGCAAAAAAGTTGTTGAAGTACCCTAGGAGGGCTAGGTGGCAGAGGCAGTGCTCTGTCTGTATTCGACTGTATGGGAACTGCATGAATCAATGTGAATTTTGGACTCAATTTTGGTCAAGGGAGAGACGAGTTAATCTCAGTTTCGGACACTACGGACATTAGAAGGCCCTACCCTAGTGGCATTAGTGCTGGCATCAAAGTCAAAGGAATCAATGAATCGGTACTTCCAGAGCGATACTTATCACATAGGTTTATTTAAATCAAACCGTAGCTTAGTCTTGGGTAGCTGTGGCACAGAGCAGTCAGACTTAAATCAAAGGAAAAGAAGAGGATAGCATTTATCAGTACCAAAACCATTAATAAGTAAGAGGCATGACACAATAAAAATCCACCTCCAAATTATAAGCAGAATCTATTTCTATCTTTAAATAGACATAAAAAGGGCAAAAATCAAATGTAGGGAACTGGAGTTATGATTTTTCAAAGTATTACATAAATCACTGCAATTTTCTCCAAAACATTTTATAAATCACTGCTTTTCACTTGTAGTAGTAGTATTTGAGCCTTGAATGCAAGAGTTCGGGCCGCAGTCAAAGTTTCAGGCATGATACGATGGAGTGCTGGTGGGATGCAAGGGCTGGGTTGGTTCCCATATAACTTTTACCGTAGCACTTAGAAAGGTTTCTGGTTCTTTTGCACTTCGCCAGGCTCATCAGAGGGGTCATCTGCAGCTTGGGACCAACAGTGGATTTAACGTCAATGGAATTGCAGTGGTCCGGTGGGAGCTTTGGTTCTCAACTCGAGGTCGGGGCTACCTACGAACCAGCAAATTAACGGTAGTGTATGAGCCTCTGATTCTCTGCAAAAAATGTTATCTTTTAGATGTAGGCTCACAAGTTGCAATTCTGTTGGGAGAAAGAGTGCTCTCTAGCACCAGGCAGGAGTCCAGGACCTGGGGGCAGCTCTTGGGGGCTAGGACTTGATCTCACAGGCCTGCACCAGTGGAGTCTATGGCAAGTCTGGTGGTAACTGGTCAGCTGGTCACTTTACAGGTGCATGGCTTCGGTAGCTTTTGTGTCCCCTTAAGCTTAACAGGAGGCTAGTCAAGTAGCCATTGGAGTCCACTCACTGGGTCCATGGCACAAGTGGGAGCAGGTTAAGCCCTTGTGGTCTCTCTCTCTGTCTCTCTCTGTCTCTCTCTGTCTCTCTCTGTCTCTCGCTGTCTCTCTCTCTCTCTCTCCAGCAGGAGCAGCCCTTCTCTTTCTAAAGTCTTAGTTCAACAGGTACAGACTGTCTTGGTAGAGCCTTTTCTTTCCAAGATTCACAGGTTCAGCAGGTGCAGTCATTTTTTCTGTTCTTTCCAAGTCCAGTAGTGTTATGAGGCAAGTAGTCGGGGGGCGGGGGGGGGGGGGGGGGGCAATGTTTTGCCAATTTCAAGTGTGTGGGTGCGGAGGACTCCCTAATCAATGACGTTACCGGTTGGGCTAGTGTAACTCCATATTAGCCAATGGAAATACCAGCCTTGCTGCAGTGAAAACAACAATGCAAGCTTTCACTGTCAAGACAGGTATAGCATATAGGAAACATGTCCTTCTTTTTAATATTCTCCACCCTGGCTTACAAGACCTACCTTAGAGGTGACTTATAAGTATTTAAAAGGAAGGGTTGGGCTTTGCAAGAAGGTTATTTTGCTATGTCGAGTTGGCAGTTTAAAAGATGCATGACTACATGGCCCCGGGGTGGTAGTGGTCCCAGGGCCCGGGGTGTGCACGCAGCCCATCCATTACTGTGTCTTTAGCCCTGGGGAGTTGGTGGTCCCCGAGGCTTCTAGGTAACTCAGGAAGGGGGGGTCCGTGCAGCCCCCCTGCAGTTTTAAATATAAATCCGGGGGGGGGGGGGTCAGTCCCCGGGGCTTCTAGGAAGCTCAAGGCGGGGCATGCACCCCTCTCCTTTTCACAAATAGTGGCCCTTGGACCTGGTTAACCTGGGGGATTTTTTATCGGACAAGCGTGGCAGTCCTGTGTTTGTTTTTTAAAAACATGTTTGCAGGAGTCGCGGATCCACTGCAATTTTCGGCAAAAATTTCCCACCAAAAAATGCTTTTTTGCCCTGGCGGGGTCCCTCTGGGACCCCAGGACCAGTGCTAAGGGATCAGGGTATTTCTACCCTGTCCCCTTTTCTTTTTTTAATTTTTTCAGGAACGTGGCTGAAGCCGAGTCCCAGGAAGGCTGCCAACACTTCCTGGTTGGGAGCGAATCAGATATCAGCACAGGGACTGTCGGATCCTTGGAGGATCTGCATTCCTAGATATCTAAAATTGGATTTCATTTAATTTCGCAACAACTACTGAACAGATTTACACCAAATAACAAAAGTGTGATCTGCAGAACAAAATCTACCTTTCTGCCAAATGTATTGAAATTCCATCTAGCGGTTCGGGCTGTAGTCATGTTTTATGGGAATTAACATGGGAAACACACTTTTTTTGACACGCCCCCCCCCCCTTTTCTCAACCCCGCTTGACGGATCACCCCAAATCCCCACACACACAACTAGAATTACTCGTACACTTTTGAAAAAAGTTGTGAATATTCGTCAAATGACACCAAATTTATGGGCAAGTCAAAAAATGCTTTTCCTATGGAAACATGGTCGTAACTATAACTACCTACCTACTGTACCAACCGCCAGTAGGTTATATATATATATATATATATATATATATATATATATATATATATATATATATATATATATATATATATATATATATATATTTTACCTACTGGCAATAGCCAGTGGAGTAGGTATATATAGGACTTGGTTACCATAGGAAATCCCCAACATTCTATTGGGAATAACTTTGGCGCTGATTGAGGAATCTGTGTGTAATTTTCCTTAAAATTGCCTCCCTCCGCTCCGCTCCTTCCTTGAAAGTTTCGGGGGGATTCGTCAAGCGGGGGCCGAGAAAAAAGGGGGGCCCCAAAATGTGTTTTTCCCATGTTAATTTCCATAGGAAACTTTAGACACGGCTACAGCCCGAACGGCTGAATGGAATTACACCAAACTTGGCAAAATGGTAGGGACTGGTATGGAGATGTGCCTTTGCTATGTTTGGTGAAAATCCCTCCAGTAGTTTTTGCAAACATTGAATGTGAAATGTAGCCCAATGCAATTTTCCATAGGACCTTTAGACACGGCTACAGCCCGAACGGCTGAATGGAATTACACCAAACTTGCAAAATGGTAGGGACTGGTATGCAGTAGTGCCTTTTTTATATTTGGTGAAAATCGCTCTAGTAGTTGTTGAGAAAATTGAATTTTCCCAAATTATATATCTATGGGCGGGACACCGTGAGTGCACTGTAAGCTTACTCTGTACCTTCCCGAGTATGAGCTGCATGCTGATTGGCTGCCACTGTCTGTCAACACTCCAAAACAGAAATTGTTGGCAGCCATCTTGTGCCTCGGTAGACTGAGGCACAGGAAAGCAGAAAAACAAACGTGTAGAACTCAAAAAGGGGGCAGGGTAGAAGCACCCTGACCCCCTACGCCTGCTCAGGGGGTCCCACAAGGCCCCCCCAGGCCCAATTTTTTTTTATTTTTGTTCCCGAAAAATCACAGGGGTATGCGCACCGTACGCGTACGGTGCGCGTAGTTGTACTAACTATATTTCGCACACCCGCAATCCACTGCTGATGATGTCACATATTACATCATTGATGACATGGTCAGTGACATCACTGATGACATAATTCATGTGATAATATGATGCAACTCCTTACACTCTAATATAACCTTTGATACACCCAGTGTTAAATCCAGACTACCATTCTTGAAACCATTGACACACCAATACCAGTTACTACATAGGCACTCACTGATTTCTAGGTTTACACACACATCCACTTATTCACCCATAGAATCACTCATACATAAAGTCACTCATCAATACAACACTAACATATGCACTCATACCCCTATACAGACACTCACACACTGCCACTCATCCATGGAGTTACTCACACATCTAGTCAGTCATGCAAAGAATCAATCACACTTCCATTTCCTCAACTATACAGTTATACGCACAACACCTTACTTATTCAAACATATACTAACACATACTTACTCTCTTATACAATCACTGATACAAGTGCACAATGATCCATACAGCCACTCGCACAATCACTGGCTCTCATGTATAGTCATTTATATATGCCAACTCTCACATGCACTGTGTTTTACATATGTACTTACTTGGACATGTAGCACTGAGATATCCATTCACTCACCAACATACACATGCACACAGTCAACCGCCCATACACCTGTTTCCACAAGCACTCTTGAACCCATACATATAGTGAATCAACTGCCCACACATCTATGCACAGAGTCACACACCTCCCAGCCACCCCCACACACACTCAGTCTCCCATACAAATACTTGGGCAACCAATCAATAACCCATATATCCACTCATATAGCTACTGATCAACACATGCAGAAGCTTACACAACAACAGACATACTGATGCACACATTCAGACAGTTTAGTCACTAACCCATGCATTGAGTAAGACACAATTAATCACTCACTCATACAGTCAGTCACACACCTACTAAATCTTTCATCCAGACACTTATACATCCACTCATTCTTCAATATGTAAAACATATTTAAACTTTACAGAAACATACAGTCACTCGAAGATGTCATCAGTGATGTCATCAGTGATGTCATTTGAGATGTCATCAGTGATGTCATTAGTGATGTCACTGACCATGTCATGAATGATGTAATATGTGACATCATCAGCAGTGGATTGCGGGTGCGCGAAATATAGTTACTAACTATATAGGAGCAATTTCAATCGTTTTTTAAATGCTAATTCCTAACTATATAAGGCCTGAAACCTATGGTTTTTACAGTGAATTTCAAAGGTTTTTTATATGCTAATTCCTAACTATATAAGGCCTGAAACCTATGTTATTTTCAGTGAATATATATATATATATATATACAGCCAAGATTCCTGCTAGTTGTGCAGGAAAAAACGAGCCACACCAGGTTGTAGATGCAAAGAATGTTGCAGGTTTATTTGGCAAACAGCAGAAGACGCGTTTCGATCTCGGCTGACATCTTGGTCACATGACCTTCTGCGAACTATATATAAATTACAATTCTTGAGTTGCCACTTTGTAATTATAGTTAGGACCTAGTTGCTATAGGAAATAGAGTTTTTGGTCTGCTAATAACTTTGGTGACGTTTGACGAATCTTCACAAAATTTTCCAAAAAAAGGTCCCCCCTCCCGCTCCTTTCTATACATTTTCAGGCTGAGAAAGTTGGGGGCCTTAAAACACAATTTCCTCATGCAATTTCTTTAGGGATGTTTGCACTACTGGCAAAACAGCTGAACGGGAATACTCCAAATTTGTCTGAAAGCTATATCTTTACTCTGAAAGCATTCTCTTTGTGATTTGATGTAAAACCATTCAGTAGTTTTTGAGAAATTGTGGTTCAAAATTAAAAAAAAAATAGAAATTCACTTAAAAAAGCAAAGGTTAAAGTTACGTTATATTTAGATATGTGTTGTGTTTTTACCTAAGTGTTTAAGTTTAATGTAATTTCTTTATACTGCCGTTCTCCTCACTGTATGTTTTATTATGTTGTAATTACTTGCACAGAGCTCCCTCAAGCAGTGTAGGTATGTTCTGGAATGTTTATTAACTTATTGGTCAGTTAGAAGTTGCCAGCTTCACTGCAAGTCGCATTTGGCTGCTGGGGAAGTTATTTACAATAAATCTTCTTTATTACTTTGTAGTGTGTTTCCTGCATGGCCCATTGTAGTTTTCCCTATGTTAGCCTAACTATGCACATTATAGGCCTCATTTTGTTTTGCACAAGTTACTATATAAACCTGCATGCTTTGTGCCACGTTGTACTTTCACACGTAACTTGCATATGTTTTCACGTTCTGTTCTTTTCCTGGTATTTAGTCTGAACACCAAAGAGGAGGACAAACAACAATGTCCCTTATTATTATTTTTGGCCAGGCGCTTACACCTAGACATAACACAAAAATGCTGCTGTTGTTTATGTGCACATGTCTTGTCATATAGACGAGCACTGCAGCCAAAAACACAAACATGGAACGAGAGTTCTGAGACAAGATCATTGTGTCTGCTGAGATGTAGAGCATCCATCTGTGTATGCTAAGGTATGGGGTCCGTCACTAATCTCAGAGAGCTTTGATATATAATCATATAGCTTCAGCAGCAGGGGAAGGGCATTTATGTTACTCTGTCCTATATGATGACACGACTTTTCATAGTATACAGTTTATTATCCATGCTAACAGTATTTGTAGTATGCATTTGTTTTCTAATTGTGGCACTAATACTCATTTCAGAGCGCAACAGTTTAAGTAAATATTCTAAACTTCCTTTGTGTCTGCTGTTTATCCTATTGTGGACAAGTACAAGTGAGAGAGCGAAAGGGTGCGTCCTGTTACTGCGATCCCTGAGTGGAATGTGAGTGTTTTGTTCTGGGGTGCCAATTCACTTGTTTCTTGTTAGGAGAGCAAGTGAGGATGTACAGCTAGTCGAACTCGGGCTCTTGGATACTGAGGTGGTATGGTGACCCAGTCCCTACATAATGTTGTTCTATGGTCTCAAGCATAATTCTGTTCCTGGGCAGAATCCCTGCAACACCTTCTATCGCCTGCCACCTATGCTTCATAGTGGTGACAAGGGAAACAATATCAGGCAAGCTTTCACCGCGTTTGGCCCTGCACCGGTCTCCACTGAAAGTCAACCAGATCCTGCTTCTTTCTTTACAATTGCTGCCAAACCTGCATCTTGGTTTTTCACTGCCCTGCCTTCAATGCTCTGTTGGGCGGTGTGTGGTGAACAGTTCTGGTTTCCAGAAGCTTTCCCTTCCCACCTGTGTTGCGGACACCATGTGAGATCAGTGGACCTGTCATCTTTGCAGCAGCTCCTGGTGCACGTCTCTGCGTTGAGTCATCCGGCCTGCCTGTCCTGTACATGCCTCTCATTGTTCTCCTGCTGCAGCAACATCCCTTTGTGCACTCTTTTATCGTAAATCACTTGGTACCTTGTTGCATGCGTGCCGCCATTTTGAAGGTTATTCTGCTGTGTCACTATTCGCCTCACCGCTTCAGCAAGTATTGGTAATTGGTTTCACAGCTAAAGTCAAGTTATTAAATAACGTGTGCGTTGTCACATCGCTCTCTTCTTACCTTTAACGTGTTTTGGCCTTGGCAGAGTTGTTATTATCATGGTAACATTTTATGAGTCTCTACCAACAAACATAAAGAACAATACAGGAATGGTTTCAGGTTTTTTTATTAACTGTACAATTAATTAAAATCTTTACAGTAAAAGAGAAAGTACAAAGATACTTAATTCTGAAAAACTTTCATGTTTAAAAAAAATAGAGGTGTGTACCTATGCTGATTAGGATAATGGTATATAAAGAGAAAACAATATGGGGAGAGAAGAATACAACTCCCACAGACTTAGTCCCATTGATTAGGCTTTCCCAGCATTTGTATTGGTTCGGATAATTCTTTACTTTCTTCGATACGAGGGCGTGCAGGTGGCTTTTTCGGTGAAACAACGTGTCTAGTTCAGTTCAGCTCAAGTCGTTCTTGTTGTGGTGAGTATCCTAGATAAAGAGATACTCTCATTATGAGTTTTTAGTGCTAAACTAATTTGGTTAACAAATTTCGCTGATCTTGCTAGGAATGTATTATTGCTTTCATTATTTCTCGGCTATATACCTCACAATACTACAGAATCCTAGTGATGAGCCAATGAAATGGAGCAAATGGCTTGGACTCTTGAATAATTTCATGATAGCCATTGCTGCCGACCCCTTTAACATTGGAGCTGAGGCACAAGAAATATTTGAACATTTTCCTGCTATCCAAGCTCCTCAAGGCGTTGACAACTATGATGAGTTTCAGGAGGCATTAGACAGATTGCGAATGCGTTTTACTGTTGGACCTAATATTGTTATGGAGCGTTATAATTTGTATTCCAGACACCAGTTAGCTAATTAATCTAATGAGAACTATGTGGCATTCCTTCACAATTTGGCTGCAACTTGTGAATTTGGCATCATTACAGAACAATACATTTGTTATCAAGTGATCATGCAATGTCCAAACAAAAAAATACAGGAACAGTTACTGAGACATATGAATTCTAACCTATTAGAGGAAGTGGAAGTGGCAATAGGGATTGAGAGTGAGATTTGTCAAACTGTTGAATAATGAGAAGGACAATCAGTTTGAAGTGGCTGTTGCACATACCATTATTAGAAATAAGTTCAATAAAAGTAACAAAGTCACCATAAATAAGTCCAAGTGCTTGAGATGTGGTTCTAGAGCCCATTTCGACAAGTTCACGTGTCCAACCAATTCAAAGGAGTGTTTTAAGTGTGGAAGGATAGGTGATTTCTCTAATGATTGCAGGTCACACACAGTGTTAATTCTATTGCGGAAGATTCCATACAGGATTCACAGAAGGAAAATATGGTCTTGATGTTGGAAACTGATGATGCAATTCTTAACTCTATTGACAATGACCCTTGCGTACCTCCCAGCTGTGAAATTAAAACTGCAATGTTGGTGGACTCCAAATCACCTTTCTCCGTGATTTCCTAGGCATTTTTAAAGAAGCAATGGAAGAACAGAATGTTAGAACAGAATGCTATTAAGGCCTACGATTATGAAAAGTAAGCTATTAGTATTTTAGGATACTTTGTGACTTCCATCTTATTCTCTTCTCATATTATATTAGGAAAAATCTATGTTGTCAAAAATTGTCAACATATGTTGGGATGGAGGAACCAAGGGAATTTGGGACTCATCTTAGATCCATCGTCTGACCTCCTTATTTATTGTATGGATATAAATCAAGGTATTGAAAGAATTGTTCATAACCATAAGGATGTTTTTCGCAAATACCTGGGTTTCCCCCCACAAAATCATACTCAAAACAGGGGCGCACCATGTTTGGCATACGCTCAGAGGTGTGCCACTTGGTGCCAGGAAGGAGCTCAGTTTAGTGCTTCAGCAAGTACAAGATGAAGCAGTTGAGTCCACCGAATGGGTTTCACCCATTGTTTTAGTTAGAAGTAAAACTAGCGCCCTGAGATTATGTGCTGATTTGAGATTATTAAATAAACAGATCATTGTGAATTGGCATCCTTTACCCAAAATTCAGGAGTTGGGGGCACAGCTTGAAGGAGCACAATTTTTCACCTCACTTGACTCAAATCAGCATATCATCAGATAGCAATGGAAGAAAGATGCAGACATTTGACAACCTTATTAGATCTGCATGAGCATTCAGGTATGTTAGAATGCCCTTTGGGTTGGCATCCGCTGCATCCATATTCCAAAAACTCATGCATTTCTCGTTCAAGTGAATTGATGATGTTGTTGATGATGTCATGGCCTTTCAGGATGGCATCCCAGTGTATTCTAACACAGCAGACCTACATACCTCCAGGCTATCAGAAATTTTAAAAATGTTACAGGAAAAAGGGATGACCTTACAAATGGAGAATGTAAATCTTTTACCCAAGAAGTGGAATAATTACATGTTATTTCGGGTAGTGGGATTGCCCCCAAACAAAGTTTACTTTAAGCTATTGAAGCTTTAAGGAAACCCACAGACAAAGATTATTGACATCCTATTTAGGCTTGTGTGAGTTTATTTCCAGGCTTGTTAGCAATTTTTGCCCAGATAGCGCTGCCCCTCAGAAACTTACTCAAGAAGCTTGAGAAGTTCAGTTGGTTGCCAGAGCATCAAACTGTTTCACCACTTTTTCCATACATCATAAACTAGTATGTGTGTTGCATGTTGATGCCAACGCTGGAAATGTAGGAGCAATGCTTAGTCAATAATGGTAGGACAGTGAGAAGACCTTAGCTTTTGCCTCAAGGTCATTATCTTTGTCAGAATCTAAATATTCGACTATTGAAAGAGAGGACTTGACATGAGCATCGGCAGTGGAACATTTTAAGACTTATCTTTTAGGAAACTGGTTTACTATTAAAAATTACCACAAACTCCTGTTGGCCTTACTTAACAGTAATGGTACAGGCAAGGCTTCTGCTTGCTTGGTCAGTAATTTCTCAAAGATGTATGAATGCAATTTTTTCTGCTGACTATATTCCTATCCTACAATTTTGTGGCTGCTTGTCAGTCGAGGTTGCTTATCTCCACTACCAAAGATGATATGTAAATAATTGAAGACTGTGTAGTTACGACTGTTGACGATGTTTTGGCCTTGTATGACAATGTGCTTCCCAAGGAAAGTTGGATGGAAGGTCTTAAGGAGGATGCTGAATTAAAAAAAGTTATAGAGTTTTCTAACACAGGCTGGCCTCATAAGAAACTCCCCTCTTCAGTCATGCAAATTTTCTGGAAAGTCAGAGACTCCATATTTTTGGCAAATGATTTGCTTATGAAGGAGGAATGTGTTATTCCACCCAAGTCCGGTCAACAGATGATTTTTGGATGGGCACTCTCTGGGCCTTTAGGTTAATCCCTTACGAAGAAACGCATAAGGGTAGTATTTTGGTGGCCATACATGGACTTACACATTTCGAACTATATTAAGCAGTGAACTATTTGCTGCAACTCAAAAAAATCTTTGGTCCCTAATAAAGTTGACACCATTCACATAAATTTTCCTGACAGGCCTTGGGACAAATTGGCAGTAGATATCTTGGGCCCCTATGGGATTACTTACAAAGGCAAAGTGTATGCTTTAGTCCTTTTCAGAGAAAGACTTACCATCTACTCTGGTTACTGATAATGCTAAACAATTTACTCCTCATATTGTACAGAAGTTTTTCAAAGGCAAGGGCATCTTTCATAGGAGAAGTGCCCTATATATGTTCAACAAGAACAGCCTTGTTGAAAGGTGAGTTCTGTATCCTCTCGAAGAGCGCTTTGAGAATGCAGACCGCGCTCTAGATGCCTATCAGTGCCCGTGGGAGGCTTTATAAGTTGTTCCTCATCCCCTTGTCCTGATGAGGCCCGGATGAAAGGGCTGAAACGCGTCGACTGTTGGAGAATGGAGGAATCCCCGAATTAAAAGCGTTGTGTTAAAATTGGATATACACGCTGCTAAAATGGTTTCAGAGGTGTAGTTGGTACCTCAAGTGTGCATAGGATTAACTTGCAGTGGATTGCTGTTAATTAGAAAGCAAACATGATACTGTAAATTGGGGGGTAGAAAACAATTGTTGATTAAGTATTTATATGTGACGTTTTATGTACTTTCATGTATTGTTTTTGATTTGCAATAATTTGAGAGCAATAAAAAAAAAGATTGTTCCAACCAGGAATACATTTTGGTATATGGTTTATTGATATGTAAGTAAATGGAATGGGACTATGTACCATGAAATAGGATTAACCAAATACTCGAACTAGGTCTTCAGCTAACGCATTGCATTTAGTCGTCATTCCTTCATACCTCTGTAAGAGAACATAATGAATACATGCAGTTGCTCAATCTACTAAATCAGACTGATACCATAATATATGAAAATATATGAAATCACCATCAAATAATCTTTATTCGGTTTACCAAGTGCCATCAAAGCATACAAATAAAAAACATGTATATCAGTAAAAGTCTAAAATACAATTCGTACAATTTAAAAAGTAAAAAGAATAAAGAAGGCCATCTCTTTCTTTATTGGAAGGCTTGTTTCCTTCTTCACAAGAATATCTTAAAATATTCAACCATTAGCTAATTCTTGTTACTGCTTCACTGAATATAGATAAATATTAAGATCTCTTTTGAAGGGATTATAACCTCTCTGCATGTCAAAGTTTAATCTGTAAATCTGTAGTGCTGATTTTTCTAAATTCTGATAAATATCCTCAAACAGATTGAACCTTTTATTTATTCTACCCCAACGCCCAAGTGTGGACTGAATACCTAGGTTGCAAATGTACCTGCAATTGTACTTTCATTAAACAAACATCCTACTAGAGCATAGTTGACTTATCTCAGAGTTCACGCTCTTCCATGTGAACAACGTCAATATTTCTGCAAGTCTTTAACTCACAAGTGTTGTCAAAAACTCAGTGCTGGTCCCAGGAGTCAAAATTGACCAATCACATACATGAACATTCAGGATTAGCAAACGATGCGGCTTGGACCTGGCCTCCCTTTAAAGGGAAACATCCAAAAGGGCCACCGAGATCTGCAGAGTTCTTGTAAGATTAAGCGCATCGCATCTCGTGGAAACTCTGGTGATTCCTTTGTGAAGTACAACCAAATTCAACACCCGAAAAGGCAGTGTAACAATAATCAATCAATCAAGTAGTATTTGTATAGCCTGGCTAATCACCCCAGTGGTATCCAGGTGCTGTGCTGCACCACCACCACCACCTTTCATGATATCCGTGACCTCACCCACAAATGCGTGTCCTTTTTCCTCTGCAATGTGTACCCTGAGAAGCTCCCTTGACGTGTGTGTCCCCGCGGTACATACCATGATAGGTATACAGGAACAAAATCACCCCCTGTCATAGTCATAGTCAAAATCTTTATTCGGTTATTCAAGCAGAAACAACCATAAAAGCACAGGATAATTAATAAATAACACAGTAAAACTTGATGTGCAGTTATTAATAGAGCAACCCACATATAAAAACACATATTAAAATCAACGATCACAGTTAAGCGAATGTAGTAATGACAACAGTACTAAGCAATTAACCCTCCATACTATTTCTAAATTTTAGGGCAGATTTTAAAAAACCAATCACAAATAATGTACTTTCGGGGTTTAACAATTGCAGGTAACAGAGTGCTGGTCTAACCTGGGTGAAGTTCAGTTTTTTTAGAAGGGGCTTTAGGTAAAACCTCCGAGGTAAATCGTAAAAGGGGCAGATAAATAAAAAGTGAACCAGCTCCTGCGGAGACTCATTGTCGCAGCTGCAGGGGGTAGCACTTGACCTCGGTAGGAACCCTTAGGAACGGTTAACATGAGGTGGAAATAGTCCAGTCGGAACCTAGTTAGCAGATATCGATAAAGGCCCGACATCGGCCAAGATAGATAAGGCTCCATGGAAGATGTAGTCTTCAAGATAGCATGTTTCCTGACACTAAGGGGCCGATTATGATCGCGGACGGACTTGCGTCCGTCCGCGATCACTGAGGAGGAGGGGACGTCCGCATGGGCTGCGGAGTCCCCTCCTGTGCGATTAGGATGTGACCGCCACCCTGGCGGTCACATCCTCTATTTTTAACATTGCGGCGGATACGGCTTCAAGCTGCTCCCGCGGCAATGTTAAAAATGCAGTCATTGCATTTGCATACAGAAAGAGGCAGGCACCTCGCGGTGCCTGCCGCTTTCTGCATACAAATGCAGGGGGGTACCATAGGTACCCCCCATGTGCACCCCCCACCCCCGCCTTCACCTAGGGGGCCCGCAACGGGCCCCCGCAGTGAAGTTACACATGCTTTTCCACTGCGGAAAAGCCGCCGCGGAAAAGCATGTTTTACATCCCATCCTAATCTGCCTGACGGTGTCTGAGAGACACTATCATTAGATTAGAGCTTTTCCGCTGCGGTTGTAAGCCAGCCGCGGAGGAAAAGCTGCGGACGGAAACCAGGACCCACCAGCCATCCTAATGTGGCGGTGGGTCTTTGGTCAGTCCGCTGCGGTTTTTCCGCATCCTCTGGGCCGGCGGTGGTTTCCGCCGGCCCAGAGGATGCGGAAAAACCGCAATCCTAATGAGCCCCTAGGTTTGTTTAGTTCTACCTCTACGCGATGCATATGTTGTGAAAGGGAAAAAGTTTTCCTCACAGACTCTACATCAGCAAGCCTAATAGAATCAGGATTTAAAAAGAGTTCTGAACGACCCATACCAAAGAAACAGTCTTTCAAATATTTTAGCCACGGGATTTTGAGCATATTATCCAAGGATAAGGCTTCTCTCAGGAGTAGGTGGTTTAAGGTCAAGTCATTATTTAGCCAACATTTTAACCAGCAATTTAGTGGCCGTAGTGCTAAGGTATCACTTATAAAAGGAGTGCCGGTTTCTTCATGCACTATTAGGTTGGAAGCCTCTTGAATGCCCTTTTCAAGGAATGCTTCGTGCCCTCTCAAAATGTATTGTTTAAACTAAGATCCTGCCTTGTACCTTATAGGGCACATCAAGTCTGGAATTTGTGTCGCTCACTGACAAAAAGCCAAGCGTCTCATCTCCTCAGACTATCTAAAACTGCTCTGGCAGGCAACAGTCATTTCTAGGCTAGATTTTGGATATGCTAACTTAGAGGGCACCCCACAAGTTACACACCACCCCTTGAAAGAAATATTACATCCAGCCTTTAGATTATCTCTTTGCTCTCTATCAATCCACAAACTTTGTGGCCAATGTTTTCCCAGTTCCTTATCATGGCTTTTATTATAATCGATGAACTGCACCTGTTCCCTAATTGTACGTTTTATTTCCAGCATTATCTTTGTCTACCCTAATGTAATTTCAAATGAAAATCTTCAGGGGGTCTTATGAAACTTAAATAAAAGAAAGAAATGATCACAATTGTGTCAAAGGCTTCAAGGTGCTGCCAGTTCAATTTTGGGTCCTTGCCACGTTTTTTTAAGTCTTTCTTCACAGAAGACCTCATTACGATGACGGTCGGATGAGCATCCGGCCATCATCGCCACGGGCAGGTGACCGTCCGACCATGTGAGTAGTATAAGCTGTCGGTGGTCCTGCCCACACTATTACAATACAACTGCCATGACGGAGGTCGTAAAATGCCTTTTTCTACTGTAGCTTCAGCTGCAGCCCGGAAAAGGATCACGGCAGACGTCCCAGTAGAAAAATCCACTTTATAAACATCCATGCACTGGAGCACCACATGTGCCACTCTGGCTTCTCAGCAGTGGCCCACGGGGGATATGGGCCCTGCTTGGGGCCCGCAAGGTACCCTTCCAGCTGCCTTCCATGGCGGTGGCACCACATCCATTGTAGGGATTACAGACCGAACGCCACCCGAGGCGGTCTTTCACCCGACATCTTTGCTCGGACCACCACCTGTATTGTGATCCGGTGGCCGAAACGATGGCCTGATGTCGGTTGGACGGCCACCAACAGCTTGTCGGTGGCGGTCTACTGAACATCAAAATGAGGGCTCGAGTTCGGCCTTATTGGCATGCCAGGAACAAAGTTCATAAAACTTTCAGGGCATTTGGATTTGTGGACAAAGATTGGCTGGAGATTCCTCTCTTAAATACAGCACTAGTAGAGTAAAACCTCAGCAGGTCGCGGGTCTTGGATGGTCGGATATTTTATTTTGTGCATTTTATAAAGCGCGCAGCTACCCCAACTGGGTGTCCCGGCGCTATTGAGCAGACAGCAGTTGGCCAAAGCGAGAACTTCCTAGCAGAAAAGAAATGTTTTGAGGGATCTGCGGAATTCGAATTCCGACTAAATTATGCGGAGGTGAAGCGGAAGTTTGTTCCAGCGATGGGTGGCACACACTACGAAGGATAACCTTGCGATTGATGTTAGAAGCCCAATGGCCTCATCCGTTTGTAATGGAGGTTTAAAAGATAACTACTGTAAGGAGCCTTCATAAGTGAGGTAATAGGGAAGAGGACCTCACACAGAAGATCGCTCCATTAAAATGTGTTTTAGGTGGTCACACCATGAACGGCCTCACGGGATTCATAGCCTCAACTGCTCAGACTCTCAACATTTTAATGAGGAGAGCAAAAAGTGGACAAACGGAAAAAAAGAAAGAGAAAGGGGTGGTTGAAGTAATGGAATAAATCAATCTACGGTGCCCTTATATGTTAAAAAAAGAAGTATGAAGTTTAATAAAGAGTTACCAACGTGATTCCAAGGATAACTTCCTTGGAGATGTGACGTAGAGGTCCATAGAGCCGGCACCTCCCTATCTTGGGGGGGAAGGGGGGCTCTTGGTAGCTTATAAGTGACCTTGCCTTGACCTCTGCAATGGAAGATGACCCATATTTTGAGGAGGGCTGCCTGTGTACTGCAGTGCGCCTCCACAGTGGGAGGAATTTAGCATAAAAAACATGGGTATGCAAAATGAAAACTATTGCACCTTGTCCATTGGCTGACAGGAAATGACCACAGTTGTCACCCTACAACCTGCCACCTCTGAATTCACTGCCTGCTTAGAGGGAAAGGTAGAGTCCTGCAGAACACTTTACCCTACCAGCGTCTGGTCCTTGGGTTGAAGGGTCACCTGGCATGACCTTTCCTTCCATGACTGATCTGTTCGTTAATTCCCTTCTACAACCCCCGCACGCCCCCCCCGGCCCCAGACCCTCCTTCTACTGACCTCATCCTTACATCCCAGACAATGGTGGCAACAGGTATGACTCAGACGTCGGTCGTCCTGGCAACCCACCGCCCGGCCTTTGTCGGACCCTCATACATACCGGGACCTGCTCGATTTGCCATGGCGACCGGGCAGGTCGTGACGCAGGGCCACAGCTCGCCAGCGGTGCAGCGCGGTAGCCTAAGTGTAGTTTACAATGTTCAGATTTTCTTCAGAAAAAGTCTTTGCTGTGTGGTAAGTGCTGAGAGGTGTAAAGATCACGTGACAGTGACGTGCATGATTCATCTCAGATTGACCCCTTAAGTGAATGCACGTGTGCGCACGAGGAAGGCCCCATTAGAGTTTTTGGCGCCATTGACACCTGGGAGGAAGAACACCCTTGGAAGTGCACAACATTGTGATGTAGGGAGGCGCGAGACTCCAATGACGTGCTTAGAGGCCTAAACGTGCTGAACTGGAGAACAAATGAGAATCCATCAAGGCTCAAGGAGTGGCACCCCATTGGCACGAGCGATAGCCGCAACGCGGGTATAGAAGCTTGAAATCAGGGTGCCGGGGGCGCAAAAATAATCAAGACCTGGTTGTTCGAATGAACTCTTCACCAAGCAGCAGCCAGCAACTCTAGCGCCTTGAGACCGTCGCGGATGTTTTGCGCGCTTTAAAAATAACGGATTGATTGAATCACGTTGGAGTTCAGAGGAGGAATGAGCAATACAGATGTCATTAAAATTTGTGTTTATCTTGTCGCATTTGCTGCGCATTCCAAGACAGAGGTCAAAGGTCAGGCTTTGTGTTTTGACAAATTGCTGCCTATTTGGAATTTGGAGTGTACTTTATTTCTCCGACTACCAAGTGAGAGGATTTTGTAGAAGTAAGGTAGATGACAATCCTTCCAGGGGTGCATGAAAGGAAAGGCTGTAGGGTGTCAGTTTTTTTTTCTAACACTCAAAAATATTTAATATTGGTAAATGCACTATATACATATTGGAAATTATAGCAGCAAATTGGGAAGCACAAATGAAGCAGTTTTTGTACTTTTGAAATCTGAAGAAAATTAAGCTTTTAATAGGATCAAAACAAGACACTTTACTTTGCAGTGCGCAAATGATATTCGATAAATCCCAGTTTCCACACATTATTGTTTTTGCGCTTTATAGTTTTACCAGTTTAACTACATATCTGTGCACAATCAGTGGCCATTTCATGAGCAAATGTGCTGTCTGTTAACACCAGTACGCTAGCGCACCAGTGCCCCAAAATGCACCACGGCAACGTACCACACCCTATACCACTCTAAAGCTGCTTGGCCGTGGCACATTGGAGTCACTTCTTTCTTTCTGTGACGCTTGGATTTTTCACAATCCCTTTAACTTCAGTGATGTAACATTAATGGCAGCCCCCCAACTCTGAAAATTGTTCCAGCACCACTGAATGCGGTACTCACTGGTGTTATTCTATGACGTCAGTGATGTGTGGATGATACACACTAGTGCAAGTAGAGATCCGACGAATCGTAACTGTTGAAATGCGTGAAACCAGTGACAGAGGGAACAAAGAGGTTCCATTTAAAGGGAGAACATCTACAATAAGGGGAACTTGTGAGGCTCCATTAAAGTGCATGAAGCTAGCAATGACATACATGTGTGAGGTTTCCTTAAAGTGCCAGTAATGTGATAAATGTGTGAGGTTGCCTTAAAGTGCAAGTAATGTGGTGAATGTGACTCACGTCTGAGCATACCCTGCCAACTTATGGCGGCCAAAGACCGCGTTGGCCGCCATAAGTGTGGCAGGGTATGCTCAGACGTGAGTCCCTTGCTCACTTTGCCACTGGATTCAAGCAAGCCAGGCTGAAGGGCTGAAATGCCAGAAACCGGTCCTCGGATGCTTGTTTCTGGTCCAGGGAAGGCATGGCTTCGCAGTTCCGGCTGGACTGTTCCCATGAGGCACAGGGTCAGACTGATTTGCATATGGCCATGTCTGAGCTGGGGTGGCAGAGTGGGCTAAAGAACGGTGATGGATTAAACCCCGATCTTTTGACTGGGTGTGAGCGTTTGATTGGTTCGGATGCTCTGTCCATCACCACCCGCTTTTGTATCACTCCTTTTGAGGCATTAACTAGAGATGGACTCCTCGATTCCAGCACAGTGTTTTTTTCTTTTTCCCAGGGATCAGGCAATGTAGGTTATCAGAGATTGTGGGACTATATGCTTTGAGACACAGTGCTGACCAAAGCACTCTCCTTCAATGCAAAAGGGGTGGCCCGGTCACTCTCCCCCATTTCTTCAGGAGTGAGTAGCCACTTGCTTAGCCCTACCAGGCCACCTCTGACTCAATAACATTGGCCTGATTTCTATTTTCCCGCTAGTACCCGTAGATGTGCCTACACGTGGGTCAGTGTCGATGGCCACAATGTTTCTGTACCTTGTCAGGCTAGCAATGAAAAGGTCAGTCAAAAGGTGGCGATTAGTGATACTGAAATGTTTTATGTAGCGCACATCATGGACCACACGATCTCTTGGCACAATACACCACCTTATCTGCATGTAAAGCTAGCTATAAGAAAATAAAGAAGAGATTTTAGGGATTTGTACACTGAAGATGGCCCATGTTATGACTTAAAGCACTGGGGTGATAGTTGCCAGTCTTGAGTTTTCCGAAACTTACCTTCAAAGGCCTTGAACTTCACTGGCTGAAAATAAGCATCGAGACCTTACCGGTAAATATGTAGGCACTAGTGGGCTAACCACTTGGGTAGACTGTCTATAAAGCTTTATGCAATGGGCATAACCCATTTCATTTGATTTTGTCTATCAGCCAATGAAGTGATGTGCAAGCTAGAGTTATATAGTCGGCTTCCTAAGGATATGTAGTAACTACTCGCCCACATTCTGTCCTTCTGTGGTATTTGTGTGACAACAGTAGACAATGACGCTGTCATGGAGGAGTCATTCAGTGGGTAGCGGGTCACAATATAGGGCCTCATTACGATGACGGAGGGACCGCCACCCACATACTGTTTGTTGGCTGTCCCTTCGCCATCACAATGCAGTTTTCCCCCTGCCTTATTATGATGGGAGGGGGAAGCATGGTGGTCGGGAAGACCGACCGCCACAGTCCAGACGGGCGGATTCAATCTGACCTCCCGTCTGACTCACCGTGTGCCCCTGAATTGCGGCAGTGTCTGTCAGGCACCACCGTAGAGATTATAATATCCCTTTCCACGGTGGCGGTCGCATCATAATTCGGATGGTGGGTACGCCACCTCCTAGGAGGGCCGATACCAAATCTGATACAATGTCGGACCGTCGGACGGACTGAAGTCCGTCTGCCATCATAATGACCTCCATAGTTTGGAACATAGTCAGCCCTCTTGCGGATACATTGTGGTCAGCTATACCTATAGACAGTCTGTCGATGGAAAGAGCATGCCAGCTTAATGGACAGTCCCATCTTCCATTAAGATAAGTGCTATGTGCACCAGACCTTCCCCAGTCTGCATCTGCAGGCGGTGGCATACAATACTTTTAGCGCTGTAGTAATAACCGTGCACAGATTGCACTATCCTGCTTCCCTCCTTGTCACTTTGTGTCCTCAAGGTTTAGCATTGTGGCCACTGAAATGTGATCTGGCCTATACTAAGGGCCACTGCGATCACGCAATCCTGTGGCTGCTGTTTTTTTTTTTATAATTAAGGATTTGCCCGATTTGCCACAGAATCCATCATCTACTGTATAATCTGAATTTTAACAAAAAAAAGTTTCTAGCTCAAGCGGATCAAAAGTTACTAAAAACACAGCAACACCTGTCTCCGCACATTGGAAAGCCCTTCTCAAAGGTTGACTGGTCAGCTTTTTTGCTTATTGCTCTACTTGGATGGTAAACTGGTACTACCAAAAATGTGCCACATTATACCACATCATTTCCCTTTTCTTGTCGCATAATTTAGTCAGCCCTACCAGATAATTTGGTGGTGGCCTGCTTCATAATTCCAGTAGCCCTGCCTACACTCCCGTACCTGACATTTATGCGGGTATGTTGCGGAACTGAATCACATTTGCACAGAACATAACGTTCTTCTCTCTGCAGTGGACATTTAGCTTCTTCACCAAGGTATCTGCAGTGGGTTCACAAACAGCCCTTCCATGGTGGCACTTGAGGTCATTAGAGTAACTCTTTAGGCTGGGCTAGAAACTGTGGGGCACTGGACCAGAACCCAGGCCACAGAAGAATTAAAACCTTTTTCAGAAACATTTTTCATATATCTTGGAAAACTTCCTTTGGTTTCTCCCTGTTTGCATGACACCGACTTAACTTGGTATGTGGCTTTTTCCAGAACCTCTTACTAAAATCTAATCCTTAATATAAATGGGTTTTGGCTGTAGGTATTCATTCCTACTTGGATAAAACCCAGCTCTGGCTTTGGCAAAGGTCTGTTTACAAACTGAGCTGTGCCATGGCTCTGAACACTAACTGGACAGATGGAGATGTTTGCTAGGAGGGTGTTGCATGCTAGAGTCAGTGTGCAGGCCTTGCTCTGACAAGGTGTGAACTGCTTCCCACATTTCCTGTGCCTGCTCTAAGGAAGCATTCACAGAAGCACGTTAAAGGTACTGCTGCATATATTACCCACGCATGACTCAGTTTACTTATGCAGAACAACTCTTCCATCTGTAGTTTTAGTGGAATCCAAATGTTTTGAGAAGAATATCGTATAGATGAGGGTATTCTAATCAATTATTCTAATAGATTAATTATTTTGTACTCCTTACTTTATATATATATATATATATATAAACCCAGATTGGTTCCGCTCTCCTCTTGTTTCTCGGCGCTGCTGGCAAGTGCGTTGCTTCACGCGGTAGAACCAAACCGCAATGTATTCAAGCTGCGTTTGTCCCCAGGGCCTCCCGGGTTCAAAACAAAAGAAGCCGCCACTCCAGTCAGGGTGTTTTTCAGAAATCCATCATTTTATTATTCGAACCTCTGCAGCATGTTATCACAGCGAAAACCAACGCGTTTCGTGAGCTCCCAACTCACTTGATCACGGTTGTTACAAACACTGTTTGCTGAGAATAATTTAAAAGGGAGTCCCTCCCCCCCATCGGTCACATGATTTCGACCATGTGTTTCTATCACACTATGGCCTTCTGGGATTCGTAGTTTTGACATTACAAAATGTAATTTCATGTTATTTTCACAAGAAAAACTTTTTTCACACCCCTTTCCCGCTGGTTGACTGTTTTTGTAAATCCCTTTTCTGTTATTTACATTCACAATTGCTTATATACAGGAAAGCTATACTTATTCTTTTTGCTTTTTTCAGCTATGACCCAGTGAATTAAAATTTGTATCAGCTTTACAATGCAAAAAATAAATTTCAAAAGAAATTAAAGCCCTCAAGTGGGCTGACTTAGTCATATGTATGCATTGCTTATCATTTGTATTGGGTTTGATGCAAGTTGAGTGTTTCCAGTACTATGCATTATTTAAACCTTTTCAACATTCGTTTTCAAAATTATAATAAACAAACCAAGGGGATCATTTTAAATTTCTCATTTCGACCTTTTGAAGCCCTCTAGTGGGCTGACATTGAATGGGGTGTTGAATTATGTTATCAAATGTCCCAGAAGTTAGTTATTTAATGTTGTGTGCCATGGGTTTATGGAGGGAAATTAGTTCTTATGGAGTACATTCAGAGAGGCTTTCCTTATTTTTAGATGTGTACATAAAGTTCTTCGGACTGGTTCAGGCCAAAAGGGGTCATTGTTCGAAAGTTCAAGATGTGGCGTGATTCCTTTTGGCGCAACAATTTTTCTCGATGTCCTCCCCGTTCTGTTGGGGGCAAAGTTTCCAATCCTAGAAATTTCAAGTGTCGCCAGTTGCCATTATGATTTGTCTCCATGTGTTTGGCCACAGCATTTCCTCTATCCTTGTTTATTGTGGCCCTAGTATGTTCCAAGATACGCTTTTTAAGTTCACAAATGGTACTTCCTATATAGCGTAGCTTGCACGGACATTCAATTAGATAGACTGTATACTGGCTTTTGCAAGTGATTAGTTCCTTGATCTTCCAAATTTTTCCATTGGCCATTTCAATTTGTTTCGTTGGTTTAGCTATCTCGCAGACTTTGCAATTGTGACATTTGTTGAATCCAATTGTTTTCAGCCAGGGTGTCTTTTTGCGATTCATGAAATGGCTATGGATCAATTGGTCCTTCAGATTTTTGGTTCTGCGGTATGTAACCACTGGGTGATCACCCATTTTTTTGCCAATTGTCGGATCCAGTTTTAATAATTTCCAATTTTTTCTTAGGATTTGGATCACTTCTTTTGCTTCCTTGCTATAGTCCAGTATCAGTCTTATTGGCTCTTCCATTTCTTTTTCTTTTGTTTGGGGTTTCAAACACTCTGCCCTTGATTTTTCATTGGCTCTCTCCCAACATTTTCTCGTCAGGTTTTTTCCATATTTCCTCTTATGAAATCTCTCCATTGTTCTTGCACTGTGTTTCTCCCATTCTGCTTTTTCACTACATATTCGTTTCACACGGAGAAACTCTCCGTATGGTATGCTCGATATTAGGGCGGGTTGATGAAAGCTTGTGGCTTCCAATGTCGAATTTGTGGCCGTTGTCTTCCTGTGTAAGGTAGTTTCCACTTTGTTGTTTTGGATATATACTTCCGTATCCAAGAAGGATATTGATTGCCTGCTTTTTGTGTAGGTGAATTTTAGATCTTTTGTACTGTTATTCAGAAGTTCAAAGTACTCTTCAAATTCACTTTCACTTCCCCTCCACACTATGAATAGATCATCAATGAATCTTTTCCATTGTACAATGTGTTGGGTGTACTTGGCATTTTGTTGATTCCAGGCTATCTCTTCCTCCCACCAACCCATTGCTATACAAGCATAGCTTGGACTGAATGAGAAACCCATTGCCGCGCCACTTCGTTGGCGATAGAGTTGTTCTCCAAAGAAGAAGATGTTGTTGGAGAGTAATAATTTGATCATTTCATACAGCATGTCATTATGTTCTTTATAGTGTATGTTGCGTCTTTCCAGAAAGTGTTTACAAGCCATTAGTCCCAAATCATTATCAATGTTTGTATACAGTCCGATAACATCCATGGATATTAGCCAATAGTTATCCTGCCAAACCAAATCAGAGATAGTACACACAAAGTCTGTAGTATCTTTCAAGTAAGATTTTAGATTTTCCACAAATGGTCTTAAGAAGAAATCAATGAAATTTCCCATCGGTTCCATCAATGATCCGTTTGCTGAAACTATTGGTCTTCCTGGTGGTCTAGTGGGATTTTTGTGAATTTTAGGCAGGAAGTACATGGTTGCCATGCGGGGAAAATCGACTGTTAAATATTTTCTTTCCTCATAGTCGATTAAATTTCTGTTTTCCCATGTTAAGAGTTTTTGGTCTATTTCTCTCTTGAGTTGGTCCGTTGGGTTCTTTCCAAGTTGTTCATAATATTTGGGATTTGATAATTGGCTCATCGCTTCCTCCATGTAAAGGTTCTTATCCCAGATCACCACGTTTCCACCCTTATCAGCCATTTTTATTTCCACATTTATGTCGTTGATGAGGGTTGTTAGAGCAGCTCGTTCCTGCGCGGTTAAGTTGTCTTTGAATTTTGTTTTTGGAATGTTGTATAAGTCCTGTATAACCGCCTCCTGGAAGATATCAATTTTATTGCCTGGAGTGAGTTGTGGATAGAATTTGGATTTGGCCTTCATTTTGCTTGTCCCAGCTCCTAGTTGTGGTATAGCTGAGGTTAAAGATATTTCGTTATCTTCCTCTGCATTCAGATTAAGGAGGGTCAAGTACCCATCAGCGTCCTTCACCGTTAGGTCTGAAAATGGTTTCATGGGAATTCTGTGGACTTGAGGTTTGTTTTGTCTCTCTATGAAATGTTTAGCCAATTTAATCTTTCGAATATATAGATATAAATCTATCCTTGTTTGAGCTAAATCCATTTTTCTTGTTGGACAGAAATTTATGCCCCTTTTGAGTAGAGTCGTTTCAGCTGGTGTTATTATTCTTTTTGATAAATTGACTACTTGTAATTCTTCCATCATTTGACTTTCTTCTGTCTCATCCCCCTCGTTTCTGGGCCACTTTGTAAGTTTTGTGCGCTTTCTTCTCCTGCCTCTTCTGGTTTTTTTTGTTGTTGTTGTTGCTGGTTTCTTGGTCTGGGTTGCCAAGATCTTCCACGGCCTCTTCCTCTTCCTCGTGTTGGTCTGGGCGCCCCCTGCTCCTGTTCCCATTGCCGCTGTTGGAGCACGAGGCGCATGTCTCCTAAAAAACGCTTCTGTTCTTCGTCTAGGTTTGTGTCTTCATCTGCCAATTCATTTGATGTAATTGAGGATAGGCTGGAGGATGAGATGTTTTTGGTTTGTGATGGTTTCTTATAGAGATCATATTTTCGGGCAAACGTAAAAATTCTGCCCTCAGCATAGTCATTTGCATCTCGTACAAATTTATTGTGTTTTCTCAATCTCACGGTTTCCTCATGTTTCTCGATTTGTTGTTCTAAATCCTCTTTGAATTTAGTCATTTCTGGATTTAATTTCAAGGCTTCCAGTTCTTTTTCCACTTCCTTCAATTGTTCCTTAATTTTTTCCAGGGCAATCTCAATATGCCTGACCAGTATCTTTATTAAGCCCAGTGAAGAATTTAGGATGTATGACCCCCATTCCTGTAGCAACTCGTTGGTTACATCCTGCTGGCTAGGCATCAACATTATTCTTAGGCCTCTTGGGACCCTTTCTGCTTCCAAGTATTTACGTAGTGCAATTACTTCCCACGATTTGTTGATTTCTTTTCTGGTTAATTTTTCCCAGGCTCTGATTTTCCCTTTTGTGTCATCTTTTGGTGTGTCACTCTGTTTGGCTTGAACTTTCTCCATGTTCCCCTTGTCGAACATATTAGTGACAAGTTCCTTTCTCTTAGCCTCTCTTTGCTCCATTTCTTCTTCAAAGCTGTGATTTGCTGCTCTGGTTCAATTACTTCGATTTATTGTTTTCGTTCTGTTTCTGTAACTGACTGCCGGCTATTTTGAAAACTTACTGGGCCGTTTCTGGTTTCCTAATGGATATGAATGTTATTGGATGAATGCGCGTATCTCACTGTGTGTAACGCGCTCTTTTCCACAAATTTTTAAACCTTCAGAAACATGTGCCTTTCGTTTCCAGTTGCCGTTTGCGTAATCGCTAGGTTTGCCTTTGGTTTTAAGGTTATTCTGCCGTTTAGGAAAAGCCCAGACTACTCGTTTATTATTCCGTTGCTATAGAGACTGAGAGAGGGGGATCCCTTCTCACCTCGGACGTATATCTCCGGGCAGCGTGGGTGCCCGTCCTCCTTCAAAGTCTCCCGAGTCTGTTTCCTTTGGCTCAGACTTTTGATGCGATGAGCGCCACAAGAGGAATTCAAAATAAACCCAGATTGGTTCCGCTCTCCTCTTGTTTCTCGGCGCTGCTGGCAAGTGCGTTGCTTCACGCGGTAGAACCAAACCGCAATGTATTCAAGCTGCGTTTGTCCCCAGGGCCTCCCGGGTTCAAAACAAAAGAAGCCGCCACTCCAGTCAGGGTGTTTTTCAGAAATCCATCATTTTATTATTCGAACCTCTGCAGCATGTTATCACAGCGAAAACCAACGCGTTTCGTGAGCTCCCAACTCACTTGATCACGGTTGTTACAAACACTGTTTGCTGAGAATAATTTAAAAGGGAGTCCCTCCCCCCCATCGGTCACATGATTTCGACCATGTGTTTCTATCACACTATGGCCTTCTGGGATTCGTAGTTTTGACATTACAAAATGTAATTTCATGTTATTTTCACAAGAAAAACTTTTTTCACACCCCTTTCCCGCTGGTTGACTGTTTTTGTAAATCCCTTTTCTGTTATTTACATTCACAATTGCTTATATACAGGAAAGCTATACTTATTCTTTTTGCTTTTTTCAGCTATGACCCAGTGAATTAAAATTTGTATCAGCTTTACAATGCAAAAAATAAATTTCAAAATTTATTTTTTGCATTGTAAAGCTGATACAAATTTTAATTCACTGGGTCATAGCTGAAAAAAGCAAAAAGAATAAGTATAGCTTTCCTGTATATAAGCAATTGTGAATGTAAATAACAGAAAAGGGATTTACAAAAACAGTCAACCAGCGGGAAAGGGGTGTGAAAAAAGTTTTTCTTGTGAAAATAACATGAAATTACATTTTGTAATGTCAAAACTACGAATCCCAGAAGGCCATAGTGTGATAGAAACACATGGTCGAAATCATGTGACCGATGGGGGGGAGGGACTCCCTTTTAAATTATTCTCAGCAAACAGTGTTTGTAACAACCGTGATCAAGTGAGTTGGGAGCTCACGAAACGCGTTGGTTTTCGCTGTGATAACATGCTGCAGAGGTTCGAATAATAAAATGATGGATTTCTGAAAAACACCCTGACTGGAGTGGCGGCTTCTTTTGTTTTGAACCCGGGAGGCCCTGGGGACAAACGCAGCTTGAATACATTGCGGTTTGGTTCTACCGCGTGAAGCAACGCACTTGCCAGCAGCGCCGAGAAACAAGAGGAGAGCGGAACCAATCTGGGTTTATTTTGAATTCCTCTTGTGGCGCTCATCGCATCAAAAGTCTGAGCCAAAGGAAACAGACTCGGGAGACTTTGAAGGAGGACGGGCACCCACGCTGCCCGGAGATATACGTCCGAGGTGAGAAGGGATCCCCCTCTCTCAGTCTCTATAGCAACGGAATAATAAACGAGTAGTCTGGGCTTTTCCTAAACGGCAGAATAACCTTAAAACCAAAGGCAAACCTAGCGATTACGCAAACGGCAACTGGAAACGAAAGGCACATGTTTCTGAAGGTTTAAAAATTTGTGGAAAAGAGCGCGTTACACACAGTGAGATACGCGCATTCATCCAATAACATTCATATCCATTAGGAAACCAGAAACGGCCCAGTAAGTTTTCAAAATAGCCGGCAGTCAGTTACAGAAACAGAACGAAAACAATAAATCGAAGTAATTGAACCAGAGCAGCAAATCACAGCTTTGAAGAAGAAATGGAGCAAAGAGAGGCTAAGAGAAAGGAACTTGTCACTAATATGTTCGACAAGGGGAACATGGAGAAAGTTCAAGCCAAACAGAGTGACACACCAAAAGATGACACAAAAGGGAAAATCAGAGCCTGGGAAAAATTAACCAGAAAAGAAATCAACAAATCGTGGGAAGTAATTGCACTACGTAAATACTTGGAAGCAGAAAGGGTCCCAAGAGGCCTAAGAATAATGTTGATGCCTAGCCAGCAGGATGTAACCAACGAGTTGCTACAGGAATGGGGGTCATACATCCTAAATTCTTCACTGGGCTTAATAAAGATACTGGTCAGGCATATTGAGATTGCCCTGGAAAAAATTAAGGAACAATTGAAGGAAGTGGAAAAAGAACTGGAAGCCTTGAAATTAAATCCAGAAATGACTAAATTCAAAGAGGATTTAGAACAACAAATCGAGAAACATGAGGAAACCGTGAGATTGAGAAAACACAATAAATTTGTACGAGATGCAAATGACTATGCTGAGGGCAGAATTTTTACGTTTGCCCGAAAATATGATCTCTATAAGAAACCATCACAAACCAAAAACATCTCATCCTCCAGCCTATCCTCAATTACATCAAATGAATTGGCAGATGAAGACACAAACCTAGACGAAGAACAGAAGCGTTTTTTAGGAGACATGCGCCTCGTGCTCCAACAGCGGCAATGGGAACAGGAGCAGGGGGCGCCCAGACCAACACGAGGAAGAGGAAGAGGCCGTGGAAGATCTTGGCAACCCAGACCAAGAAACCAGCAACAACAACAACAAAAAAAACCAGAAGAGGCAGGAGAAGAAAGCGCACAAAACTTACAAAGTGGCCCAGAAACGAGGGGGATGAGACAGAAGAAAGTCAAATGATGGAAGAATTACAAGTAGTCAATTTATCAAAAAGAATAATAACACCAGCTGAAACGACTCTACTCAAAAGGGGCATAAATTTCTGTCCAACAAGAAAAATGGATTTAGCTCAAACAAGGATAGATTTATATCTATATATTCGAAAGATTAAATTGGCTAAACATTTCATAGAGAGACAAAACAAACCTCAAGTCCACAGAATTCCCATGAAACCATTTTCAGACCTAACGGTGAAGGACGCTGATGGGTACTTGACCCTCCTTAATCTGAATGCAGAGGAAGATAACGAAATATCTTTAACCTCAGCTATACCACAACTAGGAGCTGGGACAAGCAAAATGAAGGCCAAATCCAAATTCTATCCACAACTCACTCCAGGCAATAAAATTGATATCTTCCAGGAGGCGGTTATACAGGACTTATACAACATTCCAAAAACAAAATTCAAAGACAACTTAACCGCGCAGGAACGAGCTGCTCTAACAACCCTCATCAACGACATAAATGTGGAAATAAAAATGGCTGATAAGGGTGGAAACGTGGTGATCTGGGATAAGAACCTTTACATGGAGGAAGCGATGAGCCAATTATCAAATCCCAAATATTATGAACAACTTGGAAAGAACCCAACGGACCAACTCAAGAGAGAAATAGACCAAAAACTCTTAACATGGGAAAACAGAAATTTAATCGACTATGAGGAAAGAAAATATTTAACAGTCGATTTTCCCCGCATGGCAACCATGTACTTCCTGCCTAAAATTCACAAAAATCCCACTAGACCACCAGGAAGACCAATAGTTTCAGCAAACGGATCATTGATGGAACCGATGGGAAATTTCATTGATTTCTTCTTAAGACCATTTGTGGAAAATCTAAAATCTTACTTGAAAGATACTACAGACTTTGTGTGTACTATCTCTGATTTGGTTTGGCAGGATAACTATTGGCTAATATCCATGGATGTTATCGGACTGTATACAAACATTGATAATGATTTGGGACTAATGGCTTGTAAACACTTTCTGGAAAGACGCAACATACACTATAAAGAACATAATGACATGCTGTATGAAATGATCAAATTATTACTCTCCAACAACATCTTCTTCTTTGGAGAACAACTCTATCGCCAACGAAGTGGCGCGGCAATGGGTTTCTCATTCAGTCCAAGCTATGCTTGTATAGCAATGGGTTGGTGGGAGGAAGAGATAGCCTGGAATCAACAAAATGCCAAGTACACCCAACACATTGTACAATGGAAAAGATTCATTGATGATCTATTCATAGTGTGGAGGGGAAGTGAAAGTGAATTTGAAGAGTACTTTGAACTTCTGAATAACAGTACAAAAGATCTAAAATTCACCTACACAAAAAGCAGGCAATCAATATCCTTCTTGGATACGGAAGTATATATCCAAAACAACAAAGTGGAAACTACCTTACACAGGAAGACAACGGCCACAAATTCGACATTGGAAGCCACAAGCTTTCATCAACCCGCCCTAATATCGAGCATACCATACGGAGAGTTTCTCCGTGTGAAACGAATATGTAGTGAAAAAGCAGAATGGGAGAAACACAGTGCAAGAACAATGGAGAGATTTCATAAGAGGAAATATGGAAAAAACCTGACGAGAAAATGTTGGGAGAGAGCCAATGAAAAATCAAGGGCAGAGTGTTTGAAACCCCAAACAAAAGAAAAAGAAATGGAAGAGCCAATAAGACTGATACTGGACTATAGCAAGGAAGCAAAAGAAGTGATCCAAATCCTAAGAAAAAATTGGAAATTATTAAAACTGGATCCGACAATTGGCAAAAAAATGGGTGATCACCCAGTGGTTACATACCGCAGAACCAAAAATCTGAAGGACCAATTGATCCATAGCCATTTCATGAATCGCAAAAAGACACCCTGGCTGAAAACAATTGGATTCAACAAATGTCACAATTGCAAAGTCTGCGAGATAGCTAAACCAACGAAACAAATTGAAATGGCCAATGGAAAAATTTGGAAGATCAAGGAACTAATCACTTGCAAAAGCCAGTATACAGTCTATCTAATTGAATGTCCGTGCAAGCTACGCTATATAGGAAGTACCATTTGTGAACTTAAAAAGCGTATCTTGGAACATACTAGGGCCACAATAAACAAGGATAGAGGAAATGCTGTGGCCAAACACATGGAGACAAATCATAATGGCAACTGGCGACACTTGAAATTTCTAGGATTGGAAACTTTGCCCCCAACAGAACGGGGAGGACATCGAGAAAAATTGTTGCGCCAAAAGGAATCACGCCACATCTTGAACTTTCGAACAATGACCCCTTTTGGCCTGAACCAGTCCGAAGAACTTTATGTACACATCTAAAAATAAGGAAAGCCTCTCTGAATGTACTCCATAAGAACTAATTTCCCTCCATAAACCCATGGCACACAACATTAAATAACTAACTTCTGGGACATTTGATAACATAATTCAACACCCCATTCAATGTCAGCCCACTAGAGGGCTTCAAAAGGTCGAAATGAGAAATTTAAAATGATCCCCTTGGTTTGTTTATTATAATTTTGAAAACGAATGTTGAAAAGGTTTAAATAATGCATAGTACTGGAAACACTCAACTTGCATCAAACCCAATACAAATGATAAGCAATGCATACATATGACTAAGTCAGCCCACTTGAGGGCTTTAATTTCTTTTGAAATTTATTTTTTGCATTGTAAAGCTGATACAAATTTTAATTCACTGGGTCATAGCTGAAAAAAGCAAAAAGAATAAGTATAGCTTTCCTGTATATAAGCAATTGTGAATGTAAATAACAGAAAAGGGATTTACAAAAACAGTCAACCAGCGGGAAAGGGGTGTGAAAAAAGTTTTTCTTGTGAAAATAACATGAAATTACATTTTGTAATGTCAAAACTACGAATCCCAGAAGGCCATAGTGTGATAGAAACACATGGTCGAAATCATGTGACCGATGGGGGGGAGGGACTCCCTTTTAAATTATTCTCAGCAAACAGTGTTTGTAACAACCGTGATCAAGTGAGTTGGGAGCTCACGAAACGCGTTGGTTTTCGCTGTGATAACATGCTGCAGAGGTTCGAATAATAAAATGATGGATTTCTGAAAAACACCCTGACTGGAGTGGCGGCTTCTTTTGTTTTGAACCCGGGAGGCCCTGGGGACAAACGCAGCTTGAATATATATATATATATATATATATATATATATATATATATATATATATATTAATTTGTAATTATGTTTACATTTGCTAATATAAATGGTAAACGAATTCTTGCATATTTATTAATCATTTAGGCGTTTAAATAGCCATTTAACACCATAAAAAAGGTAATCTTATTAGAAAAAACTGAGTTATTCAAATCACATCACAGGACTGAATTGAAAACCAACAATAACAAATCCGAAGAGAACCTTCCAACTCATTCCTGCCTGACCCTACAGCACAGATGCTCAGATAACGTGAATAAGGCCTTGTCGGCGCGTGCAAACTCGGATCAAAGGGTCACGGATAGAAAGAGTGGGAGAGAGACACAAAAAACGTGCACAGCTGACTCCTGGTTGTAGTTACAGTCTTTACCATGTATGTGTCGACCTAAGAGGGCCCAAAATCGATTGTAAGATTCGGAATAATAATTTATTGCCCCCCAAAAGTGAGGTAGTTGCCTGAATTCTGATTTATCCTGAGTTTACGAGATGAGTGCACATTTGTTTACAGTATTTTCTAATACTTCATCACTCGTTGTTTCATTCTCTTGTTCTTTTGAGCTCAGCCCATCTGATGCAGAATGTAAATAAACATGCTGTGAATTTTTTCCGCATCTCTCTCTGACACTGTTTACCACTTTCCCTCCACATGGATGTCTTTGTGTGTCTCTCCCCTCTCGTTTTTCTTTTGATATAGATATTTTGATATATAGAAGGTTTTTTTAAATAATTTGTTAGATTACAGTATAAGCATTTGTTTACGTATATGAATTGTGAATGAGTTTTTGTAATTGATGCAAAGGGTCTTTTTATGAAAGAATAATGTTTTTAATATGTTTTTACTGTGCGTCTAAATAAAATTTCTATATTTTATATATAAAATTGCTTTTGTTTATGCTTTTGCTTAGTGAAGCTTTGTGTCCAAGACCAATATTTGGGCATACTTACTCAGTTACTCACCCAAGGGAAACTGTTCACTCTACTGTTCATTACAAGTGACCTGGGGCCTTATTTATGAAGGCCTTGCGCCACCGGTGCGTCACTTTTTCCCATGTTAAAAGTGACGCACCGGTGGCGCAAGGCCTTCATAAATAAGGCCCCTGGTATTTTGGCCAGTATCTATAGGATCCAATATAATTAGAATCTTTTGGGTCAGAGCGGACCCGCCTACATGAACCACCACCTGAACTTCCATCAGCCAACCAGACACCTCTGCTCCACGACGCTTTCTCCAACCCTCACCCCTGCACCCGACGTAGCAGATACAGAAGTTGCTCCTTCTTCTTCCTAGCAGCGAAGACATGGAACAAACTACCCTTTTATCTGCGGACTTCCACATCTCTTTCAGAGTTCCGAAGGTCCCCGAAGAATTGGCTATTCGGCTTATTAACCAGACCCTGCCTAAATACCCACACGGGTGACAAGTAGCGCTCTACAAATATACGGATTGATTGTAGATTGAAAGTATCAGGTTCGAAATTAACTCCCAGTTAAGAGTTGGTTCCCAGGAAAAGAGACTAACATGAAGGTTTTGGTACCAAATACACCAAAGTCCAGCTAATTGGCGGCCATTTTTCCCAGAAAAACTTTGGCAGGCTTGACCTGCTGAAATTTGTGGGGTTAAATTACAGAAATACAGTATTAGCTGGCAAGCTCCTGATTCCGATATGTGTGGCAACAGAGGTTACCACACATATCGCAATGAACCAGGCCACTCATAATGAGCACCTATACAAGTTACACTGGACCGGGAAACATCCTTTACAACGAAACTTTTACGACGCAAAGCTATTACAACGCAGGTTGTACTACGCATACCTTTACAACGCATTACACTGGGGGGCGCTCTAGGATAGGGAATAAGTTTAATTTACTATCCAACACCTTCCCTAGTGTCCACGGGAACTGGAGTTGGAATAGTAAATTAAACTATTAACTATCCAGCACCCCAAAGTGTAATGCGTTGTAAAGGTATGCGTAGTAAAACCTGCGTTGTAACAGCATGCTTTGTAAAAGCATGCGTTATAATGTCATACATCCCACTGGACCATATCAAGAACTCCTGTCTTTTTCCCTTGGGAAGCTTTAGATACATAGATCAGTGATGGTGGAAATTTGCTTTTAACCATTCACTGTGGGGTTCTGGAGAAGGACTACTTAGTTTCCTTGCCAGGGTATTAAAACAAATCTAAGAGAGCAGGGTTTTGACCTTAATAACGGGAGATGATGACAACAGTTGCCATCAATTTTTTTGATTGTTTCTATACCACAACCCAATTTTCTGTCCAAAAACGATCACATTGGTTTTATCTAGATTCAACTGAATACAATTGTTCATACAATAAAATGTTAAGGTAAAGACCAGTATCTGCAGGCTATTTTACAAAGTTAATTATAAAAACAAATTTTTCCCTTGGAGGTAATCCACTGTGCAGAGTTGGTACAGGTAAGTGACTGCACTCAGTCTGTAGAAAGGATGCATTTAGAGTGTTTTAAATACTGTTTGCATTGATTATATTTTGTTTTAAAAAGTTCCGAACCAGAAATGCAACCTCATGTCCTTTTGGAACAAGTAACCTGTAATCACTAACTTTGCATCTCTGCCGTCCTGCTGTAGACATCACATACTTCTCTTTAAGTTGATGGCCCCCACTTATGTGTTTAAAAAGGCTATTCACTTTATCTCTGTCTTTTACTGCACTGTCCTCCCATAGCGCACCTAGACCGAGAGCATCAGCGGATGGAGGGGGGACCGGGGGACAGGTGAAAGGTAGTAAAGCACCTCATTGGAACTAATTCATACAACTCCTCAAAGTAGTATATTAAAGTTAGCCTGCAGTCCGTGATACTATTCTCACGCAACCATAGTCTCCTGATAGCAGGTCTTTGCTCATATCTCCCCACTTCGTACTAGTACATTTGCATCAGTGCCTTTCGCCATCTTTGCACACATTGCAGGATTTACTGCCCCTACATGTTGCTGTTGTTTTCTTCCACCTCCAGGAAATGCCTCTGACCCTAGTAAACTCTTAACAGTTTTTAACCATTGACTCAACGCCACACTCATCTTCAACACTACCCCTTTCAGCCCGGGAGACGACCTTTACTTGCGCCGGAGGGCGCTGTAAGCTAAGGAATAGTACAATTTACTATCCAACACCTTCCCTACTGTATGTTGACTGGTGTTAGAATAGTAAATCGTACTATCCCCAAGTTCAGCGCCCTCCAGCGCAAGTCAATGAAACGACTTGCATTGTAAAACCTGCGTTGTAAGTAACCACGATCAACATGATCGCGCAGTATCGTCATACATTCTTTCAGCCCAGGGTAGAGATGGGCCCTCCAGTGCTTATGCGGTAGCCTCCTGCGTGAGCGTGGAAGTTCTAGCATCTGTGTGGACCGCCTTGCTATGTCTGTCTATCTGTTCATACAACACATCTCCACAAGTGCGGATCTCTTGTGCATCTTCTTAAGATTTGTCTGTGTGTCTGTCAGGAAGCTGCGGTCTATTTCTGTTACCGTCAACATGATGCTATTAAAGTTCATTAGAGGTTTTGTCAGGGAGTCAACGATGACTCTTTGCCTTTGAGTTAAACCTGCGGGCTCCATTGCTAAAGTGCCTTGGAACTGCCCGGTGGATTCCACTGGTGGTCTTGCCACAACCTCTTGCAACTCCTTGGGTAGGGCGAGGACACCACCCTCTCAGAGATAACAATGGTACCTGGTACCCTTCACTTGATCAGTTTGGGCAAGTTCTTGTGCCAGATATTTCCTCTGCTGACTTCAGAATCTAGGGTGCCCCACCAGTTCAGCCTGGCTTCATTCCACATGTACCCCTGCACTACCTGTCATGCTGGGGCAATGCACCAGGAATCCCTGTAGATCTGTAGCATGCCCATGGCCGCACTGCAGATTGTTTATGCAAACCATGGTAGTTTAGAGATCCTTTCTACAGTTCCAAATATCGACTCACTTCTTCAGCATGGAGACGGGAGCGATTCTCGACGGCAGCACGGACTTCGCTGTGGACAATCTCCTACCAGTCATGAGGGGTATCAGAGCCCCTTCCTCTTGCACTCCTTGGGCACCAGCAAGGACTCATTCAAGAGTCGTCCCCATTGATCGATGCTTGGCAATGAGGAGATCCTTTCTACATCTCCAAATATCGACTCACTTCTTCAGCAAGGAGTCGGGAGCGATTCTCGACAGCATCACAGACTTTGCTGTGGACAATCTCCTACCAGTCATGAGGGGTATCAGAACCCCCTTCCTCTTGCACTCCTTGGACACCAGCAAGGACTCATTGAAGAGTCGTCTCCATTGATCGATGCTTGGCAATGAGGAGATCCTTTCTACATCTCCAACTATCGACTCACTTCTTCAGCATGGAGTCGGGGGCGATTCTCGAAGGCAGCACGGACTTCGCTGTGGACAATCTCCTACCAGTCACGAGGGGTATCAGAACCCCTTCCTCTTGCACTCCTTGGGCACCAGCAAGGACTCATTCAAGAGTCGTCTCCATCGATCGATGCTTGGCAATGAGGAGTTACACCATTGAAGCGGGTGGAAACAGGCTCTGGTAGTAAAGGCAGCGGAAGGTCTGCAGAAGGACATTTGTAGCGCGGACAGATATACCCCACGCCTTCCATCAAAAGGTTTAATATTGCAAGAGGAGCTTTAGTGCTGGGATAGACTGACTTTGCGAGGTGCATCATATATGATGTTCAGTGATGATTTAGAGGTTTCCTGAAGTTACCTTTTGCATGGCCTTGAAGAAGAAGAAGTTGGCATGACCAGTTGTTGCATGTTGGTTGGAAGCACTAGAAGTAGGTGTTCAGGGCTCAGCCTCTGCTGTGTACATAGAACCCTCACAAATAGACACACCCCACGAAGACTAGAGCTACATAGAGAATCCAAGACACAAGCCAAACACTAGATGCAGCACATTTTTGCCCCCACAGAAAAAAACAACAATATAAAAATAAATAATGAAAAGAACAGAATGGGTACCATGGCAGGCCCGATATATTTTAAGCATGCAATATGTAACTAAACTCCTCTCCCCCTATAGAGTTTAGTCTTATTCAGATGTTTCTATAACTGGTGAAATTTGAGCTATTCTTCAAAATGTGCTTTAAAAATATGCAAAGTAGAAAAAAACCTATTTGGTCCGTTATGCAGAATTGATTGGTGCTGAATCAAAGTTTGGTGCGGTTTGTTCGTTAAATATATTAAAAAAAGTTCTATAAACAAAAAAGAAAAAAAACCAACAGTGAACTGAAACACTGAAGTTCTACATGAAATCGATTCTAACAAGATATATAAATAACCTACAGCACACTTTCTAGACTACTCACATGGATGAACAGCAACTACAACTGACAACCACATTGGGCCCGATTCACAGAATGAACTTAAGACTCAATCTTAAACTTACTACCATTTTGGTATTCACAGAATGCACTTACTACTTTTGGTATTCACAGAATGAACTTACTAATTTTGGCATTCACAGAATGAACTTACTAATTTTGGTATTCACAGAAGTTAGGATTTTGTCTTAAGACAGACTTAAGACAGACTTAAGACAAAATCCTAACTTCTGTGAATACCAAAAGTAGTAAGTTTAGGGTTTTGTCTTAAGTTCATTCTGTGAATCGGGCCCATAGTACAGTCAGTACAGCTAACAATCCACAACCTTCCACATGAACAAAACAATATGCAAGCATATAACAAAACAACCAGCAACACTCGTCTTCCAACTAATAACCCTGAAGCAAAGTGACCTCCTTATGCACACCCACATTCAAAGCAATAATTCAATTCCAACATACCCAACCTACCCAGGGAAAAGAGAAAGCAAGAAGAAATGCAACAGAAAATTACTAGATGTAGGTGTGGGACACACAGGCCACTGCAGTAAACAGGCCACCCACTGTAGTACACTCCTTTACCTCACACATATCAACTCTTCGCAATCAAGGCAACAGGCAGAGAGGCCCAATGAAAGATGTGAGCTCTAAGTACAACATCTGGTATCTCACTCCAGAGCATGGCATCCCACCTGGTGGCGTTCACACCACCATACACACAGAACCACAGCGGTGGTTGTCCCGCCCAGAAGAAGTAAGCACCCTCCATCCAAATATGGCAGATCTATGTGCATCCCACCCAAAGCAGTACACCCACTTAATTCACATATAACACATTAATGGCTATCTCAGTCAGTGGGAAAAACACGCCTCCTGCAGGGACACATCAAGTTTGCACAAGACAACAAAAATATAAAAGAGCCCTAAACACATGTAAACCAATCAAAGCAGTTGTATTACAGAGAAACAGGGGGCACATTCAGGCTTACTTGGCGTACATCGTCATAATGTAATTTAACTAAATTCTCTGAGTTACTCACATATGAGAAAGTGTATTCCGTTGAAATAGTTTTCAACACAAAGTTTTGTGTGACTTGTAATAAAAGGTACTATATGTTATAGTAGAGAAGGTGAGATCAGCTAAACTCAAATCATTGGGCATAAAAGCAACCTTAGGACAAGGCACCATAAGTGTCCATTAGCAAGCAATTCCATCATCATCTAAACCGGGGGACAGAAACACTTAGCGACTGATTCACTGTGGTAACTTAGACTTCTGAATAGTTTATACTTTTGAGTAAGTTTACTAATTTTCCTTATTCCCAAAATCCGAGTGTAAGTTTATACTTTTAAAAAAAAAATTGAAATTGCAGTAATTCCAGCACCACACATGGCCAATTACAGCTAATGCAACACACTTCCATACAAAATAACTGAGGTAGGGTATTAAAATAAAACTTCTCAGGAAATAATGTTAAATTACATTTCTTTAAATAGTTCAAAATATGAATAAGTATAATTTAAAGTTACAAAAACATAAAAAGCACATATTTATTACATTTAAAGTCGACCCTGAGCACACAATTAGTAAGCTTAATAGTCCATACAGTGCTTAATTTGTTAAAAAAAATGAAGTGCAGGTGTTGAAAATGTTGCCAAGGAGGCTACAGCTCACTTCTTCCTCCGGTGAGCCACACTTTCAACACTCTCACTGCCGCAGTCTCTGTCTTCTAACCTTGATCAGTTGTCTGTCCCCTACGTCTTTGCTCTAAGAGTCTATCTTCTAACCTCTCTAATTGTTTTCTATCATCTTTGATAGAAAATATTATTCGCTGCATTTCTGATTTGCCCTCTATTCATTCTACCCGTGCCCTTTTTCCTCTTCACTTTTATCCATGCTCTGCTCTCTCTCTCTTCCCTAGATCTTGGCTCTTTATGATCACTCTTCAAGCAGTGATTAGCTGTGTCTCCATTTTATCATTTGTCTGCTTTTTTCCTCTGCCCTGTCCTCTACATCCTTTCATTCTATCTTCTCTCTTCTTAATGCTCTCTTCTTGACATCATGGCTGCTTTCTCTTTGTATCTGATTTGCTCTCCTTTTCTTCTACTTAGCTCAGTTTTATCTCTCTTCTCTCCTGTTGTTTCTTTCTCCTCTTTACTCCTGGTCTCTCTCTCATTTATAACACTGCTGCTCAGGCCGGGACTGGCCGTTGCTCCGCAAGGGTGGGGGCCGGTTTTGGGCCTCTGGGGGGCGTTTTTGTTACAGGGCCTCAAAATTGGTCTGTTCAGAGCAATCCCTACGTGCTCTTACCATCTCTCCATACGGAATGGCATTTATTTGGCAACGAGGATAACAGCTCTCTGTATGTAGTAGTGCATTGCAACTTGTACTTTTATGGTACATTTTACTGCATATCTTGTTTTCTTTAATATACAGTTCAACATCTAGGAAGGCAATTCTTTGAATATCATAGTGTGTAGTAAATCTCAAGTTAAATTTGTTGGAATTCAAATATCCAAAGAAGTCCTCTAATTCAGAAGTTGTCCCTGTACATATTAAAAAACAGTTGTTGATGTACCTGCCCCAATAATAAATACTGTCAATCCATTGTCTGCCCCTTGGATCCCAGATCCATTCGGCCTCAAACCATCCCATGAAGAGATTGGCAAAAGACGGAGCGAATCCGGAACCCATGGCAGTCCGGAGTCTTTGCTGTACCACTTATTTTCAAATAAAAACACATTATTTTCGAGTATCAATTTCGTCATTTCAAGTAGCATCATGATATGTTCAAAATATTCCACAGGGCGTTTGTTAAAAAATGACTGTAGAGCACTAAAGCCTAAATGGTGGTGTATAATGGGACAGAGGTGCGCATGTAGTGCCCCCACGCACATGTGAACAAAGTGCTCTCTAACACTAAGGCGGCCCTTTTCCTGACCTGCAGCACAAGCCGCAGTGTAAGAAAGCAGTTTTCCGACTTCCAACACTGCAGTCAAATTGTAATTTGATGGTCGGACCACCGCCTGCTTGGTGGGCGGTCCCTAGACCACTGTGTAGGAAAGTGGCTTCCGACCATCCGGCATCATAGTGATGCTCTTTGTTTTTTTTAAAGAAAATCCTGCTGGTGCTTGCACCAGTAGGATTCTTTTTAGCAGTGCTACTGATGAACTGTTCATGTTAGCCACACTACAGCGGTAAAGTGGCTGAATGAATGGTTGGTCAGCCGCAGTGAAGTGGTTAACTCTTGGGAAGTAATTTGGAGGAAATTGCACTTATCTCAAATACTCTCCACTACTAATGTTAGAAAAGTACATTTGCCTCCTAAAGTATTTAAAAGAAACTTGCACGTAGAACAGTAAATTAATCTTATCTACATGGGTATTGTGTTTTCTACCCTGTGAGGATTGCCAAAGGTATTGTAGTCATACGCATTTCAGGCTAGATGTACTAATACGCTGGTTGCAAAAAGTGGGCACAATTTATGACCAGTATTTTTGTAACCAGTTTAGAATTTTGCAAGCCAACCTTTGCACCGATAGGTCGATTACCAAAATTCTGAATCACAGTGGGTCACAGTTCCACCGACTTCATTAATATTCATGCAGTAGGTTGCATATTGTGACTCATTCGGTTTGGTGGCTTTTAAAGGGATGGGCAGGGTATGCCCAGACGTGGGTCCCTTGCTCACTTTGCCACTGGATTCAAGATAGCCTGGCTGATGAGGGTTATGAACCCGAAACCGGTCTCAGGATGCTTGTTTCCGGTCCAGGGAAGACATGGCTTGGCAGTTTGGGCTGGACTGTTCCCATGAGGCACAGGGTCAGACTGAGTTGCATATGGCGATGTAGGAACTGGGGTGGTGGAGTGACCTAAAGAATTATGATGGATTAAACCCAGATCGGTTGACTGGGGGTGAGTGTTTGATTTGCTCAAATGCTCCGTCCATCATCCCCTTTGGTATTGCTTTGTTCGCCCTAAGTTGGCAGAGTATGCCCAGACGTGGGTCCCTTGCTCACTTTGCCTCTGGAGTCAAGGTAGCCTGGCTGATGAGGGTTATGAACCTGAAATCGGTCCCAGGATGCTTGTTTCTGGTCCAGGGAAGACATGGCTTGGCAGTTCGGGCTGGACTGTTCCCATGAGGCACGGGGTCAGACTGATTTGCATATGGCCATGTCTGAACTGAGGTGGTGGAGTGAGCTAAAGAATGATTATGGATTAAACCCAGATCAGTTGACTGGGGGTGAGTGTTTGATTTGCTCAAACGCTCCGTCCATCATCCCCTTTTGTATCACGACATTGCACAGAACACAAAGACCAACACTGACCTCTTACAAGTGAGAGTGGTGTCCGCGATTAGGAGAGAGCGAATGCCAAAAGTCATTTTTGTGCAGGTGTTCGAACTGAGATAACACGGTCCTCCGTCATGCCTACTTGGCTTTTGGCATTCGCTCTCTCCTAATCGCGGACAACACTCTCACTTGTAAGAGGTCAGTGTTGGTCTTTGTGTTCTGTGAAATGTCGTGGGCATCATTCAGATTTTTAAAGATCGCTTCCAGCATGGAATGGTTCTCCTGTTTGTCTCTGACTGGTGATTCCAGAATTGTGGGGTCTTATCTGGATTTTTTGAGGCCGACCTTGCCCTCCTTCTCATTGTAGACTTTGTGGTCTTTGTGTACTTACTGGATATCAGATCGCTATTGGAGTCAGGGACTGTGCGATTACGCAGCGAACAGCTACGTAGGATATTGCAATGGTAGAGCGCCATTGATGCAAGATACAGGGCCACCATGCTTGAAAGTCGTTCCAAATAAGTTCCAAAGAAGTTACTACAGACCCCGAACTAATTACCACTTTACGCCCTCTAGAGAGTGGAACAGGGTGGCTGTGAGCAGGAAGCACTCAGTGATACAAGGATGATACCGGGAATGGGCGTGCACTCCAGCTGTGCAGAGTGCTTAAAACACTTGAAAGGCATAATTGGCCATGTAGGTTTGGAAGCTGTGAGTGCACAAGTGCACCAAGGGTCCTGTATTGATGTACGCAGCAGGGTAGGACTGCCTCTGAAGGGTCACATCTAGTCAAGTACTCCAGAGGTACTCCACAGGTACTCTACAGGTATTCCACTGGTACTCTGCAGGGGCGTCAGACACTCCGTAATGGAAATAGCATGATACCTGGAGTCGCGCGAGTCAGGTTCTCCACAGGGTTCCGTTCATGAAGGCGAGGGTCGTCTCACAGGGACATGGGTGGAGAAAGGCTATTAACAAGCCCGTTTTGTGTTTCGATCACTGGATGCCATCATCTTGTTTCTGTGTGGCTCTCAGTGGTTGTCCGGGGTTGCGTTGTGGAGGGGTAAGCTTTCAGGGCTTTTAAGTTTTTACTCTCACAAACAAAAAACTTTTTTTTTTTAATTTGATTCGGACCTCACAACAGATCAACAAATACAGATATTAAAAAATTGCACCCCCCCCCCCCCGCCCCACGCGATAGGGTAGGGCTCCCTCTCACAGCGCTTAGAGACCTGACAGTGATTATGCACTCTATAAATGACAATTAAAAATTACAATTATTCTTGGGGCTTGGATAACACTATTGAATTTCTAATTACAAGTGATTGATTAATACTATTTATACAACAAAAAGTTAATAGAAATACTCAGATTAAACGTTTTTAAAACAACATCAAAAAACGTTTCCAAAATTTAAATAAATGATAACATACAAATTCATTTGTGGGATAGTTACACAGCGTAATCAGATCTTGAGCTAACCTGACATTGTATCTTAACTGAATAGGTGAACCGTTGTCTAGCCTCTACTAATCTCAGGTTGGGGCAAATTATTAAAACATGATGCAGATCTTGTTGGCCGCCTTTACTCGGTTATTCTCACCAATCCTGCCACATCCCTCAGTATGAGAGACGCATCAGGCTTTGAGGGAGCGGCCTCTCGTAGCCCTCCTGAGAGCCATGTAGGCCTGCGCTTTCTCTAACCCAGCTGTCTAAGATAGCTGGGATTTTTTTTGTTTAAATAAACGTGTCTGGCTGGCCGTCCTAAGACAGCCTACCAAAGAGACATGCTCATTTTAAAGCGCACTGTCACAGCTCCCTGCTGATGCCGCCGGGCAGCACTGGCCCTTTCCCGTCATGTCACTTAGTTCAGAATGGGTTGATTGCTCAAAAATAAAATGGTAATAAATAAACATTTATACCATTTTTGTATCCAGTTCTGGCCTGGGGGGCGACGCTCCTCCACTCAAACGGAGGAGCAGCGCCTTCTTCCGCCCCTCGTGCTCTGCTTTTCCCTTCCTCGTCTCTACCCACGCCTCCATTGCCACCACACTCCTGCAGTCCTTTTCATTTTCCATGTTCATGCTTTTTATTTACCAATAAAAGTAGTGCTTGTATCATCACACAGCTAAAGACTCAACCATCAGCAGCAGCTGCGTCACTGCACCTTTTTAGGTTTCGCCTGCTGAGAAATCTATTGTTTTTAATAGAAACTTAAAAGGGACATTTATTCTGCCTCCTCTCTTTCCTGGCTTCTTATTGGTTTCTGTGCGTGCCACTTACCTTTCCTCCATTGCTATTGGCTGTAGCATATTTTCCTGCATTTACCAATGCTTGTTCCTCGTCTGCTTCTCTTATCAGTTTCCCGCCACCGAAATACGGTTAACATCCACTTTGGTAGAACTCAATTTTCATAAAGTTTTGTCTTTTACTATCACAGCATTTATTTAACAATTTATCCCCCGGAGAGACGGCCCAGAGAGAGGCCATGTAAGGTGCACATGCGTCAAAAAAGTCAATAGCGATTCTTTAATTGATATTTTTAAGGAATTGCAATTAAAGAATTGCTATTGCCTATGCATGTAGGAATATCAAAAAAATTGTGATTCCTACACATTCCTTAATTGCGACTCGCAAATTGCGAGTCGCAATTTAGGAATTGCTTCCCATTCATTCCTATGGGCCTAGAGGCCCATAAGAATGAATGGGAATTGCATGCGCAATTTTCGAGTACCCAATAGGTACTCGCAATTTGCGCATGCAATTTCAAGGGTGCCAAAAGGACACCCTGCTGCACCCCTGAAATGTGAATGTATCCACATGTTGCGCACACTCATGCCCCAAGGGCATATGTGTGTGTAACATGGGACTTTGAAAAATGCACTTTAGTGCTTTTTTCAAAGAAATCGCAAATTACCATCAACTTTAGATTGACGGTAATTTGCTATTCCTATTTGCGAAATCGCACTTTTTACTGTTTAATGCATTGCATTTAAGGAATCACAATTCGCGATTCATTAATGCAATCTCAATTTAAGTAATAGCAAATTTTGTGATTATTTAAATTGCGATTTTTGCATTTGGAATGATGCATCCCAAATGCAAAAATACCAGTCGCAAAGGGGCAGATTCTGCTAATCTGCCCGTCTGCGACCGGTTTTTATGTTGCTGCATGTGGCCCTAAGTGATTTGCACAGGATGTTGGGTAGCACCCGCCAAACTCAAACCAGACCTCAGCTCTCAAGTCAGCAGCTCTGGCCGCTGGGCCATATCCTCTCCACTCCTGTGTTATCTATCAGGGAGCTCTTTCCTTCTCCCAAGGATGATTGTTCAAAACAGCTCTTTATTCATTACATAGCCGAAACCGATGCATTACCAATGCTTGTTTATTTTTTTCCCCAATCCTACTTTTTTCTCCGATGCTGTACAACACCGCCAAAGGGGCATTAGCAAATCCAATACGTCTCAACAGCAAGAACTATTGGTTTTGCCAATGCTCGTTTTACATTCCCATGCAAGCACTGATCGCATTCCGATACTCTCCGCGTAGGCAAGAGACTCCTTAGTTTTTTTAATTCCAGAAATGATGTTGTAATCAACATTAATTTCCTGCTTCTAAACCTCGCGCACACCAGCCAACCTCATCTCCTTTATAGACCAACCTACAGCCACACACATTCAATCATACACCGGAAGAGAATCCAACACCCGATCAAACTAAAGCCTTATAGCGCCTTGGGACCTGGCCAATGCTGCGAAGCGCTATCATTCGAGAAAGGGTTTGGAAAGCATGAATATAAATACAATGTTATTTTAACTTTTGATACATATGTTTTTGGAGGGACGCGGGCCCTCTGACAGGTTACGGGGGCACCCCCAAGCCCTCGAACAGGGTTCGGGGGCACCGTGCCCGTCTCCGGCTGCTGCAGCACACACTGCCCGGCTGCAGCTCTCTGCCCACTCCAACCCGCACTGAGGGCAGGCCCGGCGGCGGCCCTCAGTGCCTCCCACAATGCTCTCCCGGCTCCACGTGACAGGCTCGTCACACAGTGAGGATTCCTCTTCTGGTTGGGGGAAAAAAAGGAGAAAAAAAATAATAAAAGGAGAAAAAAAAATACTGAGAATGTAGCAAATATCCGGAGGGCGCTCAGGGGCTGGCAGCAGCGGGAGGGAGAACCAGGAAGAAGGGGGCGAGAGTGGAGGAGTGCGCAGGCGCTATGAGAAAGGAGGGAGCGTGTGTGCGAGAGGAGGAGAGCGTGGAGAAGGGAGGGAGTGGGGGAGACTGGAAGAGAAGGGGAGAGACTGAAAGGGAAGGGGGAACTGGAAGGGAGTGAGGGGTAGAGGAAGAGGAGGAAGCGCAGGTGCTGACAGGTGTGGGATAGCGCCTTGAGTCCCTGGCACCGCTCTGCAGCCTCTCACTGTGCGTGAAGGGAGCCTCCAGCCCTTGCCCTGTGGAGAGAGGGGTGTGTGTACCTGCCTTGGAGCAGAGCGCGGGCTTTGCGGATCCCCGCTTTCACCTGTCTCTACGTGTGATCTTAGGCCAATTAAAGGATTCGGACTGCACAGGAGAGACCCTGCCTCCATCAGACCTTGCCACCGCCCGGGCGCCTGCTGGATCCGGGCAGCGTGCTTCTAGGCGCCACCCACCGCCTAAGGGTGTGTGAGAGGCCCGCACCTGGGGGACGGCACTCGGAGGGCTGTTGTCCCCCACACAGCACAGGACGGCTCTGGACCCAGCACCACAACAAGCCGGGAGGAGGCGCACGCTTTCCGCCACCCCCAGGATGCGCTGCCTCCGGAGGGGCCGCCCTTGCATCACGGGGCCCCGGCCGCGGGCCCTGGAGGGCTGAGCCTGGATTGACCCGGAGTGGGCTGAGGTGACGGGGCTCGGAGGCCAGCAGACGGCGCACCATGGACACCTCGGCCAGCCTCAGCGGTGAGCACAACACACGCACGCGCACACTACTGCTGTAGAGAGGCCATGTAAAGGTACACACATACTACTGTGGAGAGGCCATGTAAAGGTACACACATACACACTACTGCTGTAGAGAGGCCATGTAAAGGTACACACATACACACTACTGCTGTGGAGAGGCCATGTAAAGGTACACACATACACACCTCTGCTGTGGAGAGGCCATGTAAAGGTACACACATACACACTACTGCTGTGGAGAGGCCATGTAAAGGTACACACACACACACACACACACACACACACCTCTGCTGTGGAGAGGCCATGTAAAGGTACACACACACACACACACACACACCTCTGCTGTAGAGAAGCCATGTAAAGGTACACACACACACTACTGCTGTGGAGAGGCCATGTAAAGGTACACACACACACACACACACACACCTCTGCTGTGGAGAGGCCATGTAAAGGTACACACACACACACACACACACAGGCCATGTAAAGGTACACACATACACACTACTGCTGTGGAGAGGCCATGTAAAGGTACACACATACACACTACTGCTGTGGAGAGGCCATGTAAAGGTACACACATACACACTACTGCTGTGGAGAGGCCATGTAAAGGTACACACACACACACACACACACCTCTGCTGTGGAGAGGCCATGTAAAGGTACACACACACACACACACACACACACCTCTGCTGTGGAGAGGCCATGTAAAGGTACACACACACACACACACACACACACCTCTGCTGTAGAGAAGCCATGTAAAGGTACACACACTACTGCTGTGGAGAGGCCATGTAAAGGTACACACACACACACACATACACACCTCTGCTGTGGAGAGGCCATGTAAAGGTACACACTACTGCTGTGGAGAGGCCATGTAAAGGTACACACACACACACACACACACACACACCTCTGCTGTGGAGAGGCCATGTAAAGGTACACACACACACCTCTGCTGTAGAGAAGCCATGTAAAGGTACACACACACACACACACACATACCTCTGCTGTGGAGAGGCCATGTAAAGGTACACACACACACACACACACACACCTCTGCTGTGGAGAGGCCATGTAAAGGTACACACATACACACTACTGCTGTGGAGAGGCCATGTAAAGGTACACACATACACACTACTGCTGTGGAGAGGCCATGTAAAGGTACACACACACACACACACACACACACACACACACACACACACCTCTGCTGTGGAGAGGCCATGTAAAGGTACACACACACACACACACACACACACACACACACACACACCTCTGCTGTGGAGAGGCCATGTAAAGGTACACACACACACACACACACACACACCTCTGCTGTAGAGAAGTCATGTAAAGGTACACACACACACACTACTGCTGTGGAGAGGCCATGTAAAGGTACACACACACACACACACACACCTCTGCTGTAGAGAAGCCATGTAAAGGTACACACACACACACTACTGCTGTGGAGAGGCCAGGTAAAGGTACATACACTGCTGTGGAGAGGCCATGTAAAGGTACACACACGCACACACACTGCTGTGGAGAGGCCATGTAAAGGTACACACGCACACACACTGCTGTGGAGAGGCCATGTAAAGGTACACAGATACACACTACTGCTGTGGAGAGGCCATGTAAAGGTACACACACACACACACACACACACCTCTGCTGTGGAGAGGCCATGTAAAGGTACACACACACACACACACACACCTCTGCTGTGGAGAGGCCATGTAAAGGTACACACACACACACACACACACACACACCTCTGCTGTAGAGAAGCCATGTAAAGGTACACACACACACACACTACTGCTGTGGAGAGGCCATGTAAAGGTACACACACACACACACACACACCTCTGCTGTGGAGAGGCCATGTAAAGGTACACACACACACACACACACACCTCTGCTGTGGAGAGGCCATGTAAAGGTACACACACACACACACACACCTCTGCTGTGGAGAGGCCATGTAAAGGTACACACATACACACTACTGCTGTGGAGAGGCCATGTAAAGGTACACACATACACACTACTGCTGTGGAGAGGCCATGTAAAGGTACACACATACACACTACTGCTGTGGAGAGGCCATGTAAAGGTACACACACACACACACACACACACACACACACACACACACACACACACACACACCTCTGCTGTGGAGAGGCCATGTAAAGGTACACACACACACACACACACACACACACACACACACCTCTGCTGTGGAGAGGCCATGTAAAGGTACACACACACACACACACACACACACCTCTGCTGTAGAGAAGCCATGTAAAGGTACACACACACACACTACTGCTGTGGAGAGGCCATGTAAAGGTACACACACACACACACACACCTCTGCTGTAGAGAAGCCATGTAAAGGTACACACACACACACTACTGCTGTGGAGAGGCCAGGTAAAGGTACACACACTGCTGTGGAGAGGCCATGTAAAGGTACACACACGCACACACACTGCTGTGGAGAGGCCATGTAAAGGTACACACGCACACACACTGCTGTGGAGAGGCCATGTAAAGGTACACACATACACACTACTGCTGTGGAGAGGCCATGTAAAGGTACACACACACACTACTGCTGTGGAGAGGCCATGTAAAGGTACACACATACACACACACTGCTGTGGAGAGGCCATGTAAAGGTACACACACACACTACTGCTGTGGAGAGGCCATGTAAAGGTACACACACACTACTGTGGAGAGGCCATGTAACACACACACACTACTGCTGTGGAGAGCCATGTAAATGTACACACATACACACTACTACTGTGGAGAGGTCTTGTAAAGGTACACTACACGCACACATAGCTGTAGAGAGGCCATGTAAAGGGACAGACACACCCGCGCACACCACTGTGGAGAGAGGCCCTATAAAGATACACACATACTCTCACACTGCTGTGGAGAGGCCATGTAAAGGTACACAGACCCATGCCACTACTGCTGTAGAGCGGCCATGAAATGTTTCGGGAAGCGGTTGTTGACACACCCCACGCATGGACCTGACATCATGTGGCGGGGGAGGGAGTATTTTGGCTCTCGCTGAGGGGTGCAGTCATCATGACAGGAGTAGGTCTGTGAGCGATAAATACAGGGGGGGGGGGGGGGGTGTAGCAACCATGGCTGGAAGGCTGCAGCGCTCACTGCCCGAGGAATGTAGTGTCTATGACAGGCTGATTGGAGGTTCTGTAGTGATCGCCCCTGGGTGAGATATACATGGATCACCACTGCATGGGGGGGGGGGGGGAGTACAGATAATTACTGTATGGGGGGGGTGGATCTTAACTGCATGAGTGGTTGTCGGCATCATCGCTGCAAGGATGGGTTTGGCGCGTCTGGATCATCACCTGATGGGGTGAGCTGGGATGATGACTAGAAGGAGGCTAAGTGTCATCACTGGAGGGGGTTTAGGGGTCATCACAGGAGGGTGTGTAGAGATCATCACTTAGAGGGGGTGTGGAGATCATCACTTTGAAATGGGTGTAGCGATCATCGCTTTGAGGTGGGTGTAGGGATCATCACTTTGAGGGGGTGTGGGGATCATCACTTTGAAATGGGTGTAGGGATCATCACTTTGAGGTGGGTGTAGGGTTCATCACTTTGAGGGTGTGTAGGGATCATCACTTTGAGGTGGGTGTAGGGATCATTCCCTTGATGGTGTGTAAGGATCATCACTTTGAGGGTGTGTAGGAATCATAACTTTGAGGTGGGTGTAGGGATCAGCACTTTGGGAGGTGTAGGGAGCATCACTTTGAGATGGGTGTAGGGATCAGCACTTTGGGAGGTGTAGGGATCATCACTTTTGAGGGTGTGTAGGGGTCATCCCTTTGAGGGTGTGTAGGGGTCATCCCTTTCAGGGTGTGTAGGGATCATCCCTTTGAGTGTGTAGGGATCATCACTTTGAGGTGGGTGTAGGGATCATCACTTTGAGGGTGTGTAGGCATCAGCACTTTGAGGGGGTGGAGGAATCAGCACTTTGAGTGGTGTAGGGATCATCACTTTGAGGTGGGTGTAGGGATCATCATTTTGAGGTGGGTGTAGGGATCATCACTTTGAGGGTGTGTAGGGATCATCACTTTGAGGGTGTGTAGGGATCATCACTTTGAGGTGGGTGTAGGGATCATCACTTTGAGGGGGTGTAGGGAACATCACTTTGGAAGGTGTAGGGATCATTACTTTGAGGTGGGTGTAGGGATCATCACTTTGAGGTGGGTGTAGGGATCATCAATTTGAGGGTGTGTAGAGATCATCACTTTGAGGGGGTGTAGGGATCATCACTTTGAGGGGGTGTAGGGATCATCACTTTGGGAGGTGTAGGGATCATCACTTTGAGGGGGTGTAGAGATGATCAATTTGATGGTGTGTAGGGATCATCACTTTGAGGGGATGTAGGGATCATCACTTTGAGGGTATGTATTAATCAACACTTTGAGGTGGGTGTAGCGATCATCACTTTGAGGTGGGTGTGGGGATCACCACTTTGAGGGTGTGTGTGGGGATCACCACTTTGAGGGTGTGTGTGGGGATCACCACTTTGAGGGTGTGTGTGGGGATCACCACTTTGAGGGTGTGTGTGGGGATCACCACTTTGAGGGTGTGTGTGGGGATCACCACTTTGAGGTGGCTGTAGGGATCATCACTTTGAGGTGGGCCTAGGGATCATCACTTTGGGAGGTGTAGCGATCATCACTTTCAGGTGGATGTAGGGATCATCACTTTAAGGGTGTGTAGGGATCATCACTTTGAGGTTGGTGTAGGGATCATCACTTTGGGAGGTGTAGGGATCATCACTTTGAGGTGGGTGTAGGGATCATCATTTTGAGGGTGTGGAGGGATCATCACTGTGAGGTGGGTGTAGGGATCATCACTTTAGGAGGTGTAGGGATCATCACTTTGAGGTGGGCGTAGGGATCATTACTTTGAGGGTGTGTAGGGATCATCACTTTGAGGTGGGTGTAGGGATCAGCACTTTGAGGTTGGTGTACAGATCTTGACTTTGAGGTGGTGTAGGGATCATGACTTTGAGGAAGTGTAGGGATCATCACTATGAGGTGAGTGTAGGGATCATCACTTTGAGAGGGGTTAGGGATCATCACTTTGAGGGGGTGTAGGGATCATCACATTGAGGTGGGTGTAGGGATCAGCAGTTTGAGTGGTGTAGGGATCATCTCTTTGAGGTGGGTGTAGGGATCATCACTTTGATGGTTTGTAGGGATCATCACTTTGAGGGGGTGTAGGGATCATCACTATGAGGGGGTGTAGGGATCATCACTGTGAGGAGGTGTGGGGATCATCACTTTGAGGGGATGTAGGGATCATCACTTTGAGCGGTTGTAGGGATCATCAATTTGAGGTGGGTGTAGGGATCATCACTTTGAATGGTGTAAGGATAATCACGTTGAGGTGGATGTAGGGATCATCACTTTGAGGGGGTGTAGGGGGAACATCACTTTGAGGGGGTGTAGGGATCATCACCTTGACGAGGTGTAGGGATCATCACCTGGAGGAGGAGTTGTAGGGATCATCACTTTGAGGGGGTATAGGGATCATCACTTTGAAGTGGGTGTAGGGATCATCACTTTGAAGTGGGTGTAGGGATCATCACTTTGAAGTGGGTGTAGGGATCATCACTTTGAGGTGGGTGTAGGGATCATCACTTTGAGGGTGTGTAGGGATCATCACTTTGAGGAGGTGTAGGGATCATCATTTTGAGGGGTTGTAGGGATCATCACTTTGAGGGTATGTAGTGTTCATCACTTTGACGGTGTGTAGGGATCATCACTTTGAGGGTGTTTAGGGATCATCACTTTGAGGGAGTGTAAGGATTATCACTTTGATGGAGTGTAGGGATCATCACTTTGAGGGTGTGTAGGGATCATCACTTTGAGAGTGTGTAATGATCATCACTTTGAGTGGTGTGTAGGGATCATCACTTTGAGGGGTGTAGGGATCATCACTTTGAGGAGGTGTAAGGATAATTTCTTTGAGGAGGTGTAGAGATCATCACTTTGAGGTGGGTGTAGGGATCATCACTTTGAGGAGGTGTAGGGATCATCACTTTGAGGAGGTGTAAGGATAATCACTTTGAGGAGGTGTAAGGATCATCACTTTGAGGTGGGTGTAGGGATCATGAGTTTGAGGGGGTGTAGGGATCATCACTTTGAGGAGGTGCAGGGATCATAACTTTGAGGAGGTGTAGGGATCATCACTTTGAGGGTGCGTAGGGATCATCACTTTGAGGTGGGTGTAGGGATTATCACTTTGTGGGTGTGTAGGGATTATCACTTTGAGTTTGGTGTAGGGATCTTCACTTTGAGGTGGGTTTAGGGATGATCACTTTGAGGTGGGTTTAGGGATGCTCACTTTGAGGGTGTGTAGGGATCTTCACTTTGAGGGTGTGTAGGGATCATCGCATTGAGTGGAGTAGGGATCATCACTTTGAGGGGGTGGAGGGATCATCACATTGAGTGGTGTAGGGATCATTACTTTGAGGTGGGTGTAGGGATCATCACTTTGAGGGTGTGTAGGGATCATCACTTTGAGGAGGTGTAGGGATCATCACTTTGAGGGGTTTAGGGATCATCATTTTGAGGGGGTGTAGGGATCATCACTTTGAGTGGGTGTAGGGATCATCACTTTGAGGGTGTGTGGAAATCATCACTTTGAGGGGGGTAGGGATCATCCCTTTGAGGTGGATGTAGGGATAATCCCTTTGAAGTAGGGGTAGGAATCATCATTATGAGTGGTGTAGGGATCATCACTTTGAGGGTGTGTAGGGATCATCACTTTGAGGGTGTGTAGGGATCATCACTTTGAGGGGGTGTAGGGATCATCACTTTGAGTGGGTGTGGGGATCATCACTTTGAGGGTGTGTGGAAATCATCACTTTGAGGGGGGTAGGGATCATCCCTTTGAGGTGGATGTAGGGATAATCCCTTTGGAGTATGGGTAGGGATCATCATTATGAGTGGTGTAGGGATCATCACTTTGAGGTGTGTGTAGGGATCATCAATTTGAGGGTGTGTAGGGATCATCACTTTGAGTTTGGTGTAGGGATCATCACTTTGAGGTGGGTTTAGGGATGATCACTTTGAGGGTGTGTAGGGATCATCACTTTGAGGGTGTGCAGGGATCATCACTTTGAGGGTGTGTAGGGATCATCACTTTGAGGGTGTGTAGGGATCATCACTTTGAGTGGGTGTAGGGATCATCACTTTGAGTGGTTGTAGGGATCATCACTTTGAAGAGGTGTAAGGATAATCAATTTGAGGAGGTTTAGGGATCATCACTTTGAGTGGTTGTAGGGATCATCAGTTTGAGGGGGTGTAGGGATTATTACTTTGATGGTGTGTAGTGATCATCACTTTAAGGGGTGTAGGGATCATCACTTTGAAGAGGTGTAAGGATAATCACTTTGAGGAGGTTTAGGGATCATTTTTTTGAGGAGGTGTAGGGATCATCACTTTGAGGTGGGTGTAGGGATCATCCCTTTGAGGGTGTGTATGGATTATCACTTTGATGGTGTGTAGTGATCATCACTTTGCGGGGTGTAGGGATCATCACTTTGAGGAGGTGTAAGGATAATCACTTTGAGGAGGTTTAGGGATCATCACGTTGAGGAGGTGTAGGGATCATCACTTTGAGGTGGGTGTAGGGATCATCACTTTGAGGGTGTGCAGGGATCATCTCTTTGAGGGCGTGTAGGGATCATCACTTTGAGGTGGGTGTAGGGATCATCACTTTGAGGTGGGTGTAGGGATTATCACTTTGTGAGTGTGTAGGGATTATCACTTTGAGTTTGGTGTAGGGATCTTCACTTTGACGTGGGTTTAGGGATGATCACTTTGAGGGTGTGTAGGGATCTTCACTTTCAGGGTCTGTAGGGATCATCACATTGAGTGGAGTAGGGATCATCACTTTGAAGGGGTGGAGGGATCATCACTTTGAGCGGTGTAGGGATCATCACTTTGAGGTGGGTGTAGGGATCATCACTTTGAGGGTGTGTAGGGATCATCACTTTGAGGAGGTGTAGGGATCATCACTTTGATGGGTTGTAGGGATCATCACTTTGAGGGTATGTAGGGATCATCACTTTGAGGGTGTGTAGGGATCATCACTTTGAGGGTGTGTAGGGATCATCACTTTGAGGGTGTTTAGGGATCATCACTTTGAGGGTGTTGAGGGATCATCACTTTGAGGGAGTGTAGGGATTATCACGTTGATGGAGTGTAGGGATCATCACTTTGAGGGTGTGTAGGGATCATCACTTTGAGGGTGTGTAATGATCATCACTTTGAGGTGGGTGTAGGGATCATCACTTTGAGGATGCGTAGGGATCATCACTTTGAGTGGTGTGTAGGGATCATCCCTTTGAGGGGTGTAGGGATCATCACTTTGAGGAGGTGTAAGGATAATTTATTTGAGGAGGTGTAGGGATCATCACTTTGAGGTGGGTGTAGGGATCATCACTTTGAGGTGGGTGTAGGGATCATCACTTTGAGGAGGTGTAAGGATAATCACTTTGAGGAGGTGTAAGGATCATCACTTTGAGGTGGGTGTAGGGATCATCAGTTTGAGGGGGTGTAGGGATTATCACTTTGATGGTATGTAGTGATCATCACTTTGAGGGGTGTAGGGATCATCACTTTGAAGAGGTGTAAGGATAATCACTTTGAGGAGGTTTAGGGATCATCAATTTGAGGACTTGCAGGGATCATCACTTTGAGATGGGTGTAGGGATCATCACTTTGAGGGTGTGTAGGGATCATCACTTTGAGGAGGTGTAGGGATCATCACTTTGAGGTGGGTGTAGGGATCATCACTTTGAGGGTGTGTAGGGATCATCACTTTGAGGAGGTGTAGGGATCATCACTTTGATGGGTTGTAGGGATCATCACTTTGAGGGTATGTAGGGATCATCACTTTGAGGGTGTGTAGGGATCATCACTTTGAGGGTGTGTAGGGATCATCACTTTGAGGGTGTTTAGGGATCATCACATTGAGGGTGTTGAGGGATCATCACTTTGAGGGTGTGTAATGATCATCACTTTGAGGTGGGTGTAGGGATCATCACTTTGAGGATGCGTAGGGATCATCACTTTGAGTGGTGTGTAGGGATCATCCCTTTGAGGGGTGTAGGGATCATCACTTTGAGGAGGTGTAAGGATAATTTATTTGAGGAGGTGTAGGGATCATCACTTTGAGGTGGGTGTAGGGATCATCACTTTGAGTTGGGTGTAGGGATCATCACTTTGAGGAGGTGTAAGGATAATCACTTTGAGGAGGTGTAAGGATCATCACTTTGAGGTGGGTGTAGGGATCATCAGTTTGAGGGGGTGTAGGGATTATCACTTTGATGGTATGTAGTGATCATCACTTTGAGGGGTGTAGGGATCATCACTTTGAAGAGGTGTAAGGATAATCACTTTGAGGAGGTTTAGGGATCATCAATTTGAGGACTTGTAGGGATCATCACTTTGAGATGGGCGTAGGAATCATCCCTTTGAGGGTGTGTAGGGATTATCACTTTTATGGTGTGTAGTGATCATCACTTTGAGGGGTGAAGGGATCATCACTTTGAGGAGGTATAAGGATAATCACTTTGAGGAGGTGTAGGGATCATCACTTTGAGGAGGTGTAGGGATCATCACTTTGAGGAGGTGTAGGGATCATCACTTTGAGATGGGTGTAGAGATCATCACTTTGAGGGTATGTAGGGATCATCACTTTGAGGTGGGTGTAGGGATCATCACTTTGAGGTGTGTGTAGGGATCATCAATTTGAGGGTGTGTAGGGATCATCACTTTGAGTTTGGTGTAGGGATCATCACTTTGAGGTGGGTTTAGGGATGATCACTTTGAGGGTGTGTAGGGATCATCACTTTGAGGGTGTGTAGGGATCATCACTTTGAGGGTGTGTAGGGATCATCACTTTGAGGGTGTGTAGGGATCATCACTTTGAGTGGGTGTAGGGATCATCACTTTGAGTGGTTGTAGGGATCATCACTTTGAAGAGGTGTAAGGATAATCAATTTGAGGAGGTTTAGGGATCATCATTTTGAGTGGTTGTAGGGATCATCAGTTTGAGGGGGTGTAGGGATTATTACTTTGATGGTGTGTAGTGATCATCACTTTAAGGGGTGTAGGGATCATCACTTTGAAGAGGTGTAAGGATAATCACTTTGAGGAGGTTTAGGGATCATTTTTTTGAGGAGGTGTAGGGATCATCACTTTGAGGTGGGTGTAGGGATCATCCCTTTGAGGGTGTGTATGGATTATCACTTTGATGGTGTGTAGTGATCATCACTTTGCGGGGTGTAGGGATCATCACTTTGAGGAGGTGTAAGGATAATCACTTTGAGGAGGTTTAGGGATCATCACGTTGAGTAGGTGTAGGGATCATCACTTTGAGGTGGGTGTAGGGATCATCACTTTGAGGGTGTGTAGGAATCATCTCTTTGAGGGCGTGTAGGGATCATCACTTTGAGGTGGGTGTAGGGATCATCACTTTGAGGTGGGTGTAGGGATTATCACTTTGTGAGTGTGTAGGGATTATCACTTTGAGTTTGGTGTAGGGATCTTCACTTTGACGTGGGTTTAGGGATGATCACTTTGAGGGTGTGTAGGGATCTTCACTTTCAGGGTGTGTAGGGATCATCACATTGAGTGGAGTAGGGATCATCACTTTGAGGGGATGGAGGGATCATCACATTGAGTGGTATAGGGATCATTACTTTCAGAGGGTATAGGGATCATCACTTTGAAGTGGGTGTAGGGATCATCACTTTGAGCGGTGTAGGGATCATCACTTTGAGGTGGGTGTAGGGATCATCACTTTGAGGGTGTGTAGGGATCATCACTTTGAGGAGGTGTAGGGATCATCACTTTGATGGGTTGTAGGGATCATCACTTTGAGGGTATGTAGGGATCATCACTTTGAGGGTGTGTAGGGATCATCACTTTGAGGGTGTGTAGGGATCATCACTTTGAGGGTGTTTAGGGATCATCACTTTGAGGGTGTTGAGGGATCATCACTTTGAGGGAGTGTAGGGATTATCACGTTGATGGAGTGTAGGGATCATCACTTTGAGGGTGTGTAGGGATCATCACTTTGAGGGTGTGTAATGATCATCACTTTGAGGTGGGTGTAGGGATCATCACTTTGAGGATGCGTAGGGATCATCACTTTGAGTGGTGTGTAGGGATCATCCCTTTGAGGGGTGTAGGGATCATCACTTTGAGGAGGTGTAAGGATAATTTATTTGAGGAGGTGTAGGGATCATCACTTTGAGGTGGGTGTAGGGATCATCACTTTGAGGAGGTGTAAGGATAATCACTTTGAGGAGGTGTAAGGATCATCACTTTGAGGTGGGTGTAGGGATCATCAGTTTGAGGGGGTGTAGGGATTATCACTTTGATGGTATGTAGTGATCATCACTTTGAGGGGTGTAGGGATCATCACTTTGAAGAGGTGTAAGGATAATCACTTTGAGGAGGTTTAGGGATCATCAATTTGAGGACTTGCAGGGATCATCACTTTGAGATGGGTGTAGGGATCATCACTTTGAGGGTGTGTAGGGATCATCACTTTGAGGAGGTGTAGGGATCATCACTTTGAGGTGGGTGTAGGGATCATCACTTTGAGGGTGTGTAGGGATCATCACTTTGAGGAGGTGTAGGGATCATCACTTTGATGGGTTGTAGGGATCATCACTTTGAGGGTATGTAGGGATCATCACTTTGAGGGTGTGTAGGGATCATCACTTTGAGGGTGTGTAGGGATCATCACTTTGAGGGTGTGTAGGGATCATCACTTTGAGGGTGTGTAGAGATCATCACTTTGAGGGTGTTGAGGGATCATCACTTTGAGGGAGTGTAGGGATTATCACGTTGATGGAGTGTAGGGATCATCACTTTGAGGGTGTGTAGGGATCATCACTTTGAGGGTGTGTAGGGATCATCACTTTGAGGGTGTGTAATGATCATCACTTTGAGGTGGGTGTAGGGATCATCACTTTGAGGATGCGTAGGGATCATCACTTTGAGTGGTGTGTAGGGATCATCCCTTTGAGGGGTGTAGGGATCATCACTTTGAGGAGGTGTAAGGATAATTTATTTGAGGAGGTGTAGGGATCATCACTTTGAGGTGGGTGTAGGGATCATCACTTTGTGGTGGGTGTAGGGATCATCACTTTGAGGAGGTGTAAGGATAATCACTTTGAGGAGGTGTAAGGATCATCACTTTGAGGTGGGTGTAGGGATCATCAGTTTGAGGGGGTGTAGGGATTATCACTTTGATGGTATGTAGTGATCATCACTTTGAGGGGTGTAGGGATCATCACTTTGAGGAGGTGTAAGGATAATCACTTTGAGGAGGTGTAGGGATCATCACTTTGAGGAGGTGTAGGGATCATCACTTTGAGGAGGTGTAGGGATCATCACTTTGAGATGGGTGTAGAGATCATCACTTTGAGGGTATGTAGGGATCATCACTTTGAGGTGGGTGTAGGGATCATCACTTTGAGGGTGTGTGGAAATCATCACTTTGAGGGGGGTAGGGATCATCCCTTTGAGGTGGATGTAGGGATAATCCCTTTGAAGTAGGGGTAGGGATCATCATTATGAGTGGTGTAGGGATCATCACTTTGAGGGTGTGTAGGGATCTTCACTTTGAGGGTGTGTAGGGATCATCACTTTGAGGGGGTATAGGGATCATCACTTTGAAGTGGGTGTAGGGATCATCACTTTGAAGTGGGTGTAGGGATCATCACTTTGAAGTGGGTGTAGGGATCATCACTTTGAGGTGGGTGTAGGGATCATCACTTTGAGGGTGTGTAGGGATCATCACTTTGAGGAGGTGTAGGGATCATCATTTTGAGGGGTTGTAGGGATCATCACTTTGAGGGTATGTAGTGTTCATCACTTTGACGGTGTGTAGGGATCATCACTTTGAGGGTGTTTAGGGATCATCACTTTGAGGGAGTGTAAGGATTATCACTTTGAAGGAGTGTAGGGATCATCACTTTGAGGGTGTGTAGGGATCATCACTTTGAGAGTGTGTAATGATCATCACTTTGAGTGGTGTGTAGGGATCATCACTTTGAGGGGTGTAGGGATCATCACTTTGAGGAGGTGTAAGGATAATTTCTTTGAGGAGGTGTAGAGATCATTACTTTGAGGTGGGTGTAGGGATCATCACTTTGAGGAGGTGTAGGGATCATCACTTTGAGGAGGTGTAAGGATAATCACTTTGAGGAGGTGTAAGGATCATCACTTTGAGGTGGGTGTAGGGATCATGAGTTTGAGGGGGTGTAGGGATCATCACTTTGAGGAGGTGCAGGGATCATCACTTTGAGGAGGTGTAGGGATCATCACTTTGAGGGTGCGTAGGGATCATCACTTTGAGGTGGGTGTAGGGATCATCACTTTGTGGGTGTGTAGGTATTATCACTTTGAGTTTGGTGTAGGGATCTTCACTTTGAGGTGGGTTTAGGGATGATCACTTTGAGGGTGTGTAGGGATCTTCACTTTGAGGGTGTGTAGGGATCATCACATTGAGTGGAGTAGGGATCATCACATTGAGTGGTGTAGGGATCATTACTTTGAGGTGGGTGTAGGGATCATCACTTTGAGGGTGTGTAGGGATCATCACTTTGAGGAGGTGTAGGGATCATCACTTTGATGGGTTGTAGGGATCATCACTTTGAGGGTATGTAGGGATCATCACTTTGAGGGTGTGTAGGGATTATCACTTTGAGGGTGTTTAGGGATCATTACTTTGAGGGTGTTTAGGGATCATCACTTTGAGGGAGTGTAGGGATTATCACTTTGAGGGTGTGTAGGGATCATCACTTTGAGGGTGTGTAGGGATCATCACTTTGAGGGTGTGTAATGATCATCACTTTGAGGTGGGTGTAGGGATCATCACTTTGAGGATGCGTTGGGATCATCACTTTGAGTGGTGTGTAGGGATCATCACTTTGAGGGGTGTAGGGATCATCACGTTGAGGAGGTGTAAGGATAATCACTTTGAGGTGGGTGTAGGTATCATCAGTTTGAGGGGGTGTAGGGATTATCACTTTGATGGTGTGTAGTGATCATCACTTTGAGGGGTGTAGGGATCATCACTTTGAAGAGGTGTAAGGATAATCACTTTGAGGAGGTTTAGGGATCATCACTTTGAGGAGGTGTAGGGATCATCACTTTGAGATGGGTGTAGGAATCATCCCTTTGAGGGTGTGTAGGGATTATCACGTTGATGGTGTGTAGTGATCATCACTTTGAGGGGTGTAGGGATCATCACTTTGAGGTGGGTGTAGGGATCATCACTTTGAGGGTGTGTAAGGATCATCTCTTTGAGGGGGTGTAGAGATCATCACTTTGAGGGGGGTGTAGGGATCATCACTTTTGAGGTGGGTGTAGGGATCATCACTTTGAGGTGGGTGTAGGGATTATCACTTTGAGGATGTGTAGGGATCATCACTTTGAGGGGGTGTAGGGATCATCTCTGTGAGGGGGTGTAGGGATCATCTCTGTGAGGGGGTGTAGGGATCATCACATTGAGGGGGTGTAGGGATCGTCACTGGATGGTGGTGTAGAGATTGTCACTCAGGGGGGTCTAGGGATCATCACCTTGAGGGGGTGCAGGGATCATCACTTTGAGGGGGTGTAGGGATCATCTCTTTGAGGAGGTGTAGGGATCATCACATTGAGGGGGTGTAGGGATCATCTCTTTGAGGAGGTGTAGGGATCATCACATTGAGGGGGTGTAAGGATCGTCACTGTTTGGTGGTATAGAGATTGTAACTCATGGGGGTGTAGGGATCATAACTTTGAGGGGGTGTAGAGATTGTCACTGATGGGGGTGTAGGGATCATCACTTTGAGGGGCTGTAGGGTTTGTCACTGATGGGAGTGTAGAGATTGTCACTGATGGGTGTGTAGGGATCGTCAGGGGATGGGGTGTAAGGATCTTCAGTGAATGGGAGTGTAGGGATCTTCAGTGGATGGGGGTGTAGGGTTCCTCACTAGATGGAGGTGTAGGGATCGTCACTGGATGGAGGTGTAGGGATCGTCACTGGATGGGGTATAGAGTTCCTCACTGGATGGGGGTCTAGGGGTTGTCATTGTCACTGGATGGGGGTGTAGGAATAGTCTGTGGATGGGGTTTGTAGGGATCGTCAGTGGATGGGTGTGTAAGGATCGTCAGTGGATGGGTGTGTAGGGATCGTCAGTGGATGGGTGTGGGGGTCTAGGGGTCGTCATCGTCACTGGATGAGGGTGTGTAGGGATCATCATTGGATGGGGTGTAGGAAATGTCAATGGATGGGGTGTAGGGATCGTCAGTGGATCGGGTGTAGGAATCGTCACTGGATGGGGGTGTAGGGATCGTCAGTGGATGGGATGTAGGGATCGACAGTGGATGGGATGTAGGGATCATCACTGGATGGGGTGTAGGGATCGTCAGTGGATGGGGGTTTAGGGATCGTCAGTGGATGGGGGTTTAGGGATCGTCAGTGGATGGGGGTTTAGGGATCGTCACTGAATGGGGGTGTAGGGATCGTCAGTGGATGCGGTGTAGGGATCGTCAATGGATGGGGTGTAGGGATCGTCACTGGATGGGGTGTAGTGTTCCTCACTGGATGGGGTTTAGGGATCCATTCTGGATGGGGGTGTAGGGATCTGTAGGAGTCTAGTGGGCATGACCGGGCTGTGTTGATCGTTACTGGGATTGTAGTGGTCATCACTGGAGGAATGTAGTGACTTTGGCTCTGTAGAGATCACATGTATGGTGTAGTTGGCATTAGTGGGAGGGTGTACAGAAGAGGGCTCGTGGGATGAAGTGATACAAACTTAGGTACTATATAGTATTACTGGAGTCTGTAGTGATGGTGACCGGTGGCTGTAGAGGTCATGGTGGGACTCTACTAGTGAGAACGAGGGTCGGCTGAGATCCTGGCTGGAGTTGAGGGATGTGGAGTCTCTGAATGTGGGATTGTGGCTATCAAGACCAGGGGATGTGCGGGTGGTGGGTAACCGATTACGGGTGGGGCTTGTGGGGCATGTTCCGTGATATTTGTAAAGCGCGGGAGACGACCTTCACACCGCCGTCGTTACACCGCTGTATGTCACAACGCAAGTCGTTTCAACGACTTGCGCTGGAGGGCGCTGCAGGCTAAGGAATATTACGATTTACGCTCCCACACCTTCCCTAAAGTATGTAGACTGGTGTTGGAATAGTAAATTGTACTGTCCCAAAGTCCAGCGCCCTCCAGCGCAAGTCTTTGAAACAACTTGCGTTGTAAAACCTGCGTTGTAAGATACCGCGATCAACATGATCGCGTGATATCATCATACATTCGTAAAGTGATACATGATGTAGCGATCAGGGCTAAAGAAATTGGCGAAACCTGACATAAGTGGTCCGTAAATTAAATGAAATACGAGCATGTAAAGCGTACAGCTACCTCCGGAGAGGTGTCCCAGATTGGGGGGGGGGGCGCATCGGGAAGATTAAGCGAGCTATTGCCCAGAGTCATATGGTGCTTAGCTAACCTGCCACCGGCACCGGGGATCGAACCGTGAATCCCGTGGTCCGGAGTCAGGCGCCCTTGCCGCTGCGTCACACCTCTTAGAGATCACATCGTGAGATCTGAGATCATGCCTGAAGGAGTTGTACTACTGAATATCGACACCAACAATATCGTGGTACATCTATCGGGGAGTGAATACTGAGGAACGAAGTATCGAACGGTAAGTGCATGTAGGGAAGTATAGATTTACAATTCCTAACGCCACATCTGCGTACCTGGAAAATATATGTACCGCATAGGACCATGTATGTAGTGTTGGGTATAGAAAATCTAGAATTATCTGTCGATGTTTTATTTTCGATATTCCTTCCTCAATATTCTGTCCCATCCATATTTTTGATTCGATATACAGGGCACACGCGTTGTCTGAAAGCGGACTGTAGTGTTGAAGCCTGGAATTTGATGGACTGTCGAGGAGGGCTGGGGGTAAGGGCTGATGAATGGAGGGTGGGCTGTAGAAATGAAGATGAGGGTTAGTTCTGATGAGTAGGAAGGGATTGGCTGTAGAAAGGAGGACTGGGCTGGGTAGTCTGTAGAGGTAACGTGTAGGGCAGCTTGTAGAGTTTAGGACTTGATGATACGCTTTAAAGTTGAAAATCGAGGCGCTTGCCAAAAACCACCCCCAGCAGGATAGAAGCTACACATTCTGTTATGTTATGTTATGTTAGTGTGAATTTGTAGAGCGCACGTTCACCCTGGGGTTTCTTGGCTCTGTGTACCGCTGGGGAACCCGTCCTGGCTTTCCCTGTGAGATGGTCCCTATTGGGCATCCCCAAGGTGAAGCCAGGCATCCCCGGCAGCGAGGGGGCCGTTGTGGAGATTAAGCAAGCTATTGCCCAGAGTTGCAGCGTGGGACCCATGGTTAGAGAGGCACCGAGGTGAGATTTATCGAGCCCGCTGACATTGGTTCCGTACCCTGCCGCGTCGGGAATTGAACCCTGGTTCCGGGCCGACCTCTGCTTCTGGGTCTGCCGCCTCTAATCGGTGAGCCACCCTTCTCCACACTTCTGAAGGGAGGAACTTGTTTATACCTTGACTGGTGGGTGGGGATGTGAACACCATCAGCGGTGGGTGGGGCCTGGAGAGGCCACATTTGGGGTGTGTACACCCTGACTGCAGTGGGGCGGGAAGTCAGGAGACCCTTGCCTTTATTGAGGCCCACAGGACAGCAGACGCCGCGAAGGCTAGTATTCAGTTCTTCAATTCTAGAATATTTGGAGAGGAAAGTGTAACATTCCATAAATATTGTGAATTGACAGTTACATGTTGTAACCTGGTGCCTCAGCAAAATCCCAGCTGTGGCTGCTCGCAGGCCGCAGCTGAAGGCAAAAACAAGACCCCCCCCACCCATCCCTCAACAATAATTAAACATCAGCCAACATGTAGAGAAATGACTGGTGAGACCACGACTGGATGGGGCTTTGGTGTGCAAATTATGAATGGCAGGGGATAATGGGTGGGGGTGGTTGTCTTGTAATGGGGGATAGTTTGACTGGTTGGAGGGGTGGGGGGCGTGTAGTGACTACAATTTAATTGGTTGGAGTGTGATGATGAAAAGATTATTATTGGTTGTAGGGATTAGATGCACAGACCATGATTTGTTGAGGAGCATTGGAGATGAAAAGACCACGATTGGTTGGTGGGAAGGAGATGTAACTGCGATTGGTTCGGGAAGAAGATACAAAGCCTTTGGCTGTCTTTGGGAGGGAAGTTCATGATTTGTTGGTTGTGGTATATTGTTTAGAGCAGGTAAGTTCTACAAAGTGTTAGTGGTTGATGGAGGTGTGATTTTTTAAAATATTTTTGATTTTACTCTTTTTGAGAAATAACTTTATGATAAAGTGCGCAAACGTGCTGTACAACCTATTGAACAAAATATATTGTAAAAAAGAAACATAACAAAAGAACACAAATATTTCCTAATTGTAACCTTTTTAACTGAAAAATATAATTACCAAAAGTCTAAAAAAAAAACTTAAAAAAGGTAAGAAATCTAAAACTACTGAAAAAGATTCCACAATCAAGCTCTAAGCTTCTTCCTAGATGAAAAGTGTTGGGAGTGGTTTACAAACTACGTGGACAGGAGAAGTCGCGCTTCGGGGTAGTGGTACTTCACAACTGAGGTTTGGCGAGATAGAGACAGAAACTCCAACTTTATATGCGCTGTAGAACCTGGGTAGGAACTAGAGCCAGAAAATATATACTTTTCTTTTGTGACACTTACTGTGATCAAATGTCTTTGCCGGCTCTACTAGTTTGGCAAACACACGACTGATTGGATTTGGGGGCGTGTAGGGGCTGTGACTGGTTTCAGAGGTGGGTTTTTAACGAATGACAAGTTTGTGGGTAGGTACGTGAAGAGACCATAGATGGATTTGGGGGCGAGGGACTTCTTCTGTGAGGTGCGAGTGACTCAAGATCTCAGCCCATTGGGTAGTAAGAAGAAGGATACAATAATTTTATACGGGCGTAGCACGCAACTGGATTTCCACCACTTTTGGGGATGTCCCCTGCGCTTCTACTGGCACTGTGGCTGAGTCTGCAGCAAGAGTCCGTGGAGAGTGGGCACCCACTGCCCATGAAAAGACCCGCATTGTGGAGGTTTTTCCACTCTGGGTGGTGAGTCCAGGTGATATCTACCTGGAGACCCCCTGGAAAGCAAGGATGTCCTACGACATAGAGTGCAGTGGCATAGAGTGCAGTGACATAAAGTGCAGTGGTGCAGAGTAGATTGTTTTAGAGTGAAGGTGAAGCACAGTAGAGTGGAGGTGGTGCAGGGTAGAGTGGAGTGGCGCAGTGGTGTGGAGTGCAGTGGTGCAATGTAGAATACCGTGGCATTGAGTAATGCAGAGTATAGTGGCACACAGTGCTTTGGCATAGAGTGCAGTAGAGTGGCATAGATTTGAGTGCTGCAGAGTACTTTGTAGTGGCATTGAGTAGAGTGCTGCACAGAGCAGTGGCGTAGAGTTCAGGGGCGCACAGTAGATTAGAGTGGCGTATAGTGCAGTGACATAGAGCGCAATGGTGTAGAGTGGTGTAGTCTGCTGTGGCATAGAGTACAGTGGTGCAGAGTAGAATATAGTGACGTAGAGTGCAGTGACGTAGAGCGCAATGATGTAGAGTGGGTCAGTGTGCAGTGGCTTAGGATGCTGTGATGTAGAGTGGCATTGAGTTCAGTGTCAGAGAGTGTACACTTGCAGAGTTGAGTGGCGCAGAGTAGATATGTGTAGAGAGCAGTGGTGTAGAGTACAGTGGTGCAGAGTAGAATAGAGTGGCATAGAGTATAGTGGTGTAGAGTGTGGTGGCATAGAGTGCAGTTTGCAGAGTGGCTAAGAGTGGAGTGGTGTAGAGTGCAGTGGCAGAGTGCAGTGGTGCATAGTAGATTATTGTGGGTAGAGTGCATTGGCATAGAGTAGAGTGGTGTGAAGTGGCGTAGAGTGAAATATGCATGGTGTGGTAGCACACTGCCATTACCGAAAACACATTCAGTTGAAATACCTATTACATTTGCACAGACATAAAGTTTTACTGATAAAAAGTACGCAGCGCACAAACAATAATGTGTGGAAATTTCATCACCTAGTGTATTGATTTGTTTTGATTGCATTCAAATATTTGTTTCCAACACACTTCAGAATTACGAAAACACATGTGCTTTTCTAATTCTGATATATTCTGACATATCTGCACAGTTCATTCACAGACATTTAAATTTTGTTGTGTGCTATATAAAAAAAATTGTACAGCCTTCCTCAAGCACTCCCCCAGTTGCCAGTTTGATTGGCACATAAATCATCTCACTTTAAAGTCAAAGAAAGAAAAGTAAACACCAAGCTGCCTGGAAGACCGAGTCTGACATTGGATGCCAATCTTTGAATGCACCACAAATATGACAAGATAAGAACAAGATATAAAGGCCAGTTTATAGAAATCCAGTACTGGTGGAAGAATACAGTAAATTGGGTTTGGGCAAGGGAAAGGACAAACGCAAACTGGACAGCCTAAAACAAATAGATGCAGCAAATTGAAAGCAAGCGAATGTACGTTACAAACGTCAAAGCCAATGATAAGCAATGGCAGAATGCATTCCCAGCGAAGCTTTCCGAATGTCCCCAAGATGTTGTTAGTAAACCAGACAGCGCCGCTGTCTTGTAGGTTTCGGCCTAAAAGCAGGCTGCTGGGAACAGAGGAGGTGAGAAAATTAATTACATCCCTTTTAATGAACCGAGCAAAGAGGTTGCCAGTATTTGATGAATGTGAGGAAGTCCTTGTTTTAGTTGAAGATGGACAGAGGGCTCGAAAAAGGAGAACAATTTATGTATTATCTGACGGTATGTGATAAGAGACGACAAAAAGACCATGATGTAACTAATCTAGGTAGGATAGAGGGTTAAGTGGCCAGGATCCAACTTTGTGGAACTGACAAGGGATGGTGCACCAGGAAGCAGAGAATAATGACCTGGATAGATAACATGCAAATCTCACCTGAGTTGCGCATGTGAAATATCGGGGAAGAGAGTTGTCGGCATATCCTGATTGGTGACTATTTTCAGTGGAGTGGGAGCAAGAGCCATTGAGACTGAAGAGATGAGAAAGCTGGATACATATGTGAGGCCTGTGTCACTAGCATGGCCCTGGCGAAAGTCTGACTGAGTTAGCAAGGTTGTGAGAACATGGGTAGTTGCAAACTGGTTGAACCGCAGTTGTATTAGAGTTTCGGAAAAGTAGCAGAATGTACATGCAAAATCTTTTATAAACAAAAAAATCTTAAACGGGGCTTATTGCTGATCAATTATTTACCAGTTGTTGTCTTTCTTGTCGCTCTCGCTTCCTTTCTTTTCACTGGTTACTGTGTGCAATTTTCTGTCTCCCTTGTGTTTTTTTCTGCAGCATAAACCAAGTACCTCTTCCTTTTCAAGTGGTCATTAGCTGCTTTCGTTCCTTGAGCTACTTTTGTCCCCCCCCACCTCTTCCGCTGTACATTGTCCCACCCCCCCATCCCTCATGTTGCTTGCTATACTGCCAACACCCCCACGCTGTTCGTTTTATTTTTAGGTTTCGCTGGGGAACGGAGCCTTTAGGCTCCGCCTCCAGAGAAATCTCTTGATTGCAGTAGTGACTCTGGAATACGCCCCCCCGTCCCATTGGCTAGCTCCATAAATGGAGGCTAGCCATTGGAACAGAGAGGCGTCCGTCATGGCCGGAGGAGACTCGGGGGCGTTCCCGAGATTCTTTGGCTTTTGCCGACGTCACGCGACGCCGGGAACGCCCCCGAATCTGGTCCGGCCGGGCCGTGCTTGCTGCTGTCCTGCCTTGTGTCCCTCCTCCCGCCGTCCCCACGTTTCCCGCCTCCCTCCCGACGTCCGTGTCCTTTCCCGCCCCCCTCGTCCTCTCCCGCCCCCCCCGTGTCCTCACAAATTGTGGTATCCCGTAGCTTCCTCTGGTACTCCAGGTACAGGCTTGTTATGCACTTCCGAGCACCTATTACAGAAACATGGCGTCTGCGAGCGCCCACAAGGGCCCCGTACCTTGCTGGTACCAACGCGACCGAAAACGAGCCCGCTGCTCTCCGATTGGACGGGAGAGCCGAGCCCCCTCACCAAACGCCGCGACGGGATTGGCCCGTGCGACGCAGCGACACCACTGTTGCCGTGTGGTGGTTGCAGCTCCCCTTTCAAGGTAATGACCAGCCTTCCAAACCAGCTTCAGAAGGAGCCAACGAGTTGGATCAATAAAGGAAATGAAAACTCGAGCGAAGGGTTGCGTAATGGCGTCGCCGTCAGAACCAAAATAGTATTTTAAATGACAACTCACACAGCAGAATTGTAATGTAAATATTGCGAAAATGTTCGTGCTTCTTACACCGTTAACAGACACTCTGTACCGTGAAAGAAACGGCACCCAGCACACAGAGAAACAGAGGGCCGCTACACAGACGAGGGAGCTGAGGAGATTTGCATCGAGGATGGAATGTGAATCAAAGGCTGGGGCTCTAATCCCAGCTCCCCTGGGACACCACTTTGTGGGATCCTGGGCAGATTCGTGTATCTCACCACTCTTCAGGTCCTTTATCCGCCGAGGAAAGCTGAACACCGTGTAAACAACGAGACACTGAAGTGTACGGATGTGTCTGCAAACGCAGGTCATATGCAGAGTAGTGTCAGCGCAGAGCCGCGGATCCCAGCAGCCAGTCGCACAGCTGTGTGCAGCGTGTTTGTACACTCTGTTGATCCCACGCAGGGGGCTGGCAGCCTTTCTGCCGTGTGCCCGTATCTGGGCTCCCCCCGCTGCTGCCCCCTCGGGTGCACAGCTCACGATACATCTCTGGAGAATGGATCTGCGGTGCCACTCGGCGCTCCTAAATAGATTTGTAAGCCGCCTCCGATGAACCATTAACATTTAGCACAACATGTTAGCAGCACTTCCGACTGCTGTCGTCCTGGGGTGCTGGCCACTTAGCCTGCATGAGCAGAGGGGGGTGGGCGAGGGGGAAGAGGGCGCTTTGCATACATCCCAGCCTGCTCTATGCCAAGGCTCCGTTCGTTCTTAGGTGGCATTTCTTGCACGGGCCGTGCATAGCCTGGCACGCGCGTGCCTGTAATCACAAGCAAAAGGCGAGGCGAGTTGCAAACCCGACACCTTTCGCTCACAGACTTCTGCTAAAGATGAGCGCTTTAACTAGCTCCTGAGGAAGAACGGGTGCATTCCCGGCACAAGTATCGCCTTTCCAACTGCCACGCGTGCTTTAAAGGTGTCTTTCAGCTGGGTCTGAGGCCAGAAGTTTCTGCTCGCCACCAGCTCATGTCCTAATAGTTTCTACCAGATCTTGGAGCAGCCCTGTTTGAGGCACGATCTTCGGAGCTCTCGTTCAGGGGCTGGGAGATGTTCTGATTCCGATGTGTTATTGTTGTTTAGAAACCGTGTTATCCACTTTATGACTTCACTTACGTTGCTTCTGCTTTATTTGGGGTTTTGTTGCAGACGCTATTCCCTTTTCACAATCAGACCTGCACTTCACGTCGTTTAGACGCGGTATATTTCTCTTGTTTTACCACTGCCGGGGTAGGCTCTGTTAGGCGCTTTTGGAGGTTGTCCACGGGCTTATTCGGGAGGCAGCTGGACACATCTCCGCACGTCACATGTGCTTGGGTGAGATTACAAATGTGACAATCTCTGTACGGTGCACTGACAGACGGTGAAGCGTGCCCTATGGCTAAGATCACAGGAGTAGTGTAAGATCCACGCCTGTGAGGAGCACGGGGAGATGTAGAAATGTCAAATACAAGAGCGGCGGGGACACGACTGGTCACTCGCAGCCCCCAGAAGCAAACACTCTCACAGAGGAAAGACACATTGAGAAACACATTGCCGAAAAAGGAAGAGAAGGAGGCAGAAAGAGAATGATACCGAGGGAAAGAGTGAGAATGAGATAGATGGATGGATGGATGGACATACGGGCATTCTCTCGTTGCTTGTGTATGCAGATAAGCAAAACGTTTAACACCCTTTAAGTTCAGCACCCCCGCCCAACGGGACGGGCTCTGCCTTAACCAGGGGTCTAAACTTAGAAAATCTCACGAGGCCAGCAATAGACCCACCGGCCTCCATCGCATCCTCCCACGGATTCTTCCTGAAGAAGGCAGGACCAGGTCGGCCGTCATGTTTCACAAATGACACCGCCCGACTGCACAAGAGGGCCGGGTCCTCAGAGCAGGGCAGCTGGGGTCCGGCTGCAGGGCAGCGAGACAGACCGAGGGTAGGGGCCCCCATGACACCTCTAATGCGGCAGGGGGTTAAGGACGGGCTAACCCCAGCTCCCGTCATGCACGCCGAATCTTTTTAATTTAGCACTTCGTGCAAATCCAGATTAAAATAACTCCGGCTATTGATCCGGCCAGTGGAATTGACATAAATTTTAGTTCACTTCTCACTTTGCAAAGAGATCGATGCCGAGTAATAACAACTGACATCTCTGCTGAAAGGAGGAGAAAGGAGAGCCGACCAGAGAAATCGAAAATGCAACCAAATAAATCACTGGCCACTTTCCCGGGAGCGGAGTCGGTTCAGGCATGGCCAGGAGAAGGGGCGTACGAGCCTGCCTGTGGAGGGGGCTGCCGGGGAACAGGGGCAGAAGCCAGAAGGGGCACACGAGCCTGCCTGTGGAGGGGGCGCAGGGGCACCACCACCCCCACATAGAGAGCTAAATAAAGGGGACATCTATCGTGTCTGCTGCCGCCTCCGTGACCCAGTTCAACTCTGTGTATTTTATTAAAACTAATGTAAGGCACCTAGATGTATTAAAGACCATTCATTCTGAATGAACTTCTACATATTAATGAATATAGTAAATACATATTTAGTTTATCCTAATTTATTTGTATTTAGTCTAGACGAACAATATAACTAGCTAGGGTACAAAGAAGCGGGCGAGTGAAAAAATGAGTTTTGGTGCAAATGAGTACTTTTTCTGTAAAGAAAAGGTCAATACCACCTTTAGGATCTGAGGTGAGTGATTTAAAACATGTACAATCACACAGGTAAACATGACACTGTGCATGTAGGAGATCTTGCTCTCAGTGCCTCGTTGCTATAGTGCCCAGGACCCGTGTAAATCACTTTTTACACCAGCACCAACCCAGCCACCAAGGAACTTTTCAACCACAAATCCACGGAGGCCGGACCCTGGGAACACAGGCCTCGTCTCTGCAGAGCCGAGCCCCCTCCCCCCTGCTGCAAGACTCCTAACCAGGGGTCATGCAAGGATGGTCGTGGAGTGCAGGACCGGGTCACTGTGTCTACCCGGGTTCTAAACATATAAACATAAGCAAAGCTCTGATGCATTTAATGAGAGGGGCAACCATGCGCTCTGAGGCAGCTGCAGGGCCTCCCAGGGCTCATGACATCTCCAAAATAAACAGCATGGCTCTTCATTTTCAACTATATATCTATCTATATTATCGAGGAAGAGAGAGGGCAAGTTATCCAGGTTAGGTGAGATTCTTGATCAAGCAAACTGTATACACTACAGTACACCCCCCACATAGAGTTCTCAAGAGGGCTCATTGAGTCAAACTGGCACTGACATCTGCTGCGACCTGCAGGTCACGGGCTGATATCCCAGCAAGGCCAACTCAACCTTCCATTCTTCCGAGGTTGGTACATAAAGTGCAGTTTTAAGAAGATGTTGTTTTACTGATTTTCTTGCATTTATGAAATGGTTACATCCCAACTTCAAATGTAATATGCAGTTTCGGAGAATATGCAGTATCTGAAAAGCCGTTCTTTCAGCTCTCAGCGTATTCTTAAATTGAGTAATAACACCTGTTAATCACAGGAACGGACAGGCTGCAAAACTGTATTATGAAACGTATATAACTGAGGCAGTAGACACACACAAACAAGGCAAACGTGAGTACATACATATAAAAACAAATCAATAAGGTCATTACTTTGCTATTACAACGTTAAAATTAACGTCGAAATCTCCAGAGCAGCTTCCTATAATTTTCCCCATTTTTAGTAGCAGAATAAAGTATTTAAACGTTTTTTTTTTTGCGGCCTTCTATACAAAAAAAAATCCAGAAGCTTATTTCACCCCTGCGTCACAAATCGGGCTGGGTGAGAAAAATAGCCACCATCAAAGCCAAAAGACAAACAGGGACTGAAACCATTAGTCTGACACAAAATAATTGCCGATAAATTGATGTATTAGTCAACCGATTTAAGTGTATTTTCCGAACCTAAAAAACAAATAAAACTCTTCGGCTATACCATATCGTATCATATTTTTCTGTTTTCCAGTATAGAGCATTTTGTATTACTGTGGACAAATAGCGGCTATTTTATTCTATTACTATTTGCACAAATTGTCCTGCAAGAAAATAATCCTAAATATGATGGGTGCAGCGATTCGAGACACTTTTAATGAGATATGTGTTGCCTCGCTCATCATATGGAAAATATTTACAAATGTTAGAAGTGTGAGGCAACACTGGAGTTCCACTGTGTTTCACCTCCTGCTCGCGCGCAGAGTCTCAATGCAGCACCTGGGCAAAAGCGTAAAATCGGCACAGTAAATCCGATTTCCGTATGTTGTTTCTCCAAAACTCCGAATTGCTGTTACTTTCCTGTCCCCTAATAACCAGGATCCCAGGCAGGTCATGGTAATTCTGGTGCGGGGAAATAAGGAAATGATCACGGGTCACGAGGTCCTCTCTTCTTTCCCTGGTGATCCTTTCCTGCCTGTCTTCACTCCATCCCCATCCTCTGCCCGCCGTTGGCTCTCTTCTCTCGTCCTCTTTCCTATCTGTCCCTCGCGTCTTTTTCACCCATAAGACTCCCTCCCCAGCTCCTCCCAATTCATCAGTCCCGTTCACACTTTTTTAAATGTCCCCCTACCTTCCCTCTCTTCTGCCCTCACTCACCCCTCTGCCCCAGCCGTCCCCTCTCGCGTTTCCCCTATATTTCCTTGTTGGTTCCCCGCTCTGCCTTTCCCTCTCTTTCTTCTTCTCGCACCCTACACAGCTCAACCTCCTCCATTCGCCGTCCCTCCTGCCCGCTCACCGTTGTCCTCACACACTCCTCTCCATTTCGGATGCCCCCTCCTTTCCTTTCTCCCTCCCATCCTCTCACATCCTCCATTGATACATTGTACTCGCCCTATCTTTCTTTTGCTTTCCTCTTCCAAATGTACCTCTTGCCCTCTCGGCTCATTCCATGACCCGCCGCTACCCCTTTACTCCGTCCCCTTTCCCTCTCTCTCTCTCTCTCTCTCTCTCTCTCTCTCTCTCTCTCCCTCTCTCTTGTGCTTTCTCCACATCTTTCCCTCTCAGCTTTCTTTCTTCCCTCTTACAGTTTCGGTTTCTCTCGTTCTCTCACTCTCTCTCCCCTCCTGCCGTCTCTTTTCCTCTCACCCCTCCTCTTTCCTCGCTCAATCTGTGCCCCTCGTGTCTGCTCTCTCTGGTCACCAGAAGAGACAGCGCCTCCCACCGCCGCAAAAACGCCCGCCATAGAAAGAGCGCAAGGGACAGGAAACGAATAAACAAGGGAAGGAAAGACACACAACCAAGAGTGGAACACTTAAAGCTGATCCAGAGAGGGGGAGCCGAGCAGGTCCGCCTGGAAATGTACATGTGTAGAGACACTTCCTCGGGAAGGTCCCCCCTCCCCCCGATCAGACCCTTTCAATTATTCAATAGCTAGAGCAGACCAAGTGACTGCCAGGTGCAATACATCAGGCTTAGGAAGGGCTTTCATTAGATTCGGAGAGATTCACGCTGCTCTCTCCCTCCATCCCTCCGCCCTCACTCCTGTGTGGGTGGCTCTGTGTGTGTGTGGGTGGCTCTGTGTGGGTGGCTCTGTGTGTGTGTGTGTGTGCGTGTGGGTGCAAATGCAATAGGTCTCACATTTGCGAAAGATTAAGCTATTGGCATTGTAAATGACAATGCCATTTATTTATCTGTTTTCAAAACCAACACATAAATAAAAAAATTTGTCATTTACAATGACAATAGCTCTAACTTTTACAAAGGCGAAACCGTTTCATTGTAAATGCTTGTTTTAACATGTTGTAACATGGCTTAAAGGAAAAAAATGGCGGATGCTTTCAACGTTGGCTGCATTATGGCGCTTTTTTTTTTACCCACAAGTGGCCCTACGCTTGCTGTCCGTTGCCCCGGCACTTCTTCCCTCCTCCCGCTGACCATCTTCCCTCACTCCTCCACCCTCCACCCTCCACCCTCATGTTACTTGCAAACCCAACCCTCCACTGTGTTTAATTTTTTTTTTTAAATGTTGCAAGATGGTTTAAAGGAAAAAAAAAAGGGCTATGACGCGTTGAACACTGGCCTCGTTATAGCGCGTTAAAAACTTTTTACCAACCACCCGCCCTCTTTCCGCTATTCCCCACTCCCCACGCTGTTCCCGCTCTCCGTTGGCCCACACTCCCCCCACCTTCCTCTCTTCTGTTGTTTGCCACACTCCCAACTTCCCCTGCGCTGATTTTTGTTTCTTTTTACATTTTGCACAGCAGCGTGGGCTGCTGTGCAACATGGCTTTAAGGAAAAAAACTCTATATGACACAATCAACACTGGCTGCATCATAGCGTTTAAATTTTTTTTAAATCTATGTTGCACAACATGTGTAAAAAAAGTGTGACAAATCCAATGGATCTTGTATAAGGGAAACAGATTGGCTTAGCCAATGCTTTTTTTTTAAAAAAAAAGGTTTTTTTAACCCCTTCGCTGCTGATGACGAGCTCAGCTCGTCATCAGCCACGGGTGGCGTGTGCTGATGACGAGCTGAGCTCGTCATGTAACGCAGTATTATGAAAAAAGCCGCACAGCGCAAAAATCGCCGCAGCAGCGATGCGGTTAATAACTTGAAACTTTTGGGTAGGGGCTTTTATGTCATGTGGTTGGAGACAAGTAAAATAAATAAGAGCTGAATGTGTCTGATGTGGTCCAGGGTCACCTGGCTGAGTGAAGTCAATGGCTCAGTTCTGTGGGAGATTTAACCCCTCCCATGCTGGTGACGAACCCCAGCCGTCACGCCCCGCTGTGGGCGTGTGCTGGATACGGCTGGCGTTCATCACGGCCCCGCCCTGTTCTTTTGTTTACCGCACAGCGGTAAAATCGCGGCCACAGCGAAGGGGTTAAGGGATGGGGAATGAGTGGTGTGCTGCAGCATGGAAGGAAACTGTTAGCCCTGTATTTGTGGTGCATTTTCAGCCCACCCTATTGTCTTCCCTCTCAGCTATCCACATCCATACTCTGCCAGCCACATTTCATCAGTTCAGATGTATTTTTTTCATTGCTCTGAATGCTTCATTCATGTTTGGCTTATTAGGTCGAGCCTGGGCAGCGCATGCGTTGCTCTGCGAGGCATTCTGTATTAGAGTATGGACTTAAAGGTCCGGCCACACTCCGCCCACATTTGTCATTGGCTTGTGTCATTGTCGTTCGTAAATGCTGGCTCCTGATTTGTTAATAGGCTTGTTAGTCCCTCCTTAGTACTGCCTTGTCTTCATTTGTAACCTCCCATGAGGACTGGCCCTTTTACTTCGGTTGTTACACGGTATGTCTTATTTAGTCTGTAAGCACTATTTTCTTTAAAGCGTTTTTTCCTACTTCAGGCACGACATGCTTTCCTGCTAGATTTGGCGCGCCATGCGCACTTTCACTTTCCAAGCAGCCCAAGGTCTCGCATTTACAAGAGTTTGAGCTATTGGCATTGTAAATGTAAATGTAGTATACTTGTAAAGCGCATAGCTGCCCCATCTCGGGGCGTCCCGGCGCTGTATAACGCTGTGGAACCCTTCCTGGCTCTCCCTGTGAGATGCCCCTCCTGGGCACCCCTAAGGTGAAGCCAGGCATCCCAGTGTTGTTGGGGCCGTTGTGGAGATTAAGCAAGCTATTGCCCAGAGTTGCAGCGTGGGACCCATGATTAGAGTAGGCACCGAGGCGAGAATTATCGAGTCCGCGGACATTGAGCCCAAGACCCCGCCGCGACGGGGATTGAACCCTGGTCCCGGGCCAGACCTCTGCTTCAGGGTCTGCCGCTTCTAACCAGTGAACCACACTTCTCCACTAAATGACAATTCCTTTTATGTATGTGCTAATTATCAAAACAAATAAATAAAAGGCATTATCGTTTACAGTGTCAATAGCTTAAACTCTCGCAAACGCGAGACCTATTACATTGCAAATGCTTGTTTGTTTAGCTTCAGCTGATTTATTTGTTTAGTTATTTCTTTTGTTTTCCCGAGCTACCATTCCGGCAGCTTCTTTGTGCAACTGCATTGACTCGGATACTGTTGACAACCCATTCCCAAACTCTTTTTTTCCGTTGTTCTCTTTGCAGCATGTTCACCCATGCCCGTCACAGACGGAAACTGCCAGACCCGGGCACACTGTCTCTCTTGTTCATAAAGGGGGCGGGACTGCTGAGAGGGGCGGGGGAGGGGTGAGAGTTTAATCAATTGCATTGGAGACCACCTTTGTGTTGGAGACCAACAATATGCTTCATCTTTGCTCCCTTAATTGGATGTAGATGGACACCCAGGATACTTTTATAATGTTTCTTGGATTCAGTTGATTCTTCAACTTCCGGAGAAGTTGAGAACATCCTGTGCATTCCAGAAGAATTACTGGACTCCCTCTTTGCCAACATTTTTTTTTCTCAGAGATATTGGATTTGGCCCTGGTGGGTTAGATTTGTCTTCCACTAGAAGAGTTTATCTTCTGTCAACTGATAAAGGACATTTTTTCCCTGAAATCTTTGACCTCTGCCTAATTGGTAGGTGATGTGAAATCTGTGTAGAGTTTGTAATCCTGATAACAAGTATTTCAAAACAAAGTGTGCTACAGAGACAGATTTCATATCTGTGCGCTGTACTTTCTTCAGTTTACATTGGGAGCCTGTAAAAGCTTCATTTAAGGGCATTAGATGTTTCACTTGACCACAACAGCTGGTTAGATCTTCTGAGAATTATTCTGCAATTGCTAAACAATTTTTTTTTTTTTAATTTGATTTTTACTAGCAAACAACAGCAAGTGTTCGTAGTGCAATAGGTCTCGCATTTGCGAGAGTTTAAGCTAATGGCATTGTAAATGACAATGCCTTTTATTTATCTGTTTTGATAATTAACATATAAATAAAAGGCATTGCCATTTAAAATGCCAATAGCTCAAACTCTTGTAAATGCGAGACCTTGGCTGCCGTTGTACCGGGCTGCTTGGAAAGTGAAAGCGTGCATGGCACACTGAATGTTGCAGGAAAGCATGTCGTGCCTGCAGTAGGAGAAACACACTAAGGAAAATAGTGCTTACAGACTAAATAAAACATACCGTGTAACAACAGAAGTATAAGGGCTAGTCCTCATTGGAGGTGATCTTTAGCATTGGCCCAACGTTATTTGGCACCTGCTTGGCAACTTGCCCAGTGCCTTCCTCCCAAGGTTGCAATGCGGGTAGCTGCTTACGCCAATATTCACTTAGACTGGGTTAGTGTTCATGCCACTGCTCCCTTGCCTTAAGGAGTCAAGGGGCCCGGTTCACAAAAGTAATCTGAAACAAAGTCCCAACTTTACAACTCTCGGTATTCACAGAAGGCATTTAGGAGTACTAAAGTTAGGATTTTGACTCAGTTAAACTTTTTGCCCCATGGCACATCTTTCAAAAGGTGCATTGGGCGCAAAGAGGGACAGTGCGCCCTATTACAAAGAATGCGCTAACCCCATGGCAGCCGTGAACTGGTCGTGCAATGCGGGCAGTGCATGGAAGTGAAAAACAGAGTCGCTGCTTCAGAGCCACTCTGTGTATCACAGTGCAGGCGGTGATCCCCCTGCACTTTGAAGAGGGGAGAGAGCCCCTTGCAGTCGGGTGCAGTTAGTGACTGGATCCATCTGCAGGGGGATGTCTGCGGGGTCGATGGGACCAAGGTTCTCCCCTCCAGAGGACTGGCGCACTTTCGGTGAACCTCCTAAAGGCATGTTTGCCTCTGTGCCCACGTCCATAATACCGCACGGGCACAGAGGCAAAGAGATTCCTGCATTTGCATGGGCCACGCCCCAATACAAATGAGGGACCAACCTCTCACGATCGCACTGATGCTACATGTGCCCTAGCGCTATCAGCATTACAGAAGGGGACACACAAGCACCTTTGGTCTGTTCTATACAATTGTCTTCAAAGCAGGCGCACATGCTTGATGCGCCCCCGGGGCACAATGTATATTACAACCCCAGGACCCTCGGCTAAGCACACTCTTCCTGTGAAACTTTTTTAATCTCCCTTCTTTCTTCACCACCATGAAATCCGCCTCTGTTAATAGTTTTCAATGAACTAACTATCCTTTTATTTAGCCTATTGTACTATACCTACCTGGACCACAGACTAGCTGTGAATGTGGAAGGACCCAGAAACAACGTATCACAGTTTGCCTTAGGGCAATTCCATTCCTAGATCAAGCATTCATTGTCTTGTTTTGGATATTATTCTGCACCATCGTTTGATGGGGTTTGGCTTGTGCTCCTTGACTGCTGTTCTTCTCCTCATTCACCCCGTTCTCCTTGGAGAGACACTTATGGGCCGTTTACAATGTCCGTTGGAAAGCCTCCGACTGCTAGTTGGAAGCTTTCTGACTGCAGTCGGTGGCTTTTCGACCGATACTGTCGGTTTGCGGTCTGACTGCCCGATTACGATGTCGGCCTTCGAACGTAAACTAGTCGGTCATTCCGAAGCAGTTCTTACCAGATCTCGGAGTCTTCAGGCAGGTCGGAACCGCACCGGAAACCCCTATGGATGGCGTTTCCGCCGCCAGGAATACCATGCCGGTTTCCCACCACCGTGCCGGCCTTTCAGACATTGAAAAGCTGTCGGAAAGCGACTTTGGGGGCCCCTAGCAGGGCCCACTTGCCTCCGCGGCCTACGGTTGGTGGTCGAGTGGATACCTAGGGTACCCCATGTAAAACCCTGCACAGTGTGGCAGGCACCATTGGGTGCCTGCCACATGGTGCAGGGTTTTACATACACACACATTTCTCTACAGTAGCCTGTATTACGACTGGTTTACGGCCGTAATACAAGTGTCCATAGAAAAAAGTGAGTATGCGACCGAACAGTATTTAGTTGCATCGTAATCAGGTGGTCGGAACCGCCGACCGGAGGTCGGTCGGTGCCGAGACGGTGTCGGTCAGAGGCAACTCCGACCGACATCGTAATTAAGCCCCTTAATCTGAATCCCTCCCTCCCATATTTTTTCTTGGAGCCCCCAGGGATGTGTTCTTGGTCCCTTTCTGCATTCCAAGATTCCTCCTCCTCACTTCTGATAGTTTTACTCTTAGCTTTCTTTCCCCCTTTAAGGCAGATGACTCACAGCTTCATTTCTCTTCTTCTTCTCCTCCCACTCCTACTATTTAGGAGCATTTCCTTTCTTGACTGTCACCGGTGAAGACTTCGACAGCAGCCCCCTACCACTGTATCCGTGGTGCTTTCCACCGCCCCTGCATGCGTATGCATCCTTTTCTTTCCTTATGTTCCCTTCCATCTCACTACTTTCTTGTACTTGAAACTTCAGGTTTGTTATTCGTTCTCATCTTACCTTGTCCACCAGTATGTTTGCATTTGATCTTTGTACCACACTTTCTGTTCATTTGTGTGTCCTTTTTTTAAATACATTTGCTCTTTTACTTTGAAATGCTGCAGAATTCACAGATGTGTACCCATGTGTGTTGTATCCTTTCTGTCATATGTTAAGGTCAACTTCCTGTCGCACATCATTTCTATCTGCCCTTCTTGGCTGTCTTCAAGGACTGGCACCTCAAATTCTGACTATGGTCTGCCGCTTTCCCCATCCTCAGCCATAAACACCCTCTTCTTAAGGGCAGGATGATCTTTACCCATTATACTTACTTTGTCCTAAGTTTGCTCTTATTCCATCTTGTTCCAGAACTTTGATATTTCCTTCCTCTCTCTCTTCACTCATTGACCCTTGTTACAGACCAAAAGTTGCACACCTGTGCCCTGTGCTTCTGTTGCCTTTCTAGCTTTCTGCATGGGCCTTCATTTTTATCAGTTTCTTAAATGTGAGGTTATGTACTTATTTAAGAGGCAGGCCCTGTTGTGAATGCTAGTGTTGGTGCATTCTGACACTTGGGGGCAAAGGGGCTGATTCACAGAACTAACTTAAGACAAAATCCTAAACTTACTACTTTTGGTATTCACAGAAGTTAGGATTTTGTCTTAAGACAGACTTAAGACAGACTTAAGACAGAATCTTAACTTAAGTCTGTCTTAAAACAAAATCCTAACTTCTGTGAATACCAAAAGTAGTAAGTTTAGGATTTTGTCTTAAGTTAGTTCTGTGAATCGGGCCCAAAGGCCTTATAGTCCACCTCTAGTATGTGCTGAAGGTGTCCGACTGTGCCCTCCTGCGTTTGAGTCTTGCCTATCCCGACGAGAACACTACATGCTCTCGGCAACAAATCTCAGTCACTCCTCCAAAAGTAACTGTGAAGCGTGGCTTGGATCTGTGTGGATGCAAGCTTCTCCATCAACTTCTAGCGCGCGAAGCTGCAGCAACAGGTTTACTGTGACATCATCAGAGCACATCTCTTTCTCTGCAGCTCAACCCCAATCTTTTCACAGCGACCTTCCCAGATATACAACATAGTGCCCCGTTTGTCTGCTGTCACGCCTAGCTTCAGGATTAAGGTTGCTGGGACCCAACTCGAGCACCTCTATGTCCACCGATAGCATCTTTCAACGCTTCACATACAATATCCACTTTATGCGCCTGTGCTACTCGCACGACGTCTGGCTCGCTAATGGGCTGGATAGAGAACAGCGATACAGTACCATACAAATGATAGCAGCTCCTTTGCAAATGCCAATTACTTCCGGAAACAAGGTTCCTTGTCCTTTCCCGCCTTCACCATTGTCGTTGGTGTTTATGTGGTCTTTCTCCCGCCTTTTGTTTTCATCATCATCTCTGTTCCCTGATTCAATGCTCTGAGGAGGTGAACAGCCTTTACAACGAAACGTTTACAACGCACTACCATTACGACGCAACCATTACAACGCAAACCATTACAACGCATTGCGCTGGGGGGGCGCTCTAGGATAGGGAATAGATTTAATTTACTATCCAACACCTTCCCTACTATCCACGGGGACTGGAGTTGGAATAGTAAATTAAACTATTCACTATCCAGCACCCCAAAGCGCTATGCGTTGTAATGGTATGCGTTGTAAATACTGCGTTATAACGGCATGCGTGGTAAAGGCATGCGTTGTAACGTCATACATCCCTCTGAGGATTCCTTCCAATTCTGTGCAGGTGAGACTCCTCACACACACCAAATAAGTATGCCAAGCTTCCTTTCCTGAACGTCTTCAAGATTTTGATGGTACCAACATTGGTACTACCAAGTCGAAAGACACGAGCACCTGTTCCTTGAGCCGAAGCATGGTCGGTCTAAACTCAGCTCTTACTCCTTACAGTTAAACTACTGGGATCATCGTACATCCCACAAAATCAGCATGAAGTATTGGTTTTGAGTTTGTTACGGAACCGTCCTTTCCAATATATAATAAGCACATTCTCAAAATCGTGTTTCCACCACCTTTAATCGATAGACCATATCTGTATCTAAAGCGCCTAAGAGGATAAACTCAAGGTGGGGCGTCTGATATGTTTTGGCTAGTGGTACAGATGTCCAAGTGAATGCTTGGAATTATTCAATATAACAAACACATTTCTGGGCTTTCCTTCAAATCTAGAGGTTGTAGTAAGCAATTCCAAGAAATATAACCAGGTCTTCCGCACTTACCAAATTCTAAATAGCCGATGGTGGCAGCCATGTTGATTTCCAAGGTGCTAAAATTCCTACCTAAGGGCCTTGGAGAGCAAGGCCCTCCCTTTACCTTCCTTAGCAGTGCAGGTGTGTTCCACACGCCCACTCACGTCTCAAATCATCAGCACAGGAAAAAACATTTGTATTGTTGGACATGAAACTGTAGAAGGCCTTCCCAGTAGATGCTTTGCAGACAATGTCTTCCTTCCAACAGTCGGCTTAAAATGTTTCATTATGATATCTATCCATTTTTTACCTGCTCCTTGTTGGCCGGGGGCCAGCTGCAGGATCTGATGGCTTTGTAGTGTTTGCTACAGCTGCCATCCCACTAACCAACTCGGACAATCGCCAAATAAATATGTTTTTAATCTCAGCCCTTTGGGATCCCTACCACGTTCCCTTAGTCTCTTCACTAACTTTTTCTTGTTCTAAAGTGCATGCAGCTGTATCTTTTCGAAGAAACTATACGCAACTATATACTATAGTGCGATGCACCCACACCGGTGTGTCGCAAAGTCTAGCGTTCTCCCTAACAAACCTCTCCTGGGTACATTGCCTCATGCAGTGTACCTGCCCAGTCAAAAGGAACTACCCCCTTCTCAATCTCAGACCCTAACTCTTACTAACAAACTTTTCCTATCAATAGAGTTAGCAAATGTGCATAAAGTCTTCTGAATATATCTCGGTCATGTCCATCCCATTGCCAGTTCCTTATACTCTAAATTCAACTGTTTTCAACATTAATATCCTTTCCATGAACAGAGGAACCTGCGTTTGGGACATCAGGATCTGTATTTAAAGTTCTGGGCCCCAAGGGAATGTTCCTTTTTTGGGGGGGGAGGTTGGGGGTGGTGGGTCGGAAGACAGTGTTATTTTCATGGTTAAGTGTTTTGTTCTCAATGTCTGTGTGGTTACGACATCTTTATTTGTAGGGCTGCTTCTTAAACCACAAGTTAATGTGTTCCTTCTTGTCGAAATTTGCATTTCCTGCACCATGGCAACTTCGTTTTCTTACTTTGATTTCTTTAAAAAGCTTGCAGTTTTACTTCATTCTTTTGTTTAAAAATGTTAATATTTTTCCCTCTTAAATAGGCTCTCTTCCCCTTTCTATTCATATAGTTGTTCCAAGAAAATAATGGCCATCATTATTTGAGACGTGCTTGTGGCGGCTGCCGCTGGCCGGTGACGCAGGCTCGAAGCTCCCTTAATTCTTCCATTCTTTAACTCTTCGGAACTGTTGCCTCAGTCAGTTGTTCATTTGATCGCCAATGCTGAACGGATTCTCTCTCTTTTTTTTTTTTTTAACTTTATTGTGCAATGCAAATATAGTTACAAGTATGGGTCTACAACCACAGGGGCCGACCGCTAGAGCATAAAAAGCAGTCGTGGAACATCACAAAGCAGCGACCGATCCCCTATAAAAAAAAGGGAGGTCCGGCAAAGTACAGGATACAATTCGTAGCAACACAGGATGGAATCGGGATATAGTTATTTTTGTTTTTTTAGAAAGAACAAAAAGAAAAAACAACGGATTCTCTCTTGTTGTCTTTCTATACTTCAGAGTTTATTGCGACTTTTCAAGTTCTGATAGTGGCCACTAGGTGACTTGTCGGCAGAACAAAAACCTTTTTTTAAATAAAAAACAAACACATTTAAGCCCTTGAATTCTGTTTCAGATGAGGTCCATCCCTCATGTCTGATGAGAAGAATGTGAAAATGAGGAGGCTCCTTAAAGTGCATCCTCCTCTCAGACACAAGTGAGTTACTTTTGTCGCCCTTCACATTCTTTTCCAGATGTTCAGATTGTGAGAAACCTGTATTAAACCCAAGTCTCTAGCATCTAAGATTAGTCTGTCTGATTCTAAGATACTAAGATATTGGCACCCTCAGAGCTCATCAAATCTTTGTACCCAGTAATCTTCTTAAAAGTAGACCTCAACTTAAGAAGAACTTGCCATTAAAATGTCCACTTAAAGGCCTCTGTATTTACAAGTTGAGTACTTCTCGGCATCCAAAGTATACAGTCACACGTATATGCATGTACCCAAGATCTTTGGTGACATTAACCGCTGAATTCCAGGGTTGCCGAATACCAAGTCTGCCTACTTTTGTTTCCATGTCATGCCTCTTTCATCTACCACCTACTCTTCCTGTCTCCGTTTGTCGCTTCTTTCCCATCTTCCTTGTGTGCCTTTCGGATGCCAAGGGCTTGCAGTTGACACCAGCACACGGATGATGCAATGGTGACGTGTGTAGGTATCACTCTTGACTTCTAGACGTTCTGCGCTCTAAACCTTTTAGGTACTTACGTAAGCATGAACCTAGCTAGAGTACAGCCTTGGATCCAGATAAGGTGTAGAAGTGGGAATAGTTTTCAAAATTCTTTTGTATGTTGGGAGTAAAAATATTTCTTGCAGAGTAGACAAACTTTTCACTCTTGATTCACATTTTTGTGTGGTAAACGAGACAAAACTATTTTCATTTTAAACAAAGTGGTTTGTTTTGCTGCAACCCGTGCCTTCTTTGTTATGGTATTCAGATTCAGGGAGCGATCTATCACCTAAGAAGGTATCCTAGAGCTGAGCAGGTGTGAGTGTAGCCCCACCCAGGGCCTAGAGGGACTACTCAAAAAGCCAGGTCTTCAGCCTCTTTGGAATTTAAGAAGCGAGGAGGAGACTCTTGTGTGTAGCGGCAGGTCGTTCACGCTTTAGGAGTGATGTAGCAGAAGGCTTGATCTTGTTTTCTGTATGTATGTGATTAGTGAGAGTTCAGATAAGCGAAGGTGTCTGGAAGGTTTGTAAAAGCAAATGTGACTGTTGAGTTATGCTGGGGCTGTGTTATGCAGTGCCTTCAAAAGTGTGGGTGAGGAGTTTGAATTATGCTTGTTTGTGGGAACCAATGAAGCTCTACAGGTGTGGGGTGATGCGAGTACGGTGTGGGAGGTTGAGAGCGATTCTGGCTGCCGAGTTCTGTATGGTCTGCCACTTTCTGGTGAGTTTTTTTGTTGATCCCTGCATAGAGGGGGTTCCCACAGTCCAGCTTGCTTGTGACCAGGAGTAGGAGAGGACATTGATCTTGTGGGAGCAGATGATGCTTTCTCAAGAATTCATGTATGTGTGTAAGCTTCCGGGTTGAGCTTGGGACGAACCTTGCGGAACCCCCAGATGAGGTTGCCGGCGTCAGGTGTACAGCGCCAAGTGACTGACCTGAAAATCACCTTAAAGCACCCCTTCAGATCTGCTATAGGACGACTTTTGTCCATTTGCTGCTGTTGCCTCTGATCTGGACATAGCCCCTTAACCCTACAGGAAGAAGGTCTGGCAGACCTCTATCTATCCGATAATACTTAATTCTATTGGAAACATTTACCTTATTATTGAGAGTAAAACAGGCCAGAGCAAGTTCCGCTGGTGGCCTAGACAAGACAAGAGTTCTGATCCAGAAAATTGAGTGGAGCTATTACAAAGCTGTCATTGGGCTGGTCACAGTCTTGGTCTGCAGTTCTCTTTGGAGCATTTTACGTCCAATTTTTAACTTCCGGTCACTTGGTCTGACCATGCTGTCGTATTGTTCTCTCAGAAATAAAATGAGACTTCCTGACAATCTAACTCCGTCCTTTACTCTCTTAAGTTAAGCAGCCTTTTTCCCAAATTGATGCTGCCACTTTGATTGGAATATGCAACACAACAGGTGATGGACCGAATGTGGATCAATGTCACACACTCACCCCAGTCCAAAGATCTGGGCCCAAATCCATCGTTTTTTTGCACGCCACACCACCCTGGGTTAGACAATGGCAATATGCAAATCCGCTCTGACCCTGTGCCCCATGGGAACAGTCCAGTCCGAACTACAAAAGCCATGTCCTTCCCAGAACGGAATCAAGCATCCGAGGACCGGACCGGTTTCGAGGTAACACCTCTCATCAGCCCGGCTAGCTTGACTCCAGTGGTGTGGAGTGCCTGGGACCCACGTCTGGGCATCCACAGCGCACTTAGGGCGGAATATGCAAACACAACAGGTGATGGACCGAATGTGGATCAATGTCACACACTCACCCCAGTCCAAAGATCTGGGCCCAAATCCATCGTTTTTTTGCATTCCACACCACCCTGGGTTAGACAATGGCAATATGCAAATCCGCTCTGACCCTGTGCCCCATGGGAACAGTCCAGTCCGAACTACAAAAGCCATGTCCTTCCCAGAACGGAATCAAGCATCCGAGGACCGGACCGGTTTCGAGGTAACACCTCTCATCAGCCCGGCTAGCTTGACTCCAGTGGTGTGGAGTGCCTGGGACCCACGTCTGGGCATCCACAGCGCACTTAGGGCGGAATATGCAAACACAACAGGTGAGGGACCGAATGTGGATCAATGTCACACACTCACCCCAGTCCAAAGATCTGGGCCCAAATCCATCGTTTTTTTGCACTCCACACCACCCTGGGTTAGACAATGGCGATATGCAAATCAGCTCTGACCCTGTGCCCCATGGGAACAGTCCAGTCCGAACTACAAAAGCCATGTCCTTCCCAGAACGGAATCAAGCATCCGAGGACCGGACCGGTTTCGAGGTAACACCTCTCATCAGCCCGGCTAGCTTGACTCCAGTGGTGTGGAGTGCCTGGGACCCACGTCTGGGCATCCCCAGCGCACTTAGGGCGGAATATGCAAACACAACAGGTGATGGACCGAATGTGGATCAATGTCACACACTCACCCCAGTCCAAAGATCTGGGCCCAAATCCATCGTTTTTTTGCACTCCACACCACCCTGGGTTAGACAATGGCGATATGCAAATCAGCTCTGACCCTGTGCCCCATGGGAAAGACATGGCTTTTGTAGTTCGGACTGGACTGTTCCCATGGGGCACAGAGTCAGAGCTGATTTGCATATCGCCATTGTCTAACCCAGGGTGGTGTGGAGTGCAAAAAAACGATGGATTTGGGCCCAGATCATTGGACTGGGATGAATGTGTGACATTGATCCACATTCGGTCCATCACCTGTTTTGTTTGCAATTGCCGCCATAAGTGCGCTGGGGATGCCCAGACGTGGGTCCCAGGCACTCCACACCACTGGAGTAAAGCTGGCCGGGCTGATGAGAGGTGTTGCCTCGAAACCGGTCCGGTCCTCGGATGCTTGATTCCGTTCTGGGAAAGACATGGCTTTTGTAGTTCGGACTGGACTGTTCCCATGGGGCACAGGGTCAGAGCTGATTTGCATATCGCCATTGTCTAACCCAGGGTGGTGTGAAGTGCAAAAAAACGATGGATTTGGGCCCAGATCTTTGGACTGGGATGAATGTGTGACATTGATCCACATTCGGTCCATCACCTGTTTTGTTTGCAATTGCCACTTTGATTGGAGTATTAGATTCCTCTCTATGTGATTGCTCAAAAGATGTAAATATAAATGTAAATGCTTGGATATTCTCCACCTTGTGTGTCCGGAATTACAAAGGGCAAGGCGTTTGTTTTTAAGACCATCATTTATTAAATGTAATATTCATTCAGCCCAGGAGGCCAGAATATTTGTTTTATCCCCACCAAATGAAATGGTCTATTATAGGATATTCCAATTTTTAAAAACTTTTCTGGCTATTTATTAGGGATTACTTAAAATGTTGCTATTAGATGCTATTACTGTATAAAAAGCATATTTACCCTTCTACCGCACTTTTTAATATATTGTTGTATTTTAGGAAAAAAAGGGAAATATTCTTGGTATTGTATTTAAAATTGTCTCTTTTACTGTATTGATGCATTTTGTGGACCTCCGTAGGAGTTCCTTAATAAATAAAACTTTTTGAATTTGAATTCCACCTTGGACAGAGAAGCTCCTTTATGCGTCATTGGGCCCTATGATTCCCACCATTCAGTCCCCCGGTATTCATGCATCCTCTCCACTACTAAATGCCTTGATGAGAACTTGAACTGGCCTGGTGACTGGCCAGAAACCAAAGCTATTGACACTACTTTTCTGAGAAAATACCTACAGAGAGACCCATTCTATACCCCTAGGCTTCTTAGAAGCAGTAATGGACTGCAAGAAATATTAAAAATCATCGTTGAGTTTGCTAACTCTATCTGTGCTCAATTGACCAACTTTTGCAAATCTTTAGCCAAATTTTTTCAGAGATGAGATTTGTCTTCATCACCAGCCTTTTTGTGGTAATTGCCCTTCTAAGACCCTTTCCCCCACTACTCTTTCAGCAAAGATCCTTGGTATCGCGCTCACTTTCTCTCATTACAGACCTTTTATCCCACATGTAAAGACTTAAAGCATGGAAACCATCACATCAGGTTCTCCAGGCAACCTTGTTCCTCCATAACTCCTCAATCTAATGGCAACACCCCTGCACTGTGTAACTTAGTTCATTCTTACTTTAAAGCAGGCCTGCTCCCTGCAATCTGATAAAAGGCCTGCATTCTCCCTCTGTTGAAGAAGACTACTCTGGACAATATGGTCTTAAGCAATTCTAAACCAACATCTCTGTTGACCTTCAGTGCTAACCCTGCTGAAGAAGAGATTAACACACAGATCCTGGTTTTATTTGAAACAACTCATCGCTTCATGCAGCAAAGTCTTGTTTCTGATTGCTACACAAGTTACAAGTTACTCTACCTGCTGTCCAAAATAAATTGCAAATGATTCTGAACCAGGGTGGTGTTGCTGTGCTTGTCCTCCTTGACCTCTCCATGTCCTTTGACACCATGTGCCATGCAACTCTAGGCTCAAAGATGGGAGGATGAGAGGGAATGGAATCCTTGATTTACATGGCTGTTGTGCCAGTGATGGCTTTGGTCGTGGCAAGTACTTAATTTGTAAAAAAAAAAAAGTGCCAAGGACTTTGCCAAGATGGTACTGTAGCTTGCACCAGCCATTGCTCCTGCCTGCGCTGCCAGTTATATGACCTACCCAACTACTAACCATCACACTCCTACAAGTGTAACCAATCATACATTTCAAGCCACTCTTAGCTATAAGAAGGGCTTAGGTTGCAGGTAATACTAATTTTTAATGTATATTAAATTATTAAACAACTGTTGTGCTCATTTTGAAAATAGTCAAACAGCGCCACCATGTGGTAGACAGTGACAAGTGCTGGTGTTGTCAACTAAGTGCCTGTACCGATCACCGAAAACCACCAGCTCAAATTAAGCACTGGTCGTCGCAATAACTTCATTCAATAATGCAATGCATCCACACAAAGGTTTGGGTGCATTGCATTAGGCTGTATAGTCGTGCGTCGTTTCTTGTGAATAGCAATGTTTTTTCGGTTTTAATTTTTAACCATATATGCACTTTAAAAACATTTTAAACATACTTTGCAGTGATTTGACCAAAGCTAATCATAACTTCACTTTAACCTTTGCTTTTTTCCTGTGAACACAAACTCACATACATAGAAACCCACATGCACAAAACAGGAAGCATTCATTAATGGTGTTGCATAAACAGCTGCGGTCAGTGTTTGTAACAACCTTCTAGTTTGTAGCCTCTGCTGAGGTTCCCTGTAGTTGTTTGTAGTGGGTGTCCTCTCTGGGGGTGTTTTTAGCACTGAGATACCAGATTGTTGGGGGTACATCTCTCTTTCCTTAACGGTTCCCTTTTTCTCCTGCAGCGATGGACCCCTCGGTCACACTCTGGCAGTTCCTCCTTCAGCTTCTGGAGGAGCAGAGCAACGAGCACCTCATTTCCTGGACGTCCAACGACGGCGAGTTCAAGCTGGTGGATGCCGAGGAGGTGGCCCGCCTCTGGGGGCTACGCAAGAACAAGACCAACATGAACTACGACAAGCTGAGCCGGGCCCTGCGCTACTACTATGATAAGGTATCATGAGCGCCCTATGCTGCGCGTGTATCGTGCTCCGCGTACCTTGTCCTTCTCGGGCACCGCGTACCTTGTCCTTCTCGTGCTCCGCTTACCTTGTCCTTCTCGTGTTCTGCGTACCTTGTCCTTCTGGTGCGCCGCATACCTAGTCCTTCTCGTGCTCGCGCATACCTTGTCTTTCTCTTGCCCCGCTTACCTTGTCCATCTCATGCTCCCTTCGTCTACAACCCTACAGATGCTGCTCTCTTTCCAAGCACTCCATCCCTTAACCTCCATACCCTGGTCTCCTTCTAGCCTCCAACATTTATCCTGAGAATCTTCTGGCTCTAGAGCACTTTGCCAGAGAGGCTGGTGGCAGCATCTGGAATTCTCCAATTGAACAATGTCAACATTGTCAACCACTGCACTATGAAGCACTGAGGTCATCCACCCATGTACTTACATTATTTCATACAGGGCTGGTTCTTCAGCAGGAAAATTGCTTCTAATAATCCAGAAAAAGTTGTTCATTAAAGTTTAGATTGTGCCAGAAATGTCTCCTGTGGGTGGGATTCAGGAAAGCCGGCCCCCTCGGTTGTTCCAGACTTTCGCGAAGGAATCCTCAGTGTTGTAGAAGTCTAAAGGGGCAGTAAAAATGATGTTTTTTCATGAATGTTAAATAAAAAGCCTTAGTCGCAGAATTTTAAAAACAAAAAACCCACAAAACTATTTGTTGGTTTGCTTCTCTGTTTTTGATTCCCTGGTAGTGCTATGAACATGTGCTTCCGGTTCTGCAGAATGAAAGTGCTAAAGCCCGCGAGCCTTTTCAAAATCAAAATTAAAAGCCCCATTAAAAGTTTCAATTGTTCCAAAATCAGTGAGCTCCCTTTGCAGCACTATATGGCCTGTTGGTGCATTAGAAACACATCTGTCTCGTGTGCCCACGCCGAACCTGTGTGCCAGGATACATTCATTCCGAGTCAGTGTCTTGCAATAGTGCCCCACCGTTCTTGTGAGTGCAACGGAGCCATCCGATGTACCATTGCCAAGAATTCACAGGATGAATAGGACCACACAGTGGATTTCTGTGATAGCACAGGAGTTTTCTAAAACAAAGCAGTGCATTTCTAAGAGTGCACAGAAGTTTTGTAATACAAAGCAGTGCATTTCTAAGAGTGCACAGAAGTTTTGTAATACAAAGCAGTGCATTTCTAAGAGTGCACAGAAGTTTTGTAATACAAAGCAGTGCGTTTGTATGAATGCATAGAGGTGTTGTACTAGAAAGCAGTGCATTTCTAAGAGTGCACAGGAGTTTTCTAAAACAAAGCAGTGCATTTCTAAGAGTGCACAGAAGTTTTGTAATACAAAGCAGTGCATTTCTAAGAGTGCACAGAAGTTTTGTAATACAAAGCAGTGCGTTTGTATGAATGCATAGAGGTGTTGTACTAGAAAGCAGTGCATTTCTAAGAGTGCACAGGAGTTTTCTAAAACAAAGCAGTGCATTTCTAAGAGTGAACAGAAGTTTTTTTTAATACAAAGCAGTGCATTTCTAAGAGTGCACTGAAGTTTTGTACTACAAAGCAGTGCATTTCTAAGAGTGCCCAGAAGTTTTGTAATACAAAGCAGTGCGTTTGTATGAATGCATAGAGGTGTTGTACTAGAAAGCAGTGCATTTCTAAGAGTGCACAGGAGTTTTCTAAAACAAAGCAGTGCATTTCTAAGAGTGCACAGAAGTTTTGTTATACAAAGCAGTGCATTTCTAAGAGTGCACAGAAGTTTTGTTATACAAAGCAGTGCATTTCTAAGAGTGCACAGAAGTTTTGTTATACAAAGCAGTGCATTTCTAAGAGTGAACAGAAGTTTTTTTTAATACAAAGCAGTGCATTTCTAAGAGTGCACAGAAGTTTTGTAATACAAAGCAGTGCATTTCTAACAGTGCACAGAAGTTTTGTAATACAAAGCAGTACGTTTCTAAGAGTGCACAGAAGTTTTGTAATACAAAGCAGTGCATTTCTAACAGTGCACAGAAGTTTTGTACTACAAAGCAGTGCATTTCTAAGAGTGCACAGAAGTTTTGTAATACAAAGCAGTGCATTTCTAAGAGTGCACCGAAGTTTTGTACTACAAAGCAGTGCATTTCTAAGAGTGCACAGGGGTTTAGTACTACACAGCAGGGCATTTCTAAGAGTGCACAGAAGTTTTGTAAAACAAAGCAGTGCGTTTGCATGAATGCACAGGGGTTTAGTACTACAAAGAAGTGCATTTCTAAGAGTGCACAGATGTTTTGTACTACAAAGCAGTGCATTTCTAAGAGTGCACAGATGTGTAATACAAAGCAGTGCGTTTGTATGAATGCACTGGAGTTTTGTACTACAAAGCAGTGCATTTCTAAGAGTGCACAGAAGTTTTGCAATACAAAGCAGTGCGTTTGCATGCATGCACAGGGGTTTAGTACTACACAGCAGGGCATTTCTAAGAGTGCACAGAAGTTGTGTAATACAAAGCAGTGCGTTTGCATGAATGCACAGGGGTTAAGTACTACAAAGCAGTGCATTTCTAAGAGTGCACAGGAGTTTTGTAATACAAAGCAGTGCGTTTGCATGAATGCACAGGGGTTAAGTACTACAAAGCAGTGCATTTCTGAGAGTGCACAGAAGTTTTGTATTTTTATTTATTTATTTTTATTTATTTTGAAAGTTTTATATAGCGCGAACAAGATCTTTGCAGATATCAGAGCGCTTTACACAGAAGGGGTGCGAACAGGAGAGTGAGTAACAGGCCAATTAGGCTTAGCGCAATTGTGGTAATAAGTGGGGTAGGTACATGAGGGAGCATAGTCAAACAGGTAGGTCAATAAGGCTAACAGTACTAATAGGTGGTAGCAAAGCAGTGCGTTTGCATGAATGCACAGGGGTTTTGTAATACATGGCAGTGCATTTCTAAGAGTGCACAGAAGATTTTTAATGCAAAGCAGTGCATTTGTATCAATGCACATGAGTTTTGTAATACAAAGCAGTGTGTTTCTATGAGGGCACAGGAGTTTATTAACACAAAGCAGTGCATTTCTACAAAGTGAGTTTATATGTACGCACAGGAGTTTTGTACTTCAAAGCAGTGTGTTTCGATACATTCACTCGAGTTTTGTCATACAAAGCAGTGCATTTTTATGAATGCACAGGATTGTTGTAATACAAAGCATAGTGTTTGGATGAATGCACAGGAGTTTTGGAATACAAAGTAGTGCGTTTCTATGAATGCACAGGAGTTTTGTAACACAAAGCATTGTATTTCTGTGAGTGCACAGGAGTTTTTTGTAATACAAAGCAGTGTGTTTCTATAAATTCAGTTTTTTTTAAATACAAAGTAGTGCTTTCCTATGAATGCACAGGAGTTTTGTAATAAAAGCAGCATGCATTTAGTGCGGCTATGCTGCATAGCGTATTAAGGAACATAGGGCCAGATGTAGGTGGCCCATTACCGGTCGGTAACGGGCGAAATTAACGAATTTCGGACGTTACCGACCGGTAATAGGCTTTTTTTATGTAGGGGCCGAAATTAAGGATTCAGTAATTTACCGAATCGGTATTTTAAGGAATCGGTAAATTACCGATTTCTTAAATACCGATTCGGTAAATTACCGAATTCCTAATGTAGGGAGCACTTAAATGATTGCTTATCCCATGTTAGGATTCGTTATTTAACCTTAGCGCACTGTTGCTTTTGTAGCGGAAACCGCTGAACATATAAACTCTTACAACAGTCTCAAATTTGTTTCCAAAAAATAATTATATTTTTATATTTATAAGCAAATTTTTTCTCTGAACCCTTTACATGAATTTAACAACAAAAAACTGTTATTTAATCAACAAAAATGTTCATATCATCACATTTCAAAAATAGATGTCAATTCTTTAAACTTTAACATTTCTTTCTGTCTGTGCCCAATGCATTTCGAGCTCAATGGAGCTCTTCTTCGGGGGCCTGTGGAAATGAAATACAGAATACCATAACTCAATCTTCTCTGAAACAAGTAAATTCAATACAATGAAGCAACCATATATATTTAAAAACGGTAACATTTACTGCAAAAAAGGAAGCCTTCACCAACACCTCTGTGTATGTGAAAATCAAAACGCTGAAATCAACTTACAAAAGTCACGCTCCTCTAAGGCTTTATCCTTCTGTTGTCAAACAAGACACAAACGCAAAGTGATCTCTCTGACCCTATTAAACAGTGTAACAGACCCAGAAAAAACGAAACCTAAAATCTTTCTTACCTTGAACACAATGAACCAAGTGTTCAAATAACACTCTCACGCACCCAATAATCGCTGTTCTCCTACAAATGACAAAAAAACCTGCAGCTATAAACCGGGATAAGTCACCCTGCAGTTAACCTCTCAACAACGCTGCCTCGCGCTACAAAACTCACCTTGCTCTTCAATCCTAATGTGCAGAAAACAACTCCCTCTCGCTTACAACCGCTACTCTTACGGGAACAGTGGGTACTGAGACTTGACTCTCTCGTGACTATACACGGAGCCGGTGATCGACATAGAAAACGGACTGAACATTCAAAACTACACTTGCTAATCAGCGCCAAGATGGAATGGTGTAGAATCTAAAAACCGAAGCGCTTAACCCACAAAAACTGCGTGACTGGAAATCAAATAGTGAGAAAAAATATGAGAAAAATTTAGAAGCACATAATAATGCAGACATAGTTACCAAACAGTGAAATATACCAACTTTAGCGATAAAGTACAGACATCATACTCGGTACAGTGTTCTGGTGAAGGGGAATCATAGGAAACACGACAAATCAATTTTTTCATTAAGACCCTTCGGTTCCTGTGTAGATAGATATTTGATCCAATGAATTTCTCTCTGGAGGAGGGATCTGGTAAGATCAACCCCCTCGTGTGTTTTGACAACCTCCAGAATGGAAAACCTAATCTGGGCTATGCTGTGACTATTCTCATTCCAGTGTTTAGCTAAATTGCTTTTTATGTTCTTGTTTCTGATAGTGCTTTTATGTTCTGAAATCCTCGTCTTGAGTTTTCTTTCAGTTTTTCCTGTGTAAATTTTTCCACAAGGACATTTTATGTAATAAATCAAGTTTTTAGAATTACAATCTCCATTGTGGTGTAGATTTATCTCTTTACCAGTTTGTGGATGGTGTAACAGTTTGCCTTCGATCACATTGGAGCAATGTACGCAATTTTGGCATTTCCTCATGCCTCTATAAGTTTCTTCTGTTTCTCTTGTCGGGGTCATCAACAACTCCTTTAGGTTTTTTGATCTTTTGAAGGCAAAGATGGGCTTGCTGTTAAATATCCCATTGAAGTCCACTTCGTTCTTTAAGAGATCCCAGTGTTTGTATATGATGGTTTTAAGCTTCTGAGATGTCGTTGAGAATTTTGATACAAACACTTGTCGTTCCTGGGGTTTTTTAGGTTTTTGAATTAACAGGTTATCTCTGCTATATGCTTCAATTCTGTCTCTGGCTTTCTTCAGCACCTCATCAGGGTATCCTCTGTCTTTATATCGTTGATGTTGCAACTGTAGGTTCTTTTTGTATTCATCCTCAAGAGAACATATTCTCTTGATTCGCATATACTGCGAAACCGGTAAATTGTCTTTAAGATTTTGAGAATGAAAGCTTTGATAGAGTAATGAATTGTTCACATCTGTCGCTTTTCTGTATATCGTCGTATGGATTTGTAGCTCTTCAATGTTAACTAAGACATCCAAGAACGGTAATTCTTTTTCACTGATAGCGTAGGTAAATTCAATATGCTCTGAACATTGATTTAACCTTTCGATTTCTGATTCCAGACTTTGTTTGGTTCCTGACCACATCAAAAAAATGTCATCTATAAACCTCCTATATAAGTGGTATGATCAAACTAGGTTTCGTTTTTTATGGGTCTGTTACACTGTTTAATAGGGTCAGAGAGATCACTTTGCGTTTGTGTCTTGTTTGACAACAGAAGGATAAAGCCTTAGAGGAGCGTGACTTTTGTAAGTTGATTTCAGCGTTTTGATTTTCACATACACAGAGGTGTTGGTGAAGGCTTCCTTTTTTGCAGTAAATGTTACCGTTTTTAAATATATATGGTTGCTTCATTGTATTGAATTTACTTGTTTCAGAGAAGATTGAGTTATGGTATTCTGTATTTCATTTCCACAGGCCCCCGAAGAAGAGCTCCATTGAGCTCGAAATGCATTGGGCACAGACAGAAAGAAATGTTAAAGTTTAAAGAATTGACATCTATTTTTGAAATGTGATGATATGAACATTTTTGTTGATTAAATAACAGTTTTTTGTTGTTAAATTCATGTAAATGGTTCAGAGAAAACATTTGCTTATAAATATAAAAATATAATTATTTTTTGGAAACAAATTTGAGACTGTTGTAAGAGTTTATATGTTCAGCGGTTTCCGCTACAAAAGCAACAGTGCGCTAAGGTTAAGTGTTGCATACACTTAAGATAAGGTTGTTCAATTGTTAGGCACGCTACTGGACAGACGTGCCACCTCAGCAGCACGCTTAGGGTTAAAATCCATAATCCGCATACATTAAATTAAATAAAATTTCAGGTAATCTGAGTGCTCCTCTCATCAAAAAAAAACAAAAAAAGGATTCGTTATTTACCACCAACTACAAGTTGGTGGTAAATAACGGAAAAAAACCAAAAAGTAATTTAATGCAAATTGATTCAGTGGCATGTTGCAGACATACATGCCCTTAGGGCATGTATGTCTGCAACATGTGCACCCATAAACAATTGAGGGGTGTTTTTCCCCTTTTACCGAATCTGTATTTACCGATTCGGTAATTGACATTTATTCCTAAGGGCCTCCAGGCCCATAGGAATGAATGGCAATTACCGAATCGGTAAATACCGATTTGGTAAATACCGAATCTTAACGATTCGGTAATTTTTACCGAATTTTTAGCTACATAGCATTTACCGATTCGTAAATACTGAATCGGTAAAATTCAGTATTTACGAATCGGTAAATACTATTTACCTACATCTAGCCCACAGTGTATTATTCAAAGCACGATGCCGTGCCGCATTGGACAAGGCCACTTTAATGTGATTTTTCCCTCACAAGGCAATTTAAGCCCTTGCATCGTGGTTTTGGTTAAATAGCATATTACACCCTATGCATCTGCATATATTCTCTTTATATTGAAGTCAAAATATTCCTAATGAACAAATTCTTACCTTAATTTGGGCTATGTGCATTTGCTCGTAACCACTGATCCTACAACTAGCGCACCAACATGTGTTGCATTGACCCTACAACTTTTTTACCAACTTGGGTTTCTGCTCTCTGCTCCTCTCGGCTGTAAGGTGTACCCCATAGCAGCCTGTTCTTTACCTGTTAATTGTATTGCTAGCTGTGTTCCATTTGCCCGTGATTATTGTGACTACAACTGTTTGGTATTTTTACTGGATATCGTTACTGGAGTTTTATTCTCCCTTTCTTCCTTGTATAAAGCGCTCTGATATCCCTGGGGATCTCGTTCGCGCTATATACCACGTTATAAAATAAATAAAGTATATTCAGACATTTGTGTCTAGAAAAATAAATGTGGCTCAATTGCACATCTTATTCAGTAATAAGCAGGCTTTCACAAATGTATTACTACACTGTAAAGGTCAAAGTCCATGTTATTGCCATGTGCACCCCAACAGGCTCAAGAAAACTCTTGCCTGACAATAGCATAAAGGCAGAGTCAGTGGGCTTCTATCTCGATGCATGGACTTAACCCATCATATACTGGGTTTGGTTAAATATCATTGTTTCCTAACTAGTACACAGGCAAAACAGAATGGCATACACCATACATGGAGATGTGCAGAGTGTGATGTGCTGAGTATTACTGTTGATAAAAAGGAGGGTTCATCATAACTGTCTTGAGGCTCCGGCTCTTGTGAGTCGCGGACCCTCTCCATTCAGCATGGGCAATAAACGCGGTATCACATTCTGCTCACCTGCATGTAAACTATATACTTTATTTCACTGCATGGCGGTCATAGGCTGTTGCCATGTTGCTTGGTGTTACTGTTAATGCACAGGAGATTAACATTCCTCGCAATCTGTTCGAAATGCACTGAGTAGGCATGGGATATTAGCACGTGACACGTCATTGTTAAAGGCCCCATGCATTGCTCTACTTAACACTACATCTGCCACTACTACATAATCAGAGGCGTGCCAGCATTGTCTGTCCACACTTGTTCACTGTAAGGGAGGCTTTATCTGTTGGTGTTCCATTTTGCCAGCCACACAAGTGTCCCTGCATGCATTCTGGGTCAATTGGTCTACACGTAACCTTATACTGATCAGGAGCGCTTTTTGACCAATATGTTTGAGGCAATCTCATACCTACTAATGCTCATACTGCATGTTTGCATTAGTAATCTGCTCTCGGAGTTGGAAAGGCCAAAGAACATTAACACAACTAACATGGCAATCTAACTCCAGTTCGCCAGATCTGTAAACTGCTTCACATCACCAAGTCCGACCGTCCAGCCTGACCTTGGCTTGTGCTCTACGTCGTGTTAAGGAATCTGCTATTTTAATAGAACTAGGGAGGAGTCGTACTACGTCTGCACCAGATGCATGCGCATAGGTGGTCCACTATGCCTTTCTACTGCTCTAAGCGATTCAACTTCTCAGCTCACATACTGGCGTTCATGGATATTTCTCAAAGAGCCAGAGAGTTGGAGTATTTTGATAAATTTACTTCCTCTCCATCTGTATGGTTATGTCTGTCAATCTGCCCCGATCTTGGCACTCAAGTCCCTGGTGATACATTGGCCATGCCCAGGTTCCTTAATGGCTCTTTTTGCACCAGTGAACATTTAAATCAAAATCCCAAACTGTGGGGCCTCCTGAGGATCTAAATGTCTGCTGTCGAAAACTGTTTCCACAAACTTGAAGTTTCCAAGGCACAACACGGATCCCTTCTCCTGCCCCCATTCAATACATTTCCATACGAAGAAGTGCATGCACATGTACATGGAGTATTCTCCTGATTTCTTGTTTTTATTTACTGCTTCTGCCGGAGGTTCAGCTTTTGTAGCTCTGTGAACAGAAGTTTTTTCAAGGTTTTCAGATTTAGACCTTTGCAGAGTAGAAATATATTTCCATTATGTCTTTCTCGTTTGTTGCTGGAATGTCCTCCACCCCGTCAATGCTGATTTCATTATCATTGACTGTACTCCAGGTGTAGGTGCTGTTTGTAACACTCTGGGGTTTTCTGTATATGTGTCTGTCTGAGTTTACCTTTTGTATATTATTGCTTGTCAAGTTTAGGGAAGTGAGGTCTGACACCTCCAGCATCTGGAGCAGACATCAAATCTGATCCCGTTGTTTACGAACAATGAGCTAGATAGATTTATTTTGGGGGGGGAAGATTTGCTGGTTCAGCTGTGTTCGGATCTCCTTTTGGGCGAGGCTTGCATCTCCCCAAAGTAGATATGTTCTTGATTTCCCTGGGGGATGGAGACCCTCTTTGAAAGGTTTGGGGCTTTGGGTATTAGTAATGAGACCTTAGCACCATGTCTTGGTTTCTTATGACCTGACATGAGTGTGAAAGCTGAATACGCTCAGGTCTGTTATCATAATTTGGTGTTGGCGAGTGTGCAGTTGAGCAGATAACTGAACTTTATGACTCGATACAGTGATACCTGTCAAGTTAAGATGATCTTTACTCAGGGCTTATGGTCGCAGGATCTCCATTTTGAAGGGAGCCTTTCGGCTGCATGTGACATTGGATGTTGAACAAAAACTGCTTCTTTCTGGCATGCATGGTGCTGCCAGGCAGGCATGACTACATCCTTGCTAAAGTCCTCTTCTTGGTAGCAGGGCTGTGATAGGAAGAATGCAGTGTGACTTCATAAACTAGGGGTGCATAGAAAAATGGCTGTTGTTGATAAACCAAAATCATAACTAAGTTTTCTGGTGCTACCGCTCATGAGGCGTCTGCACCCAAGTTGCGTACGTTATTTAGCTTCCCGTTGAAATCCATCCTCTTCATGGAGGTTTGAGGTTGATTTCCAGATTAGGAAGAACACCCTCTCTGCAGGGGACCTCTCTCATTTCAAGGTTAATGGGCATGTCTTCTTGGAGTCATCTCTCCAAAGCAGTTGTGCATATTGTGACAGATGTCTCCTCCATAACAACCCTGCTACTTGAGCAGTGTTTTGAAAAGCACCAGAAACATGAAATTGCATTACTGAGGACACCAGCAACTGGGGAGCTTGCCACAATCCCTGTTGCTTGTTGACTCGCTTGTGCTTTTTTCCATTGCATAACAATAGTGTTCGTGTGGAATAGCAGGGGCCTTGCCCTGTTGGAAGTATCAAGGGTGTGCTCCTCTGCCAGCATCTGATGCTTGGGGGCATTATAAATTATGCTAGAATAATGCTTGAGGGAGGGAGGACAAGCAAACTATGAGCAAATACTTGCACAGGTTCTGAGACCAGAAGAGGCCATCCAACTTGGAGACTTGTGGAGCTGCGGGTACCAGCAAGGCCGCGGTGGTCTTGGGGGCAGGGTAGGACATGTTCTTTAGTGGACTCCTTAAGGCGTGTAGCGTAGAGACAAAAGACAGCCTGTGAACTGAAAAAGGAGCCTGCTTGTTTTCAGAGTGTCTCGGCCCCCGCTCGCTGCTTGTTGGCTTCGTGTCGCCCAACAATGGTTGCATTGTACTTCTCGACCGGCTTGGTCTCCTGGCCCTGCTGTGCCCATGGGCTCGCTCTGGTTTTGACACATTTCCAGGCGGGAAGCGACAGAAAAGCAGCACAGCCCGCTCCAGTTTCAGCCTTTTTGTATTCACATTAAAAGGCCCTCATAATGAATGGTATGGTTCATATCAAAGCGGACCGCGCCTACAAGGGAAAAGAACAAACGGTTATACAGAGATGTTAGATTAGTAAAGGCACATTGTATGATGGAGAGGTAATGAAAGCAGCACCCCAAAATCAGACCCTGTAATTTAATCTAGGTTTAGACATGCTAATTCCAAGTCTCTGAAGTTGGGTGGAGGTTTGTCACCCTTCTTTGATGTTCTTTTCTTTGATGCGAGCTTCTTCCGTTAGGGCATCCTTTTGAGTTTTTGGGGGATTGCGTTGGTCGTACTTTGTCGAACAGTTGAAGTGCTCAGATCAGAAATGTAAGATGTATCTGAACCATTTAATGTTTTTGGCAAACACAACTAGCTTTTCCAGAAGGTTATTTTGCCACAGGACTGGATCCTCTGCTGTGATTGTAGGATTGAGTGTCCAGGCCTAAAGCTACTGGAGGGCGGGACAGTCCCAAGGCCTCAAGCTGCAGTGGATGGAGCTTGGTTACGCCCCTGTGCCAACCCACCTGCCTCCCCTATGGTTGTGTCGTCGGGGCCATTTTGTATCTGGGCCAGGACACATGTGTAGGTTGTGGGCGGTGCAGCATCGTGCAGTGCAGGACACACACTTGGTTGAATGTTAGTGCGGGACTGTCTCCGTGAAGTACCGACTGTTTATTTATCCATGTGGTCACATGACAGCGGGTACTACCAAATGGGTGCGGTCAGGCCAGTGTGTGAGCAGGAACACCCCTGCGTGACCTGCCCCATTACCTTCCTCCTTTATTATAGCAAATATAAATCAGAAAATCAAAATGGCTAAATGCCAGAACTATGTAATTCTCATGAGCAGATTGAGCAAACAGTGTCCCAGCAACAGGACCGCCCTATACAAGGGCTGAGGACTTTCATACAGTTGATACATATAGGCACAGACAGTGAGTCAGAAAAAAGGGTACAGAAGGTTTGCCTTTTAGCTCACACTGGGCGACATGTACCAGGAACTGTTGAGATTGTGTTGGGTTTGTCCTGAGGTGGAACCTTGGGAGACACCACACGATCCCAGGCAATTCTGTCCCGGTGCGTGCCTTCTCCGTCTCAGGGAACGTGACAGCTGATTCAACTGGTTCCGCCCACATGCAGGAAGACGGAGAAAAAGAAGGTCTCTCAGGGAGTTAATCTTTCTAGAACGTGTAGATGGCTTTCTCAATGCACTGCTGCTCGGCAGGTGCAATGCGGATAGTTTTTGTGATGGTTCGCATAAACCGTTCGACCACACAAGGCCAACGGGGGTTAATCCTGTGGTGTTTGGTCCCTCTGGTAATAATGAGGTAGCTCCGCAGCTCCTGGTTGTTGAAGGATGGGCCATTGCCTGGGTGGCTGTCATAGCTTGTTGGAGGCAGTAATCCTCCTGCGCGGCTTCGATAATCTCGTCTAGTGAGATGGAAAGCGTGCAAGATCCCTCTACCACAACTATCACCTACTTCTCGGCCTCTCTGATCTCTTGTTTTTCTCAGGGGGCAAGGCATGCTTCGAGAGGTAGTCCATTCGGTTGTGAGCCACGGGTTGGTACTCCACGGAGAAGTGATACTCTTGGAGCTGTGGATACTCTTGGAGTTGTAGGATCCACTTCTCAATTCTCAGTGGAGGCTTAGACGCCGAACCTTTGAAAAATGGCAGAAAAGGCTTGTGGTCTGTTTTAACAACGAATGGATGCCCGCAGAGGTAGATGTGGAATTTTCTACAGCCCCAGTGGATTGTGATCCCCTCTTTCTCAATGTGAGAATACCTTTGCTTGGTGGGAGTGAGGGCCCGGCTGGCGGAAGCAACGAAAGCCCACTCTCCGCATTGCTGCTTCTGAGACTGGACTACTCCCAGACCTGTGGGGCTTGCATCTACCGACAGCTAGGTGTCTTGACTGGGGTCAAAGTAAACAGGGTGGTGTCAGTGGTCAGAGTTTGCTTTGTGTCCTTGAATTACTTTTCGTGCTCCGGACTCCATTGCGTTGGAGTCGAAGCATTGGTGAGTTCCCGCAGTGGTTGGGTGAATTGGATCAGGTTCTGCTCGAAATGGCCACTGTAGGGGACCATTCCTAAGAAACTTCTCACTTTGGTGACCGTGGAGGAGGAAGGTGCATTTTGGATGTCACCGAATTTGGACGGATCAGGTGTGATTCCTTTTGCATAAAACGAATATCCGAAGAAACACACACTTCTCCTTGTGTAATGTGAGGTTGCAGCTTTGGAGTCGATGGAACACGGACCGTAATCGATGGAGATGTTCTTCCAAGGTGCGGGCATGGACCAAGACATCACTGACATTCAGGACTCCAGTCAAGCCCTCCAGTACCCCTCGGATAATGTCCTTGAACACCTGTGCAGTGCTGGAGATGCCAAAGTTGAGGCGTTTCTAACAGCATAACCCTAGATGAGTGGAGAAAGAGGTCACATGTTGTGATTTAGGTGCGAGAAGTATCTGGTTGTATCCTGAATGTAAATCTGCCTTGGAAAACCACTGTAAGCCTGCCAGCTACCCCATGATGTCATCTACCGTAGATGTTATGTGTCGTTCTCTCTTGATCACTGTGTTTGGGTTTCTCATTATGGGTACTCACAAACTTTCTCTAGGGGGCCAAATTTACAGTGTGGTTTATGTCCGAGGGCCGCACTGGTGGGGGCGGGGTCAGGGGGGAAGGGGCAGGGCTAGAGCAACAAGAAAAAAACTGTGACCATGAGGTTGATCACAGGTCCCCGCAGCGGACGCCTTCGTCCACTGAGCCACCAGACCCGGCATACACACATCTCTCTCTCTCTCTCTCTCTCTCTCTCTCTCTCGTTCTTTCTCTCCCTCACTCTCTCTCCCTCCCTCTCTCTCCCTCTGTCTCTCTATCTCCAACTGTCTCCCTCACTCTGACTGTATCGCTCCCTCTCTCTCTCTGTCTCACTCCCTCTCTCCCTCTGTCTCACTCCCTCTCTCCCTCTGTCTCACTCTTTCTCTCCCTTTGTCTTGCTCACTCCCTCTCTCCCTCTGTCTCACTCACTCTGAACGTCTCCCTCTCTATATCTCCCTCTCCATCTCTGTCTACCTCTCCATCTCTGTCTTCCTCTCCCTCACTCTGTTTACCTCTCCCTCAGTTTCCCTCTCTCTCACTCTGTTTCCCTCTCCCTCAGTTTCCCTCTCCCTCACTCTGTTTCCCTCTCCCTCAGTTTCCCTCTCCCTCCTTCCCTCTGTCTCCCTCTCTCCTTCCTTCCCTCTGTCTCCCTCTCTCCTTCCCTCTCCCTCCTTCCCTTTCCCTCCTTCCCTTTCCCTCTTTCCCTCGGTCTCCCTCTGTCTCCCTCCCTCACTCTGTCTCCCTCCCTCACTCTGTCTCCCTCCCTCACTCTGTCTCCCTCCCTCCCTATGTCTCCCTCCCTCACTCTTAGCGGGCTCCCTCGCTCTAAGCGGGCTCCCTCGCTCTTAGCGGGCTCCCTCGCTCTTAGCGGGCTCCCTCACTCTTAGCGGGTTCCCTCACTCTTAGCGGGCTCCCTCACTCTTAGCGGGCTCCCTCACTCTTGGCGGGCTCCCTTACTCTCCTTCCCTCTCCCTCCTTCCATCTCCCTCCCTCCCTCACTCTCCTTCCCTCACTCTCTCCTTCCCTCACTCTCTCCCTCCCTCGCTCTCTCCTTCCCTCACTCTCTCCTTCCCTCGCTCTCTCCTTCCCTCGCCCTCCCTCTCCCCTCGCCCTCCCTCCTCGCCCTCACTCTCTCCTTCCCTCACTCTCTCCTTCCCTCACTCTCTCCTTCCCTCACTCTCTCCTTCCCTCACTCTCTCCTCCCTCGCTCTATCCTCCCTCGCTCTCCTCCCTCCCTCTCCCTCCCTCTCTCCCTCTCCCTCCCTCCCTCTCCCTCGCTCTCCCTCGCTCTCCCTCCCTCGCTCTCCTTCCCTCTCTCTCTCCTTCCCACTCCCTCCTTCCCTCACTCTCCCTCACTCTCTCCTTCCCTTTCTCTCCTTCCCTCTCCCTCCTTCACTCCCTCCCTCTCTCCTTCCCTCCCTCTCTCCTTCCCTCACTCACTCTCTCCTTCCCTCGCCTTCCCTCGCCCTCGCCTCACCCTCACTCTCTCCTTCCCTCACTCTCTCCTCCCTCACTCTCCCTCCCTCACTCTCCCTCCCTCTCCCTCCCACGCTCTCATTCCCTCGCTCTCTCCTTCCCTCGCTCTCTCCTTCCTCCCCCTCCTTCCCTCCCCCTCCTTCCATCCCCCTCCTTCCCTCCCCCTCCTTCCCTCCTTCCATCCCCATCCTTCCTTCTCCCTCCTTCCCTCACTCTCCCTCACTCTCTTCTTCCCTCACTCTCCCTCCCTCGCTCTCCTTCCCTCGCTCTCTCCTTCCCTCACTCTCCCTCCCTCACTCTCCCTCATTCTCTCTCTCTCCCTCCCTCGCTCTCTCCCTCCCTCCCTCTCTCCTTCCCTCCCTCTCTCCTTCCCTCACTCACTCTCTCCTTCCCTCGCCCTCCCTCGCCCTCGCCCTCTCCTCGCCCTCACTCTCTCCTTCCCTCACTCTCTCCTCCCTCACTCTCTCCTCCCTCACTCTCTCCTCCCTCACTCTCTCCTCCCTCACTCTCCCTCCCACGCTCTCATTCCCTCGCTCTCTCCTTCCCTCGCTCTCTCCTTCCTCCCCCTCCTTCCCTCCCCCTCCTTCCCTCCCCCTCCTTCCCTCCTTCCATCCCCATCCTTCCTTCTCCCTCCTTCCCTCACTCTCCCTCACTCTCTTCTTCCCTCACTCTCCCTCCCTCGCTCTCCTTCCCTCGCTCTCCTTCCCTCGCTCTCTCCTTCCCTCACTCTCCTTCCCTCTCCCTCCCTCCCTCACTCTCCCTCATTCTCTCTCTCTCCCTCCCTCGCTCTCTCCCTCCCTCACTCTTTCCCTTCCTCGCTCTCTCCTTCCCTCGCCCTCTCCTTCCCTTGCTCTCCCTCCCTCTCCCTCGTCCTCACTCTCCTTCAACCTCCCTCACTCTCTCCTTCCCTCGCTCTCTCCCTCCCTCGCTCTCTCCCTTCCTCGCTCTCTCCTTCCCTCACTCTCCCTCCCTCTCCCTCCCACGCTCTCCTTCCCTCGCTCTCTCCTTCCTTCGCTCTCCTTCCTCCCCCTCCTTCCCTCCCCCTCCTTCCCTCCCGCACCTTCCATCCCCCTCCTTCCCTCTCCCTCCTTCCCTCACTCTCCTTCCCTCTCCCTCGCTCTCTCCTTCCCTCACTCTCCTTCCCTCTCCCTCCCTCACTCTCCCTCTCTCTCTCTCTCTCCCTCCCTCGCTCTCTCCCTCCCTCACTCTCTCCCTTCCTCACTCTCTCCCTTCCTCGCTCTCTCCTTCCCTCGCTCTCTCCTTCCCTTGCTCTCCCTCCCTCTCCCTCGTCCTCCCTCTCCCTCGAGCTCCCTCTCCTTCCCTCGCGCTCTCGCTCCCTCGCTCTCTCCCTTCCTCACTCTCTCCTTCCCTCGCTCTCTCCTTCCCTTGCTCTCCCTCCCTCTCCCTCTCCCTCGTCCTCCCTCTCGACCTCCCTCTCCCTCACTCTCTCCTTCCCTCGCTCTACCTCTCCCTCGCCCACACTCTCCTGCCCTCACTCTCCTGCCATCACTCTCCCTCACTCTCCTTCCCTCCCTGTCTCTCGCCCTCCCTTTCCCTCCCTGTCTCCCTCCCTCCACCTTGCCCGTGTGGGCCCGGGCTGAGACAGCTTCTGGGCAGGCACACACACAAACACAGCCTCACCGGAGCACTTCACACTTCTTCAAAAGACACTTCGTATGTTAATGAGGCTTTGTCACCTCTTAGCCCCCCTGCAGCCCCACTCTGACTACGAAGGGAATCGCCCGGCCCCCACAGAGCAGCAGTCTGAGTCACGCTGCGCAGGGGTTTTTGCTGTCACTGTAAAAAAAAAAAAAAAATTAAACACGGGTACATGTCTGCAAGGTCTGCGGGCCGCCAGGGAAGGCTTGCCGGGCCGCCCCTGGCCCGCGGGCCGTACTATGAGTACCCGTGTTCCAGCACATCGTACCTCCCAAGGCTGGGTGGGCTTGCGAGTGACAATGATCGGCGACACCCATGGCTTCGGTCCCTCCACCTTCTCGATGATGTGCGCTTTCTCCAGCTTAAGCAGCTCCCCTTTTTTTGGTGGCATAGGTGGAACGCCACTCGCCAGTGAAGCAGCGCAACTGGTTCCACCCTCTGATCAATTTGAAGATGGACTGCCTGGTCTTTTAGGTATCCGATGCCTTGGAAGAGTTGTTCAAACTCTCTTAGCAAGGAGTCAAGGGCGCTGATGTGGACCCCAAAGGCAAACTGGACTAGCTGTAACTGATTCAGTGGTGTGGCAGCTGAGCAACATGTTCACTCCTCCTTTTACGACATTTACTTTTGTTCTGATGGCTTGTCCTTTGTGGCTGATGGTGGCATTGAACACTCCTGCAAATGGGAGGCACATGGAAGTGGTGTAGGTGTACACTTTTGTGGTGGTTGGGCGCAAAACCGCAGATGTGGTTATATCCTGGTGCAGTGACAGGGGTAGGATTTTAATCAAGGCTCCTGTGTTGAGTAGCGCCACTAGCGGTTGTCCTTCGATCATAATTTGGCATTGTGAGGCCCGGCAGACTCTGCCAGGACTTGGTTCTATTCATTTATTTTTTGTAAACTTTTTTTTTTTGTCCTCATTTATGCGATTTATAAGGTTATTTTAGACAAGACCCCTTATCGTGATTTCATTTGAGATGAATGGAGACCACCCTTTATTTTAGTACTGAGGATTGGGTCATGTCTTAGAACCTTTGGATTCATTTGAATGTCGGTCACGGAACCCCCATGCCAACCATTCAAATCTGCAAGATTGCATTGTGTGTAATCATCTGACATTCCGCCCTACCTACCTCATATTTTTGTCCCATAAATCCCAGTACTTAGTTTTATTTCTCTTCCCTCTTAGCTTTTCTAATTGCCTAAACTTTCTTACTGCGCAAATCCACTCCAACACCCTTGGAGGAATGGTAGGAATCCAATTTATACATATCTCACGCCTAGCTAATAAAATTAAAATAAATAATAAACATTTTTGTTTTTTTACTTAATACTGTAGTAGAAATATTACTGTCCAAAATACCAAAAATAACAATTTGTGGGCTTACCTCGAAATTTGTTTCTAGAACTTTATTGATAGTTTTACTCACTTCTTCCCAGAAGATTCCCAGTTGTGGACACTGGTAAAACATATGAACGTCGTTCGCCTTTGGAACCCCACATTTTGGGCATTTCCTTACCACCTGGTTGTTCATTTTGGAAAGTAATTTCGGAGTCCAATATGACCTATGTAAGGTAAAAAGATGGTTTCTCCTAAGACGTGCAGAAACTATATTTTGCCATAAAAGAGTGCAGGATACTTGCCGAAGATGTTGCAAGTCTTGTGCTGGGAAGATCTTCCTCCCTACTTCGTCTAGGACTGTAAATTAGTCGTCTCGTTTGTATCAAATGCCAGTACCATTTCGAAATGTATTTTTTCCGTACATCACTTAGAAGTTCATTCTCTAGTTTTTCTGTGGTTTCTAAAATGTTTTCCTGATTTTTTGACCAACTCATCAACTGATAGTATTTAAACCTGGAAATCTTACCCTGTGTTGCTTCAAATAATGAATTCCAACTTTTTAGTGAACCAGCATCAATCAATTGTCCCCATCTTGTTATTCCTGCTTCCCTCAGTGATGTTGCTAAAGAATCTATTAGACATTCATGGAGACCTCCAAATAGGTGCTAACCAGCTGTAGTATGGAATCTTCCATATTCTTCTGATTTCGTACCATAACTTGTATGCAGTAATAGGTACTTTTAGTTTAATCTTCTTGAAGGATTTTGGATGTCCGAACCTATATAGACAATGATCTCCCTCTGTTACAGCTTTCCCGTAAGAAGGATAATCTGGAGGAAGTTTAAAGAGGTTTCTTATATGTTTAAAGTGAAAGGCCCTATAGTAAGAAAGCAGGTCTGGGCTTGCAATAACCCCTTGATATTTCCTTTGGCAAAGTTTTCTCCATGCTATTCTTACCCCTTTGGAGGCCCAGATAAACCCATTAATTTCGCTTTGTATCTTTTTTAGCCATGGGGTCTTAAATTTTAAAGGTATAGCATTAAATAAGAAAGTAAACTTTGATAGAATGGACATTTTTATTACGTTTGGTCACCCCAGAAAGGACATGGATTAAGTATTTGGGAATAGAGGTCTTGAAAACACTGAGGAAATTGCACAGGTAAATCTGAACTTAAAAATTAAGGAAATTAGGAAACTATTAAAAGCATGGAGGTGCTTATCCATGTCCATCCGCTGCTCCGACTTTTCCACCCAACCGGTTGGTTGTCTTACTTCTCGGTCTCTTTTCAGCTGGCGTTGATCTGCAGAACCTTGGCAAATTGGTTAATTTTTCCACGGGCTGAACACGTCCGTCCTTTGCCTGTGTTTCTCCTGCATATGGTGTGGGGCCTCCACACCACCGGCATGGTCTGGCAGTTTGCTGCGTCTTGGGACGTTTTGTTCTGCTTGAGGCAAGGCAGCAGCGCAAACTTGGTTGATGGGTTCAGCCTTGATGGCCCGTTGGAGCGTGAATTCCATGCTGGTCACTTGCGGATCCGACAACTCCTTCGACCTGCTCATGAAGAACATATCATTTATTGTCATGTGGGGTACCTGCAGGATGTGTTTGCACAGTTTCACTGACGCAACCCCAAATGAATGAACCCTAAAGTTGCCCCGATGCAATATGCCCACAAACTGTTTGTCATTATGCATCAGGTATTGTTTAAACTCTATCCCCACCTGTAAAATGTCCTTCCTAAAGCATTGACCTGCCACAACACTCTTGCGCTTGCAAACCACTGAAAAAGTAAGACCACCTCATAGCCCTAACTAAAAAATGTGAACTGAATGCCCAACATTGACTGTAATTACGCTGTCATATGGGATGTATGACGTTAAAACGCATACTTTTACATCGCATACTATTACAACGCGATTTTTACAACGCAGGATCCTTTACAACGAATGCCTTTACAACGCATGTCATTACATAGCAGATGCTATTACAACGCATGCCATTACAACGTAAGTATAGGTAAGTATATCATTTTTTAAAAAATTGTAAGTAATAAATATTTAATTAATTTAATTTATTTAAAGTAGTTTTTAAAAAGAAATGAACCCTTAAAATACCCCTGTACCCCAAACCTATCCCTAATCCCTAAAGCTACCCCTGTACCCCATAACCCAGACCTATCCCTGAACCCTAAAAATACCCCTGTACCCCATAACCCAAACCTAGCCCTGAACCCTAAAAATACCCCTGAACCCCATAACCCAAACCTAGCCCTGAACCCTAAAAATACCCCTGTACCCCATAACCCAAACGTAGCCCTGAACCCTAAAAATACCCCTGTACCCCAAAACCCAAACCTAGCCCTGAACCCTAAAAATACCACTGTACCCCAAAACCTAAACCTAGCCCTGAACCCTAAAAATACCCCTGTACCCCAAAACCCAAACCTAGCCCTGAACCCTAAAAATACCCCTGTAACCCAAAACCCAAACCTAGCCCTGAACACTAAAAATACCCCTGTACCCCATAACCCAAACCTAGCCCTGAACCCTTAAAATACCCCTGTACCCCAAAACCCAAATTAAATAAATGTTTTAAAAAAGATAAACTTACCTATGCTTACATTGTAATGGCATGCGTTGTAATAGCATCTGCTATGTAATGTCATGCGTTGTAAAGGCATGCGTTGTAAAGGATCCTGCGTTGTAGTAGTTGCATTGTAAAAGTAGTCTGTTGTAATAGTTGCGTTGAAACTGTTGTTTCCCTGTCATATGTAATGCCCTACTGCAATATAAGCTGTTCAAAAGATTGTGAATGGACAACATATTGTGTCATACTGTTCCATACTGTCATATATCAACAGACACTTAGCGCTGTAAGTTCAAAATTCAAGTAAGGTGTCAGCTGCTTATTTTTGAGCATTTATGATGAACTGTTTTATTGAAACAATAAAGAAAGTTGGAAAAAACATTAAAAAATGGTTAATCATTTGAGGCGCTTCGGCAAAACTCAACCCTCAAGAAGCACAAATTCTTTAGGTATCCACAACTGACGCACGCGCCGTAAAGTCACACCGAGACAGCCGGGAAGAAATAGGGAACCTTCCCAGTCATGTTACTGGGTGGGATCGAAGGTAACCTAATCTCGTAGTTACACAAGGGCTTCCAGCATTCAAACAATATATTCTAGGAAATGACTGTAAAAATGGGAATCTCTTCTCAGGAAGATGGAATGAGAGGAATGGAGCGGGGTATGCCAGTAAGTGCCCAAGAGGTGTGCAGTGGCTATCTACCAACGTGTACCTGCAGCATCGTTACCACTGCTTGACCAGACTCTTCAAAATGGGATGGAGAGAGTACAAGAAACTGAACTGGCTGAGAATTGGAAGTAATTGACTATAGAAGGGTTCCGAAGTTCTCATGCCACCTTTGAAGAGGTGGAGAGAGGAAATCCATGCAGGCAATCCTGAGACTTTTAAAAGAACTTCTGGTCACACATCTTAGACTCTTCTTTCTCTTGCACAGATGACGGCGAGCAGGGATATAGTGGCCAAGTGTGGAAAGACCAATCTGCACGGAAATGATATAAGTAGCGTTTTTTATAATTTTAGTAGCATACAGGACAAATGTTCGCACAGTTGGTATGATAGCTAGTGTGAGTAATCCCTAAAGTTTTACACCCCAAAATATTACCTCAATAGCATGTGCCCGAGGGTGGATGAGTCTGTGTTCCACCTCAGTTTCATGAGGCAATGTGTCCTTGAGATAAGGCAGTGTTGCAGGGATTCTGCACATACACAGAACTATGCGCAGGATTACGGGTCCTCTGTTAATAGGGACTAAGCCTTTGTACCACCATAGTGCCCACGACCGACTAGCTATAGTGTCTTAACTGCTCTCCGACTCACTCTCAGAGAAGCAAATGATTAGACACCCCAGAGCATAACACTCCCAGATCTCTCAGGAATTGCGATAACAAGATAACAAGACACACCCTTTCGCTCACACTCTTGTTCTTGTCCACAACAAAGTTTGACAGAGACACAAGATAGTTTAGAATATTTATTTGAACTAACTGGCTCTAAAATGCAGTATACGTGCCATAACAAGCAGGAAAATGCATAGTACAAATATCGTCAGCATAGCAGCTAGGCCATATATCATGAAGGGAGATGCCATAAAGAAAAGACAATTGAGAAAAGACTGTAGAGCCTAACCTCCCTCCCCTTGTTAGGAATAAGTGTTATTATAAAACAGAAGATCTCTGGGCTTTGTCAGCAGACCTCATACCTCAGCGTCTAGATGGTAGATCTATATCATAGGGACCACATTGCTCTTCTCAGAAAGATCCCTCTCCAAGTGTGTGCTCCCTTTGCTTGCATCCCCATAATAACAAAATGTGAGTTTCCAACACCAGCTGCATTGGTATGCTATGTCTAAGTGCTAGGGCCTGATCAGAACAGAATAACAAGGTGCATTGTTTATCGACCTTTCTCACAATGTTCAGAATAAATTCCAGGAACAGGGAGAGAACGAACACAGCGGACAGTTCTCATGTGAAAGGCACGGAAAACGTTGTTTGCAAAAATAAAGTCAGCTAGTAACAGCGCAAAGCTGTATAATGGCTGCGGGCTCATGCTAACTTAGTGTTGTCGACAATGTCCCCACCGGCCATATGACAGCATCTTACCGCACATCAACATATAGCCAATTAAGTGAGGAGAGACTCAGTCTCTGAAGTCTAGGGAAGGAATAAAATGTAAATATATATTGCAAAAATTCAAAAGGCGGGGTCTGAAATCATAAACCCTAATGAATGAAGTCATTGTCATTAAGACTCTAACCAAATAAAGCATACAGGACAATGTGCAAATTGGAATAATTCCAAGTTCAAAGTGAGCAGGAAGATCAATAGAGAAATAGACAGCATACCTAGTAGCAGAAAGTGTCCAACAAAAATCTGTCTCACCCCCAAAATCAGTGGTTTATATTCACTTGCATAGAATACTTTCCCGTTCTGCTAAATCATCATTGTGTGAGCAAAGAATTATATTCTCAGCAAATCAGAGCACAACTTTATAAAACAGGATATTGCCGTAGCCTCTAAGCGCTAAGCACTACCATTACATTAATATTGATTTTGTCCACTCTATTCTGTCCACTCTATGCTAATGTCACCCGGAGATGGCAGGACAAACTAGTTACATGAACAAAAGCAAACTGTTATGAATCAGTAGGGTTCACTGAGCTAGCGGAATGTCGTTGGGAAAGGACACATTATTGTGGCCATTCAGGAATGTTTTCTTTGATAACAGCAGGAACAACGTGTGTGGAAATTAACCAACATGACTCTGTGCGTCTGTGTGCTGCAGAAACAATGACCAGTGTTCCTGCTGGAGGAGTCCTCCATTTTGAACAAGATGGCTACAGGGCCTAAATGGAGGCCTAGTTAACATAAGCTAGAAAAACACTTTTGTCATAGCAAATTTGTTTCAAGTGCATTAGCACCGAACCATTGTGCATATCTAAATCTAAGAGTAAATCCATGCACAACACATGGTTAATGTATAAAAATAAAAAAATGCACAAAAATGTAAACACTAATAGCTAGTAGAAAGCGAAACGTGTGGTTAAACACTCTTGCCTGATGTAATGTCACTGAAATGATTAAGAGTTAAGAGAAGTGAACAAATGAAAATGACAGGAAACCAGGAGGGGCTGTAACCTTGCAATGTCTAGTCATCAGGGACGGTTTTGTGGTAATGTTTGCCCGGCTTATAAAGAGCGGAAATACAAAATGCTAATGAGTTATAGAAGAGCAGCCATGTATTCCCTCCTTCTGTTCCGCCATAGTTAATGCAGTTCATGGTTCGAATATATAAAACTCAGAAATAAAATAAATAATGAATAAAGACCTGCCAACCAGTCTCTGTGTCCTGCTGCTGGTATGTACGATAGATCTTATGTTAGCCGGCACGTAGGACGTGATTGCGTCATACCAAAGCCACGTCCTCTTCTCTGGCTCCTCAGCAGTACCTGAATGCATCAATTACCTATTTATCTCACTTGAAACCACTAACGCAGGCAGAACAGCGTACCTGTCCTACAAACGACCTTCAGAAAGCACCCTATCAAAACCCCCACCTTCATATCTCCTCTGCGGCACGCCCTTTCTCAATGTCGCTCCATTTGAATTGAGAGATCCTGGCCTCCAAACCCCATCACCAGCCCCTACCATCAGAAGCACTCCCACCCTACTGCAGCCTCACCAAACCCCTTCTCTGGGGCCTTCCATACCTGCAGACTCTCCTGGCAATCCTACTCCAGCTCCCCGGACTCAGAGGCACCTCCCCTTCCGCTCCTCACACTTGGATCGAACTACATTTCGAATATGTCTACTATTTATTTATTTATTTGAGAGTTTTATATAGCGCTAGCTAAACCAGAAGGTATCAGAGCGCTTTATAACAACACCGGAATGGAATACCTAAACAGTCGCATACACTTTCACCAACCAAATAGTTTGTGATAAGAGATGCCTCAACGCAGGTTGATAGGTTAAATTCTCTTTATTAGCATCCATCTACAGGTGCACAGCCACCGTCTCCTCAGCCAGTATCCAGCGGACTCAAGTGTTTGCCCAGGACACACGCTGGGTTCTGTATGATGCCCAGAGGGTCTGTTGTAATAAAGTAATGTCCATTTCAGGTGGTATCTTCATGTTTCTTTATTCAGGCAAGATGTTACACAGAGGGGGTCACCAGGAGCAGCCTCACTCCTGCTCAGCCCATCACCAAGTGACCCTCACACACACGAACATTCCATTCACTAACATTCTCTCACACGTACACTCAGGCTGAGCAGCAGCAGTATAACACATCCCCCTTCTGTGCAACGGAAAAGAAGGGAATCAAAAGGCATAAGAAACATTGCAAGAATACACGAGATGACAACATACTAAAGCATAGCATGAAACATTAAAGATGGAACATTCATGCAAAGAAAAGAAAACAAGGAGAGAGAAACATAACACAAGCAATGACTCATGCACACCATCCTCCTTTCTATCGCAAAGCAAGCCAACACACCCACACCACAGACCCTCGTCGCCAAAATGTAGTAAAAAGAAGGTCCAATCCAGGTAGTTTTCCATGTAGGTTTATTAAGGTAAGGAGTTACATAGGGGAGCCCCACCAGCAGCAGCCTCACTGCGGCTCAGCCCATCTCCAACTGACACTCACACACACGAACGTTCCATTCACCAGCATTCTCTCACACATACACAGGCTGAGCAGCAGCAGTATAGCAGGTTCCATGCATTACAAAACCATTAAAGGCCAAGTTCCAACAGTTTGTTCCACATCTTTGGGTAAATTGCTCACAGTAGACGGCCATTTTATTTGCTAGGTTCATTTTTTTCCCTTTAATTCTGGAAGGGTTTGGCGAGGTGAAGTTCAGTTAGGGACCACTTCTTTTTTTGTTAATCCATGTCTTCATTAGTTAGTGAGTGAGTGTCCGGCAGTGTGCATGTCGCTGTATCGTGCCAGTCAGTCATATCATTGTTGAATGTGGGTATGAACCTGCATCTGTGCCTGAGCACCACCAGGCTGCTTCTGGTTGCCTTTACAGACTGCATCCATGGGCTTCTCTTCCTCCTTCCTCCCCTCGCCCTTTTTCCCAGATCCTTCTCCGATATCTTCCTCCTTATCTCTTAGGCGTTTCTCCTCTCTTTTTCCTCCCTTTTCTCCGAGACGTTGCTTTCACAGAGAAGTCATTGTTGTCTACTTTGACCAGGGTTTGTCTACCTGTGTAACGTGCTGCACTGTTTGATTGTGCTTGTATTTCTGTTACTTGTTCTCTTTCTCATTGAGATTTTTTGATTGCTTTTTCTAAGGAGATTTTCACTCCTTCAGTGTTTCTCTCTCTAAAGCGCACTGACGTCGGCTTTGGAAGAGATGCTCCATATAAGACTGTTAAATGAGTGAGCGTAGGTGAGTGATTTCATCTGTGGCTTGGTGTCTTTGTGACCCTCCTGACTAGCTGGTAAGAGTGCAGATGCTTAAGATGGCTCTGCAGGTGAAAGATCAGGGGTGGTATAGCTTTAATCCTGAAGGGTAGCCCAGGAAGAACCAGAAGGCCACAACTAGATGCTCCTGTATGTTCCAGCCCCTTGACCTTACTGTGGGCCTGCATTTGTTTTTTGTCGACAACGACTGTGACTAGGATCTGTGATCTTGCTTACAATTTTCCAAGTAATAAAAGAAACGCCATGAAAGCCTGACCGAGACAGATGTGAAACGCGTAATCAGACAGATTATTTTAAGCCCTGAAGAAGTCCGGCAACGGACGAAACGCGTCGGCTATTCGCAACTATCAAAAAAAGAAAATAAAGAATAAAAACTGAATTAAAGAAAGAAAATCCAAGTCACAACTTTTGTGTGTCTTATCTGAACATTTGGGAAAACTAATACTTTGTTTATTTGTATGCTCGTTTTTAACAACTGTTTTGCAATAGTGTATAACTCTTGAAGGGTGCTGTCCAATTTCCAAAATTAGCCCAGAAAGTTTGCACTTGCTTAACCACAATGGGGTTGTTGTTCATACTGGTGTTTGCTTTCTTATATTTCCATTCAGAGATGTATTTCTGCAGAATTGTGGTAACCTCAGAGCAGATCCTAGGTATGCCATGAACCTGACTTGTGTGCCACTGATGGGTGGAGGTCAGCCCTCGGCCTAGCAGGCCACACTTGTTTCTGACCACAAACAAGTGTTTTTCCCTGGTTTTCTCCTACATGGCCACAAAGCTAGGTTTTGTTGTCACTGGTAATTTCTCCATGTGATGGGGAGCACTGACCACTCTAGGGATCAGAAGTCAATTATATTCTCATTTGACCACCACCCCTCCCCAGGGGTTGATGGCGGAGTATTTTACTGTTTATAAGTTGGTGTGTGCAGTCTTTATTGAGGTAATTTTTTTTTCAAAGGAACAGTTCTGGTCGCCTCTGTTTCACATGTAGTGATATACAATTACTAAAAAAGATAGACCAGGGAAAAAACTTGACCTTGCCAATATTTTGGCGTACACCTATACGAAGACATGAACTAAACAGATAATAAGCATTGGCAAAGCCAACAGGTCTAGCTATAATGTGCTAACGCATGTAAACACATCAGTTCGCAAATTCTTTTTTAAAGTGTTGCATTCACAAGTGGTGTATAAAACTATGTGAGGATTGAGCATATTTTTACATTGTAAATAGACCTTAATGTAGCCACTTATAGGACTTCATAGAAGGTGGAATGTTACACAAAATAGCCAACAACGCGAAGTGAGATGGAAATGCTCGACTGGATGGAATATATTTTAAAGAATTGGTAACAATAAGCAAGGCATACAATTGCACTGCCAAGCCAGACCCAAAAACTGAGAAAGGATATATGCAAGGAGAGCTGATAAATAGAGGAGGAGGCCTGAAGTAGGGTTGGGCGAAGAATTCCGCTCCATCAGTAGAGTTCGCAGAGTTTTTCCCGCTCAGCAGAGTTCCAAAAAGCTCCAGGAACTGATGCAGAGCTGAGTTTTTTTCTCTCAAGTGGCTCACCAATGTTAAGTTGGCGAGGGCCTGCGAGAAAAAAATAACACGCTAGATCTCTTCCTGGCGAGAAGTCTCAACGTGTGCGGTCACGTTGAGAAATCTGCTCCTCGCGTTGAGGAAGCTGCAGTTCGAGTAATGTCTACTAGAGTGGCAGAAAGCATCAGCGACCTCTGGCACGCCGCATAGTGCCGTTCGCACTGATTTTACAACGTGGGACAAAATCAGCGGTAAACATCAGTGCGAGTACCGCAACTGAACATACTCTGCCTCTTGCAGAGTCTTTCCAGCACTTCATGGAGTTAATATCCAGGAACTCCGCCCAGGCCTAGGAGTAAGAGGCCACAGACTGAACAATTTTGGTGCTGTTGACTAGCAATGGGGGTGTAAGATGCCATTCAAATAAAGGTAGGTTTAAATGTGGGCGGAGTTACAGTACAGGTCCTCAACAGTGAGGTCCCATTGCAGACACATAGAAGACTGAATAAGCGCATAGAACTGCAACGTCTTCGGCATGCCATCTCACTTCCGGAGAAAGCAAGGCATTGGGGAGCTGGGAAGCAGTGTAAATAGAAGTGGTGCCATTACTAAGGTGTGGGGGGGGGTTGTTGCTCCTCTGTGCCCCATATTTTCCTAATGGACTCTTCCTTTTACCTTGTAGAACATCATCAAGAAGGTTAGCGGCCAGAAGTTTGTGTACAAGTTTGTATCCTACCCTGACCCAGTTGCCATGGAGACAACAAAGGATGAGACCAGGCGACCAGAGACTTTGTGCGACCTCAGCCAACCGACCAATCCAGGAGATCCTGGTGCTGGCCTTCCTAAGATACCGCGTGGCACCTGCAAGAACAACCGCAATGAGTACATGCGTTCCGGTCTCTACTCCACCTTTACCATCCAGTCTTTGCAGCCGCCAAGCTTTGGCCGGCCTGTGGGGTTGACCCTTCCTCAAGCCAAGACCACTGCTCCGGAAGGGCCAATGCCTGGCGATTTAACTTTGGGGCCTCCGATTAGGGGGCCGTGTGCAGAGCCGGTGGCTCCTGAGGAGCAGAAGCCAAATACTGACCTCATCCCTCTGGAGATCCATATACAAGGGCCAGAAGAGGACGACCTCCCTCTCCAGGTATGTGATCTGTGTCCCCCGTCTCTCAGCACCTCTACTTCTCCCCTGCATGTATCTGGTATGCACTTTCCCCATCACCGCACCTTCTGTCTGCATTTGCATGAAACAATCCCTTTTCCCCAGCACTGCCCATTCTCCTCTGCATATGTGTGTTACATCTCTCCCACCACCGCATTTGCCTTCTGCTATTATTTGGTGTGCACATATTTCCCCAGCACTGCCCCCTCTTTCAGCCAGGTATCTGATGAGCACACCTCTCTACAATAACTGGCCCTCTTTTCTGCAGGTATCTGATGCGCACACATCTCTCTCAGCACCACCCCCTCTTTTCTGCAGATATCCAATGTTGCACACATCTATGCAAGCACTACCCCCTCTTTTCTGCAGGTATCTGATGTGCACACATCTCTACCAGCACTTCCACAGCCCCCCTTTTTCTGCAGGTATCTGATGTGCACACATCTCTCCCAGCACTGGCCTCTTCTCCTGCAGGTATCTGATGTGCACGCATCTCTCCTAGCACTACCCCCGTTTTCTGCAGGTATCTGATGTGCACACATCTCTCTCAGCACCACCCCCTCTTTTCTGCAGATTTCTAATGTTGCACACATCTCATTCAGCACTGGCCCTTTTCCTGCAGTTATCTGGTGTGCACACATCTCTCCCAGAACCACCCCCTCTTTTTTGCAGATATCCAGTGTTGCACACATCTATGCCAGCACTACCCACTCTTTTCTGCAGGTATCTGATATGCACACATCTCTCCCAGCACCACCCCCTCTTTTCTGCAGATATCCAATGTTGCACACATCTATGCCAGCACTACCACCTCTTTTCTGCAGGTATCTGATGTACACACATCTCTCCCAGCACTACCCCCACCCCCTTTCTGCAGGTATCTGAGGTGCACACCTCTCTCCCTCACTACCCCCCCCTTTTTTTACAGGTATTTGATCTGCACACATCTCTTCCAGCACTGACCCCTTTCCTGCAGTTATCTGGTGTGCACACATCTCTCCCAGAACCAGCCCCTTTGTTTTGCAGATATCCAATGTTGCACACATCTATGCCAGCACTACCCACTCTTTTCTGCAGGTATCTGATGTGCACACATCTCTACCAGCACTTCCACCACCCCCCTTTTTTCTGCAGGTATCTGATGTGCACACATCTCTCCCAGCACTGGCCTCTTTTCCTGCAGGTATCTGATGTGCACACATTTCTACCAGCACTGGCCTCTTCTCCTGCAGGTATCGAATGTGCACACATCTTTCCCAGCACTAACCCCCTTTTCTGCAGGTATCTGATGTGCACACATCTCTCCCAGCACCACCCCCTCTTTTCTGCAGATATCCAACGTTGCACACATCTATGCCAGCACTACCCCCTCTTTTCTGCAGGTATCTGATGTACACTCATCTCTCCCAGCACCACCCCACCCCCTTTCTGCAGGTATCTGATGTGCACACCTCTCTCCCACACTACCCCCCCCCTTTTTACAGGTATTTGGTGTGCACACATCTCTTTCAGCACTGACCCTTTTCCTGCAGGTATCTGATGTACACACATCTCTCCCAGCAGTACCCCACCCCCTTTCTGCAGGTATCTGATGTGCACACCTCTCTCCCACACTACCCCCACCCCCTTTTTTACAGGTATTTGATGTGCACACATCTCTCCCAGCACTGGCCCCTTTCCTGCAGGTATCTGATGTGCACACATCTCTCCCAGCACTGGCCCCTTTCCTGCAGGTATCTGATGTGCACACCTCTCTCCCACACTACCCCCTCCCCTTTTTTACAGGTATTTGATGTGCACACATCTCTCCCAGCACTGGCCCCTTTCCTGCAGGTATCTGATGTGCACACATCTCTCCCAGCACTGGCCCCTTTCCTGAAGGTATCTGATGTGCACACCTCTCTCCCACACTACCCCCACCCCTTTTTTACAGGTATTTGATGTGCACACATCTCTCCCAGCACTGGCCCCTTTCCTGCAGGTATCTGATGTGCACACATCTCTCCCAGCACTGGCCCCTTTCCTGCAGGTATCTGATGTGCACACCTCTCTCCCAGCATTGGTACCTTTCCTGCAGGTATCTGATGTGCACATATCTCTCCCAGCACTGGCCCCTTTCCTGCAGGTATCTGATGTGCACACATCTCTCCCAGCACTGGCCCCTTTCCTGCAGGTATCTGATGTGCACACTTCTCTCCCAGCACTGGCCCCTTTCCTGCAGGTATCTGATGTGCACACCTCTCTCCCAGCATTGGCACCTTTCCTGCAGGTATCTGATGTGCACATATCTCTCCCAGCACTGGCCCCTTTCCTGCAGGTATCTGATGTGCACACATCTCTCCCAGCACTGGCCCCTTTCCTGCAGGTATCTGATGTGCACACTTCTCTCCCAGCACTGGCCCCTTTCCTGCAGGTATCTGATGTACACACCTCTCTCCCAGCATTGGAACCTTTCCTGCAGGTATCTGATGTGCACATATCTCTCCCAGCACTGGCCCCTTTCCTGCAGGTAACTGAGGTGCACACCTCTCTCCCAGCATTGGCACCTTTCCTGCAGGTATCTGAGGTGCACACCTCTCTTCCAGCATTGGCCCCTTTCCTTTCCTGCAGGTATCTGATGTGCACACATCTCTCCCAGCACTGGCCCCTTTCCTGCAGGTATCTGATGTGCACACATCTCTCCCAGCACTGGCCCTTTTCCTGCAGGTATCTGATGTGCACACCTCTCTCCCAGCATTGGCACCTTTCCTGCAGGTATCTGATGTGCACATATCTCTCCTGGCCCCTTTCCTGCAGGTATCTGAGGTGCACACCTCTCTTCCAGCATTGGCCCCTTTCCTTTCCTGCAGGTATCTGATGTGCACACATCTCTCCCAGCACTGGCCCCTTTCCTGCAGGTATCCCATGGAAGGTAACCCAATCCATATCTCCCTGTTATTTATGTTTGCCCTCTTGCTTCGACAAAGCATCTCTCTTTTCCAGGGCTCGAGTCGGGGTACCACGCGGGTGGACGGCGTCCCCCCACTTATTTTACCGGGGGGATGCCATCCCCCCTGCCTAACAGCTGGACTTCACTCTTTGGCCTCTCTGGGACGAGGGGCTCGGCACCTTTCGGGTCGTCACTTCCTGTTGTGACGTCACTTCCGGTGACAGCGTCCCCCCACTTCTTTTTTTAGGACTTGTGCCCTGCTCTTTTCCTTCTTAGCTGTTCTGGTGTTTGCATTTATCTCGGCTGGAGGTCACACAGTGCGACAACCGTAATGACCCACCGAAGGGTTCACTTCCGGGCGATCTGGGTGTTGAGCTCTGGGTTAAACTTTCATTGCTGAATCCAGTCCCATCTCAAATGCTAAGCGAGACCCATTGGGACTAAAAATACTTTTCATAGTACATCTACCTCCTGCGCTTATCATTTTAACAGTGGGCGGCGGCCCCACACATTTTTGCAGTTCCAACCCTCTTAAAATGTGGAGGGGTTAAAAGCGAACCCCCACTCTTGCCAGGATATCAGTGGTCCTTTATTGTAATTGTATTTATATAGCGCTTACTACCCTTGACGAGGCGTCCAAGCGCTGTATGGCGAGTAGCACGCGACTCTGGAGCCTAAGGTTAGTTGCTAATCCAGTTTATGAGATAAAATGGATGTCGCTGTGTACTGCCCTCGGCCATTTATTAATTAACTAGAGGTGGGCGAGCCAGCAACTTTAAGAGCTGAGCTGTGGGTCTGCCCGAGCCGAGCCCTCAAAATGATTGCTTTGTAAATTGTACATCAAACATCACTTAAAATATTATAAAGTCTCTTCAGAAATCAAAAAAGTGTAGTCCTTTAACATGTGGAAATGTTGACATTAATTCGCTCATTACAGCATTGAACTGAGAAGTACTTATTTGGCCAGCTTTTAAACCTGAACCATTCGTGAACTAAGAGGCAAGAGAGTTGTCATGCAAACCCTGCACTTGGCCCAGATTATTACAGAGCAACATTATAAAAATCAAATAAAATAGGTTTTTGTACAACTGGAATTCTTAACTCACATATTTGAAAGGGCTTTCTTTCTTGATAATGAAAAAAAGGAGTTTTGAATAAATGAAATATATGCCTAAGGTCACACAATTTAAGCAGGGAAGCTGTGGTTTAGCCAGGTAGTCTGCTTTAACTTTGTACAAATCAGCCATTAAATGGAACCTATTCGTCTTTTGTTATGTCAAGGCTTTGGCTTAACCTCTTCGTCAACTTGTCTGCAGTTTGTATATAGACCAACTCGACCCAAAGGGGTTGGAGCACTTTACATGAGCACTAGTTACATTACTCAAGGACACATTCATTTTATATAGGTATAAAGAGATTTAAGTGATTTGCCCAGAATCACAGGATGTTGAGCATGTGCCGAGACTCGAAGCTGGTTCCCCAGTTCCACAGTCTGCAGCTCTGGCTGTAATTCTACATTCTGAGTAGATGGTGGGTGGCAGGCAGAAGCCACAGGACAGAGCAGCTCGGTATGGGCTTGAGGTTCCAACAGGACCTTGAGCAGAGCCAGGCTTCAGGCTCGAGCCTGGTTCACGTTTTCAGCGGCTTGACCACCTCTAGTATTAACTTTGCATTCATGTGTGCAGGGCATAAGTCTTAAAAAAAGAAGTGGGGGGACTAACCTGGTTAATCAGTATGCAAGTGGCATCGCAGCACGTGGCATCACAGCGCGTGACATTGCAGCGTGTGACATCACAGCATGTGACATCACAGGAACTGGCATCACAATAAGTGACATTAGATCTTAAGCCCTCAAATATATGTTTATTTACAACAAGGGGTGGTGAGGGACAGAGTCTCTGAATTAAACAGAAAGCTCTCACCCAGTCAAGAGATCAGGGCTAGATCCAACACCGTTTTTTAGCTCACTGCACCATCCCAGTTTCAGAACCTGGCTGTATGCAAATTAGTCTGTTCCTGTCCCAGTGCATGATGGGAACAGGGCAAACTAAACTACATAAGCCAATTCTTACACTGGGAAGGAAACAAGCTCCCGGGGACCGGTTTCTGGCATTACAGCCGTCTTCGGCCCGGTTTGCTTGAATCCTGATGGTGCAATGAGCAAGGGTCTCACATCTGAGAATACCCTTCCACGCATAGGGTGGACAAAAATATTTACAACAAGGGGTGGTGAGGGACAGAGTCTCTGAATTAAACAGAAAGCTCTCACCCAGTCAAGAGATCAGGGCTAGATCCAACACCGTTTTTTAGCTCACTGCACCATCCCAGTTTCAGAACCTGGCTGTATGCAAATTAGTCTGTTCCTGTCCCAGTGCATGATGGGAACAGGGCAAACTAAACTACATAAGCCAATTCTTACACTGGGAAGGAAACAAGCTCCCGGGGACCGGTTTCTGGCATTACAGCCGTCTTCGGCCCGGTTTGCTTGAATCCTGATGGTGCAATGAGCAAGGGTCTCACATCTGAGAATACCCTTCCACGCTTAGGGTGGACAAAAATATTTACAACAAGGGGTGGTGAGGGACAGAGTCTCTGAATTAAACAGAAAGCTCTCACCCAGTCAAGAGATCAGGGCTAGATCCAACACCGTTTTTTAGCTCACTGCACCATCCCAGTTTCAGAACCTGGCTGTATGCAAATTAGTCTGTTCCTGTCCCAGTGCATGATGGGAACAGGGCAAACTAAACTACATAAGCCAATTCTTACACTGGGAAGGAAACAAGCTCCCGGGGACCGGTTTCTGGCATTACAGCCGTCTTCGGCCCGGTTTGCTTGAATCCTGATGGTGCAATGAGCAAGGGTCTCACATCTGAGAATACCCTTCCACGCTTAGGGTGGACAAAAATATTTACAACAAGGGGTGGTGAGGGACAGAGTCTCTGCATATAGCCAGGTTCTGAGCTGGGGTGGGGCAGTGAGATAAATAACGGTGATGGATCAAGCCCTGATCTTTGGACTGGGTAAGAGTGGTCTGCTCAATTCAGACACTCTGTTCATCACCACCCCCTTTTCTAAATCGTTTTTGGCCACTATAGGTGTGGCAGGGTATACTCAGACATGAGTCCCTTTCTCACTGCTCCATCAGGATTCAAGCAAGCCGGGCCGAAGACGGCTGAAATGCCAGAAACCGGTCCCCGGTAGCTTGTCTCCTTTCTGGTGAAGAATTGGCTTGGTAGTTTAGTCTGCCCTGTTCCCATGATGCACTGGGCCAGGGACAGACTGATTTGCATATAGCCAGGTTCTGAGCTGGGGTGGGGCAGTGAGATAAATAACGGTGATGGATCAAGCCCTGATCTTTGGACTGGGTAAGAGTGGTCTGCTCAATTCAGACACTCTGTTCATCACCACCCCCTTTTCTAAATCGTTTTTGGCCACTATAGGTGTGGCAGGGTATACTCAGACATGAGTCCCTTTCTCACTGCTCCATCAGGATTCAAGCAAGCCGGGCCGAAGACGGCTGAAATGCCAGAAACCGGTCCCCGGTAGCTTGTCTCCTTTCTGGTGAAGAATTGGCTTGGTAGTTTAGTCTGCCCTGTTCCCATGATGCACTGGGCCAGGGACAGACTGATTTGCATATAGCCAGGTTCTGAGCTGGGGTGGGGCAGTGAGATAAATAACGGTGATGGATCAAGCCCTGATCTTTGGACTGGGTAAGAGTGGTCTGCTCAATTCAGACACTCTGTTCATCACCACCCCCTTTTCTAAATCCTCACATATATGTTTAGCAGGTGGATCATGAGCAGATTTGAGCACATTTCGAGTATACACGCAAACCCTCATGATTTAGGCAGAAGATTCACACTTTTGTGCGCTACGCATAGAACAATGTTGCATTTTGTCAGCGTTAAGCTTTCTCTAGCCATAGTGTTTTAAAAGAAATAGTGATATTTAAATTATTACAACGCCTCCTCAGGGGTAGTAAGCGCTATATAAATGCTATTTATTTTGTGCAACAACTGTGTAAGACCAACACATCTGACATTCTTCCAGTGCATGCATATCTCTTAAACGAGCCTGAACAAAGTGAAAAGCTACCTCTCAAGTATGTGTGAAGTGCTAACAAGGTGCGAGCCTTTGTTTCCCCTCTGCTGCATTTGCATCAGGTATGAGGCTCCTGACTGCTGCCAGCCAGGAGACTCCAACAAAAGAAGGTCTGATGACCCCTGAGATTCGGCCTTTGTTATGGCCGAGTATCCCAGCAGGAGTCAGAAATAAGAGAGCCCGTCCCCGCCTGCACGATGTTGTGATCGAAACCAGACAACAATGAGCAGGCGCTGCTGAAAGTGTCCCGGTGTTTGCAAATTACACCGGGAGGAGTTCAGCATCTTTTTTAGTGGGGCTCAACTTCTTGGCAGGGTGGTCGGCGTCCACCCGGGGAAAAAAGTGGGGGGGACGCCGTCCACCCGCGTGCAACCCATGCTCGTGCCCTGCATGACTGGCTCTTGAGAAGCTCGCTACACGAAGGCCTCGATGTTCTGTAACCCTTCCTCTGGGTCTAGACTGTGGAGGCAACTGCAGGTTAATGAACCAGAGGATGTCTTTCCAAAAGCACCCCTTTAGGCACCCTTAGCCTGGGTTCTGTGATGTTGCTGAATTTGTATTTGCTCCTTGGTGAAGACATTTTCAGAACACATGACCTAATCTAGAGGGAGGGCGTAGCACGTGCGCTGGAAATTGATATCGCTCAACCGCCACCATCCAGCAGGCCCTGCTGAGCGTAGATTTCTTGCTAGTGTTGATCACAATCTTCTGTGATGGGCACTCCATTTGCACTTCTCTTGAAAGGTCACAAGATAGACTCCATCTTGTACATGAGACGCTATCATGTAGATCCCATCTTCACGGGGTGGATGTGGCCACAACCTCATATCTAGTATAAGCAGTTAAGAGAATATGCAGATTAGCTTTAATATTTTGTGGGGGGGATGCACATGTAGGTAGTTAATGGTGTCAACTCTGTTGTGCAGACAAATTCTAGCACCAGTCTTTTCTTTATTTTTGTTAAGTTCGTTTGTTTCTGGAGCTTGAAGTGCCACTGAGTGGCCAATACCAAATGAATTCATAAGCTGGGGACCACTGGACAAAGGGAAGTCAGTCTGATTTAGTACTAGTGCGCTAACTTCATCTTTCTGATCCTCATGGAGTCCATCTGTAGCGGACATTTTGTGTGAGGGGAATTCCAAAGCTATAAGCGTTGTGATTCCAGGGTTCTCCCTTCCAGACGTGCCACGGGGGAGTAGCTCCAGGTAGTCCAGGCGTTGATACTTCGCTAGTGTAGACTGAATTCTTTCATTGGGTTGTTGGGAGCACAGCTCGAGTATGGCCTTATGAGAGAGTTTGAGTACAGAAATCTGCATTCTTTTAAACCCGGAGCCAGAACATAGATTTCAAGACCTCCAAAGATAAGACGGGCACGCAGTTCAGATTCTACTTGGAATTTTTATGTTTATTTTCTTGAAGGCTAACCATGGGAGAGGGAGGGGGTTGGCGTGTTGGGACCAACACATGAGCAATTAACATCTGAGTTTTCAATGGGCTGAGTGAGGGCATTGCTTCACAACTAGAACTTGATGTTACTTAAACAGATGATTACGCTTCTCCTGTACATGCTAAGGTGCATGTGTAGAGTATTTGTAAACTGTAGAGTCATGTTTCATTAGTCCACACGTCTATGTAAGTAAAGGTTAGTCCAGATCACCCTATAACTTCATAAAGGAGAAAGACGCCTTGTAATTGAATTTATATAGCGCTTAGTATCCCTTATGAGGCATCAAAGCGCTTTTTGGCGAGTAGGACAGACCTCCAGAACCCCCAAAAAATTTGTGGTGAATTAGTATAGGGAAATATGAAAGTAATTTGAGAGGTGGACATGTGAGCTTGTTTTTTTGTTGAAAAAGGATAGTTCAGGGATAGAAGAGGGAACGTTTTGCAGATGAGGTATTGAAGCGGTTTTTGGTGAGTAGCACCCTATGAATTAATAGAGACGTAGATGTTTCAGCTTCTTAGTTCACCAACTAACAATTTGGTTATACTTTCAAAGTCTATTATATTCTTCTCACTTTTGTCTGCATCTGTCCTAGCTCTTTCAAGCCCAACACATTATTGACCATTCATGCCTTTCTAAAGTCTTTTCTCTACCACACTTCTCTTGCCCCCATTGTGTACTCTTGTAATTCATTACAGACGTTCTACTGGGCTGTGATTCAACTCAGATTGAATGCCTTTTTGATAGGCTGGCAAGAAGTATTTGGTTCATTGACCTTCTACATCTGTCGCACGAGCCTCAGAGCTCACCAATAACTACTCCCAATTGTGAGTGTCCAATCCTTACACATCAGGAACCTCTGCTTTCAACAGCCTTCCTCCTGAGCACAACCGAGTTATTCATCTTTTTCTTTTTTTTAAGTTTTATATATGGCGAACTTGACCTGAAGGTATTGTAGCGCTTTACATGAGCACCAGTTACTTTACACAAGGAAACATTAATGTTTGGCAGGCACGGGATATTAAGTGACTTGCCCAGAATCACAGGATGTTGAGCCAACGCTGACAGTTGAACCTGGTTCCCCGGCTTCAACGTCGGCAGCTCTGGCCCTACGCAGCTTTCCCAGCTGAGTATCAACTGAGCTGGACACATGCTGGACAATCTTCTACCATAAAGACATATCAGGCAAAGTGGAAAGGGTTCGTATTATGTGTCTGTAGCATTGGCAACATCCGATAACCTCACATTCACATAAGATGCCCCCTTATCTGACACATATTTCATAGCCTGGCCTAAAATACAGTTCGGTGAAGGGCCGTCTTTCAGCGATATCCTGATTTAGTCAGTCTTTGAAGACAATATGTCTCTTCTCTCACAGGATTGTCAAAGAGTTTAGTGTGCTTTCCAGAGCTTCTCCCCAACTATGTCTCTGTCTCCTTTCAAGTGGGGTCTTAATACAGTTCTGCCTCAACTAATGAAAAGCCCGTTTGGACCAATCCGCCGGAAGGAGCTCAAACGTATCCTGGAAGGTAACAATAATGCTTATGTTCACGTCCGCCAGGAGAACAAGTTAAATCGAGACTGTCACCATAAAAGAGCTCTTAGGTTCCATCATAAAGATGGCGGGTTTCAGGTAACGATTGCCAGGTTAATCACAAAGGTTCAGTAATATTTTACCTAAGTTAATAGACAATCTTTAGGCCTTTTTCGTCGACTCTTACCTCTGCAGCAAAGAGATCTCTGCATTACTGGATATTTGCCAACGTCTGAAATTATATGTGGCAAGAACAAAGTGTTTCATTCTTGTACATCAACAGTTTGCAGCCTGGGGCAGCCTTTACCCAGTTGACCTTCTTAAGAAGTAGAAGATTGCAAAGAAGATATCGCCTTCTGTCACAACATAGCCTATCGCCCTCGATGAGAACGAATAACTACTCTTTTGATGGGGGGGGGGGGGCCTAGCAGCAACGGTTGTCTTTTTAACGCGAGGGTACCTGTTTTTGACATTGGCTGAGAGCATATGGAAAAGCCAACCTACGTTCATGCAACACTACTGTGTTGAAACAGAAGTTGCTAGCTGGCCAGCATTGGGTAGGTGGTTCTCCACAATCTGCTCAAATAGGGTGAGCCCGCTTTCCCACCTACTGCTGTATTCAATCGGATATGGATGTTTTTCTTCTGCTGGCTATTTTGATTCAAGCATATAAATCTGTGAACAAACCAATGGTGTAGAAGAAACCATTTACTTATACCTACAGTTCTTCAGTGTGGTATCTTTCATAGAGTTTTATGCATCCCGCCCTCCGCCCATAATCAGAGGCTTGTTTTTTTTATTCTTTTACACGTTCGCTTCGAAATCTAAGCTGTGGTGGCCTTGGAAGAAATGTTGAGAGCACATTCACTGCATTAGATGATGTTTTGCTGCTTTTTAATCAGCTGAATATACTGTTAAAACTCTATTTTGTGGCCTTCCAGGCATGTTAATATCATTTAGTGCTGCTGTAAAGTACTATAAACTCCCAGTTTGATATCAAGGCTGGAGAACTGTAGTTACCAGCACGTAACGTATTCAAATTCATCTTTCTCTTGTCTCCTATAATGTTCCAGGAAGGAACAGGGGCTTCGCTTAGTCGGCAAGATTCGGGGATGTGAATCGCAAATTACAATTCTAAAAAACAGTATGCCGAAGAGAGGAGGATGACCAAGGTTTGGGATGCGCTGTTCCCATGAGGAACAGGTTCAATACTTATTTGCATTAGTTGGGCCTCTGTCTAAGTTCCTTTTTAAAAAATATAAATAAATAACCAATTCAAACCTTATGTCAAACGAGAACAATGAGAAAAAACAAAAAAAGGGCATAGAATACTCGAATTAGGGCCCCCAGACCCAACTCTCAAGTCAAGAATGCGTTTATTTGGGTGGGTCGGACACCCCAAATACCCCCCTGAACCTTAGCCCCTGAGAAGGAATACTAATCATCTTTATCAGAGGATTCTCTTGATGACTCCCATATAGTATGTTGGCCGCCCTATATTTTTTGAATGTCTTCTGTTATACTTAGCCGTATTCCAACAATTTGTCAATGTAATCTTTCCCAAATCCTCAAGACTCCTTTCTTTGTGGCAGAGTCTCCAAAGGCACCTGGTTTAACACATTTTAAGATGACTATTAGCCAGGAATAGGTCATATTCCCTTGCCCTGAAAATTAATTTGCAGTTTCATTATTTTGCTGTGACCATATTTAAAACCTGTTGTGTTTACCTCTTGAACATTAGTGTCCTACGTCTTCGACAGATCAGTATAATGCAGCACTTGCTCTCCCCTCTACGACGACTCTATAGTGCACACTCCCAAAGTTCATAAAGTGCTGTAAAGCATGCGACAAGTGTGTCTCCAGCGATGGAAAAAAAAATCACATTTATTGCGTTCAATAAAGTGGTAAATAAGATTTTCCTTTGTCGACGCGGATGATTTTCTTTTTTTCTGGAGTGAACATTCTCCTTGCTATCTTTCATGTCCTGTCTTCATTCCCCTTTGGAAACACTGTTAATGATGCAAAATGCCTAAACAAGGCAGTACCAGGAAGCCACTCTTCATTGAAAAAACATCATTATTTTCCATGAGTTTCTTGCATTGACCCCAAATCACTGTGTTTCAGCTTCTTTGATTTTGATGTGATCTGTTTTCCTTCTATATTGTAGACCAGGTACACTTCCCTCCACCAAGTTTCTGGTTGAGCCACTTCTATCCAAGACCGCAGCCCTGATTTTGGCTTTATCTTAGCGAAATATTATCGTCACAGAATGCTGCGCTGTGCCGCATAATTTGCCTTTTCATAATGCATAATTTAATCACTGCTGCAGTAATGTCAGCCTCCATTGATGCATGTTTTCCAATAACAGACCTCTTGGGTTTAAGTTGAATCTTCCTTGGTGCAGACAGTCTGGATCCCAGGACTTCTTCTCTCTCTCCTGCAGACTTTCTCCTTGTTAACATTCTGATCCATTACAGGTCATTTGTTTTACTAAGAAGAAAGTAGTAGTAGTTCAGTTCACACCAAATTGAACTAAATGGAGTTCATAGTCTGCTGGTCTTCCGTTCTTGTAATCCGCGTTGACGTAAAGGGCTCTGCGCAGGAGCAGATGTGTTATTGGGCCTGAGATGTATCTGTTCCCTCGACAAAAAACAGCATCTTCTGCCCACGCTTTCTTGAAGCACTGCAGCCCGCCTTGTAAACCAGATGTAGCATCTAACAATAACAGGAGAAGATGGAGCTAGAATGGTATGATCTCTTATTTGATGAGAGGGTCTGTCCTCTGCGGAGAGTGTGCTTGACGCTGTGGAGACAGGACTATAGACTATGGAAAGAGATGGCCCTGTGTGGATTGCGTAGGCACAGTGAGTCTGACTAGGATTCAGTGATAAATGCTGACTAGTTATCATTACCCTCTCACCGATGGGCACCACCAAATATTTCTTCAGGGAGCGAATACGTTGGTCTGCGGTTCCACCAAGAGCCGCATTAGTGTCGCATGCAAAAAGAGAATTACCCTGAATGCCGACTTCATGAAAGGGTTAGGGTGCCTTTCCTCTGGAATCTTTTTTTATATTAGAAAGTGGCAGATTTACAAGTAGAACACATCCGCTGCATTGATCCAGAACACATGAGCTTCATAGGCAACTTTAAAGGGAGTTTCGATGATCTACTCCGCGAAACATATCAAAGGATTCCTGAAATTGTGTATTTTTAAGTAGAAAATATAAACCATAGTGGTCAAATGTAGATAGTTTCAATGACCACTGGAGGTGGAGTACAGAAGTCTTGCTCAAGAAACCTTTCTTTAAAATAACTATTGGGAAATTGTGAATTTTTAGGTAGTAAATGCACAATTTGTGGACACGCTGGCCAGCCTGTTGTGGGAATTCTCTCCTCCTTGGTTTGATGTTTGGGTACATGTAATCGAGCTGGACGCCGGCAAGTCTGTCTAAAATTTCTGAGACATAGACGTAGGCATGAGGAAGCAAACTGGCTTTACGGAGTGCTTGCAGCTCAAAGCACTGGGGCACCTCCGGTATCATGAGCTCCTGCACCCTGAGAGCACCCTTACCCCCTGCCACACATGACCAGCCTGCACAGCCTACATCCCAGCTCTGAGAACTGGTAGAACAGGAGCATCCAAACACCAAGTCTCTGAAGCCATGCAGCTTGTGGAAGTATGTTGAGATTCTGCACCCAGTATCTCCTGCAAGTAGACCATGCATCGGGTCCGCAGGATCAGAATAAAGCAGCCAATCCCACTGACTCCTCCTACAAATATTTAGAGCAGAGTGCACCCAGGCCCTGGGGATCTCTAACATTTGACAAGTAGCACCCTGTCTTTGGTTCCCTGGAACCTTACACAGGCTCCCAGGTCACTGAATCCGCGTAACTCGACTGCACCATCTGCAAAGCAATGCAGAGCGGCTGTAATCCTAGTGAGGACAGCTCCTAGATACCCTCACGGGTGACAAGAAGCGCTCTACAAATCTACTGATTGATCAAATGATCCTCTTCATCTCTTTTCTCACCTTACACTAGAACAAGCCAGAGACCCAGCCACCATTTGGCCATGACCACCGGCACAGAAGGCTCAAGAGAACAACCCGGCACATGCAAGCGTTTGAGTGCTTCCTGGCAGGACTCTCAAAGGCAGTTCAGGAACTAGGCAGCGATGCTCTACTTTTAATACGACACTCCTAGCACCCGTCACAAAGGAGATTCTGATTTCAACCCTTGTAATGAGGCAGGTTCCAGACCTCCCAGCATGGCTGATATACCGTTAAACAGAAAGGATTAAAAAAAGTGATGGATAAAAAGCTTGCATTAATCTCCGCCACCGCTATTTACTCAGTCCTGAATCCCAGTCCATCGTTATTTTGCCCACCATGAAATCTTAGTTTGGACCCTGCCATGTGCAAATCAGCCTTGACCCAGTAGGAACAGTCCAGCCCGATTGGCCAGGCGAGGTCCTCTCTGAACTGCAACACGAGCACCCCAAGTCTAGCTTCACCCTTATTAGGTCTCCTCAGTCCGGTATATTTATTTTATTTATAAAGTTTTCTATAGTGCAAACTTGACCCGAGAGGGTATCGGAACGCTTTACATCTAGGATTGTTGCGTTAGAAGTCGCATCAGATACAAGAGCATAGTAAGGTACAGGGCACATAAACAATATTTCAATAAATCGTAGAAGGGTGGGGAGGAAGGAATTATAGCGGGGAGACGAGGAGGAACTATGCCCAATGTCCGGCTGGGTAGGTGACGGTCAAGGGGGAAACCAGGGCCAATCTCCTCATTAGCTGTCTTGCAGCTCCACCGGGCATCAGCCATGTTGCTCAGGTCTCAACGTTCAGGAAAAAACAGTTTTGAGTTTATTTGATTTGCGACGGTTATATAGAGCTATCTAGACCCGGAGGTATTAGAGCGCATAACCAGGGGAAACGGGGTATAGCTTAGATCCAGTGGCTCAGGATCACCACCCCCTTTTGTACCATTTTGTTCGCCATAAGTTGGCAGGGTATGCTCAGACGTGAGTCCCTTGCTCACTTTGCCACTGGATTCAAGCAAGCCGGGCTGAAGACGGCTGCAATGCCAGAAACCGGTCCTCGGAAGTTTGTTTCCGGTCCAGGGAAGGCATGGCTTGGCAGTTCGGGCTGGACTGTTCCCATGAGGCACAGGGTCAGACTGATTTGCATATGGCCATGTCAGAACTGGGGTGGCAGAGTGGGCTAAAGAACGGTGATGGATCAAACTCAGATCTGTTGACTGGGTGTGAGTGATTGGTTCAGATGCTCCGTCCATCACCACCCCCTTTTGTACCTCCGTGTGCATAGGACCCTCGTTTGGGCATTCTCATCCAACTTAGAGTGTCACACTGACATACACAAAAACGTGACGGATGGAATGCTTGAATGAATCCCAGTCACTGGCAATTACTCTGGTGGCATCCCACTCCATAGTTACTTTACACGCCACGCCATGCTAGTTTGGACTCAGCCATATGCAAATCACCTTTTGTGTGTTTGATGTGACGCTTTCTGTGGCCACGGATAAGCCAAGATGCCATTCCCTTGCTTACCGTGCCACACCCGACTGAAGAACCCCGATCAGGGCAAACCCGGTCTTGACTTGCTTGTTTCTGGTTCAAGGAGAGCCTGGCCTCTCAGTTCGGGCTGGACTGTTTCCACTGGAGAAGGGTAAAGACTGATTTGCACATGGCTGGCTCCAAACTAGGGTGTATGGTGGGCAAAAGATTAATGGGTTGGAGTGCTACCCCGAACGAATGCAAGTAGTTACACTTATTGCAAGCAGCCTCCCTTTGTGCTGGCTATCTGGAAATGCCCTCTTTGACGGGGCAGTTCCATGAGTAGGTGTTGAATACTAGTTTATAATTAGGGCTCCCTGTTTTCCGTTTTTACAGATTTTTACAGATAAATACAGACAGAAAACCATTTACTTTCTTGTCTGTATTTATTTTTAAATGCGGATAAAAACGGAAATTGGGTGCTTTTTGAGTGATTTTCAATACACGTTACCATGACTGCCAGGCTAAATAACTGTGGATTGATAGGTAAGGGAGTTAAAAAATAAAGTCATTTTTAGTAAAGAGGCTTAAACAGCAGTAGCTATGCACAAGGCTGATACTGAAATGTGCATTGATTTATATTCTGTGAGTGTTCATATCACTGAAACCTGGCAGGCATTCAAGCATGACTGCATATTTATTGGTTAAATAAATGTGGAAATATACCAATTTCAGCTTTCTTTTTTCACAATACCCATTATAAATATGGATTAATACAGATAAAGTTAACAAAAAATAAATATGGATACAGACGGAAATGACAAAAAAATAAATACCATAAAACCGGGAGCCCTATTTATAATGCAGTACTGATAGCCATTTAAGCATCAGCCAGAAGGCCACTGATCGAATGGTCTTGGAGTGTGTTTTATCCTTTTAAACTCCTGAGCAGGTGTGAGGGACACTGCTGTAGTACACTGAAGGCAGTTTTAGATCTCTGCAGAGGGATGAAGCGTTCGATGAGTGTAGAAATGGGTAAACGCTTTATACTCCTGAACAAGTGACCCTGGTGCACAATAGTGTCGCAGAGAACTGTCGTGGCACAGATGGCCACTCTGGAAGTGCTGCTGCCACTAAAAACAGGTGGAGCATGATTCACTTGCAGAGCAGGAGCAATGCAAGCCCCCCGCGGACGTAGAACAGGAACCGTGGTCCATGGGTCTGCTGTAGCGCCATGTTGGTTGAGGCCCGTCTTGGTTTACCAAACCTGCTCACACAATGCACCCTTGCAGTCGTAGGACGGATGGAGAAGACGTTGAGTGGTTGACCTGGGGACTGAGGGTAACCGTGACCATCTAAGCTTCTGGTAGCGAAGAGCGGCTAGTGAACGTGTTTTTGGGGCTGGTTCTTTTGGGTTCAATTCAGGAGTAGGCCGAGCACAACGCTTACCTTCATCCATTTCCTCAGCCTTAGGAAGTTCAGGCGGGACCGTAGGCTTAGAGGAAGAGGTGAGCTCTCAAGGTTTTGTGAACTTGGGGAAGTTCTCTTCAGATCTTGAGGGAAGGCCAGGGCTTTCCAGAGCCTACATCCTTGTACATGAAGAGATCTTTTGAGTAGGGGCAACCGGAGGCCTGTAGGGCGCGGGTGGTTAACGGGTGGAGAAGTGTGGCTCACTGGTTAGAGCAGGCAGACCCTGAAGCAGAGGTCAGACCCGGGACCAGGGTTCAATTCCCGACGCGGCAGGGTCTTGAGCTCAAATGTCCATGGACTCGATAATTCTCGCTTCGATGCCTGACCTAATCATGGGTTCACACTCTGCAACTCTGGGCATTAAGCTTGCTTAATCTCCACAACGGCCCCACCGCGGCGGGATGCCTGGCTTTCACCTTGGGGATGCCCGGTAGGGGCTATCTCACAGGGAAAAGCCAGGACGGGTTCCCAAGGCAAGCGCGGAGATACCCCTTCGGGGGTCGATTCTGGCGCTATATAAGAAACATAATAATAATAATAATAATAATTAATCCCTAGTGCCGGGGGGCAAAGGAGCCTATGACTTGGCCATGGAAGGATTTCTGGGCAGCACGGGTGACCTTGAGTTGTCTCATCTTGTTTGTTTGTCCTAGGGCTGGCTTGATGGGACCCGAGCAGTGTGTTGCTGGACTATTTGCAGTGGGTCCTGTGTCCTCTGGGGTCGGCCCATGCACTGACTACTGCGGTCATCCAGGTGGTCTCCCATGGCAGAAGGCATAGAGGCAGGATCTGAGGAACAGGAGGTTGAGGGAACAGATTCTAACCTATGCAGGGGGCTGAGTCCATTCTTCTTGTCTTTGACCACGTGATGAGCGCAGGGCGTATCCTTGCCAAACATCTGAATTGTATATTTTGGGCACCTACTGGCCTTTTTAGGGACCAGAACAGGCTCTGTCACATTTAATTGGGTAATAGCAACACCTGTTTCTTGTACAGCTCTTAGAAAGTGCAGAAGTGTGGGTATAAAGCGCTGTATACAATGTCAAGGTTTGCTTTCAGTGTGACAGGGTGAACTTGGCACTGGTTGGCATAATTCGATGATTCAAATCAAAATGCCCTCGCAATTAAGAGGTACTGCGTCCCAGCTGAGAAATGTTCAAGCAGTTAAAAAAAAAAAGTGCAGGTACTCCGTACCTGACAGCACCTGCCCATTTAAAGCACCGGGTTAAGCGTGTCTTGGCGTACCTCAACACAAAACTTAAATATCCCAACTTATCAAAGAGGATGCAAGGGACGCACCCCAAGAGTTTATCAACGCTGCCTTTACTCCTGACTATCAAAAAATTGAATATTTGCCTCGTGTACACAGAAGGCCACAGGACCGGAGGAAGCGTGTTCTGTTCCCAGAGAGGCCACTGGTTTTAAGTTCGCTGTGGGCCACACAGGCCTCGCATGCCAGGGCCCGTCCGGGGGTATGGAGTGCAGTCAGAGGCCCTCGGGCGCCTGACATCTCAAGCCGCGGCGTGAAAGAATGACAATCCGCCCTCCTCTGAGCCTCGAGTCCCGGCGCTCCCTGTCCACGCATGTCTGACCCTGAGCGTCTGCCGCGAGCCTCCGACGGCCCCACGGAGATTACAATGCGAGGAATGCGGCCTTAAATCCTTCGTTTGAAGTCGAAGTCGGGTCTTCATTATTCTCTTTGACTGTGCACCTTCTGTTCTAGTAAAATATGTCTTTCAAAGTTTCTGCGGAATGGGAGGAAGGAAATGCGTCAATAAAATGTATTTGACGTACTATTTTATTTGACCTTCGTCCCCGTTAGCAGGTGGCATTTTGTAGCTTTTGCGTACGTTGGTTATTTGAAAATACGCACTTATATACTTTGTAGAGTCAGTTAAAGGCAGGTAAAGCAAATGTATTCGCAGTTTAGAAGTCTTTGCTCATACATTACTTTTGCGTATGACGTCGTCTTCACGCAGGTTACTTCGACCTAGACTGCCCACTTCATCTACAGGTGTGTGCATTGTTTGGATGAGACGTTCAATCTTACTCGACACAAGTGCAGTTCGGTATCTACAGATACACAGCCACAAGAGAGCACGTGAGGAGATGTGGCTTAATGGCCAGATTTGCTGACCTTGGAATTGGGAATCAGGTTCGTGTCTGGGGTCATCTCTCCATCCTGTGATCCTGTGCAAATCACTTAACCCTCCCCCATGTCCTTAAAACATGAAACTGACCTTGTTCCATATGCTATCTGGTGCTGATGTAAACGACTATCGCAATAAAGTTCGCACAATTAAAAAAAGCAAAATAAAAAAAGAATAATGCTGTGGGCGTGTCTGACTTTTGCCTGCCCCATAGGTGGAGGAGTTACTATTAGTCGTTACTCGACGGCCTCTTTCTTGAGTGCGTCTACCATGGGTAGGTTTACGCAGCCCATGCCTGCGGGTTGATACCCAGGTGGAGTAAAGAGGCCTGATGCCACTACTGTCTGTATCCAGTGCACATATGCCATTGGTTGCATTCTTTCCACCGCTAGGGCACTATCCTCTGCCCCCGGGCAGTGCTGGGAACTGGGATGAAAAAGTGTGTGGTTGGGAGCGAAGCAGTTACTTACCGGTAATCTTCAATTACGCTACCCTTCTCAATCCAGATGACTGACTAACATATCCACCACTCAAATTACTTTCATATTTCACTATTCTAATTCAACACTAATCCTTTATGGGTTCTGGAGGAGCGTGCTACTCGCCGAAAAAGCGATTCAACGCCTCATCAGTGGAAGTAAGCGCTATATAAATGCAGTTACAAAACAATTCAATACAATTACGGATGGGATCGCCTCCTCGTCATTGTCCTACTTGTGAGACCATCCTGCCACCAGACAGGAGCAGCTTTACTAAACTTTCTACTATTCCCCTTAAAAAAGAGCGTAATGCGCATAAATTCCCTCCCCTCACACTGTGTTCCAGGAAGGGAACCGCAAAGCGAAACGCGCAGCGGGCGCGCCACCGACACGCCGAAGGTGCTCAAGAAGCAAGCCCGTCTGCGCCCGTCCGCGCCCTGCCGGGGCCAGGGGCCGGTTATTATGCCCATTTTACCACCTATACAGCACTTGAGCCGCAAAATTTACAGGGCAACTGGCACATTAGTCCAAGTGTCAGGGCGTCTGTTAGGAAATAAGGCATCCTGTCCTCCAGAGACTCCTTCCCTGAACTCCCCTCCCGGCCCACCGGGCCGGGTCCTCCCTTTACCAACAAGGACCCCCTGGAACCACTAGCCCTGATCCCCCGGCAGCGGGATCTCTCGTCATCACCTTTCTAAATACCCGGTCTATGGTGAAGTATCAACTTGAGATATTTCAACTGCTCGACTCTGACAGACCTGACATCCTCCTCCTGTCAGAAACCTGGCTCACGGCCGAATCCACCCCGACATTCTCACAGCAGTACCTACAGGCTATTACATACTTCAGGCCAATAGGTTATCGGGAAAATCGGGGGGCGGGGTGGCAGCCATTATTCAACAGAAGCATAAATTCACTGCTCTTGAGACTAGTGGTATACCTCGAGTCGACCGCCTCATCCTAAAATTTGAATTGCCCAAGTCTCCCTTTATTTGTGCCCTCTTCTACCGACCTCCTGACCACATGCCCTTATTCCCCCAACTACTAGGCAAATTAATCTCCCAGTTAGTTATAAACCCTTTCGATGCTCATGACGAGCTCAGCTCGTCATGATGCACAGTTGAGCTGTGCTGATGACGAGCTGAGCTCGTCATGACACCAGCAAAATGGCAATTTTCAGCACGGGGGGGGGAAACGCCTAGCAGCCAAGGTGTTAACCATGCCAGGATAATTATTCTCGGTGATTTTAATTACTGGCCCTCTGACACACACGAGAGTGCCAACTCCGTCGAGTTCACAGATCTCTTATGAGGCATGAACTGTATCCAACATGTGCACAAGGCCACCCACGACAAACAGCACATTTTGGACCAAGTCTGGACCTCCAACCTTGAAATAACACCCCCACTAGTCTCCCCGTGCACATGGTCGGACCACCATTTTATCACATTCAGTATGGTCTGTATCCTCCCTACCAAACCTCCCCTGGCAGGTAACTTCCTGGCCAGAAATTGGAAACGGGCCAATATCGGCGACTTCTGTGCGCTTTTATTAGCCACCTCCCCCGCCGACCAAAGCTCCCTCTGTCATCAGGCATTAAACCTTGATCAATGGCTTGAATCAGCCAGCAACAAGATTGTCCCCTTTAAGAGAACCAACCTTAAATGCCCCCATGATGCCCAACGCTGGTTCTCCGATGACCTGAAAAGGAAGAAACTGGCCCTTAGACAAGTAGAGCGCCGTTGGAGGCGAGCATATGCACCTGGGGAAAGAACCACCTATGTAGCCTTGTTAAAAAAGTATAAACATCTCTAACCTCCAGGCTAAGACAACCTATTTTTCTTCAAAAATTACAAACTCAGCTACGAAAACGAAAGATATTTTTGCAATAGTTAATGAGCTTGCGCAGCCCGACAGAGTGATCGCTAAATCTGCCCCCTCACAAACACTTTGCGACTCCCTGAATTAGTTTTTTATTGACAAAATCACCTCCATTAAAAACAATATTCCCATCCCCACATCCCTTACCACTCTTCCTTTCACATGCAAAAACCCCTTCACTTTGGACCAAATCCCCCCGATCTCCAGAGAGGAGTTTCTGGCTCTCCTAAAAAGGGTGGAATCTGGCTCCCCCAATGATTGTTGTCCTCCTCACATCTTGCAAGAGGCCTTTCTTACCTGCCCTGACCCGCCCCTCTCCCTCCTTAACAACTCCCTCAAACTAGGTATCGTCCCCGATACCTTTAAACATGCTGTGATTGTCCCGATCCTGAAGAAACCAAAGGACGATCCATCGGTACTGATTAATTTCCCCCAATTTCCCTGCTCCCTTACCGTAGTAAGATACTAGAGGCCCACGTTATTGAGCATTCTCAGTTTCTCGACCCTCGGCAGGCAGGATTTAGACCAGCTCATTCCACGGAGTCCGCCATCCTGGCAGTTATGGACGTGCTTAGGAGAGGAGCCGATAAAAACACCACCCAGGCCCTGGTGCTCTTAGATCTGTCAGCTGCGTTTGACACGGTCGATCATGATCGACCGTGTCAGCAATGCGGGCATCCAGGGTCTGGCCCCCAGATGGATTTCCTCCTTTCTACATAAGCGATTCCAGGCAGTTCGCCTGGCTAACTTTTCGGCCAAAAAAAACAGGTTGACCTGTGGGGTCCCCCAGGGTTCTTCTTTATCGCCCCTCTTGTTTAATTTATACATGCAACCCCTGATTGTGTCCTTGCGCAACAGCCCAGCAATAACCTTCAATTATGCCCATGACCTCCAGCTGGTGTTTGACATCGACTCATCCAACACATCAGTCATCAATTTCCAATCTACCATGACCTCCATCAGCGAATGGATGTACACCAATCAATTAAAACTTAATCCTGATAAAACGGAGCTGATCCTGATTGGAGGTGCCACCAACCCCTGGGATTCCAGCTTTTGGCCCCCATCCCGGGGCAACCCCCTTGCCCAGTGGATACTGTAAAAAGCCTTGGGGTCTTAATCTGCAAAGACCTGTCCTTGAAACCCCAAATCAACGCAGTGGTATCCTCCTGTTTCTTTCACCTTCGCAGAATTCGTAAGATCTGCAGATTTCTGACCACTGAGGCCCTTACTCTTGGCATTCTGGCCCTGGTCATCTCTCGCATTGATTATGCAAACTCACTCTATGTTGGCATACCAACATACCAACTTCGCAGTTTACAGCTGGTACAAAACCAAGCAGCCAGGCTCATCTTTCATCAACCTAAGCATCAACATGTCAGCCCTCCGATGAAGAGCCTCCACTGGCTCCCGGTGGCCAAACAGTTGTGTATTCAAATAGGGTTGTACCATCTTCAAAGCCCTCGCTGGCCAGGGCCCAGCTTTAATCTCTTCTCGGATCCATCGCTATGCTCCTGTACGTGAGCTCCGCTCCTCCCACCTCAATCTGCTCATGATCGCCACCTTTAAACGTAAAAAACATGGTGGCCTCAGATTTTCTTTCCTGGCCCCCCATTTTTGGAACTCTCTTCCGACTGAACTTAGATCTGTAACCTGCTACACCCAATTCAGAACACGTCTTAAAACCCTTCTGTTCTCACAAGCATATGAGGAAAGCTTCTGTCATTCTGCTACTGCCGTCAACCCGCTCTCAGCACCATGAGACCGCCTGGTGTAAGTGTGCTTAACAAGTAATTTTAACATAACATAACATAACATAACATAACATAACATAACATAACATAGGAGGGAGGAGTCTTACTGTGACGAGGAGGGCTATCCTAAGGTTAATGAAGATGACAGCTAAATAATTGGTTCATTACCCCCATGTCTGACATCCTTGTAATTTTCCTAACTTGTGAGGATGTACCTAAGCAACCGGAATGAAACAGACACAATTATATGCTGGTTACCATGACTATATTTACAACAATTATTTCATTGCTGTTTTTATTACAGATACCCCTAAATTGTCCAGTTGTTATAAAAACAAATCTAATTTACAACGGGAAAGAAAAGTATTGGAACCTGCTCATGTGGCTGCCCTACGTATTTACTGGAGCGAAACACCCCCCGCTTCAGTCCCGGAAGCCGCTGCTGCTGTAGTAGACTTTGCCGTAACATTCCCTGGCACTTCTAGATCCGTAGAGAGGTATATACGCCTGGGAGATTGCGCCTCTGACCCATCTACTAATTGCTGGAGCTGAGGCTTCCTCACTGTGCATACTGTCCCGTGGGAGATGAGGCTTCACGAAAGGTTTTATTTTCTGTAGATATATCTAAAGGACTCTCAAGGGTTGATAGAACATTATCTGAGACCTGAAAGACTGGGAGAACAACCTCCTGTGAGTATTACAAATGAGACTGAACTTTAGGCTTACATTTCGGATTTTTCCTTAACCTACTTTGTCTGGAAAAAAATCGTAAGAAAAATGTTAACTCGCCTATTCTTCTTACCGAGGTTTTGAACTCCATGATATATTAGCATGATTCATAGGCTCATACGGAGCTTTATGCAAGCCCAATAAAGCCCAGGAAAGAATTGGTGATGAAATTAGTTTTTTAAAATCAAAAACTTCAAAGAAGTTTTTATGCAACGCAGAATTATGGTTAAATCACATACCCATCTGGATTCCCTACAAGGTCGGATAGTTGCCCAATGTGAGGAAAGCTTTAAAGGAGCTAAACATTTTGAGAATTTATCTCCTAAAAAGTCTTGAATCTTTGGGGAATCGCCAGGCACCGGATCCCAGTCAAATTCGGAACCCCCGGGAGCAGAAGTTTTTGTAGGGTTTAGAGTGCGCTCGAAGAGTGGCATCTTCTTTAACCGCTTGAATATCAAATGCTATCTCTCTGGAACATACCTGCTGTTGCAACCCATTGGCCTAAATGTTAGAAATGGAAACTGAAGAGGATTGGGACTGAATGGTAGAGTTAGAAGTGGGTGTGTTGTAAGATGGGTTAGCAACAGAAACTAGGACCTCCTCGGGTGAAAAAAAGGGCGCAAAGAGAATAAATGTTACTTCATCCCTCAGAATCTCCTGAGGCAGCTTCGGGAGCAGTTGAATCGGAGGGAAGGTGTACATTAGTTCCTAAGGCCATGAAACAGTTAATGCATCCAACACTACCTTTACACGCTTCCCGACATACCGTCTCGGTACAAAAACAATGAAGAAGGGCATTCATTGGTGATGTAAGAAGATCGAGAGTTGACTTACGCAAATGGTCACAAAGTATTTTGAATACCTGGAGACGCAGGTGAAAATTTATTGAAGATGATATGTATCGACTGAGCCTTTCGGCTTGGAGTTTGACTATCCCCGAAATGTACATGACTTGAATCGACAACTGGTCAAGAGAAACTTTCGTCTGCTAATGTGGCCAGGGAATGCAACTTTGTTCCCCATTGCCTGTTTATATATGAGTTGGCAACCAAATTGTCTGTCTTCACCAACACAGGTTTGCTCCCAACTCCCCCTATTTGAAGAGTTCAGGCATTTCTGCTGAGATCAATTTCCTGGAGTTTCCTGTACACCCAAGGCAGACCGTCTAACCCCACTGTCATCAAGACCTGTGGAAGTGGCTTCAACATCTAAACTGCCTTTTGAATATTCAGGGGACAAAAACACTGGTGGCGGTCCTGAACTATTTTTTGTGATACTGACATTTTAATATTGTAGTTCAGGGATGCAGCGGACCACTGTCCTAGCCTATGTTATACCAGTGTTCTTCATTTAAGTCTGGCAGAAGGAACTACAGTTGTACAGACGATCAAACCCTGAACTCTTAACCACTGATGTGCAGTTGCCGAAAGAGCTTGAAGGTGGTCTTGAAGGTGAGCTTGCTGTCTCACTCTCTTCTTCTGGCTTGATGCCGCTCTCTTTCGAGGAGGGCGCTAATGACTTTCTTGTGCCATGTTGGAGTCAGTTGTGATTTGTCTTTGTTGAGAAGAAATCCCATGAACGTTAGAATCTTGCATACCAATGCAACATTCTCCTCTACCTTAGGTTGAGTAGATACTACAATTAGCTAATCATCAAGGGAGGCAAAAAGAAGCACACCAAACGTAAGTAAAAATATATGTAAATGAGTTACCACCTCATCCTTGTAAACATTCTTGGTGAGGAAGACCGGCCAAAAGGAAGACGCTTGAAGTGGAAATGCTGATTCCCAGGCGTAAACTGAAGAAACCTCCGGGAAATCATGTGAACTGTGACGTGACAATAAGAGTCCTGTAAGTCCAGGGTCCCCTTGAGATACTAGGGGAATCACTCTCTGCAGAGATTCCATTTTGAATGTCACATGTTTTACAAACTTGTAAGGTTTTTCAAATCCAGAACAGGTTGATAACTCCTGTCCAGATTTGGCACCTGGAAGAGTAAAGAATAAAACCTTCTCTTTCGACCTCTGGTACTGAAATGATTGCTCCTCTTTGTAGAAGAGCATGAACTCCCTGGAGTATTGTTTGTAGCTTTATTTGACTTTTGGGAATTGGAGTTTGTTGAAATGCGGGTGGGAGGGAGAGTCTGAAATTCTGTTTGATAGCCTTGACGAACTATGGACTGGAACCATTTCTCTTATACACGTCTTTTCCACTGGGCTTACTCTTCTCCCATCCTAGGTGAGTCATTCTCATTGTTTAGGACTTTAGGTCGAGCGTGAGTCAGAGCGCAAGCGCTGCTCTTCGAAGAGCTGTGGTAGTTGAGTACAGAGAGAAGCTTCGTCCACTCCCCTGCCCTTATTTTTCATTGGCTTGTGTGTTTGTCCTTAGTAAATGTTGGATTCTGATTCATTATGAGGCTTCTTAGTCCCCCCTTAGTAAAGCCATGTCGTCATTTGTATCCTCCTTTGGCTACTGGACCCTTTACTTGGTTGTTATACAGGGCATGTACAATTTCCTTCGTGCACACGTAGCGTCACGCAGCTTTGTCCGTGCCTTCTCCTTTTCTTCCCCCCGGCCCACCTCTAACCACCCTCCCGTTGTCCCTGCCTTCTCCCCCCCACCCTCCCAATTGATGTCCGTGCCTTCTCCCCCCTCCCTCCCGTTGTCCGTGATGCCAAGTTGCCAACAATTTGCAGTGCAATAGGTCTCGCGTAAATTGGGGACCTATTGCATTGCAAATGCTTGTTTTGTTGTTGCCGTCGGAGCATGGGTTGCTGTGGTCAGGATTTCCCAACTGCTGCAGCTCCCCAAACTTGAGCCCGGCCTCGAAAGGGCTGTTAATTCTGAAGACTCCGATTGTAGCGTCTTTGAATAAATTGCCTCTTAAAATTGAATGGTTAGAAAGGGTGAAGCAACTTTTTTTTCCTCATCTGCATTTTTTTAACCATGTCACCCAATTATGCAAAAAAAGTTTATCTCCAGTAAAGACAAGCTGGAGAATGAGAGACTTTTGAGATTGATAAAACTGCCACATGGCCAACAAAAGCAGACGTCTAGCAGCACTTGCAGCCCCTGCTGTGATAGCAGAGGACCAGAGGAAATCAAAAGACAGGTCAGAAAGAAACTGTTCTAATAGTTCCTGATTTGCCAACATTTCCATAGGACGTCACTTACAAATATTTTTTTGAACCAATAGAAAAGTGTTTAGATCAAAGATAAATTTGGCTAAAACGGCACTGATGGTTGAAGGTGACATTCATGATACAAGCCTAGCTGTCACTTGCACAAACCTCTCACTCAAGGTTTGCTTAGACGTATTGTTGCCGTTCATCATGGCTGAGCGAAGGCCGGGCTGTTGAAGAGGACAAGAGGTGGGTAGAGTAAAAACCATTGAACGTGAACTGATTTTGTTGTGCGGCTGATTTTGCCTTTCCATGTGAGGGTGAGCAGGACGCTTGATCCACACGTAAGCAAAAGTTCCTCTGATTTTACACAATGGTGTCCCCACAGCCTGGAAAATGTATTCCTATCACTTTATTCCCTCCAAGACTGTTCTCTTTGTATGGTGGAAAGATACTAGGTGGATGAAGACAGTCCTGACTAGTCACTTTCTGAATTAAAAAAATATTGGCTTATAAACTATAGAAAGACTTATGTTGCCACAGAACCTCATTCAGAAGCTATAATGTCAAGACAAACCGCCCAAGCCAAACAAAATGATCCAGTAGCGGCCACATAAACCCCCAGTTGACTAGGTCACATGGTTTCTCCACATTCCCAATGGCTCTCACTGCTGGGGTCGCCATCATATTTGCCTGACCTGTTTTTTTTTTTTTTGTTTTTAATATACATTTTTATTGAAGGAAGAAAAACAAGAGGAAATATTACACATATCAGGTGTCATACAGTAAAATATGTTGCAACGGTGAGTAGGCGAATAAGCCAATATAGTAAAATCAGTGTACAGGAGAGTAGGACGTCAACATGAACAGGTACATAAAAAGGGAGTAACAATACGATCCACAACCCCGTTAAGCTGACGCCAGCAAATTCCGTCCAACTCACGATTCAAGATAATTAAGACCAAAGCAGACACCCAGATTATGTGAAAGAGATCGACTCAGGATAAGCAACCCGCCTCTCGTAAAAAGGGGATAAAAGAAAAAAAAAAAAGGCCATAGAACTAAACAATTGCCTGACCTGTTTTAAGGCTGAGTACAAGTGTATCAGTGTTGTTCTTGGGCATTCATGATGTTTTGCAGTCGGCGAGAAATTTGGCAAATACTTTCCCATTAAAGTTAATTAGGGGTTTGGCCTGTGTAAGGCTTAGAATGGTTTTCCATTATTTTTCTTTAGGACCGTGCTGTATTTGTCCTTTCCTACATTACCGGAGCATTCCCTTTAATTACTGATTAATGAATGACCAGTAGCCAAATAGGTTGTAAGCCGTCTTTGCATAATAAAAAAAGAAAAGAAATAAACAACTGCTGGAAGGTTATATTTCCCTGTGGTTTATTTCAGCAAACCAATAAAAGTCACTAGTATTTCCCTATAGGTGGCCTTTTCAGTCACCCCTCCCTGCTGTCGAGTAGAGCACCATGCCATGGTAAGCGGTCAGGGAAAGAGGCAGTCCGCTGGTCATCCTCAAAGATCAGGTTTTTTGCTTCAGTCCAGCTGTGGGTCGCTCTTGCTGGAGGTATTGCTTTAAGTGTCTTATCTCTTAAATACTTTTCTGTAATAACTCGAGAAAACTCTCCTATTCTTTCCTTCTTTATCCTTACGACTCTTGGAAGCTTTCCGCAAATTGAAACCATGCCAATGTTTACTGACTTGTGGTAACCAAGATCCACCTTTAGCAAACTGTGTTAGTATAAGCGGGGTCGAAATGTCTGTTTTTTATCTAGCAAACAGCTGATCCTGTATGATTTTAGTAAATTCCCTGCCTTTGACCCCAAGCTTCTCCCCAAGGGTTTGTTCTTTTGTATCAGTTATGAGATGTGGCACTTATGGCTCACATATTTCTGTTTCCTTTTTGAGCATCATTAGTAGAAGATTTTATTCCTCCTCAGCCATCCATTCCCTTTTCTTCATTATAGCAGTACTAGGATAAGTGATGCTACTCAGGGCTCCCCTACTTGCCCATTTAATCTGCTTTGGTCCACTATTTTTTAAATAGCCATGATTGCTCCAATTAACTATAAAGCCAGGCATTTGACCACTATACACCATCTTATCCAATACTGCTATAATCGATTTATTTGGCTCTGATATCCACTGCTTCGGGGAAGATGCTGTACTTCACGTGACTAAGAAGCGATTGAAGAACCAGTGGGGGTTGAATTCTCATTCTCTACTTTGTGTCTTATTGGTAGTGATGGGTGTTGGTTGGGGATGTTTTGCTGTATGTGCTGATTTATGTATCTGAGATGGTGTTGGAGGTATGATCCTTCCCAAAATTCACTGCTGATTCCATTGTTTTCTTATTCCGCAGGTGGTTGTTTCTCCTCCTATTCTGGATGTCAAAGTGGAAACACCGGATGAAGTATGCATTGCTGACGGCGGCACCACCACCAACGAGAATCAAACAAACCCACAAACTTTTATCACTTCTGCACCAGAGGCCAAGGTACCGGCGACCGAGCCGACAACATTGAACCAAGAGATTTTGGTGGTGGTCAACTCCCCAGAACAGGAACCTCTGTCTCCTGAGAAGGAGCTGCTGGAGATAGTTGACATGGACACAGCAAGCACAGAGGGTGATCCACTTCTGCATGGAGATAGCACTGGCGAGACAATGGTGAAGGTGAAAGAGGAAACGTCGACGCCCTCGACTCCAACGGAAGGACAGCCACTAAAGGGCCGGAAGCCCAGGGACTTGGAGCTGCCATTCTGCCCGAGCCTGCTGTCCTCTGGGACCTGCCAGGAGAGAATCAATGCCACAGTAAACACACTGCTGTCTGCGGGCGGTGGGAGCAACTCCCTTACTCCCACTGTAATCACTTCACATGCTTTGGTGAGTAGCAGGTCTGGGTTTTGGGTCTTTAACCAGAGAGAGGATTCTCATCTTCTATCCTGGCTGCCCCTAGACAAGTTCTTCGCTTGCTCAGTATTTCCACTAAATTCCTGCCTTCCCTGATGATGATGCTTTCTAGGATTCAGCTGCTTCACAAGGAGGGGTATTGTATGATAACAGATCAACCAACCCTATAGAACTTGTTTCTCTGCTCCCCAGTGATACCATGCGGGCAGGTTAGGTTCGCTTTTGTGGTCATAGGTGGACGAGGAGTCACATCACCATAACCCTAACTTCTGTCTGCAGTGGCATTTCTTCTCTACGGTAAGTAGTGGGCTAGCCCCTTCTGCCTGTTCACCTAGTAGTGGTCTTCAGGAGGTTGGACTGAGGATATTTTTAGGGACAGAAAGAAAGCATTGTTCTTCCAGAAGTGCTTCATGGGCAGGGCCGGGCTTTCCTAAGGGAAAAATCATCCCACACTCATTGAGTCCATCTATCATAAAACTTGATGTCAATTTTTACACTATAAAAATAAGTAGCGCTTGTCCTTTTTACCCTTACTCGTGGCCTAATTTGGGGAGCCCTGAGTACTGTATTATGTAGTAGTGCGAACCTAGCCAAAAGGTAGTGGAGTGCTGTACAGGGTCAAACACCAGCACAAAGGCGATGAGTAGGAGGACAGGAAGCTGATTTGCGGATGGTTAATGCATTGGGATGTAGTGTTCTTTAAAGTGGTGAGTCTTAAACTGGAGCATTGTTGGGGTGGTCCTGATGGATACGGAGATGTTGTTCCAAATCCTGGGTGCACAGAGGTTTTATTAAGAAGAAAGAGCTGATGCTAGGTCATCTGTTTTTTTTTTTTTTTTTTGCAATGTGTTCCATGTGAATGAAGTCGGCGTCCAGGGTGAATCGAAGTGTCTAGGTATTCTGTGAAAGTTTGGGGTTTCAAAACTGTCAAGGTCCATGCTTTTGAGGCATGTTTGTGCTGCTTCATTTTTATTATTTTTGGTAAATAACAGGATTTCTGTCTTGGTTGGGTTGAGCTTCAGGTAGGCGCTGGACAGCCAGGCCTCGATGTGTAAGCAGTGTTTGAGGCATTGGAAGTCTGAAGCAGAGCAGACTTCCAAGTAGAGTTGTGTATCATCGGCACATTGGTCAATCTTGATGCTGTTATCTGTGAGTCGAGCACCAATCAGCTTCATGTATAGGCTGACAGTAACAAACTCTAGAGGACTGCACAGGAGGTCTTTTGAGATCTGTACTTGCCTATGTGAACAAACTGGCGATGAATGGAAAAGTAAGATGAGAACAAGTGAATGACATTGCTGATGAATCCGATTCAAGACTCTAGGGAGCTTGTGAGGGGGAGAGGCTCGACTGTGAAAAAGGCAGCTGAGAGATCAACAATATCAGAAGGTGCGGTCACCTTCATCTGTGGTCAAGAGGGCATCGTCCATGATGTGTGTAAGGTAAAGTTTTCATGTTGAAGCGTGATCTGAAGCCAGACTGGTAGTCCTGCAGGATATGGTTAGCATTGCTGTGATCTACTAAATGAATGGTAAGTGAGTGATGAGCCAGTAGTTTGCAAGGTCATCCGCGTCTAATGTAGGTTTCTTTAAGAGCAGAAGGATGTGTCCTGTCTTGAAAGTATCTGTGAAGATGCCTTGAGTGAGTGAAGCATAGACCGTGGTAGAAGAGCATCTCCAGATGCAGCTTGGATGGAGGGCGATGGTAAGACATCATTTATATATGAAGTGGCTCTGAGGGAGTTTAGTTTTCCAGCACAATATGGGAGGGACAGGGCTTTGAAGGTTGAACACCGCGGGATTCTAAGAGACGGGGTGGCTGTAAGAATCGAAGCATACTTGGTGTTGTCGATGTCCTGTTGGATCTTCTGTGTTTTTCAGGGAAGAAGCGTTGGATAGAATTACACTTTTGTGTGGCGTGTGGAACCAGCAGATCAGGCAGGGCGTTGATGCAATGCTCGATTGGCTTTACCAATGATCTTCTGTTGGAGGCTTCATTGGTGGCGTTGGTATAGTACTTTGCTTTGGCTGATGTGATGAGCTGCCTGTGTGTTGCACGGAGTCTCGGGATGCCATCACAAGTTCTGTTTTTGCTCCATTTTCTTTTCGATCTACGGATGGATCGTTTATTGTCATCGAAGTCCAGAGTGCTGAAGGCGTTGGCTTGCACGTGCGTGTTGTAATTGGGGCATGCATGTTCACATAACTTTCCAAAGAGATATCGAGGTTGTTTAGAAGTGTGTTGGATGAGTTCAAGCATTAGGTTGTATCTGGAGAAGTCTGCATGAAGTATGATGCTTTGAGCAGAGAATACTCTTTTACTGGATCGCCCATTGCAGATTTTCCAAGCAAATGGATACATGTCCTTTTGCGTTGTATTAGTTATACATTTAGGCTGAAGGCAGGATGGGGTGGAAGGGGCAGTAGTGGGCAGGAGAAAGAGAAAGGAGGAGAGTAGGTCAAGACGGTTGAGTGTGAGTAAGGCCATGCACAAGAACTAAGAGGTGACAGTGAGGAGCGTAACTATGAAGAGGAAAGAAAGAAGGAATAGTTGAGCAGTCCACGGGAATGGACCGGTGGAGGAAAAAAGGTTGGGGAGCGTCTTGACAATAGAAGGAAATGGCCCATTCTAGAGTCGGCAATTTAAAAAAGTTTAACACCTCACGGTTAGATTACCAGCCTGGAAGAACCTCTCTCATTAAAAAAACACAGCTTGACTTCCATGCCTTTTGCACGCCCCTCCACTTTTATGGTGCAGTTCTTGTGAAAGTAAGACTGGAGCCATGGCTGACATTCTTTGCAGTTTGAAAAGCATTTATTTGAAACACCAGGTAAACTTGGGAGGAGAATCTAGGCGGGGTAGTACCGTTCCCTTTCCCTTCACTTCTGAACCTGATGGCTCAGTTCTTGAGGCCTTACACTCTACGCAAACTGATCAGTTACGTAGAAACCAGGCAGACTACACCAGGGCGTCGCGTTGGAGCAAGTTGCTTCGTGCTGCCATCGAGCACTGGAGTTTACTCACTCCTGGCCTTACCACTCATGGCTGTAATCAGTTGGTCTGCCCCTAATAAAAATATTTCCTCATTTTAAAAAGAACTGTTCTACTTGGTCACACCAATCTGTTTTGTGAACCTTTTCACAGTTTGTGTACCTGGCTCTGGGTTAAGGAACTGGTAGGTTTGTTTTTGAAAAGTCTTCTGCATACACATAGGTTGTCCGTTAAAACCTGGGGGGGATGTCCTAGAATAAAGTGAACAAATAACAGTAGGGCAGAGGCTTTCTAGGTGCAGGTTGTGACCATGCCCCCTTGGGTTGTGGGAGCAAGAGAACTGGTCGGTGGCGTGGCCAGTGGGCTGTGTGCCTAGAAGCCCACACCTCGTGCCCAGAGCCCATTGCCGTGCGTCCCCCTGCATTTTCTGGGTGCAGGAGATGAAGGTGGTGTGTGGTTTAAGGCCACACAAATGCAGTGAACTCAAGGGGACTAGTAAGCCTAGCATGCTTCAAGAGGCACCAGGTTGTTTGAAAGCAAAGCCAATGGAATTATGCAGCAGGGGAGGACTCAATTATGTGGCAGGGTTGTTTTAAATTATGTGGCAAGAAAAGACAAATTATGCAGCATAATGCAGCACATTTTGTGACATTATTACTTCATAATTGTTTTTCATTTTTACACTTGATAACAGTTTCTGAGAAAATAGTTCACCTTATTAGTACCAATCTAGCACCCAAAAACAGCAATAAGCAACTGAAAGATGACCTGTCAGCCTTTGCAAATTGCTTTCTGGTACAAGGGAACCAGAGTCGCCATATTTTTTGTAACTTTTGGTCCGTGTGAGCTAGATACGAAATAGTTCTTTGTTAAAACCTGCAGATTATGTAGCAGTTGATTCACTATATGGCAAATCCATAATTATGCGAAAATCACTGCTCTGAATCTCTGAAAAACATGTTTAAGGGGAGTTCTGGTTTCAATCCCAAAAAATAAAAAACATTGGTTTCCTCTGTTCTAGTTAGAGGTGCTGCCATAAAGCCCGCCTCATTCCCATACACAACTCCCCCGTGACATCATTGATGGTGTGACTGCAGCTCTGGTGACGTCACTTAAGATATCTAGAACATTAAAGCAGCCACACATGAGACGCATCTTTCACAGATCTATTTTTGCCAGGGAGAAGCAGACTTTTTCATGTATGTAATATCTGCTGGACCCACAGCCTCACTGTTGCATTTTGTGTCTGTAAAAGTGTGTAGGAGCTGCAGCAGCCATACTCCTGAACAAATATTATCATATTCAGGTTGACAATGGGACTTAAGGCCTACAACTGCCTGTCACATGGACCCTTCAATAGAAAGAATAGTGTTTTTCATTTGAATGTGTATGCGTCCAGCAGGCCCATGCCTTCATTTCCGCGCGCCAACTCCTCCAGTGTGTTATGGTGTTATTAGACCCCTGACTAGAGGTTAAACAATGCCATGCTCAAAGACATAAGGGTATTCCAATTGCCTAAAGTTATTATGTGAACCCATACAAAGACTTTGATTTTGGGAAACAGATCAGAAAAGAATTGCTGAGATTTACTTACTGAGCCCAATTACACAATTAATGGTGAGGCCCTTGCCCTGCAGAGCGCCACATATTCCTACCCTCTGGTAACCAATTCAATTTTAAAGGGTAGGTCCTTGCCTGTTAAAATGGCCACCCCTTTCTTCTTGTGTGCAGGGTGGGAGTGAAATTGTGTTGAGTACTAATATGATCTAAGTCTATGGGCATGTTGGTGGAGTAGATGTGGTTCTTGCAATAGGGCAATTCCATAGTCCTTTTCATTGACCCACTTTAGTGTTTGCCAAGCTGGTTCAAACCCTGGACATTTAAGGAAATCACCCCAAGGCAATTTCTAGGGTCCTCATCGTTCATAGCCCGTGAATCTATGGATAACTATCTGTTATTGGAACATGGACACCCTATCTCCTTTCTATCCCCCTGTACAGTTAAACCATCATTATAACATAAATAACCCAAGAACAAAATGATCAACAAAAAAGATGACATTTCTCCACCCTGAGCACCAGGTGGTGCCCGCAGGGTCGCTCTGCTGCATCTGGTATCCAAGACTAGATGGGACCACCGCCGTACGCCAGGGAGGCTGCCCATCACTTAAAGACCCTGTGAGTTTGAGTTCAACGGTGGCTGAAAAATCTCAAAGGGTTGGTCCTCACCGCATGGTGGTCTGGGGTGAAGATCTGATCAGTGCTGCCACAAAAGTTTTGTATCGTTGCAATGACTCGCAGCCAGTCTGATGGGCAATTTTTTTCTCCATAGGTTTAGTCATATTTAGCACTAATAGTTACTCTTCATCTGCTTTGGTTGGGCGTGCCTCGGTCACAGACCTCTTCCTCAGTTTCCGCAGTTCCCTGTGCTCTCTTGCTGTCTTTGTCTTTCTCCATCCCCTCTCTCAACCTTGTTCATTCCAGTTATATCTTCTTTTTTGTGCTGGAACAGTGCTTCAACTAGGGCGAGCAAGTTACGAGTCTCAACCTGGCTGCAGATTGCTTGTGTTTTTTCAAAAAGATTAAACAAGAGACGAACCGGATATCTCCGTCTTTAGTTTACTCACTTTTCTGTTTAGGGTGGATATTATATCACTGAATCCTTTGTGCGTTATCACCATCCTTGATGATATGTCCTGAAAAAGTGCTATTGTATTGTCGGTGTTGCTCTTGCAGCCAACATTATCTTCTCTTTCTGTTTGATAAAGTGAATCCTCATAAGCACATCGAGAGGCAGATTCAATTAGGTGTAATATGCATTAAATACCCTCTGCGCCCTATCGAGCCCCAGCTCCAGGCTATTATCCTTGGCCAAGACGTAATGGAATAATGCCTTGACATAGTATTCAAGTCCAAATTTGGGCTGTCCAGATTGATACCACAAATCTGAATGTTGTTCTTCTTGGAACAATTCTCGTGGTCTTCCATCTGTTCTGTTAAGAAGGCACTTTGAGATTCTAGCTCCGACACCCTTTCTACCAGTAGGCCTCGCTTTGGACCTGTCCAGTTGTGAATGCTTCAGCATTGTTTCCCATTTCTGCAAATTGGGGTTGAGTTTAGAGGTGGTCTTGGCCAGGTTTTGGTGCAGAGTTTAGATCAGGTTTAAATGTGTGCATTAGCAATTGGATGTCTCTGCAAGTTTCTGGTGTTTTGGCTGTGTCTGGGTTCATGGTTTCAGACGTCTGGATTTCCTGGCTGCTGCTGTTTTCAGAGGCTGCTTTCAAACCCATTTCTGGCGATGCAATATTTATTTAGTGGACAGAGGGGGGTCTTGGCTTGCTTGGTTCTGTGCGACGGCATTACTGGAAAGTTTTTATGCTGTGTTGTTCTGCTGTGAGCTTCAAGCCCTGGGGTTTGGGCCAATCCCACACTGCAAAAGGCATAGAAAGGGCCCTCTGCGTGTATCAAGCAAGAGGAGACCCCAAGGGGTTACTGCATACCAGATTGCCTCATGGACCAAAGAAACCGCAAGGTGGTCCCTTATTGTGTCTTGGAGCGACCATCACTGTAGCAGATAATCAATCAATCAATCAATCAAACATTTGTTAAGCTCTAATACTCTCCCGTCAGGGTCTCAAGGCGCTGGGGCAGCGGGTTTCGCAGGTTCCAGTCCATCAAGGAGGGGGTCTGTCGAAGAGCCAGGTTTTGAGGTTTCTTGTGAAGATGGGGAGCGATGTTGTCTGTCTGAGGTGGAGAGGAAGGGCGTTCCAGGTTCTGGCTGCGAGGAAGGAGAAGGAGCGGCCGCCTGATCTTGTCTTTCTGGTGCGGGGGACCTCGGCGTAGGAGAGCTGGGCTGATCGTAGGGTCCTTTGGGGTGCGTGGAATTTAAGTCAGCTGTTCAGGTATGCTGGTCCGGTGTCGTGGAGGGCCTTGTGAGCGTGGGTGAGCATCTTGAAGGTGACTCTAGCTTCGATGGGGATCCAGTGGAGTGTGCGCTGATTCTGGGAGATGTGGCAGTGTCTTGGCAGGTTGGGGACCAGTCTTGCGGCGGCGTTCTGGATGTTCTGTAGTTTGCGTGTGAGGTTTTTGTTTATTCCGGCGTAGATTGCGTTGCCGTAGTCGAGTCTGCTGGTGACCAGGGCATGAGTAACGGTCTTTCTGTGTTCGAGGGGGATCCATTTGAAGGTCTTATGTAGGAGGCGGAGGGTGTGGAAGCAGGAGGACGAGACGGTGTTGATCTGGTGGTCCATTTTGAGTTCGGAGCCCAGGATTATTCCCAGGTTGCGGGCGTGGTCCGTGGGGGTGGGCAGACTTCCGAGGGCAGGGGGCCACCAGGTGTCGTTCCAAGCGTCGGGTGTGGGCCCATGATGAGTACTTCTGTTTTGTTGGTGTTTAGTTCCAAGCAGCTGTTTTTCAACCATTTGTCGACGGCTTCCATGCCTTCTCAAAAATTGTGTTGGGCGGTGTTGGGTTTGTTGGAAGTCTACATTAGTTTGCTACATAGAAGTCTTGTTTAATCAGTTCTGAATCAAGGATAGAAGTTTTATGACTGTGCTAATCAGTTGGAACACCCACTAAAGCAAAATATTATTGACACCGTTAATGTTATAAGACCAATTCTCTAAATAGTGACTTTAGATATTGTATTCTTTAGTCTAAGGGTATTGATCAAGTACACACAATATGGTTTATATTTTTCTTCGCTGACAGGCATAGATGGCCCTTATGCGGATCAGGTTTCTGAAACCAATCAAATTAATACAGCATTTTGAATTAGACATATAGTTAAATCATCAGCGCCTGTGTTTTTTATGTCAGGGTATCAATTACATAACAAAAGTGTTCAGCTCAAGTGAATCCCAATCGTCTTTGAATGATTAAATCAATGTTCTTTTTCCAGCTGCAGATTTCATTCTGCCATGTCCTCCAGGCACAAAGCGCTCCCCATGTTTTAAAAATATATAAAGTTTTACTTTTTAGAAAACCTACCTTTTGTCTAAGTCTACTACATAGGTACTTGGGTGGAGCCGACTTGGATCGAAGTCCAGAACATGCTTAAGAGTCTTTCTAAATGCATTTTGCTATGTAATTTAACAATCACCCGCCTAATAAAGGCTCTTCACTAGAAAATCCTATCTCTACCTGGATCCGACATTGGCACTCCTTAAATGCATCAGTCAAGCATTCTCAGCCATATAAGAGGTTGCTGTTTGTCTCCCTGCTATAGAAACTTTATGGAAGTTAAAATCTTGACTGGGACTATCTGGAGATTGTGTCTGAACTGGATTTTATGAGACTGAGTAGCCCCTGTATCTCGGTCAACCAAGAACACCCAGATGAAGAATCTCCTGCTCTACATCTGAATGTTCTGGCTAGCTTGGAAATGCTTGGATACAATTTGCAAGTGTTAGCTCCATCTAACTCCCATGGCATTAGATATAGCCTTGAAGCAGTCCTAAGCCAAAACTGTAGCAGTTTGCTCCTGGCGTGCCTAGTTAACTTTCTACCTTCCCTCTACTGGAGGATTCAGGTTTGGACATTAAGGTGCCATTTATGATGTTGTTAGGAAAGCATTCCCACCGAATCGGCCCGCAAAGCCTGATTCCCACAGCTGTCTTGTATCGGCCAAACAGATTTGGACCGGGTGCGTGAATCAGTAATCATACTCGCTTGCTTGGAAAACAATTCCATTGGGCTGTATGATTTGGCTTCGAACGATTCGGGCTGCCTGAATCCCGTTCGGAACCGATCCGGACATCCCGGACGGCTCCCTTGCATTGTACTTGGTCGTCTGGAAAGGTAACCGATTCGGTCACAAACAATGCTTCAGAATCGGATTCAAACTAATCGAATGCTGTTTGGAGCCTTTCCTGACGACATCGTAATCGGGCCCTAACCTGCAAAAATGTCACCTTCTTGTCAGTGACACTGCTTACATGCAGAAAATGTTTGTGCTCCTGCAGGATCCTGGACCAGACAGGTCCCCAAAGGCGAAAATTCCATGATGGGCAAGAGCGCTCTGTTCCCAGAACCTAGCTGAAGAACCTGTGTATAAGACTCGCCCTTGTCCTTTCCTTCTGCTAGTTGCGTCAAATTCCAAGTACTGTCTCCACACTTACCAGGAATTGTACTGTAGTGTGTACCCTTACCTGCTTCCCATTTTCGTGTTAGATCTGTGTCTTGCATTTGTGATTTCCCTGTTGCTTTATATCCCGTGTTTGGTGTTTGAAGCCTGTTACCGGTCCCCAGTGAATATTGGAGTTTTGTTTGCTGTGTTGCTGTGGATCTCTGCTTTGGAGTAAATGTTTTATTTTGTGTTGTCCTTATAAATACTTCAAAAGAATCCTTGTTCTTCTTATCTTCAAGCCTTCTCCAGTGAAATATGTCCTGTACTGAATCTTTTAAGTAAATAGCAAAACTCCTCCAGTGCCACTGGGTAAGGAGAACCAGGCAACGCTATAATATTTCGCTTAGCTGCCACCATGCTTTTACATCACTATTCTAGAGACATTGCTGTACCTAAAATCCTGGGGGATTTACTTTCAAGCTACCCAAATCCCATTGAGACATCTGGGTATAATCCTTTCTAACATGATAAAGCCCCCCCTCAAATGAAACAGTCAATGGAATCTTTATTTCCCCCCTTCCCGCGAACACGGGCATTCGGCATGTCTTTGTGAATGAAGCTTGTCAGCCTTATTGTAGTTGATTTAACACAAAAGTCCAGGAAGGTATCTTCACTGAATTAGTAAAAATTACCTGCCTGCAAAATGAGTAACACTTCTGAGCCACATAGTTAATCCCTTAACAGCTCAACCTCTTATTCCAGCCTTTTGTCATTGCAAGCATTTTTACCTATTGTGGTTAGCAGATATCACCTCTTTATGTTGGTACTAGCAGCCCGTCCTGACGTTGTCTGGGTATGAATTGCTGCCGGCCAGTAGTATATTATTTTGTAGGATTTCGTTTTGATAGCATTTCTTATTTGTGACAGGTCTGTGAAACGCTCCGATTCACAGTGCACTGCTGGTGCACTGAAGAGTGCGCGTTCAGTAGTGTATGAACTCGAGTTTCCCTACTTTATTTTTCCTAGCAATATTATATAGCGCAAACTCGACAATATGGCATGAGCACAATTTACATTACAGAAGTACACATTCATTTGTGATAGGCACGGGGAGACAAAGCGATTTGCCTGAAATCACAGGATGTTGAGCTGATGCCGAGATTCAGTAGGTTTGGGTTTTGGGGTATAGGGGTATTTTTAGCGTTATGGGGTAGGTTTAGGTTTTGGGATACAGGGGTATTTTAAGGGTTCAGGGCTAGGTTTGGGTTTTGGGGTACAGGGTATTTTTAGGGTTATGGGGTAGGTTTGCGTTTTGGGGTACAGGGTTATTTTAGGGTTCAGGGGTAGGTTTGGGTTTTGGGGTACAGGGTTATTTTTAGGGTTCAGGGCTAGGTTTGGGGTTTGGGGTACAGGGGTATTTTTAGGGTTCAGGGGTAGGTTTGGGTTTGGGGTACAGGGGTATTTTAAGGGTTCAGGGCTAGGTTTGGGTTTGGGGTACAGGGGTATTTTAGGGTTCAGGGGTATTTTAGGGTTCAGGGGTAGGTTTGGGTTTTGGGGTACAGTGGTATTTCTAGGGTTCAGGGCTAGGTTTGGGTTTTGGGGTACAGGGTATTTTTAGGGTTCAGTGGTAGGTTTGGGTTTGAGGTACAGGGGTATTTATAGGGTTCAGGGCTAGGTTTGGGTTTTGGGGTACAGGGGTATTTTTAGGGTTTAGGGATACGTTTGGGTTTTGGGGTACAGGGTATATTTATAGGGTTAAGATGGGTTAGTGTTTAAGGGTGTTGGGGTATTTTAAGGAGTAAGGGTGGGTTATGATTATGGGGTGCAGGGGTATTTAAAGGGAGCAGGGTGGGATTAGCACATAGTATGAGACATGGCATGAAGGGCGGAACATACCACATGCCCCCAGCGTTTGTCACGCCCCCCAGCACACGCCCACAGCACAACGCAGACACGCCCACAAGGGACTACTTTGCTGGCACGGTTCTTTTACCTTTTAAATGTATATGGTGGGCGTCTGCATAGCCTATGTCCTTCTGCTGTAACTGCCCTTTGCAATGCTGTATTGGGTGTTGTGATTGGTGCTGTGGTTCCTGAGATTACCCACCTCAACGGTTTGGGCTCTCTCTTTATTATATTAGTATGGATATGATGAATACCTTTCCAGTAGCCAGTAATGGTACTATTTTCTTCAATGCCTGCCTTACTAGAAAGTTCTTGAACAATTATCTTGTCATTATTGCAAAAATTAAAATTGTTATCTTATATCTGTTTAGAAGTATGTGTACAGTTGAAAAAAATTCACTTGGGTTAATAAGGAGCAGATCCAGCGGAGAGCAGGTCCTTGGATACCAAACTCATGCAGGCACCTGATGAGGATGAGGTGCGAGACCATGTCAAATGCTGCAGAGAGGTGCAGGAGAATGAGGGCTGCTGTGTTTCCTCTGTCAAGTGTCATGTGGATGTTGTCTATAGCAGCATTGAGTGCTGTTTCTGTTCTGTGGTTGGGCCTTAATCCTGACTGCTTGGCATTTAGGAACTGGTAGTTGCTGAGGTGGTCAGTGTTTGTTCACTTATTAGTTTCTCTAAGATCTTTGCCGTATATGGTACGAGGGGATACGTCTATAGTAAAAAAGCGTGTCTGGGCCAGCAGATTGTTTCTTAAGAAGGGGTATGACAGACCTGTAACCTGTTTACAGGTGTCCAGGAACATGGCCGAGTTGATGATGGCATTAAGGATGGGTGTTAGTGCTTTGCAAATCCATAGGATTTCTTTTTTTGTCAACGTGGGCTGGGGACAAGGGCCATATTTGGCTCCCAAAGTGGATGCTCTTGGTTATCACGTGCAGTCATATATTCTACAGTGTCGGGTGTCCCATGAGAGTCAGTTTGTTCCTGGCTCCCAAGGAGGGTTGACACCAGGTTGTGTGTTACAGTAAATCATATTTGAACCTCACACTTCTTGTCCCTGAGAAGCGTAACTTCTTCACATCATTTTGGCGACGATCTTTCAGGACGCATGAGGAGAGGATAGCACACAATCTGGGTGATCCTGGTGGAGGCTGATAATGACCAGTAAAAGGATTGGAAGCGACTACTGGCACCTTGTGGTGAGCCCATGGAGAATTGCTGTCACTATCAAAAGAATTAGAGATAAGCTACTGGTGCACTGTGGTGAGCACCATGGACTATTGGTTACATTATTATCGGGGGGCACTCACTGCTCAGCATTGACGAGCCCATCAGCGTATGCTCATGCTACAGTGAAGTTGAAATCCTGCGTGTGCATAACAGAGTACAGAGCAACCTGTTCAGAGTGAGTTATATTGTCCTGTCAGAACGTGGTTGCAACTCCATAGTTGGAATGCAGATCAACGCACGGAATTCACTGCCATTTTGGGAGGTCTCTGTGTGAAGCTGGTGAACTAACAGTGATGGCATCGTTGGAGACCAGCTTAACTTTGCAACTGCGTAGTTGTAACACAACGCACAGCAAGTGTATGTGTCACCATTTTGGGTGGTCTCTGTGTGAAGCTGGTAAGCTAGTGCAGGGTCCGCGTAGTTGGAGACCATTTTAGCTTTGAAACTGCAGCCTGACACATGGTACACTTACGTGCCACCATCTTTGAGGTCACTGTTTACAGGAAGCTGAGGAGCTGTTTTCTCTGTTTGTGTCTTTGGAATCCTGCGACCTTCTTGACGTCGCAGCAGTCAGTGTTTCACGTGTACAGGGTGTACACACCTCCAATGTCGATGCAGGTCAGGAAGGTATTTCATTGTGTTTTGCACACCTACAATACAGTGTCAGCGGTTTACAGCAATACTTTTATCCACGTAGAAAACAATATTACATGGGGAGCTCCTCCCAGTGCAGCATTGCGCTGTGGAACAACATCATCACGGTGGTCCACATCTACAATATTGTAGTAGTGACACAGGATTTGTGGGTACCACGTTATTGATATATTTCGAAGGCAGCTCTTATATATTGTGGAAAATTGATCACTGTGATCTGCACACCAGTCACGTTTGAAGAGGTCTTAATAGTGATCAGCTGATATGGCATTGCATTTTGTAATATAAGTCCTCCCCCCATTCTTTTTAGCTCAACCAGGAGTCCCATCCATAATGTGGGACGATTGTGTTAGGATGTTTGAGATCTACATAATAGCATTGGATGGAACAGGTTTTTCTCCAGCCGGGAAAAAACCTGGTATTGTTCAAAGCATTAGGAAGTAAAGGGCAAAGAGAATTTAAATATTTACCTGTAGCAGTGGGACCTAATGGTCAGCAAATAGGGAATGAGTACATGGAGGCGTTGCAGTGAATAGTAAATAGATTTGACCAGGGGTTCAATTTAGTAATGGAATTTTACACTCAGCCTCAAGCTGAAAACAAGTCTGTTGATGAATTTGTGGCGAGACTCGGGGAACGATCTGTGAAGTGTTGTTTTGGCGTAATGACGGAAGAGTGGATTAGTGATCAACTAATTGTTTAGTCAAGGGAAAAGAAAAAGAGGAAAGGTTATGGGCATCCAAGGATCCCTCACTTAAAGATGCTGTAGAGGTGGCTAAGGTGATAGAAGAGTCACAAAGATGTTTGAAGGAGCTAAGTAGGAAAGACAGGAGCAGTGGGGATTTTGTAGGTTTGAAGGGCAACAGTAATGGTCAAGAGGGAGAGGTGAGTACACTGTCTAGACACAGTGTCAAAGAGGGGTCTGAAAGCATGAGTGGCACACAAAGCAACACTAAGGAATGTACCGATGTGGAAGTGCGTACCACACCTCTGAGTATAGGAGGTGTGGTCACAAGTGCCACTTTGCGGGAATGTGTACGGAAAGAATTAAAAACAGTAAGTATTATGACAAATCCAGGGAAAGAATAGTTGGTGAGGAAACAAGTTATACTGACAGAATTGTGGTTGTAGGTAAGTGGAAGGAAACCAATGGGGTATGTGAGGATACGAGGTGTTTACTTAGACCAACAGATGAATTTGAAGTGTGTGGGGGCACAGTCACAATTATGATAGATTCAGGATCCATGTATACTATCATTCCGGAAGAAGTGTTCAGGGCACGTTGGAAGAATGTTGAATTGCTTCCCCAAGAAATATAAATCCTGGGGGTTTCAGGGAGAGACAATTGATGTTGCAGGATATGGTTTGGTTCGCGTGAGGTCACTGGCAAAGTGTATGTGTCTGTAGACGGTCCACCTATTTAGGGTGAGTAACCAGTTTGACCTTAATATAATTGTGAATCCAAGGGCATCCAACCAAGTCATGGTAGTGGAAGAAGTACCTTTATAAAATTTGTTGGGAGATGCACGGGAGGTGTTTAGTGAAGCGCAGGGATGTCTTTAAGGGTTATGTACACAAGATTGTGTTAAAGGATGGTGCCATTCCCATTCAACAGAAACTAAGACAAGTACCGTTAGCTACAAGAAGTGAAGAAATGTATTCATGAAACGTTGGAGGTTGGCATTATTGAACCAGTAGAGAATTCCCTGTGGATTTTGCTTGTAGTAATAACACAGCAAGCCGACGGTCGCCTAAGATTTTGCATGGACTTGAAGTCACTAAACTTCAAGTCCACACTTGATGGCTGATAGTTTTCCTCTTCCAAACATAAATGAATTGTTGGCTTCTAAAAAGGGTGATGGGTATTTTTCAAAGCTTGATTTGAGAAGTGCCTACCACCAGGTGAGATTTCACAAATAGTCCAAGCAGCTCACTGCTTTTATAACGACAGAGGGTACTTTTCAGTTCACTCGCATGCCTTTAGGCCTAATCTCAGCTGCCAGCGTTTTTCAGCGAATGAAGGTGCAGTTGTTGGAAGAGATGGAAAATACGGTGTTTCTTCATGACGATATACTGGTTTTTGGGCATTTGGTAGAACATCATAACATGACTCTTAAAAAGGACTTGTTGAAAGTATAAGAAGCTGGTTTGACTTTGAGTCAAGCAAAATGTACCTTTCTTACACAACAAATTGAGTACTTGGGCTATTCTATAGCTGATGGAGGAATAAAACCAAAAAATATTTGGTTGATGCAATCAAATTGGCTCCTTGCCCTCAGGACAAAGGACAATTAAGATCATTCCTGGGATGATTAGAATATTACTTGAAGTTTGTTGAAAGATTTGCTGACAGTACAGAGGAGTTGACGACGTTGCTACACAAAGATAATAAGTTGGTGTGGGGCAAGGATCAACAACTATGCTTTGAGAAAATTAAATTAGAAATTTGTGAAGCAAACATCTTTGCGGCGTTTAACACACAGCTCAAGTAAGTGCACACTGTAGATGCAAGTGCTACAGGATTGGGTGCTGTTCATGGAAAAAAAGAGAAATGACGTTGGTGTTTGCGTCACGCACTCTGACACACTCAGAACATAATTATTCTGTGATTGAACGGAAAGCCGTTTCTGCAGCATTGGAAACGGATTATTTCGAGGTACATTTGTGGAGCATACGTTTTATTTAGAAAATTGATCTTAAACCTTTAATGAAGATGTTGTTACTTGGAGGGGCGGGAAAAGGTTCTGCCAGGTTGGCAAGATTGGCTGCAAGACTACAAGAATACATGTATACAGTTGAGCTTATTCAGGGTTGTCGCAATGTACAAGCCGACTGTCTATCGAGAACAGTGATACTGAAAGTACGGCCGGGGGTGGGCGCATGCGGTCCTCCTGAACTTTACATACGGCCCCCTAGGCAGCAGCAGCACTGAACTGCAGTTTACTCGACTCAGCACTAACATGAAAAAAAAGTTAAATATACAGCAAACACTTATTTAAAGGTTAATTGCAGTTAGGTAAAGGAAGTACCAAGGCCCTTAACTTTTGAAACTCCTTCATTTTTAAAGACAGCCACTAGATATACATTCTTTGCTTCCCCTACACTCACTTTACACCCCCGCTGGCATGAGTGCGGCCCTCGCTCACACCATAGACCAAACTTTGCTGCCCGCAGGAAAATGTGTACCCATGATCTAGAATGTCAATAGATTGGAAAAGTGTTGATGATACCACCATAAGGGAAGATGAAATTGAAGGCACGGTGGCTTTAGTGTAAGATGCTGTGCATTATGGGGAAGAAAAAATTCACTATGCAGGAATGGGAGGAGGATATGGAAAAAGATACCGTTTTGATGGAAGTCCTAAAGATGTTACTTAAGGGGGAGACAAGGGAGAGTGTAATTCCTGTATCGGCTAGGTCATATTTCAAGCTTCAGGAGGAACTCACTGTGTATGGTCAGATGGTCTTCATGAGGGTGATTGGTTCATACTTCCTCAAGGTTAAAGGACAAGGCTGATCATGTTGTCTTATGAAGGTCATTTGGGGCAAAACTTAATTAAGAGAAGACTGAAAAGAGAATTTTGGGGGCCTGGATTATATGAACAGGTCAATGTGTGGGTTGAAAATGTGTGGAGTGCAAAGAGAGTGAGAAAAGTTTGAGTGTAGGATGCAAAGTTTCTGAAAGAATATTGAAGATTCATGTAAACTGTGGCACCTGGTCTTTTTGGATTTTATAGGCCCTATGGTGTAGCTGCCACAGAATATGCGCTTTGCCTTAGTGATGATGGATAACAGTTCCAAGTGGATGATCGTGAGATTCATGAAAGATGTTACCACTAGCACAACCGTTAAGGTCTTAGGGAATATTGTTGCTGAGGAAGGGGTGCCAGTTGTGTTTATTATGGATAATGGCACACAGCTAACATCTTCTGAGATGATGGCTTTACTCACTTATTGGGGAATTAGGCATTCTCGCACTTCTCGTACAATGGTTAAAGGAATCATTCGGATGGCCTTGGCCAGTCACTGTTTTGTTAGTAGCATGATCTCAGAGATGGCGTGGACATATCGCACAACCGGTCACAGTGTCAGTGGTTGAGGGATCGGGCGAAATCTGGTGGCAGGGGTATATGTGAGAGAAATTGGAAGTCCTTTGCAAAAATTGAGAGTGGTGATTGGGTTAAGATCAAGTCAAGTCAGGACGTGTTAAGAGTGGTCTTTCTAAATTCAAAGGTTCTTTCAGGGTGGAGAGAGTTGGCAAATGTTTTGTAGTAGCGGAAGGTAGTGAAAGGTGGAATTTGAGGAATAGTAGTGGAGTGTACAAGGGAAGAGGAAGGAAAAGAAAGATGATGGGTGTTCGGGTACTATGCTTATGAGCAACAGTTGGACAGATAGTGGTGATGCTCCTAAAGACGGCAGAAAAGGTAGGGTTCGCAAGACACCTTATCTTGAGGAATATGCGAGATGACTCTTGCATTGCCTTGCAAGTTGAAGTAAAGTTTTTGGGGCTTTTTCTTTTTGCCTTTACTTTTACTTTATTTTATCCATATGTGTCTCTCTGTTTTATTTATGGCAATATTGCCATTGGGTGAAGGGAAACAGATGTGTTATGACGTGCAATCCTATATTCTAGAGTATCAGATGTTCCATGAGTTTGTTCCTGGCTCCCAAGGAGTATTGACACCAGGTTGTGTGTTACAATAAATCTTATTTGACCCTTGCACTTCTTGTCCGTGAGCAGTGTAGCTTCCTCAGAACACTTTTCATGGTAGCCACAATTTTGACTACGGTGATGGCAGGCTACTAGGTCAGGGTTTGTTGCTCAGTCGTGATGTGAAGTTGAGTTGTGACTGTGATGCGTCCGGGTGAGGGTCGCAGTTGCCTATATGAAGGTGATTTTGTTAAAGAGGATCTCAGAACTTGTTGCAATGTTCTTGTGAGGGGGTGATGTTACTGGAGGCGGCAGGAGGCACGCTGAAATCTTTGATGATGGCAAAGCTTTCCTTTCTACTATTAGAGCTGACGTCAATGAGATCTGCGATAGTTGTGTGCTAGGTGTTTTGTATTTGCTGGTGGTAGAAATGTAGAGCCGCTTTGAAGATAGCTTTATCCTTGGTGTTTTGACTTGTCCTCCATTAGCGCTCCACTTGCTTGCAGTGGTGTTTTGTTAGCCTGAGCTCCTCTGTGCTAGCTGGCCTGTGGTCAGGCTCTTGCCGTTGGGTTGCGCTTGAGGGGAGCCAGGATGTTGGCACAAGCGTTGATCCAGCTATTGAGGTTCTTCATGGCTTGCAACAAGTTGCTGGTGTGCTTGGGATGTCACACGGAGAGGGCAGAAGCCCACTCATCTTCTGTGATGCTTTTACGGCTGTGCCGGGGGGTTTCTGGTTGTGGTAGATCTTTGGTGTTGTCGGATGGGTATGCCGAAACTGACTGTGTCAGTGTGGGTGGACACTTAGGGCATGGTCTGTCCAGGTCATAGCTGCTGGCCTGTCGACTTCGCTGTTACCGACATAAGAAACTTGCGTCCACTAGGTGTCTGTCTGTGTGGGTGGGTTCGGTAACAGGCTAGTTAAGGTTTCTTAATTTTTCTAGAAGGGCCGTAGAATATGAGTCGATGTGGGCTTCTAGGTCAAATGCACAAAACATCCAATATGTTTTTTATTAATTTATGTATTATTTTTAGTTCCAGCTTAATGATCCTCTTATAGGTCAGAGGAGGCATGCTCAGAAACTTCATATAATATCTATTTCTCAGATGTAGGACCATAGTTCGATTTGATGCTTTCGTTCTTTTTCAATACAATTTGAATGTCTCAAGAGGTGAAAGTAACCAACAGCTTGAGCTGCATTGTGTTTCAAGAAGCGCAAGAGAATTGAGTTCACCTTAGATGATGGGTGGCAATAAGCAACTCATTTAATTCGCTGCCGTTCGATGTCGATGGAGAAGAACCATACCCACCATTGCTTATTCTTGTAGTCTACATGCCACAATTCAGCACTTTTGGATGAACACTCTTATGTCTCACTAGACTTCATTTTATGATGTTTCTGATTGAAAAGGCATATTGAAAGCTTGCTTATGTACTCTTTAATATATCTCAAGGTAGAAGTACATGATGCTGCTACGGAACATAGGACAGGCGAGTCCCTAAGATGCCTCATCGGTTGTATTTTTCTCAGTCTATCCTCAAATTGATGCATATTCAAAATCTTTAATAATTCAGGGGCATAGACTTAAATCGGATTATCTTGTTAAACCTACATTTCTCTAAATGGACCATTTTTAATACATTTTAAACAACATGTTTGCTTTTATCTAATTATTACACAATTATTATTGCAACAAACATTTTACAAACAGCATTTCAGTGTTGTTTCTTAGCAAACATGTTGATGGAAAGAGAAACAAGGAGCTGGCTGTAAATGTACATTCATAAAAATGCGTGGATTGTTGGATAAAATTGTTATAAAACCTGAATGAAATAATCAAGAAAGATTCCACCTGATGTTCTCATCCCTGTACTGTCTGGTTTTCACCTTTCTCCACCAGTCCCATACCCCATAAATATCTCCAAATCCTTTTGAGGACTACATAAATTCAAATATTTTTATTTAGGCGTGGGTGGGTTTCCTCTTACCCTTCTATCATTTCCTGCTCTGATTTGTCCCTCCTGTTTCCCTCTTTTCTTCCTGGTTAGTATACCATGTACATCAATAAGTAAGTGGTTTTAACAATAAACTTAGAGGGATTCAAAAGGAGGGGTTGGTGATGTCCCAATTTCCTCATAACTTCTTGGTCTCCATACATCATACATTAATATGTTAGATGTTTTGGGGTACCAAACAAGTCGTTGTCTTGAAGCGATCCTATTTAGACCACCTACCAAATGATGTATTTTGAGTACGATTCATGTTTTGTGTGTCATTTTGAAGCATAGCCTTTTTTTTATCAGTTTAGTGTCAGACAGCTGAACTTTAAGTCTTGGTGTATTGGCTGCAGTTGTGGATGCTTTATTGATTGGGGCCTATGTTCAATAACCTGTGGGACTCTCCCTTTCAGTCCGCATGTGAGGGACTGAGCATGCTGGCTGAAACGCTGTGCAGATCTTCCTGGGCTTTGGGTTGCGGTGCCCCTTTGTCTAGCCCCAGGACTGGGATGTCTTTCAACCAATGGTGAGGGGCAGCTTGTTCTCATTCCCAAGAGAGGACAGGACTGTGCTGGAGCCTTTAAACCCTTTTTATATATATTCTATTTAAAGTGAAGGACTATAAGATTCATTGAATCCCTTATTGTACCACCTGAAGTTGAACTGATTGTGCTTGAAAACTGAACTCCTCCGGTTCTCTCTACAGGGGAAGGGCAGCTGTGCTGGGGTGACCAACTATGCTTGAGACAACTATTCTGCATTCTCACAGGCAGCTTGTATTATTCTCTGTAAGAGGAGTGACCATGCCCGAGACTGCTAATGTATTCACAGTAGGGAGCAATGGGGTTTGGAACTGACTGTGCTGAATTTAGTGTTTGCCCCGCTTATCTCCTTTCTTTGCAATGTTTCATTCTTATCCATACAGAGCATTAACACCTAACCTGAATTTGTTTCAGACTCCTGTGTTGCTGACCCCGAGCTCCTTGCCCCCCAGCATCCATTTCTGGAGTACTCTGAGCCCCATCGCTCCACGGAGTCCGGCCAAGCTCTCTTTCCAGGTAAGCCTCTGTTCTGACTCTTGATCTAGAATGGTTGAAATAAGGGTACGGAAGAGGGTGTAGGATGCTTCACTTTAGTGTGCTCAGACTTTGTCACAGTGCTGGAACGGGAAACACTGTTTACAACGCTGTTAAAACAACGCAATGGTATTACAACGCGGTTGTTACAACCACTGTGTTGTTACTACTAATACCTTTGCATCGCAAGTCATTACAATAACTTGCTGTAGGGGGCGCTAAGGTATTGGACATGAAATCCAATACCTTCCCTGCTGTTGCGCAAGCTGTAGTAGGAATAATAAATAATACTATTCCTAAGTCCAGCGCGCCCCCTACAGCAAGTAGAAGTAATGAATTGCGATGTAAAGGTATTGCGTACTAACAACGCAGTTGTTGTAAAAGAATGCGATGTAATAGCATGCGTTGTAACATGCTATATTCTACTGGAACTCCTCTTATCATTGTACTAACTCGCCTACACTTCCAAGACCTACAAATATTTGTGTGCTTACTGGTAGCTGATTTGCAGTCTTCTGTGGTGGTAAAGGCCCCGGAAAAGAGGACTGCTACCATAGCAATCCTGAACCTTTCCTGAGGCAGCAATACACTGTTAAGCAACTCCCAGTCAGGTGTCAGACCTAACTGTGATTCTAAGACCTCTTGTGTAGTCATATTTTCTCTAAGCTGTTCTCGACCATGGAAATCCTGACGGAACAGTACCCCTACTTTTTATCTTCTAGATCATCCCATACCGTTTTGACAGGTGAAGAAAGTAGTGTTTGCGTTGAAGCTCCCTATGGGGTTATTTTGGTCGTTTTTTGGTATCTACTGTGTTAATGTGGCTAAAGACTAATTCCAATCTGGCACTAGTAGCTTTTTATCAATCCACAGGCAACAGGCTATTCACCGCTCATATTGTAACATGTGTAGCTTTTGCTACTGACAAGTGTTCGGTTGAAGGTGACTTGCAGTCTACCTCCTTGTCAGTGACGATCAGTAAGGGTCATCGATGAGGGAGTCATCGATTGGGATCGGCTGCCTTTGCTTTAGTACCAAAGGTGCGGTGGTCATTGCTGAAGGCACCAATGGGCTCAATTCAGCTACGCATGTGCAAGGATTCTATAGACTCCAAAAGTCGTCAAAAATCTTCTCAGTCAGGAGAAACAGCCATCTTTTGGAGCACACACAGACGACTGCGCTCTGCTATCCTTTCAAGCAGTATTGGCTGCTGTCCAGGAAGATCTTGCGGGTCTTCTCTGGAGGCCCGTTTACATTCTAGAAGCAGTATACTCTTCCCAGCTCACATTACTGGATCCCCCCTGGACCGCAACAGTACTACAATTTTGGGCGACTTCGGGAGTCCATACAATCCTTCCACAGATGTAGCTGAATTGAGCCTATGGGTACCTTCAGCAGTGTTTGATTAGTGCCCATCCTCTATTCTTTTCAGGTTCATGTATGCTTAGAGCCCTGATGATGATCCTAACTGTCTAAAGGGCTGAAACGTCACCGACTAGTTTACGAACCCAGTTTGTTTGTACATAAGAATAAAATTGGCAGTGCTGTTCTTACTTGATAAACCTTCTTGATCATGTATTGTACACGTGTGTATCTCTTGTGTGAGGCACCAAGCATATGTCTCACCACATACTGCGCTGTCACATTGTTTTTAATGTTTTGTATATGCAAATGAATAAATTGTTTGTTTGATGTATTTTTATTTTGATTGTGGTATCTATGGTCCATGTACCAGTTCTTTACGCATCAACGTATCCAAGGCCCCAGGCGGCACTCGGCTTTAACCCAGGGGAGAAGCAAGCACAATATGAGGCAAATTAGAGTGACAAAGCCAACCAATTGCAAACAAAGGTTGGGCTTTAAACCCACCGTAAGATCTGGTAACCTGACAGTAGGTCTTTTTCTGTCTGATAACATTGACCGACAAAGGATTCTTTTTTTAAAAAAAGATCTTTTCTTTTTGTTTAAATCAAAAAAAGAAAAACAGGTTAAGTCAACACACTATAACATAGTCATAAAACTGGTAGATATCAAATAAGCATCAATACACAGACACGTTCACCCCCCACTGCTTCCGGGCCCCGTAACCAGCATGCCAGCAAGGTAGGTTTAAAATGAAGCACACTCGCAGGAGGAAGGGAGGCACAAGGACCATCTCCATAGTCATTCCACTTGTACCAGATTTTTTCCCACTTTTTAGGACATCTTCTGCTCTCATAAACCACTTTATCGGCCACCATGCACCAGTCCATGCCCCGTTTCCAGTCTCTCAGGCATGGCGCCATCTCCCCCCACCCCCCTCAGATGTGCAATATTGCGCCTGGCTATCGCTAGAAACTGGAGATACTGCAGGTTCGTTCAATATGGTTCAGATTATTTACGTCCCAAATGTTATGCAAGCACCAGTTGGCGAAGAGTTGCATCTCACTGCCTCACAGGCTAATTATGCAATTTACAACAGATTCCCAAAAGCTTTGCACAGTGGGGCAATCCCAAATTATATGATGGAAGGTCCCTGGCTATCCACGACAAAGGATTCTTGCTCATTGATACAATGTGAAAACATAATTTCCAAGCTCTAATACTCTGTTCATAGGTACATTTATGTGTCCAAAAGAAAAGCTAAAATAGATCTCAACTGTTTGCAGCTTTAAAATGCTGAGGAGTGCTCATTCGAAAAAACATTTCTATCATTGCCATGGACTGTTTAATCTTACACTCGTCAAGGGAGCAAATTATTTCCCAGCTTCTGGTGGTGTAACTTCTTCAAACACGGTGCACAGTAATGATTAAACAGAGCACATCATCAGTACCACCAAGTTATGTTATGTTATGTTAACTAAGTTTATAAATTGTGCAGCTGCCTCAGCAAAGAGGCGTCCCAGCGCTAGCAGTAGAGGGACAGAGACTAAGAAACTGGACGGAAAGGCAGAGGAAAGAGTGGGCAAAGAAAAGCAAGATTAGATTGCAGGGACAAGATAAGTTTGATAGCTTTACGGAAGACCAGCAGGCTATCCATACTGTGAATATGAAGGGGCAGCGAGTTCCATAGCTTGGTTGCCAAACACAAGTACTGCCACAATCTACGTATCTCTTCTTTTTGATTATTCTGTGAGCTGTGCCCTCTAGGCGCCAAGGGGAAAGTCTTAAGCCCTGACCAGCATTAGTTAGGCACCTGTCAGGATCAGTTCCCTGGAGAGTTAACCTTCTTGAAGGGTTGTATGTAAATGTAAATGTAAATTGATACTTGTATAGCGCACTACTCACCCGCAAGGGTCTCAAGGCACTTGTACGAATACCGCTGTGGAACCCATCCTGGCTTTCCCTGTGAGGCGTCCACTCCTGGGCAGCCCCAAGGTGGAGGCCAGGCATCCTTAGCGTTGTGGGGGCCGTTGTGGAGATTAAGCAAGCTATTGCCCAGAGTTGCAGAGTGGGACTCCATGATTGGAATAGGCACCGAGGCGAGAATTATCAGGTCCGTAGAACTTTTGAGCCCAAGACCCGCCGAGGCGGGAATTGAACCCTGGTCCCAGGCTAGACCTCTGCATCAGGGTCTGCCGCTCTAACCATTGAGCCACACTTCTCCACTATGCCATGCTGTTCAAAGACAATGACTACCGTGTAATGGGCTGCTCCTGATAATGAAGTAGGACAAATTCTTATTCTTTCTTTTCAGATTTCTGAACCATCTACAGTATTCATATAAGTAGTGATTAGTGTGTTTCAGGAAGATTGTTGAGAGCCAGAAGAGTAAGGAAACTAATTGGACTATTTTTTTGTTTTTAGCCATCCTGAACGGGCAACTTGTTCAACCTGGACAGCTTATCCAGCTAGACAGAGCTCTCTCTTTATTGTATCACAACTCCAGTATCCACACAGCTTAGATATACCTGGCGGCTTTGAAGTGCCCGGGCTGCTCAGAGTTACAGACACTCGCTCCCAGATACCTCACTGTGAGCGACCTGTGTGCGAGCGCCCATGTATGTGAGCTGCAGGGGCACCTCAAAAGAAACATTTCCAGGTGTCTGAGTGTTGTAAATGCATTCTCTTATCAATATGGGTTCCCTGCTGGTGAGGTGTACGCTTATCCTGTGCTCTGTGAATAAACTTCATCTTACCTTCAGAAGACTCCTACGTTTTACTTACTTCACTGAGCCACCTAATAATACCCAAACATATCCCAACATTTCCAGTCTTCTTGAAACCAAAGATTCCAAGGTTCCTAGTTGGCTTAAGTCTAACAGAATGTACTAAAGATATCAGGATGGTTTCTGCAAGGTGTGCTGACGCCGGACCATGGATACTTGAGGAGTTACTGATGAAACTTAACTTTAGTAGTAATCTAGAAATGGCAACATGGGACCGGAAGGCTAGGAGGACCTTTGGACATTGTCCCAAAGTCCTCAGAGAGGATGGATCTCAGGCAATTCGTAAACCTCTGCGCCCAGTCCATGCTGGTTACCTAATTATAACAGTTTGATTGGTTTGTGACAATTTACAGTTCTCTGGTGCCACCAGATGGTCTAAGAGGGGGACGTACGACACCACCCTACTGGCTGCAGCTCACTCTGTTGCTGTGTCTCTGGCAGCGCTTCTTCGATGTGGATCAATAAATGTCAGCGTCATCTCTTTGCAGGACATGGGTGCTGAATTACCTGCTGCCGCCGGATGTAGAGACCGGTTGAATGGGCTGTTTGGACTGATGTATAATAGATGCCTCCCTCTGTTCAGGTCACTCCAGCGTTACAGACGATTCTCTTCAGGACCCACCCCAGCATCCTTAATAACTTGGCCTCTACTCCTGGACAGAGGTGTTGTGTGTGGTGGTCTAATCTCACAGCACATTCTTCAGTGTGTTGTCATGGTCTCCTCTCACCTGATGGTACCAATGCACAATTGGGCTTGGTGTTTGGCTTAATGTTAGGGTATCCGATATATACACAGAAGTGCCCTATACGCTCTCTCCTGCCTGACCCAGTGCCGGCTTCCAGTGTACAGCCATTGAGCTGACAGTGATGCTGAGAATCCTTGCATCAGTCTCTCTCCCATCCAAGTACGAACCAGGCCCGACCCTGCTTAGCTTCCGAGATCGGGCGCATTCAGGGTGGTATGGCCGTAGGCTCCCTGCATCAGTCTCTCAAAGTACATTTTCTGGAGTTAAAAAAAATACTTCTAATTTATTTCGCTGAAAAATAATCTGAATACAGAATTTCATTGTTTACATAATAAGTACATGATGTAAATAGTATCAATTAACTAAAAAAGCTGCTTTTGCTACATTGGTAACCCGTACCCCATTCAGTTCGGAGCTGGACTCAAACATTGCCATTGTCTCTGGTATTGTCGTTGACTCTGGTTCCGCCTCTTGAAGTAGGAGTGGATAGTGCTTTTTTGTTACAATTGGTCGGTGATCCTCGATGGCTGATGTGATCTTCACTTCCTTCCCAGTCGTATACAAGATTATCCTGATTCTGGCAGAACTGAGCAGACGAGGAACAAAACCTGGATAGTTCCCTTTCTTACGTAGTGTGATTCATGCCATAATATGGTTGGTTCAAGGGTTTTAGGCAACCCTTACTCATCAAGAAGCCATAACTCAACTAGTATTCCTTCCCGTGCCAGTGAAAAGCGGGCACTTCGATTTGAGATAAAGTGCTGAAGGAGGCTCTCTAGATCTGGCCGAAACTCTCCTGATCCATTCTTTTTGTCCAGAATAGTCACAATGTGATATTTAGGGTGTCACCATGGGACCCAATTTGTGTTAACACCCATCCTCTCTTACTCTTCAATTTGTATGCAGGGAACTGTAGCACTAAATATCCATTTATAATGGAGAAGACAATGGAGTCCCTTGGCTCTCGCCCTATATCAGAGATCTTGCTAAGTTATGCCCAAAAAAATGAAACCGGCTGCTATTTTCTGTAAGCAATGTTGAATTGCCTAATTTGCACAATGCCCTACATAAACCTCTTCTCGCCTAAATGACTCCTGTCCTAGCTTTACTTTTCCTTAATAAATCTCTGGTCGAGCATTCAAACTATTCCAGGAAACCAAAGGTGTTAGAATTTGTAAGGGCATAAGTGCCTTCTACTTGAAATGTGCGACACCTTCGAAGCATATAGTAATTATATTTGCAAAAAACAGTCTGGCCTGGAGGCTAAAGGCACAAACGTGAGAAGTTTCCAAATTCATCAATTAATTTAATAAATAAAATCGTTTAACTAATTATTATTCTTATAATTATTATAATCAGGACATTTATCCTAGGGATGTGCGAAATGAGTGTTATTATTCGAAATTTCAGGGATAACAACACAAAATTCGGTGTAATTATGCTAAATTCAAACCCATCATTTAGCACTATACTTCAGCGCGAAATAAGTCTTCGCGTCAATTTTTGATGGACGTGAACATCAGATGCCCACGTTCTGGTTGTTAATGTGGTTTCAGAGGTGTAATTATGCAAAATGGAATAATGTTGTAGTTTCCTGAATTTCACGAACAAATTTAACATTATACACTTGTCTCTAGGTGCCTGTCGTTAGCAGTGCCGGAGCAGGGTAAAGACCTAAAAACACTATCTTCAGTTGCCTTTCGAGTATCATAAGGTCCGAGTAGAGTGAATGCAGAGACAAGGCTTTAAAGCAGAAAGGAGAATGAAAAAATGTAGAGCAAGGCCTCTAAAAACGACCATTTTTGAAGCAGGTGATCTACAGCTCATCATGTACATGGAAGGTGTCTGACATCCAGCTTACTATAGAAAGAGGAATGCACCCTCATACGCAGGAACGCTTCGACGTGGAGTTGCAGCACTATTAACAATTTTCTTAAGACCCGCAACTAAAGTCTTGTTGTGTCAAACCAAATACATTTATGTAGCGCCTAAACCTATATGAATCCATGCTCCTTACCAAAGCTGTTCAAGGCTTTGAATGTTTAATCTCTTAGGAGAGTTTATTCGAGAGCCATTCGCAGACTACTTAGAGCTTTCTTCCATGAAGAACGCTCCAGCGAAAAGTGGTACCATGCTATGGTATCTGAATACCGTAGCCTAAATTTTGTCTTACAAAAAATGTTATCCTAAAAGTACAGCATTGGAATAATTATTGAAAAATCTATGCCAATGGATTGGTATTTGTTTATAAACAAAATATAGGCCACAATATCTTTGTCGGATGATATTTTTGCTACCAATGATCTAACATACATCTATCTTGACAAGACGCTGTGCTGTGTACACCAGTGTTCGGGCTCTTGAAGGGTGCACAGCGCTCTAATCTCAATCTTCGATGAGTTGGGAGTCTAGGTGGATGATATCGTAAAGAGGAGAGTGCACTAGGTGCAATCCATGCTGTCTTCTCAGACCTGATCATACTACGGAATGCCTCCCCCCTATTCTCCCGGCAGGACTTGGAATCGTCTGGAGACGCCCATTTTCATTTTTTAGATACCTGGGCGGACAAATGGCTACAGTAACAGTTTCTCAGTACCACCCACTTTAGTTCTGGCTAGTGTGTTTCGTTCACACTTAGGGCATCATTAGGATGGCGGGCGGACTTTGTCTGCCCACCATCCTGACGTAGAAAGGGACCGCCCGCCCTAAGTGCGGCGGTCCCGTGGGGGTCATGAGGATGCGCCCGCCACAATGGCGGGTGCATCCTGCATTCATGACATTGCGGCGGGCGGTGCTTTCAGCACTGCCCGCCGCAATGCCAAAAAGGCATGTCGTGCATTTTCATGCACAACGTGCCTGCCATGTTGTACATGAAACTGCAGGGGGGTACCTATGGTACTACCCACACCACAACTTCCTGGGGGCCCGCTACGGGCCCTCAATAGTAAAGACCCTCAATAGTAAATCCCAGCATGCATTATAATATGGAGGGCGGTGTCTAACAGACACCGCCACCATATTAAAACCTTTTTCGCCAGGTCGACTCATCGACTGGGCGGAAAACCGGCAGGCGGTCTTTCCGTCCACCGGAGTCCCCCCGCCATAGTAATATGGCAAGGGGGAGAATGGCATGCGGGCAGGAAAGAATGTCGGGCGGTTCGCCACCGCCATGTGGGCGGTGGCGATCCGCCAGGCATTCTAATGGGCCCCTATGTGTTGTCAGTGATTTTTGTGTATTAAGCAACGGTAAAGTCCTGGGTCAGTCTTGCTGTGGTATAAATATCTGGTCCGATTATGTAGCTGGTATCTCAGGTAAGTTTACAGGATCTTTACCGTGGGTTCAAGTGTGACCGCTCGGATGTAGAAGAAGCAGAGGAGGCACGGGGTGCAGAATTCTCTGAATAGAAGACCGAGAAAAAGAGACCCATATTATTACTCAATCCCCGACATTGCGTCTGAAACCCCTTCTGCTGGCTTTTTGGAACTGAAAAAGTGAATTTAATGCAGACAGAGTAGACTAGTGGTTTCCAAACTTTTTGGAACTTTGATCCACATTTTTGAGATTGACAAACCTTATCGATCCACCTAGCTTTAATAGACATGAGAGAGGGCTAGTTTTTAATGTAATAGTAGACGTGCTATCAAAATGCTGTGAATTCCCAAAATAACATACTCTTAACAATCTTTGCGATCCTCCATAACAGCAATTGGTTTGCAAATGCAATATCCTTGACCACGCACTTTGATATGTTGTTATCTGACTGTGGCCAAGATCGTGACCTGCCCATAATGTGGCAGAGGGTGAACAGCACTGGAGCCTGGAGCGGAAACACATTTTAGAGTGGGTGTTGGCTTGTGGCAGTTGTTCAATAACATTGCAAGGCTTCTGAAAAATATTGGGGTTTATATCAGTGATTTTAGCTAATTTAAAAACCCCCTTCTATAGCAGAATATCAGATAAGGCCTCATGATCATTTTTGAGCTAAAACAAGGCCCAGAGATGGAATATTTTGGAATGAATATATCCGTATTATATAGCATAAACACTGACCAAGGATATTGGAGAGATTTACGCGAGCACCAGAGTGCATCACATAAGGTCAGATTAATTTAATGTTAAGCATAAGAGATTAAGTCATTTTCCCAGAGCCAGCGCTGAGCTTCGAATCTGGTTGCCCAGATCCTAAGTTGGCAGCTCTGGCTATTAGGCCACATAAATATTTCTCAATTTATGTGTGAAAGTCATATACAAGTGGGGTGATTGTGAATGATCACGTATATCATAGTGAGTACATTCTCAGTTGAAATGGCTTTGTGAAAAAAAACTCAGCAAAAAATACGGGACGTTCTCCAGGAGTCTTGCTTGGGAATACTGGCAAGGAATAGTTTTAAAAGAAGACTTGGACATGGTTCAGCACCTCTGAAAATTCTTCCAGCAACATTAATGCAGAGTGGGGGTGAACATCAAACTTACATCACTGAAGTCATAGGGGTTGTGAAAAGTCGTAGCTTCACACAAGTGTAGAAAATGCATTTAGCGTAAGAGTGGTAAGGGTGTAGTATGAAGCTGGTGGTGCATTTTTGGAGCACACTGTTGCAAATATATTACTAAAGCATGGTGTGGTAGCACACAGACAGCATGTTTTCTATTGAAATTGCAACTACACTTGCACTGATCAGTTCTGCTGATAAGCCATTCCCCATATTAAAAGGGCAGGCAGCAATTTGTCAGAAGATATAGCCTGACATTTGCCCTTTGTCTTTTGAATCACAGCAAATGCGACAAGAAGAATACAAAATGTTTAGGGCCACTTTATTTACTGTTCTTTCTCAACTCCCCAGAAATTAGCTGATGAACCAACAGTGAGTTGTGCCACACAGTTTGGTAAACACTGGAGTAGTCTATTGCGCCATTACCTTTCAATAGTGGGCGACTTGTGGGCCTGGGAGTCTGTTGGGGATCCTTATCTCAACCCTATTTCATTGGACCAAGTGGAGACATCACTTGTGGTGCCCATGGACCTCTGTAGAGAACACCTCCAAGGGATGCTTGAGAGCATCCATTCTCCAATTTCTTTAAGTCTTTGACCCCTTATCTAGACCAAAACTATCCCCTCCAAGGATAACCACAAATATCAGTCCCTCCCTGTGTCCGTTCAGTTCTTGGTCAATTCTCTCTATTTCTTTTGCTTGTATGAGACTAGAAGGCATTCTGATCTCCTTTCCTAACTTTGGGCATTCTCTGGTTTCACCTTTAGGTCTAGGAGATGGCAGGGATCGTTTTTTTGGTCCTGAGGAAGAAAGCCAAGTTGATGGCTTCTGAAACATGTCGACCTTGTAGGAGGTGACTCATTATAGTACACCACATGCACCTCCCCATTTTTACTATTCTCAGCCAGGGAAGACAATAAAGTATTTTCCTTCCACTAGCCAGAGAATTTTTAACCATCTCACATTTTCTTTTCACTATCCCACGCACTACACATACTCACCAATCACTGAATAAATTGCTCCTGAGTCTACGTAAGTCGTAGCACGCCCGTCTTGTAGAGGGGTGGGAAGACTCCGATGATGAAGCATGACACTGAATCAGGTTCCAGTGTGTGAGGGGTATTTTACATTTTTTGGAAACCTTGCTCTTGAGAGAAGGAGCTCTGATCCTTTTGCACAATTTTTCACGTATGACTAAACAATAAAAAAAAAAATAGCAGCACACACATGGGTGCATATATATTCACATAATGGTAGAATCCCTATGTTGGATAACAGTATCAAGAGGAGGACGATTCTACCTTTTTCCTCTTCACTCCCTCCTTTGATTTTTTATGGCAGGCCTCTGCCTTGGCAGTCGGCAAGTTGTTCTTATACCTGTGCCATGATAGGTTCTCGGGCCCTTGAAATGCATTGATCTCTTTGCCAGGGTCTTATTAGCTAATATTGAAGGTCAGAATGGAACATGGAGAGCCACAAAACCATATCTACTGTTTGGTGTTTTTGAGAACATTTCTCTGACCAAAATAGCTCTAATTCAATTCAAAATATGCAGCTCTGAAAGATCGTCCTGTTCTCCAGGAAGTGTTACTTTGGTTTTTCACTTCTTGCCGCCCTCTGACTTCCAGAAGCTTCAGAGTGCTGATTGCAAGTCAACAGCATGCTAATTTCTACATAAAGTCACACCTCTTGTAGAGGAGTGAAATGCGAATTTTCGCCTCTTCAGAAGAGTCGCTAAACCGTCCACCAGCAGCAATCTGTGTAAAGCATTTGAGATGCAAGTTAGTGATTGTCAGTTGGGTCCTATGAAGTAAACATAATCTTGGCCTGACTCTGTGCTACAGGACAGGTACATGTCACCATAGGCGAGGAAAACCTTCTTGTAGGGCTATTTATTCCATCGGCAGGACCACCATGAGTTTGAAACAGACCTGTGCCAGATCCAACGTTTGAAGCTCTTAATGAAAGTCCAAAAAATTAACAATTGTTTAAATTCGAGACTGCCTTTGAGCTTTACACCCAGCCAAACGACGATCCTAGCACCATGTGCAAACCTGTCTGCAATTTATCGTTGCCCATGTCTATGCCCTAAAGAGTTTCATCTTCAGCAGAATTAACACATATTCCCGTGTTTCTATATTTGTGACACTGGTTAGATTAACAAGGTGTCCCTAGCATACCACTTTCTCCCTGAGCCTCTCCTTTTTTTTTTCTTTTGCTCTCTGGTAATACTTTTTCAGAATGTTTGCTTAACTTTTAGTGTGAGAGCTACAGAGATTCAGTTTCATTCTGTTATAAATTCCAGGTGCGCGATAATCTTTTGCAATGAAAGATGTTTTCTTAAAATGTACTTTACATAAAAATGCACCCCAGTTATTTTTTCTTCTTCTTACAATTCAGCATTTTCTAGCATTTATTTGAGTGGTACTCGTAATCTGTCTTCTTTCTCAAATACTGGACCCTTCTCAAAGGCAGCGTCCTGGGTGGACCTTTATGAGCCAGTTCTTCCTGTGTCCTGTTTAGGCTTCCCTCTCACCTCCTCCACACGATATCCCTTGGCAAAAGCTCAACCTCTGCTACTACCCTTCTTGTAGTGCAGCAGTTTTTTGCAATGTCCAGTACTCACTACTGCAGGGCTTAGGCCTTTAACTCATGTTTCCATCGAGCCCAAAGCAGTGCTTGGTTTTGATACCTGTAAGCCTCTAACATTACCTTCATCAGGTTACACTTGTTTGGCTGGTGCCTTATGTGTTCCTGACCTACCACTGTAACTTCAGTCTCTGGAGTCTGTTCATTGCTCACAACAGTAGAATCCCTCAGTCCACTACTCTAGCTCCCTTTCAAAACTGACCCCCAAGATTATCACCCGGAGAGCTACTGAGATGGGCCTCCCTGCTTTTTAGGTTCCCCTTTTTAGTTTGGCAAGTTACAGCTAAGACAGCCAACGCGTTTCGGTCATAACAATGGACTTCTTCTGGGCTGTACTGCAATAAACCTAAACAAGACCTAAATAAAAACATAACACCACAGGACACGCTATTAATCAAGCTGAGTTCATACATGGCCAATACAAAAGAACAAAAATGACAAATGATTATCCTCAAATAGACATCAAAAATCCACAATTTTTTTTTCTCAATGACAGATGCCCCCCTTTCCTACAATAAATACTAACCGACAATAAGAACAAACATTACATACCACACAGGTTAAAAACAAGTCAAATGTATAAATGTGGCTAAACTTCACGGTAACCTGATACATGGTCATGGGCCTAATGTACTTTGAGAGACTTAAAAAACATATTGCACAAACGCTGCGAGTCACCAAAAGGTTTTTGTATCACAATACATTGTACGTTGTTCCTTCTCATTATGGTTGAAACAAGATCACCATACACAGAGGACAAGAGCAAGATCACGTCCACTTCATTTCTGATTCATCCCTACTCGTCTCAATGGTATGTAGTACCCTAATTACATTAGTATTCCGCAGCAATGCCATAACAAAATAACTGAGAAGCAAAAAGAGCAGAGGAAGAGAATTAAAATTAATAGAACAAATGGAGAAAGTCACACTAATAGAAGGAAATGGGAAGATGACAAAGATTGCACCCTGTTCACCTACACTTTCTTAATGTTAGAATCCATGTTGAAAGTGTGATGATAACAAAAAAAAGGGCAATTTAAGACTTCAATGCCACAAGGTCATATCAGAAAGTATCCATACCCCAATCGAACCCCAAAGAGCGGACCCACACATTGATAGTCCAAGTGGGCATTTCACCATGTCTCTGAGTGCATTAATTCATTAAAAAACCCAATATATACCACAATCATTTTACTGATCGCAACCTTCTAGAGATGGTTTATCGTTCTTTCCCCGCTCTCAGCAATACAGAATATGTTATATGGGCAATTTGAGCCGTTCGCCCCTTATTTGGTACCTGGCTATAACAAATATAATAGTATTTGCCATAAGCATCAACTAAGCGATTTCAACACCTGGCTCTGAGGTATACACCATACTAGATCCAGCAGGACACTAAACCAAATCTGGTTAACCTAAACATACCCAATGCAGATGGATTGTATTGTTCTAGCCTCCAAAAGGGTCTATCACTCAGCCTCTGTGTACCGCCACGTGATGTTTACCACATGAGAGGGGCGTGGCTTGGACGCCGATCGGGATGGCGGCGTGAGCTCGCAGCTCCGCGCGGAATCCCGCTATTTCTCCTGTTTTTTGGGACCCTAGGCGACCCGGAGACGACGCTCCTGCCCTCTGAAGTGTAAGGGGACAGCTGGGCGTAATCGGAGAGTCGCTGGGGGACTGCTGGCCCCGAGGAGATCGGGAGAAGAGGCGGCCGAGGTGTAGCCCAGGGTGTGAAGAAAATGGCGGCGAGGTGGTCGGACGGTCCCGAACTTCAGCCCTGAGTCCGGATGTCGCCAAGTAGCAGGGGACCCTGCACCCGGCTGCCCGACACACTGAGATTGGCGGCGCGATGTCCTGAGACCAGGGGACGCTGACCCGATTCACCCAGAAGATCGGGGGCCCTCGTTGGCCGCCGCCCTAAGACTCATCCTTCCCCCCGCAGGCCACAGGGGGGTGACGGGACGGAGCCCGTCTGCCTGGCCATTGATCCTGAGAACGTCGGCGGGGACATAGCACCGCCCGGTGCCCGGTGGCCGGCACGGACCCACGGGCGTACTCGCAGCACGGGTGACCGGACTTGTGACGCAGCGCCCTGACATGGCGGCGATCGGAGGGCCGATGCCCGGGAGCCGCGAGGGGGACTCGGCGACATCGACTCAGCTGAGTGAGAGTCCCTCCCCGGAGCTTGATCAGGAACAGCGGCTGAACCGGCGCTTGGATGCCATCCTTGAGGCGATCACCTCCACTAAGGAGGCATTGCACAATGACATTGCCCAAGTTGCCACGGGCCTGGGGCTGCTACGCGCGGATCACGCGAAGCTGGCGGATCGGGTCAAGGATCATGACCAACTGTTGCTGGACCTGAAGCCATCGGTGGTGACCGCGGAGCACAGGATCACGGACATTTTGGCCCGACTGGACACACTGGAGCGGAGGGCGGAGGATGCCGAAGGCCGCAATAGGCGGAACAACGTGCGGGTCGTAGGCCTGCCGGAACGGATTGAGGGGGAGGATGCGGTGGCCTACATGGAGAACTGGTTTCGCACTGTGGTGGCGCCGGAGGGGCTTACTCCATTCTTCACTCTGGAGCGAGCTCACCGGGTGCCCGCTCGCCCGCCGGGGCTTGGCCGCCCCCCCCGACCGATGGTGGTGCGGCTCCTCCACTACAAGGACCGAGATCTCCTCATCCAGCGGGCCAGGATGTCGGGCCCTTATGAGGTGGAGAACAGCAAGGTAACGATCTTCCCGGATTATACGCAGGCGGTTCAGAAGGACAGGGCATCGTTCCTTGCGGTGAAGAAGGAGCTCAGGGAGGAAGGCATCCAGTACTCCTTGCTCTACCCGGCCAAGCTGCGGATTATTATGGATGGCTCCACGCACTTTTTCCAGACTCCGGACGAAGTTTGGCAATGGCTTGAGTCGTATAGAGCGGGGACGGACAGATCGCACCAAAGTCGGCGAGACCAACCCAAGCAGCCCCGGGTGCGGCAGTCACAACGCATCAGATCCCACAACAGGCGCCAGCGGGAGAAGCGGGAGGCTCAAATGGCGGCGGAGAAGAGGGATGCACTCGCAGCGACGGCGGCCATCACAGGGTCGCAACAGAACAGTGAACGGGCCGAAACGGACTCGGGAGGGGAAGGCAGCAGAACAGGAGAGGAACTTTCGGAGGCGGAGAGCCAGAAGGGGCCGATAGTGACCCCACAGACTTCGGATGTTGTTTTCTGCGGCTGAGATAGAACTGGGACTAGATCGGGACTTCATGGTAGGGTGATATCCTGTTGCTGGGGGGCGGGTTGCCGGGAAGGGGAGCTGTGTGTTTTGGAGGGGATGAAGTGCGGGATGCGGGCTCCGCTAGCTGGGGTCGGCGGCGACTCACCCCCCTTAGGCCCTTAAGGTCGACTGTGGTGGAGACCACAGGGTAAGTGTGTGTGAAGTTGGATCAAGGTTTGGATGGGGGCGGCCATTGGGTTCGTGTGCTCTGTCCTGGGGAGTGGGGGTTGGGGAATGTTTCAGTTTTGGGACTGTTTGGGGGGGGGGCAACTGCTTTGGGGGGGCCATGGACCGTTGTTATTTGATTCGGACTATACGGAGTTGGAATGGGGACATTACCTAACTTGAAATGCCTAACGTGGAATGTCCGGGGGCTGCGGACTATGGTGAAACGTCACAAAGTGCATGCATACCTGGTACGCAGGGGGGTTCAGATTGCTATGCTCCAGGAGACCCATCTCACTAAAAAAGAGTGCGCTGCCTTGCAGAAAAGATGGCGGGGCCAGGTCTTTGGCACCACTTACTCAGCGTATGCCAGGGGGGTCTTGATCTGGGTGAGGGCGGGGATACCCTTTCAAGTGCTGAATCAAGTAGTAGATCCGGATGGCAGGTTTGTAGCGGTGGAGGTGAGGTTATATGGACGGGATGTGGTTTTCTGTTGTGTTTATGCACCGAACACTGACCAAGGCCGATACTTTGATAGCCTCTCGGGGTCCTTGGCCTCTTTCCTGGCGGGTCCGATAGTGCTAGGGGGGGACTTCAACTCAATCACGGATGTTGCTCTGGATAGGTCCCATCCCCCCCTAGTAGACTCTCCTGTGCGCAGGCTGGCCGCGCACAGGAAGGACTGGCAAGAACGATGGGGGTTGCTGGATGTCTGGAGGGAGAGGCACAGGGGAACCAGGGACTATTCCTTCTATTCCGCTCTCCATGATCTACATGTCAGGATCGATTCGGTGCTTTGCGGGGGATCCCTAGCCCCATTGATTACCCATGCGGAGTACCTGGCTAGGACTATATCCGATCATAACCCCCTATTGGTGCATATTCAGTGGCAGAGGGAGCGCTCAGTGATACCAACATGGCGGCTTCGGCCGGAGACGCTAGAGGATTCTGTGTTTGACGATGCGGTCCGGCAAGGCATTGATAGTTATTTCGGTGTGAATGAAGGCACGGCTTCGAGTAGATCTACTGAGTGGGATGCAATGAAAGTGGTGGTGAGAGGGGTGTGTTTGGGCAGGTTCTCGAATGCTCGTACGACTGTGCTGAATGACCTAATGAAAGCGGAGGAAACTTTGAGGGACTTGGAGCGCCGCAGGCCGGCTAGGCCAGGTTTACAGGCCCAGTTGTTGGAGGCGAAGGAAGTGGTAGCCGCGGAGACGGAACGTTTGAGATGTTATGACTATAGGCAGTACATTATCAGGGCACACGCAGAAAGGGACAAGGTGGGTACCCTCTTGGCCAGACTAGCTAACCCGGAACTTAGGGGATGCCCGATTCTCAGCATTAATAATGCGCAGGGAGAGATGGTGTACTCCCAGGCAGCTGTATTGGACCGCTTCAGGAGATATTATGAGGAACTGTACCGGAGTCAGCTGGGAGTGGGGGTTCAGGACATCGCGGAGTACCTTGGGGAGAGGCCGCTTCCGGTCCTGGACGAGGAAGACGCGAGGGAACTGGGTGGCCCGATCACGCTTACTGAAATTCGGGTGGCCATCAAACATATGGCCCGTAACAAGACGCCCGGGGTGGACGGACTGCCAATCGAGTTCTATCAACACTATGTGGACATCCTGGCGCCCAGGCTGCTGGTGGTGTACATGGAGGCCTTCGAGAAGGGGGCATTGCCTGGGTCCATGAGGGAGGCCTTGATAGTACCGCTCCTCAAGCCTGGCCGGGATGCCGCGGACGTGAGGTCTTATCGCCCGCTATCCATGCTGACGGTGGACTATAAGATCCTGAGCCGCATCCTAGCCACCAGACTGGCCCCGCATATGACGGGCCTGGTGCACAGGGACCAGGCCGGGTTTATACCCACGAGGAGCACGGCGATGAATATCCGCCGCCTGGTGGGAATAATGGACGCCATCTTGGATGAGGAGGGAGTGCCGGCGGTTCTGTCCGTGGACATCGAGAAGGCCTTCGATAGCTTGGAATGGCCTTTCCTGGATGGAGTGCTGGAGAGGTTTGGCATGGGCGACGGGTTTCGAAGGTGGACGAGGGTCTTATATACCTCGGCGACGGCGAGAGTACGATTGGGCGGCCTGGTGTCTGCGGCGTACCCGGTGAGCAGGGGAACACGACAGGGATGCTCTCTCTCCCCTCTGTTGTTTGCTCTGGCGATGGAACCCTTGGCGGTCCATGCGAGGTCAGGCGACCGATACGCGGGGATTGTGAGTGATGGGCTATGGCATTATATATCGCTCTATGCGGATGACTTGCTCCTGTACCTAGCTGACACCTCGGGGGCATTGGTTGGAGCGATAGATCTGTTGACTGAGTTCGGCCGGCTGTCGGGCCTTAAGGTCAATTGGGCGAAGACTTGCGTGTTTCCGCTGAGTGCGGGATCGCCAACCCCTAGCAGCGATCTGGGTGTGGTATGGGAACCCTCTTGCATCACCTACTTGGGTGTCCGTATTTACCACTCGGCTGCGGACCTTTTGGAGGGTAACATTGGCCGCTGTGTCCGGGCGCTGCGGGGCAGCTTGTCTTTCTGGTCGACCCTCCCGCTGACAGTCCTGGGCAGGATAGCACTGTTGAAAATGGTGGCGCTCCCCCGCTTCCTCTATTATTTCCGTACGCTGCCTACCTGGATTCCCCAGGCGGTGTTTAGGGAACTGCGGTCGTTGATAACTGGCTTTCTATGGGGGCATGGCCGCCGCAGAATAGCCCTGAGCACGCTACTTCGCCCCAAGTTGGAAGGGGGCATGGCCGTGCCCGACCTGGAGCTGTATTATCTAGCGGCGCAGTTGCAGGTCCTTATGCAGAACGTAGCCAGGGTGTTCCGGGGACCGGAGGAAGATCGGGATCGGGGAATACAGCGCCACGTGCTGTCCTACATCATCATGCAGCAGCGGCTCGAGTTACGGGCCCTCACCATGGAAGAGCGGACGCTCCGGCTGTGCTGGCAGAGGAGCCTTCGGAGAGCGAGGGCATCGCGGCCTTATGCCCCGGAGATCCCGCTCGGGATGTTGACGGCGTTGCCGCACGGAGGGGATTGGTCCCCGTTGTTGGATTGGGAGGAGGCAGGGTTGCAGGTGGTGGGCGACTTGTACATAGATGGGGCTTTGGCACCGTTCGAAGTGCTCCGGGACCAGTTCGGACTGCCTGAGGGGGGCTTCCTCCTACATGCGGCAGTTGTGGCTGCCGTACAAAAGCACTGGAAGGAGGGGCTCTTGGAACCCGCGACGACTATGGCGTGCCAATATGTGGTAATGGCGGCTGGCACATTCAAAGCTGTGACGTTCCTCCATAATAGGATGCTGAACGAAGGGCTGGAACCACTCCACGGGCTCAAAGCTAAATGGGAGGCGAGCGTTGGCCGGCCCATACCGGATACGGCATGGGGCCATATCCTGCGACGCACGTGGAAGGGCACCAGGAACGCGCGCTTTCAGCAGGTTCACTTCTATGTGCTCCATAGGGCCTATTTAACTCCTGAGAAACTACAGCGGTACTTTCGGGTGCCGGATGCCTGTTGCCCCAGGTGTTCGTCCCTAGGGGCGGACATGGACCACTTGTTTTGGGGGTGTCCACAACTGGGGACCTATTGGGCGGAGGTAGGGGAACTCCTGAATGAAGTGACTGACAGGGAGGTAGAATTCGACATGGCGGCGTGCCTATTGCTCTGGTTCCCGCATACTAAGCACACCAAGGTGACAAGTAAATTCATAGACCTGGGTCTGATATTGGCACAGAGGGAAATATCGTGGCACTGGAAGTCCAGGGGAGGTCCCTCACTGCGTAGGTGGAAGAATGAGTTGCTGCGGTGGTCTGACTGCGAGAGTGTGCTCCGGATGAAGCAAGCAGTAAAGTTGGGGAATGAGAAGGCACTGGATGCAGCGCGTGCATGGGAGTTAGTGGTACAGGCTTTGCGTGATTCTTTGGTTGAGGATGAGGAAGGCGAGAACTAAGCCGCTGGACACCGCGGGGCGAACACAGAAGTATGGTACTAAGCACTGTAGTGGACCCATCCAATTCGATAGGGCGAAGCACACACCTTAGCAGTTGCCAGGGGAGGGGGGGCCTTGGGGGGGTTGGTTGCAGGGGGTTTGGGGAGGGCCGGAAGCCATTGGAGGGTTGCTTGTTAGGGCCTTGGACCTATTGGGACGGTGGGCACAGAGTGGGGGGTAGGCCGGCTGGGTGGAACGGCCAGGTGCGAAGGCCCATATAGCCTAGGGCAGGCCCCGGCTCGAGCGATTTCATAGATTACCACGGAGATGGCTGACGGGTATGTTGTTGTGGGTGGGGGGGTAAAAGCAGATACACAATACGACCTTCCGCCAGGGTCCCAATGGGACGTACACTGTGATGTGTTCCTTTTGAGCGATGTAATATGCCGCCCGGCCTCCGGGATGCGGGCTGAATGGCTGTGTATGACTGTGATCTATCATTGGACGGGGGGAGCCCACAAGTGTACTGGCTGCTTAATTGTATCCTGTGGTTTATAACTCTGCAATAAAAATATAATTAAAAAAAAAAAATGTTTACCACATGAGTGGTTTGGGCCAAAATGCCCTCAAATGACACCTAACAGCACAAAATAAAAGTGCCCTTAAGAAAAATGACTCAAATTGAGCCCTGAAGAAGTCTGTTGTTATGGACGAAATGCGTTGGCTGTTATCACTGTAATATCTGACACGTTTAAGAATAAAAATAAAATGAAGAATTCACAACATTGTAGAATTTAAATTGGGACTTTCTTTTCTTGGTGTTAATATTGATTGTGGTGCACTTCTACTGTGGATTATCATATGTCTTTGACCAAAAGGTTGCATCTTGGCAGCAGGTACTTGTGGTGAGTGCACACAGATAGAAATCGAATTGTTGATATCCAGCGACATTGAAATACAGGAAAGGTGCTGCTCTCTGTGGTCCGCTGCTTTGTCTTCTTGGTGTTTTCGTTCAGTAAGTGCCTGCCTTTTCAGGAACGATGTAGTGGGTTGAACATGGGTGATAGGTTCTTCTCTGCTTTGATTTACTGCTGGATTAATTATTTTTTAAATGTTTAACATTTTACTTTGCTTACACACAATCAAAGAGGTCATTTTATTTTGCAATTACTGCTGGATTTCTTGGCATAATTGCTCAAGAAAATAATCTGCTGAACACCTAAAAGTTGATGTGAATGAAAAATGTTCAAACCCCCTAGAAAGCCATATAAATGTCTTCACTTGGCATCATAGTATGACTTACTTGTTAGCACCCAATTTATACTACCTAACTTATCAGGCACTTTAAATTTTTGCTGCAGCTCTTTTCTGTATTCCCAGTCTTCCTGCAGTCTCCTTCTTTTTAAGCTGTCTCTTCTCCTTCTTTCTTTCTGTTGGTCCATAAAATGTCAGTCTACGTCTTTGATTTCTCCTCATTTTGATTTTTCTTCTCAGCCTTTATCCGCTTCTTTATCATTTGAACATGGCATTCAATGGAATAGTGCATAAGAATCACACATCAGTCTAGTCTGCTTATTTCTCTCTCTGTTTCCTCTTAAGTTTGCAGATCCTTCTTGGTCCATTGCATTATATTTTGCTGTCTTTTACTCACTTTTTATTATTGTAAGGCTGGTGAACCAGAAGTGTGGTTGTTTAGAGTCCAAAGACATCAAGCTAGAGGTGATGTTCTCCCACACTTCCAGTCATGGCCTCTGCTCTTGAGGTAGCCAAGGGCTTCCTGTTAATATTGCTGTGTCTGGTAACTGCACCGCTGTGTTGCTTGACTCTCCATGACAACCTATTTGCCAAAACCTGACTCCCAAACCACTGCCTATTGCCCTATTCCTGGTGCTTTTCCCTGCTTCACTTGACCCACCTTACAAAAGGCATTTCACAGAGTGATCAATACATCTTCGATCAGTAATAAATTATTATTCAGTTTGCCAATGAATTGAGCATTTTTAAGTCTGTGAAATCAGTGAACGCGACAGCCCTGTCTGATGAAGTCCTTGTTCGAGGAGAGACTTAAAGTTCTGACTGTGTGTTTTGCTAATCGTAAACCATGACTGATAACCTGCCATTATATTCTTTACCGTCTCTGGAAGAAAGTCTCCAATTGTTTGTTTCATTGTCTACCTTTGTCTCTTTTCTTCACCCAGTTCCCAACAAATGGCAACAATCAAATCCACATCCCTACGCTGAGCGTTGATGGACTGTCCACTCCCGTGGTGTTGTCTCCTGGCCCGCAGAAGCCGTAAACGCACAGAGGAACCTCATCTGCAGCTCCTATCTCTCTCTTGCTGTCCCTTCGGAACGACAGCAGGGCCAGCAGCGGCCGAGCTGGGCCGTCCACGGTCTCTCCTCTGCCAGAAGGGACCAGCGTCCCAGGGCTGAGAAGAACGCAGCATCTTAGTCCTATGATGTTTTGAAAGCTCCTCACCAAGGAGGGCAGCATATTTCTTGCCGTGCAGAGTTCCAGCGAGACCGGCCTGAAGACGTCCGCCCAGTCATGGAATGGTTTCTGGTGGAAGCTGGGCAAAGGCATTTTCTTTCCGAACGTGGTCTGCAAAGAAGATTGGGATAGAAAAGGGAAGCAAATCCTTGTTGACAAAACGAACAAGAGGTGGAATAGAGTGGTCATATTGTGAATTGTGGTACGCTATCAGAAATAGCATTCTGCGGCCGCCCTTTGTTTCTGAAGTTTTATTTCTTTGAACGATCAGAGCCACGGGGATAGGCATTTAAATTCTGGGGTGGGCCTCCCTAGACCTGGATCATGGTGATCAACAGCTGAGAGTGGTTTTTCAAGATTCAAGCTGTGTGGGGGTCTCTTTTGCACACCTCGGCCCCACCTGCTCTTCTCCACTTCCGAAGTTTCCGGAGTTTATTTTTTTTAGAGGAGAGTTGTTTTTAAAAAGAAGGGTTTATTGGGGTTGAGGTGGCACCCTGACCAGGTGGAGACTGAAACATGCGCGTGCCAGTATGAAAGTCCACAGAACCTTAGTCTTCATTTAGATTTTTAAGATAATTTTTGAAAGAAAAGAATATAAAAGCTTTCTTGTTGTTGAATCCAACTAAGCCCAACGAGCAAGGCAGAAAGTTTTTTTTCATCAATGTTTTGGAACTAAGGAAAAGAGCCATGCCCACCATTTTTACTGAATCTGTTTTAATCCACTTTGCTTTGCTCTACATTGCGTACAATGATTAAGACATTCTTCTCTGTTTGTTTACTGCTGTGTGTTTGCAATGTGACCTCTTACCGATGCGTGTGTCTGTTTTCTGAGGATGTGTTTGCATTGGCAGAATACTGTAACGTTATTAGTTAAATATGGCCTGAAGCAGTCTTTTGGGTTCCTTATGCTGCATCAGCTGAGTACTAGCTCATATCTAACCTCTTTTGGCCTTGCTCTCTTTAGTGACTCCACAATTTTCTCCAACCTTGACCAATCCCAATCCTCCTAATTCTTGGGTGAGTCGCAATGCCCATTTACCGGGTTCAGAAGTGTGGTCATCCGTGCAGCGGCCTTTCATCACAACTCACCCAGGACTATAATGAAATCCTTGCAAGTCGTGTAACTGCTCAAATCTTCACAATGAAGCCAAGTTCTGCAGTTTGATCAGTGCCCTACTCACTTTTAAAGCTATGACTTCCAGGTAAACCGTACTGCGATTGGCCTCCCCTTTTCTTGTTTTTACACCGCAATATCTCATGAAAGTTGTGCATGCAGTTATTTTGTTCAGCAAGGGTCGCCTGCAAGGTAGACCTTACGGGATGTAATAGCAGTTAGAATTCTAGCATCAGAAATGTGCTATCAACATTTCTTCAGTTGTGATGCATGCTAGACCACATGCAAATCAACTGCAATTTTACTCACTGAGAAAAGAAGTGTGTTTTGAGGGCAGTGTCATTAGCACAGAGAAGCTGTGAGATGCCTTTAATCCTTCAATCCGTTCAGATGAGGCACCGGAAGAAGTACCTTAAACCATATTGGTATAAGGAAGGATGTAGGTGGTAAAGCCAAACCCAGGAAGCATGCCTTGCAGTACCATCTGCATCCTATACATCATATACATCATTCTTTTAACAATAAAATGCAGACCGTCTCCCAGGGCTTTAATTCTAGAATGCTTTTGTGAAACATCTCTGTCAAATGATATCTATTTAGTAAGATGATTTTGCCATCAGGGAGGAGTATTTTGGGGTTTTAATGAGTGTCCAATGAGGGACATTTTGATCTTGCACATTGATGGATATTTGTCCTTGCTAAAGAGAAGCATTATTTTTGGTTTCTAATGATGGTACTTTTTTCTGGGATGGATATGCAACTCCATGCCCTTTCATTATCTATTTTTGTTTCTAAAAATGTAGCACAACGTAAATCAAAAAAGACTGTGTCACATGCGTACGTGCTTTTGCATGTACACGCACGCACGCGCACTCACACATACACACACACTCCTAAATCTGCCTGAGTTTTATGCTTCGCATATCCTCGTGTGCTATCTTTTCAGCGCTTGTGCTGCTGCTAGCAGATATTAGCCGCACCAGTCTTTCTTCTCCTTCTCAAATGTGTCCTGAGAGGGTATATTATAATTGAGTAGACATGTAAGGCAAGCGTCTGCTACAGGATCCCTGTCCAGGCCTGGTTACAAAAGACTTACTTCCTGGTACCCACGTGTGTTGTTACCATTTCATGCTTGAATGGCATGTTACTGGCGCTGAAATGTTTATGGGTGTCACCTTGAGTGTAGAAGCGCCCGCTTGTACCCATGCATTATGTAAATAACTGGGCAGGACCAGAATGCACTTTTTCCTGATGAGCTGACAGAAGGTGCTGCTCTTCGTATTCTGAAGCATACGGAAAAGCATGAACGACTGAGTGCCAGTCCAGGTTTTGCACAGATCGTCTCTCTTTGTGATCATGACCAGAGCGATGCATCAGTTATAGTCTGTTGAGATCTCTCTGCAGCGTTCATCCCTCTGGAACACTTTTGTTATCCGTGAACGCTCTCAGACGGTGTGCACATTTGATCATTGCAATGAAATACCTTCTCATTGACCACTTTTCCTCGCGATAGCTAGAGTTGTGTTGGATTCTACAACTGTTACGTGCAGCGAATACAAGGGTTCATGCAGTCCCCATTTTTTATTGTTCAACTGCATGACCTTCGTAAGTTGGAGGTGGAATTGCAGTTTGTTGCAGACCATGCAAGGTGATTTTTGGATGAACAATTCTTTAACAAAGGTACAGATCATCTCGAGGCTTTCCCCGTCAAAATTCAGTCTTGGAGCAAACAGTAGCGTACATGACTCAATGGTTAGAAAATGAAGGTATTTACATAAATAGTTTATTTTTTCAGGTCGACAGAGTTAGAAGTGATAGTTTCCACAGCTTGTCAGTGGATGGAAGTTCAGCTAAATGAAGGGATTGGAAGACGTACCCTATTTTCAAAATTTTCTGAGGAGCCTCAACTCCATAAAGACCAGGAACGACTGATCCACCGTCGCATGTGCCATTATTGTCTCACAGTTGGATTCCTACAGTCTACTGCCCAAGGGCACTGCAAACAAATCAGTTCCTCACCTCTCACCCGGCGTGCACCTTCCACTACACCCAAATCTAATTCTTCATACCAGAAACCAAGCGTTGCTTCATGAGCTGCATATACTTCCTACGTACACCTTCCAAATTGTGGCTCACAGAAGGAGAGTCCAAGACATCTCTGAAATAGATCCTGTTCTAAATGAGATTCATGATTGATATTCTGTATATTTACCATCTCCAGCGTGTCAGTCCTCCACGTGTCTTTAGTCGTATCTGTTTTGACAACGCTTCAATGCCCATTTGGTTTAGAGTGTCCTACAAATTCAAATTGGTGAATTTTTTCAAAAAAAGGAACACAAACAAAGCTGCATGTCCATTAGTTAGGTAATCAGTTTTTTTTAGCCTTCTTCCCTTCTCAGCAGTCACATGAGCGGATTTTATTTCATCTCTTTCTTCATGAGCTTTCTGCGTAAGTACTAAAACTTTATAAAGCAAGGGACAGTCAGAAAATAAGTTTTCTTGAGAACTTCCTTTACTCTCTTTTAAGTTTGTAGATCCAGTCAATTTATCCAGTTTGCTTCATAACATCGGATCTCTTGTCTCCATGTTGCTGCGTAAAAAAACCCATAAAACATCTATTATGTAGATTAGCAACAAGGTGATAATGTTGCCCCATGTTTCGTTTCCAGTGGGGTGATCAGTATTGATACGTGTGGTTGTGGGACCCTGCATCCAAATGGTGGGTTCGGTTCCATTTTGCTTCTTGTTTTCTTTTGAACCCATTGACATGACCATAGAAAGGAGAATGTCAAGGTTGCACCTGCTGCAAAGACTGGGAAAGGGAGCAACATAGTTGTGGCCAAGAATAATAGAAAAGCAATCAACAGATCACATCTATAAGGTTCTCTCACAGCAGTGAAGTGTGATAATCTTAAATCTGTTCCTTTTTTAATAGGAAAATGGTAAACTTATTTTAGTCCAGCCCAACTTTTACACGTGACACCGTTCTAGTGTCACATTCATAGACCTTAGCCAGGGCTTAAGAAGTTATTTTGGGAATCTGAAAAGGGGTGCCTCTTCATTTTCTTGTTTAAGCACCAGGGCAGGTTAACTGAGTCAAGGCAAGAGTATTCCTTTTAAAATAACTCTACCCAGATCTGAGATGAGGGAGAAGCAGAATGAAATGAGGACTGCAGACTCAACCACATCTTTCCAAGGGTGATCCTTGACTGCTTCCAGGGCATTATTCCGTCTCAAAGTTGAAGCTTCCGCTGCCAGTGCAGTAAATTGCAGGGTCTTTCAAGCTTTTGAAGAATTCCGCACCAGTACCTTTAGGTAACTTTTTCACCAGACACCATCCATCAGCTAAATTTTCCTTCCCCGAAAAGTTCCCACTATAAAATTATAGACCCTCCATCGGCCACAAGCCTGGGTGGAAGGAGTCTGCAATATCCGTCGCGTTTGAGGAACTTCTTTACCCTCCCACCATCTTTGATGCTTTCACACCACTTTCTCAATATATATTCCTCGGGATTACATACCTTGCTAGCTCATTTCATCAAAGATCACTTTCTGTGAAGATTTGCCTTTTGGGGGCATGTTTGAGTGAAACATGTTTGCAAGAAATTCTCGTAGGGACCAAAGGAATAACCTAATACAGAACCAACAATTGATGAAAGTTAAGGTTCACTGTTCCTGTTCTTGTTTTTTTTTTTTACACATGTATAACACTTTCAGTAGTCTAGATGGTTCTGGTGAACTTAATTGACAATGGTTGTTTCAGCGATAGCCATTGGTGTAAAGCCAAGATAGCTGCCAAAAGTATCCTAACAAAATTACTACAAATATGCTTCAGAAGGCCGGGCAGTACCATTTTTAACGATACATTTTTTTAATTGTGTGATTCGAAGTTGACATTATTATGTTTGGTTACATTCGAGGACTGTGTTTCCTGGACCTTTTCTTCCTCATTCATATTGACACATTTGAATGTGCATTTTCTTGGACTTTGGTTTAAATGTAGATGTTTCAAGGAATACCAGACCAGGCCCCCGTGTCTTGTTTGTGACAAAAAAAGGGAACTTTGAATATCATGACATTATATTCAGCATATTCCTGCTGTTTGCTATCAAATGACCCTGGGAGGTGAAGAACCCTTGTACATGCTCCTTCAAGAACCACGAATGACAAGGAATGCAGAGCGGCCCCACTCCGGAATCCTGACAATCATCAGCCCATGTGTTGCAATTACTTCTTGCCAAAGTTTACCTAAAGGGAAAAAAAGTGTCATCAAATAATGAACTTAAGAACTTGAGTGAATTGCAATCCTGAACTTTTTTGGCTGCCTCTTACAAACAAACTGCTTTTGTTTTGCTTTTTGTTGGTGTTGGAAAGGAGGCGATTTCCCTACTTTTGTAAAAAGTTTCTCTAGCCTAAAAAAGACAACTGTAAGCCAGTGTAACCACATTGCTTACATTACAAAGTCAGATGCGGCTATCTCCATCTCCCAAACCAACTTAGTTGTGCGACATTTACTGGACCACATGCTATTTTCTGACAGCCAATCCCTGTGGGAAAGGAACTGTTGTCTTCTGTGTATACAGGGCTTACTTCAAGGGCTACTAAATACCTTACATTAAGAGACTTTCGAGGTCCCATAGAGTTGGATGAGAGGCCTTTCATCATGAGGACTGCAGGCCATGGACTGTTTGTGTGAATACCGGTGGGTGCTCCAAGTGGAATGCCGCTCCAGTGGAAGTTTTGAGGTGTTATTGGCACCACCACCCCAGATCTGGAAGCACCTGTTGCATGCTCGCCAAAGGGGACTAAGATTTCCATGGGCGCATTGATTAGTCTCCTTCTGAGCCCGCTTGGTGGTTGTCCTTGAGGACACCAGTGAGTATTGGATGGAATACTGTGCTGTAGTGGTGCCACCGTTTCCTGGAAGAGTACTTTCTGTTAGCAGGCAGCATGATGTTATGGGTGCCTTCGCACAATCTAGACGTGCAAACAGAAAAGGATGTGAGTTGGAAATTGTCTGTGGGGTCACTTTCCATTGTCCATCACACTGCCACTCCCAGCACTGAAAGCATCCCCCAGGTTCATAAAAGGCACAGAACATCTCTTATAGTTAACATATACTGAGCACTACTACACCCCTGAGATCTGCGTGAGCTCGAGGAGGTCTCTTACCTAACAGTGGTATCAAACACATCCCTTCATAGCGCCATGAAACCGCCTGGTGTAAGCGCGCTCTATGAATAATTTTAACATAACATAACTTCACGTAAGAGGAGACAGGCGCTATCTCTCATCTGACAGCCATGACCACCAATAGAGCTTGCAATGAACGCCCTCAGGACACTCTCTTTCACCCAGAGCACACTGTTGACTGCTGGGCATGCCACGAATGCCCAGGAGGCAGCAGGCTTCGCTTGTTTTTTAGGCATTTCCAGTGCTCAGCACAGAGAGTACTCAAAGGAGGCAGTGTTTCTTTCACCCGCCAACATCCACAACACTTGATCAGCAGACATTTTCATTCCATGCCCAGTGCCAGGTTGTCACTCGCGTGCCCAGCAGACATTCCAATTCCAACCCCAGTGCAAGGGTCAGTCGCGTTCTCAGCAGATATTTCCATTCCCCTCCACCTCCCAGTGCCAGGCTGTCACTCACGCTCTCAGCAGACATTTCCATTTCATTCCCGATGCTCGTATCACTCGTGCTCCCAGCAGAATTTCTCATTCTATCACTAGTGTCACTCGCACTCTCAGCAGACATTTCAATTCCATCCCTAGTTCTTGTATCATTCGCGCTATCAGCAGACAATTCCAATCCCCCCCAGTGCCAGACTGTCATTCGTGCTCTCAGCAGACATTTCCATTCCATCCTCAGTGTCACTTGCGCTCTCAGCAGACATATCCATTCCATCCTCAGTGCCAGTTTCATTCGCGCTCTCAGCAGACCTTCCGTTGGGTGATCTACCAACAAGAGATACTAAAATGGATTGAAAGGCACGAGGACAGCAGAGAAACTCTATGAACTCACAGGTGGGAACACAATCTACACCAGACCGTATCTGCCCCTGAGCGAGAACACTTACCTAGTTTTATCCTTAAAATAGCAGCAGCACCTAAGTAGTTCTGGGATATATGATATTTGTGGGGTAGACCTAATACAAAGGTGGGAGTGGGTGGTTCCATTGTGCTTTCCCCAGTAAGACTGGAAGACATGAACGCAACCGATGGGTCAGTCAGCTTTTTATCAAGCGTCCTTCTGAAAATTGGGCCCCCAGAATCGCTCCTACTCGAAGCAAGGCTTGCCTTGAGGGAAAATGACATACCTGTATGTTCCAAAGATGATAATGAGATTAGTGTGTCATATCAGTGTTTCAAATGGTCATTAATCCTTCATTGCATTTGTTTACTCATCATGGATTAGGTTACCTGCTGCCAAACTACTGAATGTCCTTACAGATCTTCTCCCACCACTTGAATAAGCCCCTTGTGTCTGGAGATGGTCAACACAAGAACAATTGGGCTACTGATGTGTGTGTCTAAAGTCACTTTTCATGATCAGTCCTCACAATGGCAGTTTAACATTTTCTTGCTGGGGTCTCCAGTGCTTGTTACCATGGTGACCTGTGACTTTTCAATTCAAAGTGGAAATATTGACATGCCAAAGTCTGTTTCTCCACCCTAACTCCTGATTTCAGTATAAAAATGAGCGTTACAATGCCTTGAGTGGCTGAAGTCCCTTTTCTAAACAGAAACTGTCTTAGGTAGTCAAACAGTCGATGCTACATTGGTCCGCAATCTATGCACCGAAGATCATTGTTGGCTCCGGCTGCTGTCAGATATTTCTTCTTCACGTGTTTAACCTTGACTTGGATAGTCAAACCTGCCAAACTCTTATGTGCCAGGAGTCCCTTCCACAAAATGAAGTCTAAACTTGAGTAATTTAATACCCCAGCAATGAAAGGGGTTATAAGATGACCCACTTCTCCCTAGTTGAACTTTGGTGTGGGTACATCAGCTTTGATGTGAATTCTGCAACATCCATGCTCTTTTGGCTGTAATTGTAACCCTTTTCACATTTCAGTTTTGATGACTCACCTGTGAATGGAAGTGTTGGCACGTTGAGCTTTCTCCACCGAATTATTATATCCTTGTGTTGCTTTAAAAGATGTTCTTAGAGTTTCCATACCTGGATGTCTCCAGATTAGGCTAATCTCATGTTTATCACTCTGTCTTAACCCAACTCTTTTTTTTTCAACTGGTGTGAAAGCCAAGTCTGACTTGCTTTTGTATCATTCACCTTGGTTGTGTTTGCTACTGGCGGAATGTTTGACTAGAAGCGTCATCGACAAATGGGGCTGACTAATTCTGTTTTCTCACCCAATGCTCTTGGAGTTGGAAAAGTATTTTCTGAAAACCCTCATTCTAGTTCTACAAGTGCAAGTTTCTGTTAAAATCCTGCCTAAAAGAGAAAAAGCCAGGCACCACAACTTGGAGATTGTAAAAGAACTGTGAAGAAGAGACCAGGCAAAGTTCTAAGAGGTCAGCAGTCATCAACCTAATAAGGGCTTTTTTTGCTACAGAAAAGGGCTGGCATCTTGAAGAGACACTGGACATACCCAATTCCTCCTACCTTTTAAATCTTGTTTACTATTTTTTGGGTCAAGAGTCATTCCGTAAACATTTTCCTACATTTTTGTCCATAAGTTTAAAGACCGAACCCTTCATTGTGAGAAAAAGACAATTATAATTCTCTAATTGATTTTTTTGTGCCAAATGTTTGGATTGAATCCTGTGGGTTGTAAGTTTTGAAAAACAGTTCTATTTTTACTGACTGCATTTAAACTGTCTGAAGATGTATTTATTTCAAGCCCGTTCATATTTTAATGAACCATTTGCTGTTCTTTAAAGGCAGAGAGGCAGTGGGTAAAGTTACCTACTTTATTCAGTGGAGATTCGGCCAACCTCTGTTGACCGCAGTCCCTTCCACCGACACAAACATTGTGTAACTTGTTTTAAATCCGATGTGAATAATGTCAAGTAGTCTTATAAAAGTTTCTAAACTTTTTGAGAGATTGGAGCACTTAGCCCATGTGGTTGTTTTAAGTCACATCATGTACCTGTTCTATGTCGCATCATCGAGGAGCGGTACTTCAGCAATAAGACAAGCGGCTGGTAGTGTTCCGAGATGGGGATTGGCCGGGTAGGCTAGGATGATGGAATCAAATAGCCTGAGATGGAAATTCCAGCATGTTCTTTCTGAAAGTGAACCACCAACACTGTAAGGTTTCTGGCCCCCGCCCCATAAGACCTTAAGTCCAAGAGTCTTCTAGCCATGACAAACACTGCGTATATTTCCATGCTGAAAATGAAAACCTGTGGATTCAGAAACAGTCTGGGATCTGAATGTGCACTGTGAATGGCAGTCTGTCCTCAGCAGTAGGAAAACTGCAATCCCAGTTTGGCAGAGTGGGATACAGCCTTTGTCTTGCTACGGTGGAGAGGAGATCTATGTATGTTGCAGCAGGACTCCTTCCTGCTGTAGGACACTTGCAGAATCCAATAGCCTGCACACATCCTGCAAAAGCAATTATTGGTAAAAGCTTCAGTGTATGTTCTTCTTGACCCTCCTTGCATTTGGCCAATCACAGTCTGCATATCAGCCTGCCTCTTTCAGGCAATAGCAAGTACTGGTTTGAATGGAGGCCACGTGCAGGCCTTTGCCCACAGTCCAAGGCAAATGAAAGAATGCTGCACAGATATGTAGATTGGTCATATGAAAGCAATAGCCTCATGCGAAATATGCAGACGGGAATTTCCCATCATACACTTGGGCTGTGACTTTGATGTTGAGCAGTAGTATTGTGGCGGGTGTTCTGATTCTCCTTAATCGTAGCTTCTTCAGGAAGCTCAGGCACATCAGGGATATTGAAACCTTGAATGAAATGGATGAAACATAGTCTTTTTCATTAACCTGTTGCATGCCACATTGCTACCCTGATGTCTCGCCAAGGACATTCACCTTAAGAGATGGTTAAGCTCCCCGGTGAATTTCAGCATTGTTTTGAATTCTGTTTTTTGATTAGCCATACTGCGGTAATTGCTGGGCTATGTGAAAATGGTATTGTTGACTTGTTGTGAATTTGTACTGATTGTTAAATACCCTTTCGTTTGACTCAAAGAGTAAGGAGTTTGGAGCAAAACCCCAGTAAATGGATCAAAATGTTTCTTTTTTACCGAGTTGAATTCTACCTGATCATGTCAAGGTTAATATTCTTTTTGATGTTCAATTTGCACCTGGCCATACTGCAGAATATATTTTTACCTTACATATGTGCAGGCCGATAAAGATTCCGGCACTGTTAGACCCGTTAAAACTCTGCCAGGGAGGAGGATTTCAACTTTCACAAACTAGGCTCTTTGGATCTCAGTTAGAATTGGGTGGCAATTGATGATTCTCGGCTTTCACAAGGAAATGCTAAATATCAGAAATCAGCAAAGGAATTTCCAGCACCATAAGAGTAGTATGGGGAATGAAATTCCACTGGTATGTTCCACTTCTCATCTAACAGTTTCTCTAGGAATTGTTTGGTTTTCAGTTACTGCCCAACTCTAAATAATGCAGATTTTTAATGGATTTGACCACTATTATCAGAGGAGAAAGACAATAATGTCTTGGTATCCCAGGTACCAGTTGCAGTGTTTGGGACACTGCTCTTTCATTTCTATGCATCTTCATTAAACAAATCTGTAATTGCTTGGTGCTTGGGAAACTTTTTCTATATGTGATGTTTCTGAAAAGTGGGCTAATGGTGAGAAAACTGGGGGTAATTCGTAAGGAAATGTAATTTTATTTAAAGCTTAGTCACAGTGAAGATTCAAGACAAAAATCAACATGCGCTTCTTGACCAGTGTAAAAAGTTGTACTTGTCATGTTGCATGTGGGCTTGATGACTGTATGTGTTGGTAATAGTCAGAACAAGCCTAAGTTTTATGGTGGAGGAATTCTTGCTTTTTTGTAAAGTCGATTATTACCACTACTACTCGGAGGTCTTATTGGAGCATATCATTTAATTTTAAACAAACAGTTCTCACACACTCAAGACATGAAAGGTCTGTGGAGCACGTCAAAGAAATTTGAGGTCTGCACATTTTCACAGTTTTCTGTATGTGTCTCTTGCTCAGGCTGTGGCAAGGAGTGTCGGTGGACTGGACAATTAGCATTCCGTCACGATACTGAGCTGGGGCTTTCTGAACCAATACCGATTTTTCAAATGAAAAAAGCTTACTAATTTTTGCTTGTTAGAGACTCTCCATTGGTAGAGGATGTTTTATGTTTCCTAGCCTCTTAAGTTGTACAGGATTGTTCATTTTTAGACCATTTCTGATAGAATGAATTTTCTTGAATTTGAGGTAATTTTACTTTCATTTTAAAGCTCTTACGTTTTAGAGGAGCTTTTACTTTTAGAGTGTTTTAATTAGGAGCCTCTTTAGCTAAACTCCTATGATTTCAATAAACCTTGACATTGTAGAGAAGCTGTTACTTTTTAGAATTTTGAAAATCTTGTATTTTGTGGAACGTTAGGTTTAGTAAAGCACTCTATAGAAGTTCAAGGATTTTGAGAAGTTGTTACTTTGTAATGAAGCTCTCTTATGTTTAAGAGAAGCTCTTATGTTTAAGAGAAGCTCTTATGTTTTAGAGAAGCTCTTATGTTTTAGAGAAACTCTTATGTTTTAGAGAAGCTCTTAGCTCTTACCTTTTTAGAGAAGCTCTTAGCTTTTTAGAGAAGCACTTAGCTTTTTAGAGAAGCTCTTATGTTTTAGAGTAGCTCTTATATTTTAGAGTGTATCTCATATTTAGTCAATGTTTTAGAGCTCTTTAAGAGAATCTCCTTCAATTCAGAGACTCTCTGACATGTTGGACATTTAAAATTTCAGAGAATCTATTTGCTGAGAATCTCTTACTGTTAAGAGTATTTCTTGAAAGAGAACCTCTTTTTGGACTAGCTCTTTCACTTAATATAGAACTGCATGGCTTTTAAGTAAGCCTGTTATTTTTAGAGACAGTTGTGATATTGAGAAGTTGCAATATATAGAAACAATATTGTAGATGGGTTGTAACTCTTGGCCTGTCCCATAGCACTGGGACAAAGCATGGCTGTTACAGTTCATGTAATGCGTTGAAAAGCACATGGCTACGAGTGAAGCATGATCCACTTTAAGAAGCACATAATTGCAGGGGAAACCTAAAACTGTTAGGGAATCCAGCAGTGCCTGGTAGGCAATTACAAAAGTAATTTTAATCTGTTAACTCCCATGGAATCCATCTCTGCTATTAGATCCTAGAATTGCTAATCAGTTGCATCACTGCCCAAGTGGTTATGGAAGTCTTTGGCTTGTAGAGAACAATTACTGCTATGTAGGTCTATTTTGTATTTGTAGGTCTATAAAGGCTTATGAAACCCATGCCATGTAGGAAACTTCCCAGACTGCTATCAAACCTCCTTCTTTTCACAGATTCGGATTATTGCTATTGAAGCCCCTTAGCCTGCGAAACGTAAGGTGTAGATATTACGATTATTGAAGGAAGCATATTGGCTGCTATTACAAGCCATTCCTGAGGTATTTTCCTCTTGTGAATCTTGGATTTGACTCTTGCAAAAGTGCTGTCCATTAAGGCAAGCGTGGGGCTTCCAGCATGGCCTGCTGTGTGTCCAAAAACCTGTTTAGTTAACAAATGTGCATGTCCCTTAATGAGAATTTCACAGGTGTGGTTGGCACCCTAAACATCTTATATTAGTCCTATCAAAGCATTTTGTTAGATGCAGTGTAATCCATTAGTTTTACTCACATTTCAGTAGTTTTTGCAGTCTGGCACTTGCTCAGCCAGTGCTGTAAACCTTCATACAAGTAATGTTATGTTGTTTTCCCTTCTTCAAAGAATGGTACTCCTTTTGGTTGGGGCTCTTTACATTTTTCATTGGCGGAGAGTTTCAGCTTCTTCGTTGTGTGAACCACACCCGTGAACTCATGTATAGAACATGTACATGATTGCAGAATCCTATTCCTTTTGTAGAGAATTTGACTTTCAAAAAATGTTTATGTTCCTTTACAGAAGGACCCAGCTAGGCCAGCAAATCCAACTTTTAGGTCAATCTATGTCTTTTAGAAGGCACAGGACATTCAGTGACCACCATTTAGGGTCACCAACATTTCCTTGTTAGCCCCATGTATTTGGGACAAAACTGAAATCATCACCCATAGAGTCTCTTCAATTGTTATGTTTTTAAGGAGGTGTGTGGGGCAGAAAAGTTTCACTCCGCAGTGTTTATGCTACTTAAATCAAGGATCTGGCGTGACCGAGAGGTTCCATGTCCCCTGTGGGGACATGCATTTCCATGGGCCAGCATTCAGCCGTATTGAGGCTGCTTTCTCGAAAGTGAAGGGAGCTGTCCTCGCCTAGTCTCTCTTTGCACAGAATTTCTTTATGAGCCAAACTATCTGCAATGTATGTGTTTCTTTCTTACAGTCAGGGGAGTTGGTTTCAAACTTTTTAATTTTATTGACAAAATGAATAGATATATGTGCAAATAATTTAAATGTATATATTGTTGTGAGCTATTGTTGCACAAAGATTTTATACGAAAATATATCTATATTGTAACTCAATGTGTGGGCTACTCATTTCTGGTGTTTGTGCTGTTTTTAGAAATGTATCTGTAAAGATCCGCAAAGTCATATGTTGGGTAAAAGTAGATCTATTCTTTACTTGGCACCTCCGGCTCACTCTTCCAGTTTCCCATATTCAATTCCCCTGGCTTCTAGGGAACACATTTAATTCCCTGGTTCCGAGTTCCAAATTATCTAGAAGCATTCCAGCAACTCTACACACCTCTCCCCTTTACATACATAACAATATTGCTAATACAGAAAGAAACCATATGAGCAAGTGTTACAAAGTTGTATCAATACAATAACATCTTTATATTAAAATATATACATCAGATTTAAAAAAAAAATCCAACAAGGAATACCCCAGGAAGAAATGGGGAAGATAACTTCACCCTTCATGCACATTATCCAGAACACCTTGTGGACATTTGCACACATTCCCCACAGATACGGCCACCAAAATTAGAACACTCTTCACCTCTTTTACTTGAATGGCTTTGGAGTATTTGCTCTCCCCCTTCTAGACAAAGCCACCTCTTTTGACCACCACCAAGTCCCCTGTCTTTATATCAGAAGTCTGGACGCCTCTCCTAGTATTATAATATTCCTTGGCCCTACGTTGTCTTTCTGCCACCCTTCCCATCCTCGTCGCCAGTTGTGCGAAGATCCACAAAGTCATATGTTGGGTAAAAGTAGATTTGTTCCTTACCCGGAACCTCCAGCTTACTCTTCCAGTGTCCCAGCTTCAGCTTCCCTCGCTTCAAGGGAACACATTCCATTCCCTGGTCACAAGTTCCATATTATCTAAAAGCATTCCAGCAACTCTACAGTATCCATGTTTTAAGAACTTGTGAAGGCATTTCTTGATTATTTTCCAAGTGAAGATAAGAGGATGTAGCCAAAAACTCTACTAGGATAAATCTGTCATTGAACCATCCACCCACATTATTTTATATATTGAATCTTACAAGAGTATACATTTCCAGGAATGCTGCCATGAGTTAACCTAATGGTCAAATGTTCTCATTCATGAATTTTGTAAAGAATGGCTTGAATTTCTATTTGATTTGAATGTTAACATTGTGTTACGTGGAGTGTTCCAGCAAAGTGGGCCCTGTGCAGATAGGTGGCGTTGCCCAGGTTGTGTCCTTAAATTTAGCTGGATTACTTGGACGATGCACTACTAGTCATGTTGCCTTTGGGAATGTGCCGGGGAAGTCCTAAGGCTACTGTCTTCACGGCCAGCGTGGTATAGAAATAAAGTCTTAATCTAGACATTCCTCAGGTTTGGCACTTCGTGGGGCTTGTCTAAGGTGGATTGTGTTCAGTAACCAACCACCAAAAGCACTCTGCTGGCATTGTACATTTTTTTACAATTTTTACCTGGCCATGTTGGGAGGTGAGAGGTAGGTATGGGTGATATTTTCTTCTTCAGCCCAAACAATAAATGAAGTTACTACATGTTTGGCTCCTTCTCAGCATTAGATGATTCATAGTCACATACTTTACTCAGTCCCCTTCATCAATTTCCAATTCACTGGTATTGCTAAATACTAGCAAACTGTATTAATAGCCCTTGAGGCAAGCACTGTCTATTTTATAGCTTAATCGCCATATTGTAAACCGGCTAAACGTAATCCAGTGAGGTTAACATGCGATGAATTCCACTTCACCTAGAGACTATCGGTTTTCTGTTGAAATTCCTATGTGATGATGATCTGGTGCTGAGCTCTGCCCTTCATTACTTAAGAACAGAAGTAAACCGCAAGTATAAATGCATTTCCCTAGGTAGAGTATTCCGCAGCCAGATACACCCTGAGATTGCATGGATGTTTGTTTCCGGGTACCTGGACCAGGGAACATTCATCTTTCTTTCTGGCTAAACAGACTTTGAAGGAGAAAGTCCATCAGGCCCTGCTTCACATGTGGGCTCCAAAACATCTATACATACATCCACCAAGGAATGCCTCTATTGTTTACATCCTCATCATGTCCCTGAACAATCTGATAGATCTTCTCTTTAAAGTTCTCAGGGGCTGAACGAGAAATGTAGTCTTTACCTTTATGGATGCCACCTGTAAGAGTACCTTATCTTAGGGGATGATTTGGTGAGGAGCACCCCCCTAGTTGCTCCCACGTTGTAGGCACGGAAGCTAGAGCATGTGATCTTTCCATACTTGGACATTTGAAACTAAAAAGTACAATGTATGTACATAAATGGTTGCTACACAGTAAATATCATCTTGCTCTTTAACCTCTTCGCTGCTGATGACGAGCTGAGCTCGTCATCAGCTACGGTGGTCGTGTGCTGATGACGAGCTAAGCTCGTCATGTAACTCGGCTTTTTGAAATTTGCCGCAGACAGCGGGAAAATCCGCCGCAGCGATGCGGTTAATTCTACCTCATAAACACTCTCAAGTGTTGTGACGGGTGTCAGCCCACATTCATACAACAACGTAGTTGTTAGTGAGGTGTGACTTTCATGCCTGAATCACTGTCTAGAACTAGGAGTGGGCGGAATTTGTGTATTCCCGTTACGCAAAGCCCCGTGAAACAGTAAAAAAATCTCCGCGAGCATGCAAATGTTCCGCGGAATTGCTTGTTCCACGTGTTCGCAATGCTTTTTTCGTGTTTGCGAACGCTTTTTGCGTGCTCTGGGAGAAATACCTCGCAAACACGCATTCTGAAAGCGTGAACACGTAAAAAATTCTGCAAATTCCGTGAGCAAAACGGAATTTAACACCCAGGCCTACTGAGAACCCCTTACCCACATCTAAAACGAAAATGAAAGTGACCAGGCCTTTGTGGACGAGCTTCTCTTCATTGAGATCCACAGTTTCTTGGCCACCTCCCACCTGTTTAACAACGTAATTGACCATGGTCTGGTTGATATCATACAAAATAGAAAGAGCTGCAGCAGGATAAATTCAAAAGCATAAGTATTTACCTTTCAATTGTTAGTGGTGAGGATATGATAAACAAAACACAGAAAACGATATCCAGGTTGCAAGAAATTTGTTTGAAGTATTATAGTAGGATCATCATAATCTTCACCGGTAACAATTGAAAGGCTAATACCGGTTGACTTATGCTTTTGAATTTATCCTGCTAGATCTCTTTGGGCCTCATTTATAAGGCTGTGCGTCAATTTTACACCGCTGGTGCGTCACTTTTTGTGACGCACCAGCAGCGTAAAAAATGTGCCTTGTTGCACCATATTTACAAAGTGACGCATCTAGGTAGATGCGCACTTTGTAAACCCTTGCGCTACATTATACCTACACCAGGTATAATGTATGCAGGGGGGCGTTCTGACGCAAGACAGGGTCATAGAAGTGACGCAGTGAGATCTAAAAGGTTTCACAGAGCCACTTCTAGGACACAATGCGTCAATTTCTTACGCCTGCCTCACAGCAGGCATAAGACTGATGCAGGCCCTTTCACATGGGCCTTGCCCCATGTGAAAGGACACATTGCTGGAGTTGCGTCACTTTTTTGACACACTCCAACAATGCGTCACTTTTGTGCCATACAGATACGTCAGAAATACTGACGTATCTGTAACTCCTTGCGCCATGATGCGTCATACTGTAAATATGACGCATCATTGGACTCGCAAGGAGGGCGCAGTGAAAAGTGACGCATCGCTGTTTTCACGCAGCAATGCGTCACTTTTCATAAATGAGGCCCTTTATATTTTGTATGAGGTTTGCCTGTAGCCTAGGCTCCAGAAGGATTCACCGATATTCCTTTTTAGTTCATGGCCTAGTTGACGGCATGCTTCCCAAAAATCCTCTGTCTACCTAGGAATAGGGAACTACTATGTCTTTGTCGGCGCCTTCATAATCCACCAAGCAAGTGACAAGATAAGCCTCGCCGACACTGCCTTTGTCAGATGCACGCTGCACCTGTGCTGCGATCAGTGCCCATTTCATCGATGATACCCTCATTAATGACATGCCTGTGAATTGCACCATCAAGACAGCCCTGATGGTACACAAACATGGTACTACTCTGGTGGAAAAGCCATAGGCAAAACCAACAGTTGATGGACAGAATGCAGAACAATGTCATACATTCACCCCAGTACAGAGATCTGGGCCTAAATCCATCGTTTTTTTGCACTCCACACCACCCCATAGGGCCAGATGTTCAACTGTTTTTTGGGATCGCAAACGGGAAATCGGCCCATTTGCGAGTGCAAAAAAGGGTCCTGGTATGTACAAACGCTATTTTGTGTGTCGGTGACTCGCAAAATAGCGTTTGCGACTCTCGCTATTAGGAAGGGGAATCCGTTCCTAATAGCGAGTCACAATGGAATGTACCTTTGTTCTGCGACTGCATTTGTGGCCGCAAAGCACTTGCAGGTTACCACCTACTGCAAGTAGTTGGTAAGCTACTCGCAAACTGGAAGCTGTCCCACAGGGACCCCTTCCCCTTTGTGAGTGTGTGTGATAATATTTTTTAAAGAGCAGGCAGTGTTCCCAGGGACCACTGACTTCTCTTAAAGAATTAAACAAATGTTTCATTTTTCTTTTTTTAAAGGCATCTTGTTTTCCTTCAAGGAAAACAGGCTGCATTTAAAAATTTTTAAAAGCAGTAACAGACATGGAGGACTGCTTATCCCAGCAGGCCACCATCCCTTGGAGTGCTAGCCATTCCTAATGGGGTCGCATATGTCACCGGCCTCATGAATTTTAATGAAGCAGACAATTTGCGCCCCCATTTGGAATCGCCAACGGTGTCTGAGACACTGTTGTAAATTGCATTTTGCGAATCGCAAAATGTAAGGGTCGTACATCTAGCCCCAAGTCCTTGACTGTTCTGGCACTTACAATGTTCACATTTTTTGTGGATCTGGGGCTATTGTTCGTTCATTTGCAAGAACTTGTTAAGGCATTTCAAGATCATTTTCCAAGTGGAGAAAAGAGGATGGAGCTAAAAACTCTACTAGCATAAATCTGATTCTCGTTCAAGGCGATGCTCCAGCCAACGGTGCAGCTTCTTCAGACAGAGGAAAAAGAAAAAGCGAAAATTGGGGCCAATAAACCCGCAGTAATCACTCTTTAAGTTACCTGTAGCCCTTGGAAATAAGGAGGAAGATGAAGGGGTTGTGCCGTAGAAGAGCCGCACCGGCAGTACCACCCAGGATACAACCAGGGGTACAACTACTCATCCCATGAGCCGAGGAGGGAGCTACCGTGCCTAAACTTTACAAGTACTGTCTGCTTTCCTCAGGCCACTCAATGGAATGGTGAACGAGTTTTATGGGTGATTCCCTACTGTGCAGCAATCATAGGATCTCTGAACTATCTCCACCCCTGCCATCGCTGTCTCTTTTGGTCGCACAGCATCGGCTTCGAAGGCTGGCTGTGACCTTACAAGTGCATGCAGGAGTGGCAGACCACGCTGATACAGGAGGCGAAGAGGAAGAAGTAGGCAAGGGTCTAGAGGAGGAAGACAAAAGAAAGTAGTATATCAATATAGACCTGTGGTCTGTGTCAAGGCGCTTTGACTCCGGATGACATTGTCCACTTTCAGATCATACTAGGGAGAGTCTTCCAATGATTTGATTTACAGATCGTAGCAAACGAAAAACATGCTTCTTAGACATTTTTAATGAATAACGTTAGCATTCCATAAATACCATTCCATTCCTTAAGCCTATATTGGAGCAGGGTGTAACTGCAATAATTGATGGACGGAATGCTGAATGATTCAAACATTCTCCCCCAGTCAAGAGATCTGGGTTAAATCCATCTGGTTTTGCCTACTATGCCACCCCAGTTTGCACCCAGCCATATGCAAATCAGTCTTGGCCCTGTGCCAAATGGGAATAGTGCAGACCGAACTGCCAAGTCAAGTCCTCCCTAGACTGGAAACAAGCATCCTGGGAAAGTCTGAAAAGTTTCAGCGCTCCGTCCATTATCTCCTTGTGTTTACTTTGTTCGCCCTAAGTTGGCAGGGTATGCTCAGACATGGGTCCCCTGCTCACTTTGCCACTGGATTCAAGCTAGCCTGGCTGATGAGGGGTGTTACCCCGAAACCGGTCCCAGGATGCTTGTTTCCAGTCCAGGGAAGACCTGGCTTGCCAGTTCGGGTTGGACTGTTCCCATGAGACACAGGGTCAAGACTGATTTGCATACTGCTGGGTCTGAACTGAGGTGGCGAAGTGAGCTAAAGAATGATGATGGATTCAACCCAGATCTGTGTTTGGGGGTGAGTTTCTGAAAAGTTTCAGCGCTCCGTCCATCATCTCATTGAGTTTGCTATGTGGGAGTAGGAGCAACGTCTTATGAGAAGACCTACTATAGTTCCTTGGTAACCCCCAAGGCTGGAAATAAAATACAGGGCACTGGACAGTGCTCTGTTCTGCCATACGTTTAACCCAAAACCTCATTCCTTTTTGCCGCTGATCCGTGGCCTTTAAGGAATGTTGTGTTATAGACAACTTGGGAAAGTGAGTAACTCTCTGGCATCGACGTGTTAAAGCAGAAAGTCAGCCACAGCCCGTGCAGGTAGGAGCGGTGGGCCGAGTGGGGGGGATTTCGACAGACGACTACGAGGGAAACATTTTCCTCTGTCATCGTCTGCCGAAATATGCCCCCCGCCCCACCCCCACTCGGCCTCACCATCCCACTGCTCTTCCCTGCACAGGCTGAGGCTGCAGCTAATACCTTGGAGGTTCCAAGGTGCGACATTTGTCCGATGTTGCATGACATCTTACCATGTATTGAATTAAAAGGGAAAGACGAGAGTGTTGAAGCCATGGCAGGTGTCCGCAGGGCAGTGGTCAACATAGCCATGTGCTTTTCCAAAACAGACTTTGCCTGGTTTCAGAACCAGCTGATTTTCTCCAGAAGCAATGGTTGCACAGAACCTCCGCTCAGATGTACAGGGGCATGTACTACATATCAGTTGATAGCGAAGGAATGTTTTAGAACATGTACATGAGGGGTGCTGTGTTTCAAGGTCCATGTTGATGCAGCCTGCTCGTTTGGAGCTCTTCTTCCGCTTAGTGCCCAGAGTTTTCATGGAGCTAAGGGCAAAAGTCACGAGTCTTTTTGTAGAGCTATCCCTACTATCCTCAGCCACAATAACCCTACATTTACTGTCAGTGTTGCACGCAGGAGGTCTACTCGACCCGGTGCCCCAAGCAAAGATCTTTTTACTGCTGCCGACTAATCAAAGCTGATGGCTATTCCCAACCCTTGGAGTCCACTAAGTAAAAGACCACCTGTGAAAACACTAATTAAATCTGTACCAGTGCTTTAAATGGGCTGGTACTCACTGGTACCGAGTACCGGCACTTCAAAATTTTCTAGCCCTCAGTGCCGGCACTTTTCTTTAGTCAGGGAGAGTACCGGCACCCTGATTGGTGGCACAGCAGGCTCAGGTTCTGTATCCCCTACACCGCAGGACGGAAGCCACTCTGCTTCCGGATCTCACATCACACTGAGCCATGAAGTCTACTTTTGCAAAGACGCTGGTAAAGTCCAGAGGCGCCCCTTTGCAATTCCTCACACTGCAGGGGGTTGAGAGGGCTTGCGTCACACGCTGTGATTAACAGAGCAGGGTCTAGCCAGTAAGCATGGGCGAATTTTGCGAATCTGGCGTTCGCGAATTTTGCGAATTTGCAAACTCGCAATCTGCAAAATCCGCGAATTCTCGCGAATTTGCGGATTTTTTTTTGTGTTCGCAAGGATTTCTGCCAGTTCGCAAGGATTTCTGACAGTTCGCGAGGGTTTTGTAACAGTTCGCAATCGCGAACTTACATGTGGGCTCGCAACGGTCACGATTATGTTGTTTCTACGTCTGGTTCATCATCATAGGTTCCCAGCACCCTCTGTTTCACCCCTGCCACCCTCTGTTTAACCCATGCCACCCTCTGGTACATCAATGCCTTATGCCACCCTCTGGTTCATCATCACTGTAGATTATGGGGGGGAAAAGCAAGCACACCTGCCTGCTTCAACTGACATGAATTAATTTGGGGTTGATTTATTAATGTGTCACTGTTTTAAAATTCCAGTCATCTGTAATTTGCTTTCTGTTGCAGTGCAATTTTTTTTTCCAGGACCTTTGTGGCCTACTAGTAGCTATTCTATGAGCCTGCTGTGAGGGTCAGAGCAGGGTCACACAATTGTTGCAACTAGCAACTGAACAATTGTTGCAACTAGCAACTGAACTTTGGAGGGGCCCTTGTCAGGAAGCACTACAGGGAACGGTTACTAATGATGAGTTTGAACTTTTGAACCTGCTTTCACTTTTGCAAAACTCGTTTTTCTGCAGAGCAGCATTACAGCAACTTTAATGCCCCACCAAGCTTATATGAGAAAGTTGATTTCTAATCCAAAAGTTATCCAAAGAAAATCAAAATACCTCAAATCTAAAAAAGTGCAGGCAAATGTCAACCTGAGGAGTAATTCTGATAAAAATAATCATTTTCAGGTGGTCTATGTTGCTTGCTAGTAGATTTCTTGTTCGGAATTGCAATTTTTGTAATTTCGCGAGTGCGAGATTGTTGCTGCCCGCCGCACCTACATGTTCGCAATTGCGAACTTACACCGCAAAGAAAAAAAAATCCGCTGCGTGCGAATTTGCGGATTTTGCGGGAAATTCGCGAATCTCGCGGATTGAGAATTTACCGAAAATCCGCAAAATCCGCGAGCGTAACGGATTTTCCGCCCATGCTTACTAGCCAGACCTTGCACTGTTGATTAAGAGTGTAGCAACCATTCCGCTACAAATGCATTAGCCCCCCACCCACCCCCCTCCGTCAGGTGCATGAAATACCTTGGCTGGTGCTGCACTGGCTACACTTAAACGAGTGGCAGTTCAGCACAATCATCTACCTTTTCTTTCCATGTTTGTTTATTTCAGCGCAGGAGCTGTTTCCCTTTGTGTGCCCCATCAACTAATCACTGCTTTTACATAACAGCGAGGGATTCATGGGTGTGGAGAGCAAAAGAACCCTGCAGCACTCCAGAAATGACCTCCCATGACAACTGGCAATGGATCTGGCTGGGGAGGAAACGAGATGATGAACATAGAAGGAAGGGGATGGAGGGATGTAAAAAGGTGAGGTGACAGCTGAAGTTAGGATTGGCACTGTTTTCCCAGTTAAAAGTACCACATATTTGTTCAGTTGTTCAGTTCTGAAATCGGGGCTCAAAATTTGCATTTTAACACAAATTAGTGCAGAGCTCAAATTCTGCTGTATTTCGTGTTAACTTTCATTATCGTTTATAAATAAATATATATGTATGTATACGGAAATACGTTTGCACTTTTGAAGTGACTGATTTATGCTTTTATTTACTGTTATATATCATATTATGTATCATGTCTTGCACTTAGCCCTGTCCCTAGCCCCGCCCACTTGACACACCTCTAGTTCATTTTAATGAGTACCTGCACTTATTTTTTCCCATTTAAAGCACTGATCTGGACTAATATGCTTTAACTGTGGAGAAGACACGATTGGCCCCCTGGGTGTGACGCTGGGGAAGCCCTGCTCAGCTGGAGAAGTGAGCGATTTTCGTGTGGCCAATTTGCATATTTCTTTGCGCTACAAAAGTATCATTATAAATATTTTGAAAACAACTATTTTCTTAAGAATTTGGCTGTGAGGAAAAGCCATATTCCTTTCTGGCACTGTGCACTTTTAAATTACGTACAAGCTGCAGAACGTGCATGAGGGGAATCCTGTTTGATAGAAAATCCAGCGATGAGCACCATGTTCCCAGCACACTATCCTATGCCTTCTCAGACTCTCCAGTCATTCAGTTATTTCAATGAAATTTTTTTAAATTTATATTTGGTTTTTCCAAGGAGCAGAACAAAAAACATAAGACAACAGTTACAAAAATATAGTAAAATGCGGAAACAAAAATAGGTAGTAAAGTATTTGAATGTTGCGAGCTCCTTTGAAGACAATGCTTGTACCTAAGGGCCAATAATGGCTGGTATGGATCTTGTGCCTGTCCTTTGGTTTCTCCCTTTTTTATAACATTCTACCCTCAGGTGGTGGAATGTTCTAATAGGATTATACTCACAAGATGATGGACAATGGCAAAACATTCACCCCCAGTCACAGATCTGGGTTTAATCCATTGTTATTTTGCTCACCACGCCACCCCCTTCAGACATGGCCATATGCAAATCAGTCTTGACCCTGTGCCTCATGGGAACAGTCCAGCCCGAACTGCCAAGCCATATCTTTCCTGGACCGGAATCAAGCATCCTAGGACCGGTTTCTGGCTATCAGCCGTCTTCAGCCAGGATAGCTTGACTCCAGTGGCTTAGTGAGTAAGGGACCCATGTCTGGGCATACCCTTCCTACATAGGGTGAACAGCAAAACACACAAGATGATGGACGGAATGTTGCACAATGGCAAAACATTCACCCCCAGTCACAGATCTGGGTTTAATCCATTGTTATTTTGCTCACCACGCCACCCCAGTTCAGACATGGCCATATGCAAATCAGTCTTGACCCTGTGCCTCATGGGAACAGTCCAGCCCGAACTGCTGGAGTACTTTAAATAGACAACAGGATGTGGGAGCACACCGCTGACCTCTCAGGCAAGGTTCTCCCCTGGCATTCTGGGAAATGCAGTCTCTTGTAGGTCGCTCCGATATTTTTGAGTGTTTCGCCAAGGTTGGCGCAGATAGTGCTGATCTCTAGACACGTGTTTCTGGTTTATTAACCGTCATCAGTAGAGAATAAGGTCTTTCATGTTGGGGTTTGCTGAGTAGGCAAACAAACATTATATCAGGTCCGGTACCACTCACTGGCACGCAGGTGCTTCATTCACAAGCTTGTCAGCTCAATGACTCACAGGTGTACTTTAAATAGACAACAGAATGTGGGAGCACACCGCTGCCTCTCAAGCAAGGTTCGCCCCTGTGTGCGCCAGTGAGTGGTACCCCATCTTGTTAACATTCGGACTCTAATAGTGGCATATCCACACAAAGTGGTGCTACTCCGACAAAATTCTTCGGCAAAGGCCACCATAACCGCTCTCTACGCTTGACTTTTTGATATGGTTCTTTCCAGAGTTCCAACCCTCCAGTGCTTAATGGGAGCAAAAAACATTGCCAAGCGATGCACATTACTAGCATTTAAGTACATGGATAAATGCACATTACATGCAAACTGTCCCTGTGCAACAATAGCATTTATTTATTGTGCATCTTGTAACGCGCAAACTAAAACCCGAAGGTGTCAAGGCGCCTAACAAAAAGATCAGAAAGCGGGCACTCATGCGCTTACATATACGCTTGGACAAAGAGGCGTGTTTTAAGGGCAGCTCTGAAAGTTTGGAGGGAAGGGAGGGACCTAAGCTCTAATGGAAGGTCGTTCCACCATTTAGGAGCCAAGAGAGAGAATGCCCTACCACCCCATCTGGCTTTCCGAATGCGAGGGATGTGGAGAAGAGAATGATTGGAAGAGCGGAGGTTCCTGCCAGGGTTGTAGTAGGTCAAGATGGCTCTAATCCCTGTAGGGCTGCTTTTAGCCAAGGCCTTATAGACCATACACATGGACTTAAAGACGATCCGCTCCTTTATCGGAAGCCAGCATGTAGCATGTGTGGCAAAAAAGGAAATGACAGAAAGATGTTCTGGGACCACAAATGTATTTGCTAAGAATGAAAATTGGTATTGCAAGATAAAAATACTCTTTATTCATGAATGTGGCAGTGTTCTCAGGTAGGGGTACTTTAGCTAATGAAAATTGTCTAATTGCTGGTGAAGTTCTGTATTTTCATAACTGGCACACTGATATTTCAGACAAAATTAGTTTTTTTTAAAGTATTCAAAGCTGATATTTGAGTGATAATTCATGTTCAGTTCAGGAAACCTATTGATTTTGGATTCTTGGTACCCGAGGACACTTCCTGCTGCTTATGGCGGTAATTTCATGATTTGCATTCATGTATTTCATGATGTATATTGATAAACCTTTTTTATGGTAATATCACTATTGTTTGAGACCGGAGTATGGAAAACTGCTGTAATCTGTTCACTTTTTGTTTCCATGATCTCTTTGTAGTTAAACAGTAGCACTGCTCTGGGAACCCGGAAGTTGTGCCTAACTCGACTGCCTGTGGCCTGTGACTGAGATTTTTCCGCTCTCCCCTTCCAAGCAGATTCTTAGTAATAAGATAGGACTGTGAATCTACTTGGAAGAGGGAAGGATCGAAAAATTCAGTGGTGATATTAAATGCATATTAAAAAATGTTTGACGGGCACACCCAGGTTTTCTTAACTGCCTGCCATACATCCAGCTCTTCAGCTAGTTGCTGGGGGGAAATTATGTTGAAAAACATGCTATTTTGCTCCCATTTTTTCAAACTTTTTTGGGAGAAGAGTCCCAACGCACCAAGACAGGATATATCTTTCCCCTGCTGTCCATTCTCCCACTCTGGCATTTTTCCAGTGGGTTGCAGGCTCAAGGGGTGGAATCCGGAAATCAAGGAACCAGAAAGTCTTCGTGGCCTGGTTCTTTTCTTGGGTTAGGCAGAGTTGGGGAGGTTTTAACTTTTTTGCCTGGATCTATTTTGGTTGCCACACAGAAATATCCTAAAAGTATTGTATTATTTCATTAGCTCTTCTTTGAATGTCTGCCATTGCAGGCCACCATCACGAAATTGCTGCTATGATGTGCACCACTTGACAATATGTTTTCAAACTTTTCTCAGGCGAATGAGGAAGAACTCCCCTGTCAACCCTTCTGCCCGTCTCTCAACACAAACTAGAGGAGGTGAAGTGGTCTACATTAGCTCACTCTGTGCAGTTCGAGGAGGATATTTATGCCACACCATTGTCAAAGGTCTCCAGCCATTGGCTGGCCTAGCAAGCCACTCAAACATACTTACCAACCAATAAGAGCACAGCGAATAACAATAATCAAAATAAAAGATAGAATTCAACAAAAATGTATAAGAAAAAAACGCACTTATTGACATTTGTTGATTTTTTTAGAATTTAACAAAAAAATATAAAAAATACATCGGTTGACGTGTTGCCTTTTACATTCAGTGATTGTCTGAACACGGATTGGCGCAGGGCCAAAAGAAAACTCTTATCCTGGCCTCTATGAATTGAATTTGTGGCCAAGGACAGGGATTGGTGCAGTGTCTGGAACTGGAAGCTGATTGACTGCTGGACGCAGGGCCGATTTGGGTAGCTGAGTGCGCGTGCGCGGTGCCTCGAGATAGGCGTTCGTTCTTTCTTTCTCCCGCCTTGCAGGTGGTCAGGCCTCATTTCATCGACGCCTTCGCACCCGCTTTCTTTTTTTAGCCGGTTCCAGGGCAATGTGTTATTAAACAGCGAGGGCGGTGCATGGGACTCAGAAGCACACGCTGCGTCAGGTTAATGCGCCGCGCAGAACAAGCCCCGGCCGCCGGCGTTTGTTCCTTCCTGGGTTATAATTAGCCGCCCACCGCCGCCTGGTCTAGAGAGCGAGGGGAGGAGGGAGGGAGGGCGGCGAGAGGGTGGAAAAGGGAAGAGAGGAACAGGGCAGATGGAGTCACAAGTGCAAAGCGTCCCTTTACACCTCCCCTGTGCACCTCTCGAGCACTAACTGGATGTGTTCCAGGCAGGGACTATTTTAAGACCCCTTAAGGCACATCTGTGACGTGAGATGTTATTTCACTTGACGCATTTAACCCCATTTTACCTAATTTTTCGAGTCGAGGCCTGTCCAACAGAGCAGCCTGGGGCCTCGGTCTGCAGTTTCAAGTAAGGACGCTCGAACTTTTAATTAGTTCACCAAAAATGTGAATTTTGGGGCATGTCCAAGGAACCCTGGCATCCCCTGAAGCCGGTGTTTTTCCGCCCTTCTCACCACTGACATTCACTGAAGCCGGATGCCCCACTCAACATGTGTGTAGCACCGGCTGCAGCACTGCAGGGACAGTCTTTGTAAATGTTTTCTAGCCATGTTGTGCAGCAGCAGGGCACTGCTAAATGAGAAGAAAGGTAAAACTGGGGAGTAATACGTAGGAGGGAAAAGTACATGAAGAAGACAGCAGAAAAAGTGTGGTAGAGTGCCTAAATTCTAAGAAAAAACTAGCAGCTATACAACTGAGCAGTGCAAAGACACAAGTAATGTGTCCATGCTGCAGGCCAGAGACCAACACAGGAAGAGGAAGCAAGCAGTGGCGGCTTCAGACTTTGAAGGTGGTGCAGCAGTAGGGTGAATACTGGAAGTCTTGTGGCTACTTAATCTGATAAAATATGGGATTCAGCACACCGTTAGACTAGTCCTGAGGTTAAATCCTCCCACCTCGTTACTGTGTGTGCTGGCAGGGGAAAAATAAACCAGAGCTCAACAGCCAATCCAAGCACTGCTCTTATGCGGCTTATAATACTCTGATGGGGCTGTGTGATTGCCTATGCAGCACCATGCTAGCTTTTAATGAGGAAGCCTGAACTGCACGTCAGATTGTACACAGCAAAATACTGGCCAATCCGACATGCGTAGCCCCGTTATAAGCCCCAGATGCTCATCCCACCCACGGCTTTTGTAAGACCACCAGCCCTACCTCATAACAAAGAAAGAATGCAGGTGTGAGCTATTTAAATTATTTTTTACACTAATGAGCCTGGGATGTAGTGACTCGCAGAAGTAGCGGGTCAACGCCCCAGTGCTTCTGTGAAGGAACTGCCACTGGAAGGAAGCCTATATAAACTGACCAATAGGAAGCAAGCTAATGAGCAGACAATGAAGCCAACCAATGGTAAGCAATGGGCACGTTCCAAGCGCACTGACTGAAAACAAGAGGTCTCGAAGAGACAGCCCATGCACTGTATAAGTGAGACCTAAAAAACAAGATAAGAAACTGCTGAGTGCCACAGTCCTAATCCGGTGCTGAATAGAAAACATTGTTACTACTTTGGAAACATTCTTACTGCAGCGGAAACATTCTTACTGCAGCGGAAACATTCTTACTGCAGTGACGCATTCTTACAGCAGTGGAAACAAACATTCGTACTGCAGCAGAAACAAACATTCTTACTGCAGTGAAAGCATTCTTACTGCAGAAGAAACATTCCTACTGCAGTGGAAACACACATTCTTACTGCAGAAGAAACATTCTTACTGCAGTGGTATTAAACATTCTTACTGCAGTGCAAGCATTCTTACTGCAGTGAAAGCATTCTTACTGCAGGAGAAACATTCCTACTGCAGTGAAAACAAACATTCTTACTGCAGTGGAAACAAACATTCTTACCGCAGGGCGGAGCCACTTCCTACCCCACAGGAGTGCTATCGTCACCTGCTCTAGTTCTGGTGTGCAAACCTTTCAACTTTACCCACACCTAATAAGAACATAAGGATAGCATTGATTAACTCTTGTGTTTTAAAATAATATTGCTCCTTATTGCTGTGATCCAAACGAGCTTTGGTTTGGAACCCCTCTATGATCCATGCAAAGTGACAAGTTAACTCTGTGCACAATATTGCAGAATAATCTCTTATTTTGGGTGCCCATGCCACCCGCTTCTTCTTCTAATCTCGAAGATTTAACTTTCCCCTGCTTACTATTACCTGCAGCTTGAAGGTAAACATGCTCTTGATATGTCCTTATGGGGCCTATCTTGTCCATACATTGGCCTTGACTGCAACATATTCTTAACTTCCCGGAAGCATTGTGTCTTGCAAACATTAAGGCACAGGGTTAAGTGTGAAGCCCCCCCCACCAGCTCCATGGGGATATTGTTGTATATGGGATATATAAGTTCCCTCAGTTAGTGAGGGGTGAGAGAGACATGGGATGCGAGGAGACATGCTCCTTGAGGACACAGATGTGCTTAAAGAGGCACTACGTTGAAGACGGCAAGTTCTGTAGCAAGTTCGCAGAGAGATGTTACATGTCTCTGCAGCAAAATTTGGGGGGCATATTTACAAAAAAATGTCAAAGCGCGGTGCTGCGCCAAATTTATTCACCGTGTTACAACATTTTTAAAACTAAGCGATGCGCTGTATTCACAAAAATACGGAGCACCCCTGTGTTTCCCCTAGTGCTGGCGCAAAAATGCTGCCTAGCGCCAGTGCAGGCACCCTGCTGGCATGTTGCAAGGGTGCCTGCACTGCAAGGGTGATTGTTTAAGTGCAGAAAGACACCCGTTCCTGCACATAAACAATCAATAATAGTGATTTGCTCTTTCTATGTGTGCTGCAGAATGCACCACACATAGAAAGAGCAAAAAATGAGGTGAAATTAATAAATGCTCCTTGTATCGTCATCCTAAAACCAGGTATTCCATGGCAATCAATTTTGACGCTGCCTCAGTCTTGTAAGTCTGGGCCCGCGTCAAAAAGCAATGGGTGTTGGGTTGGAAGGCCCTCAGCAACACCCATTGCACCCCCCTTTGCCACAGAGGACTTTGGAGGAAAGGATTCAGAAAAGGGGGTGGTGATGGACAGAGTGTCTGAATTAAGCAGACCACTCTCACCCAGTCAACAGATCAGGGCTTGATCCATCGCCGTTTTTTAGCTCACTGCACCATCCCAGCTCAGAACCTGGCTACATGCAAATGAGTCTGTCCCTGGCCCAGTGCATCATGGGAACAGGGCAGACCAAACTACCAAGCCAATTCTTATACTGGAAAGGAAACAAGCTTCCGGGGACCGGTTTCTGGCATTACAGCCGTCTTCGGCCCGGCTTGCTTGAATCCTGATGGTGCAGTGAGCAAGGGACTCACATCTGAGCATACCCTTCCACGCTTATGGTGGACAAAACGATTCAGAAAAGGGGGTGGTGATGGACAGAGTATCTGAATTAAACAGAACACTCCTACCCAGTCAACAGATCAGGGCTTGATCATCACCATTTTTTAGCTCACTGCACCATCCCAGCTCAGAACCTGGCTACATGCAAATGAGTCTGTCCCTGGCCCAGTGCATCACGGGAACAGGGCAGACCAAACTACCAAGCCAATTCTTATACTGGAAAGGAAACAAGCTTCCGGGGACCGGTTTCTGGCATTACAGCCGTCTTCGGCCCGGCTTGCTTGAATCCTGATGGTGCAGTGAGCAAGGGACTCACATCTGAGCATACCCTTCCACGCTTATGGTGGACAAAACGATTCAGAAAAGGGGGTGGTGATGGACAGAGTATCTGAATTAAACAGAACACTCCTACCCAGTCAACAGATCAGGGCTTGATCATCACCATTTTTTAGCTCACTGCACCATCCCAGCTCAGAACCTGGCTACATGCAAATTAGTCTGTCCCTGGCCCAGTGCATCATGGGAACAGGGCAGACCAAACTACCAAGCCAATTCTTATACTGGAAAGGAAACAAGCTTCCGGGGACCGGTTTCTGGCATTACAGCCGTCTTCGGCCCGGCTTGCTTGAATCCTGATGGTGCAGTGACATGAGTCCCTTTCGCTTCCCTTAAATGCCAGAAACCGGTCCCCGGTAGCTTGTCTCCTTTCTGGTGAAGAATTGGCTTGGTAGTTTAGTCTACCCTGTTCCCATGATGCACTGGGCCAGGGACAGACTGATTTGCATATAGCCAGGTTCTGAGCTGGGATGGTGCAGTGAGATAAATAACGGTGATGGATCAAGCCCTGATCTTTGGACAGGGTAAGAGTGGTCTGCTTAATTCAGACACTCTGTTCATCACCACCCCCTTTTCTGAATCGTTTGGAGGAAAGGGGCATATTTTCAAGGTGGCGGTAAGCCACGTTAAGCTTAGCGCCACCATGTGAATATGGTAAAAGCAGCTAAGCCACCGGAGTGTCAAAAAACATGACGCTCCGGAGGCGAATGCGGCTTATAAATATGCCCTCAGTTTGATGTAATAAATGCTTTTGTCTTCCGGAGCTAAGAAAATCAAAAATGACTTAAATGTCATCAAATGAGAATGAACAGAAAGATTCTTTGTCCTGATTTTGTTTAAATGTCACTATTAAAAAAAAAAATCTTGTTTTGTTACATACACTGTTCTCAGAGCTGCAGGTATTTCAATAACACCCGGAGAGTAGAACAAATTCTTGAAGGTTCCGTGTCTTGAATGCTAAAGTACCTCATAGTTGGATATATATATATATATATATATATATATATATATATATATATATATATATATATATATATATATATATATATATATAAAAAACCATGAAAGGTGCTTTACAGTTCTGTAGATTTATTTTTAAAAGAAGTAGTTGGCACATCATTTGGCTTTCCATGCCAAATAATTTAGTCAACGCTGTTGTATATTTCGGTCTAAACTGGCACATAACCCCAGCGGCCCAACCATTTCCCCATTAAAATGATGACTTCTTGCTAAAAAAAAAAAAGGGTTTGGACTACTCCAGTCAAATTGTAAGTATAAATTCCCTGTCACTTGTAAATACGATAAATCCTACAATGTCATAAAAGTTGTTCCTGCCACATTAAAAATAGCAGAAAATACTTTCTAATTCCATGCCTTTTTAAATTGCAATGTTTTACAAGTCTACAATATGTCCCCTGTAGGCCCACTGTTACAGAAACTAAATTCTAGGCCAGTCACCATCCAGTCATCAGACCGCATTAAAGAACAAGTTGAATGAGTCAGTAAACCTTATTCCACAGATTACATAATATACAATTATTTTCTATTGTAGCTCTTGCTGCTGTTTCCTCTTCAACCACGCGGTGACGCTGTTGTATTCTCTTTAGTCCGGAGGATGTGTGTGACCTGTTAGACAAAAACATGAAAGGTCACTCAGAGGCTAGGTCATATCACATAGAGTAGACCCGGGCATAATTTTAATCACGCTCGCATAATTTGATGTAATTTTACGCTGCGCGATTTGCGTGTAACGCCCAAGGTTATTCCATTCCGCCACATCGCTTATTGAGATGAGAATTTGCTTCCGGGGAAAATCCCAGGACGAGACGCATGAAGACAACGCGAGCGGCCGGTACAGGACCGTTCACTGCCCAGTTTCACCAGATTGTGGGCAGCTTCCGCTGTGACGCCACTGCAGTCAGTGAAGGGCGCTCCCATTGTGACGTCACAGGAATGAACTGACTCTCACTTTAGTGTGATTGCAGGGAAGAGAACTGTGGTGTGATGTCACAGCACCAGGGCCAGCTACCACTGTGATGTCATTTCAATGAAGTGACCTCTCGTTGTGATGTCACAGCAATAAACACTGCTTCATTGAAGTGAAGACGGCTCGCTGCGTGATGTCACATCACTGTGTGCAGCCTCCAGTGTGATGTCACTACATCGAGGGGACGTCCCATTGTGATGTCACAGCAATGAGGACAGCTCCAATAGTGCCAATGAAGTGAAGACGGGTCGCGTAGTGATGTCACAGCACCGTGGGCAGTCTCCTCTGTGATGTCACGTCATAGCATCTCATAGTAGTCGCTTTGTGTGTGTCTATCATGTATCATCTATTTGAACTGAGTCAGATACATGAATGGTGCTTTTAAAGCTTGGCTGCTTCACCGTGCATCTATGTCAGCCCGTCCATGCATAGCTCAGTGCCCTCTGTGCATCTATGCCAGCCTGTACCTGCACGGCTCGGTGCTCACTGCCCATTTATGCCAGTCCATAAATCAATGGCTCGGTGCCCACTGTCCATCTATGCCAGTCTGTACATGCACGGCTCGGTGCTCACTGCCCATTTATGCCCGCCCGTACATGCATGGCTCAGTGCCCACTGTGCATCTATGCCAGTTTGTACATGCACGGCGCTCACTTCCCATCTATGCCAATCCATACATCAATGGCTCGGTGCCCCCTGTCCATCTATGCCAGTCCATACATGCATGGCTTGGTGCCCAATGTGCATTCATGCCAGTCTGTACATGCATGGCTCGGTGCCCATTGTCCATCCATGCCAGTCCATACATGAATGGCTGGGTGCCCACTGTCTGTCTATGCCAATCCATACATCCATGGCTCAGCGCCCACTGTTCATCTATGCCAGTCTGTACATCCATGTCTCGGTGCCCACTGTGCGTTCATGCCAGTCCGTACATGCATGGCTTGGTGCCCACTGTGCATCTTTGCCAGTTCACAGGGCTCAGTGCCCACTGTGCATGTATGCCAGTCTGTACGTGCATGGCTCGGTGCCCACTGTCATCTATGCCAGTCCAGACATCCATGGCTCAGTGCCCACTGTCCATCTATGCCAGTCTGTACATGCATGTCTCGGTGCCACCTGTGCATTCATGCCAGTCCACACATGCATGGCCGATGCCCACTGTCCATCTATGCCAGTCCATACATGCATGGATCGGTGCCCACTGTCCATCTATGCCATTCCATACATGCATGGCTCGGTGTCCACTGTCCATCTATGCCAGTCCATCCATCCATGGCTCAGTGCCCACTGTCCATCTATGCCAGTCTGTACATGCATGTCTTGGTGCCCACTGTGCGTTCATGCCAGTCCACACATGCATGGCCCATGCCCACTCTCCATCAATGCCAGTCCGTACATGCATGGCTCGGTGCCCTCTGTCCATCTAGGCCAGTCCGTACATGCATGGCTCGGTGCCCACTGTCCATCTAGGCCTGTCCGTACATTCATGGCTCGGTGCCCTCTGTCCATCTAGGCCAGTCCGTACATGCATGGCTCGGTGCCCACTGTCCATCTAGGCCTGTCCGTACATGCATGGCTCAGTGCCCTCTGTCCATCTAGGCCAGTCCGTACTCTACATATTAAGACGTTTACCTGAATGTTCCGTTTCCAAAATCTAGTCGCGTTCAGCCGGGGGCTGAAGTAACAGAAGGCCGAGCAGGACAGCGGGGGCTTCCCCAGTGCAATCTGTTATGGGCTGTCAGCTGTCTGGACTGGAAAGTGGGGATGCAGGGTGCAGCTGCTCTCTGTATCATCACCGCACCCTGTGGAGCTCCTCTGTAAGCATGTTTTTAGTGCTGCTTCATGTCTGTGCATATACTGTGATTTTGGGTCCTCAATTAAGAATGTAGTTTGAACTGAAATGATTGCTGGAGGCCGGTGAGCATGGGTGTGTGGTGGTGCAAGGGTGTCCGGAGCCCTAGAAAAGAGGCTATTTTGCCACCATTTACTAGCCACATGTGACACTTCTGGGCAGGGCCTCCCTTAGGTAAGGAAGAGCTGGGCCCCCTGCAGGGGCACCAACATTCAGAGGCACACAGAGCTGTCTGCAAAGGATCATGAAGGTAGTTATAGTTAAGACCTATTTTCCATTGTAAACTCATTTTTTGACTTGTCTATACCTTTGGCGTAGTTTGACCAATCTTCATGAAACTTTCCAAAAACAGTGTAAAGGTAGGTTCTGGTTGTCATCGAAACTTAGTGATACGTTAGTGATAGTTGGGACCGAGAATTTGGGGCACGAAATGAGGGTGCGTTTGTAATGTTAATTCCCATAGGAACCTGTAGCCACACCTACAGCCCGATCTGCTGAATGGACGTACTCCAAATTTGGCACAGGCGTAGATGTTGGTTCAAGGAAGTGCCTTTTGCCTAGTTGGTCTAAATCTGGTCAGTAGTTTTTGAGAAATTTAAGCTGAAAATTATAGTGAAATCTCTGGTCACGGATATTTCGCAACGATTCTGTGATTCATCACGGATACACACACCAATAGGAATGCTCGGATTGGCTGGACGGAACCTGAACAGAAAGTTGCAGATGCCGTTTTATTGGTCTGAAAGGGCTCCCGGGGCTGAAAATTTCCGAAAGAGTGAACATAAGGGGTCAGAGTAGATGTACTCTGACCCCATCTTTGAGAAATGGGGGTGTTAGTGACAAAACTTATGTGCCCTAAATGGAATTTTTTTTATCATCGCGTGGAATACTCGAGATCACGTTGTGACCACCAGCGTTGTCCCCATGTACTGTTCCAGGGATGTTGCGACTACCAACATCGCCGTGAATCTTGATGAAAATATTAAAATATATATATTTGTACACACTATCTGGTGACTGTCACACACTTATGTACCTACTCACACATTCACTCAGACACTTGTACACCCATTCCCATACCCACTCACACACATACATCCAGTCATACCCACTCAGATACTAATGTACCCACTGTCATACCCATTCAGGTACTCATGCACGCACTTACAGACTCACTTGGAAAGTGATGTAGCCATGTACAGTCCCACTCAGACACTCATACACCCACTTACAGACCCAATGTGAGCCTTTTGCGTCCACTGACACAATCGCTGATAGACAGACCCACTCAGATACCTATGCACCAACTCATAGATCCAGTCACAGGCTAATGTACCCATTCACATATGCAGTCAGAGATTCATACACCCACTCACAGACCCACTCAGACACTCACACACCCAGTCAGACACTCACTCAGACATTCATGCATCGACTCAGAGACCCACTGAGAGACTTAGAATTCCACTCACACATTCCACTGAGCCATTGATTCACTCAATCACAGATCCAGTCTGACGACCACGTACTGACTCCCAGAGCCACTGAGAGACTTCTATTTCCACTCATACATTCACTGATAGAGACATGCACTCAGAGACTTATGCAGCCAGCAACACTCTTACTGGAAGACTCATGAGTCTACTCTGATATCCACTCATAGACATATATGCAGTGACAGACAGACTCAGAGACTTATGCATGCGAGTGAATCTTTAATACATACTGTTATTGAGATATTGATAAATGTTTTTATAGAGTTAATTAGATAGTGATTTTTCTACTCTGAAAGTTAGAATTGGTAAGATAGTTATAATTGTTGAATGTGATGGTGGCTATTGCTTTGCATTACGCAATGTATGATCGCGGGTATCAATGCCATCACGATCTTCGGCATCACTGCGAACACAGAAAATAGGTTTTAGAGATGGTTTTATAGAAACGGTGTAGAAAAGCATGATTTTAGAGAATACTGTAAGAAACCTGTACTGTGTAAAATTCTGTAATATCTGTGGATATATGTGTTTTAGACTTTATGGCAATGGCATGATCATTTTGAATGACCATTTAAAAAGGCTTAGAAATTCACTGAAAAAGCCGAAGGTTACAGGGTCGATATATTTAAGAATTAGCATTTAAAAAACCTTAGAAATTCACTGTATAAACTAAAGGTTACAGGGACATTATAGTTATGCTGACATTTCACTCATACAAAACTAGAGAAATTCAGCAATTATCATTATCTGAGCTAACTATAACTTGCGCCCACTCAATGCACTGCTCATGACCTCACATATTACATCACTCATAACATGGTCAGTGACATCACTGATGTCATGATCCACAGAATCTCTGACGCCCCACTCACATCCCAATATAACCTTTCATACACCCACTCCAACTTTGACACTAGCATTTTCAAAACCATTGACATACCCATACCAGTACTTAGACACCCACTCACTGATTCATAGGTCTACACAAACATCCACTCAGTTACCCATACAGTCACTCATTCACCAACACACTCAGTAATTCAGCCACTGAATTATCCAGTCATACACCCATACAGCCACTCAAAGCTACTCACACACCTACGTACTCACCTATAGAGTCAATCACACAGCCATTTACTCACCTATACAGTTATACACACACACACTCATTTATTCATACAGATACTAACACATACTCACTCACCTATACAGTCACTGACACAAGCACACACTCACCCATACAGTCACTCTCACAATCACTCAGTCACACATACACTTCATTCACTCATTCACTCATATACTCCAACACTAACCTATACTGCCTTTCACATATGCAGTTACTCACCCTTATACTACTGACAGATACTCACTCAGCCATGCACACACTCACTCATACAGCCCCTTACACACACTAGCCCATGGAGCTACTGACTCACTCACTCACTTATCCATTCAGGTAGTTACACACCCCCCTCACCCACCCACACAGACATGGCGACACCCATACACGTACTCAGACAACCAATCACTCTCCCATACTGAAACTCATGGACCCACTCACACACCTATACAACCACTTAGACATGCCCCCGGGTGAGTAGCGCGCTATAGAAATAGCTATAACATAACAACATTAGACACCAACTGACAGACAGATACAGATATTCACACAAGTCACTCATCCATACATTCACTGAGACTAATCACCCACTAATACAGTCAGTCACGCACCCACTGAATCATCTATACAGGCACTCACACACAGATTCACCAATACACCTTGGTATATACATTTAACACTCATACACATTTCAAAAACACTCACAGTCACTGGATGATGTCATCAGTGATGTCATTTGAGATTTCATGAGTGATGTCACCGACCATGTCATGAGTGATGTAATATGTGAGGTCATAAGCAGTTCATTGCGGGATGCGAGTTATATTTAGTGGAGTTAACTATAACTGCTGAATTTCCCTGGTTTTGTATGAGTGAAATGTTAGCCTAACTATAATATTCCTGTAACTTTTGTTTTTTTCAGTGAATATATATCTATATATCTATATATATATATATATCTATATACACACACACATATACATACAGAGCTCCGTTTACGTGTAGCTCGGTTCCCGCTATATAATAGAAACTGGCATGCTGCCTTCAGTTAGGTGTGCATCATTAACCGTGCTCAATTTGAAGGGTAGCACGTGATGCCAAGGATGTAGTGGTGTAGGTGACAGGAAGCGAGAGATATGCATAATTGATGCAGTGAGAAGGACAGGAGTGTGCAGTGCATGTGTGCACACGACAGTGAGTGCGTTTTGTGCATGTAACTGTTAGAAGGGCAGTATGTGCACATGACAGTTGTCTGAGGGGGATGTTGAGAGGAGAGGTGCGCACAAGTAAGAGTGACGTCTGTGTATGTGACTGACAGGAGCTCTGTGCATGTGAAAGTGACAGAAGCAGTGTGTGCATGCGAGAGGGAGGTGTGTGCTTGTGACAATGAGGGATTGTGTGCAAGAGAAAGTATGATGTGTGTATGTAACAGTGAAAGGATGGCGGTTTGCACAGAGCCAACCTTTGCTCAGATTAGGGGTGGGTGAAATTTGCATAATCGCCTTACGCAAATTTCAAAAACTGTAAAAAATCTCAGCGAACACGCAGAAATTCCGCGGACATGCGGAATTGCTTGTTCGCTATGCTTTTTTACTGTTTGCAATTGCTGTTTGCGTGTTTGGGGGGAACTATCTAGTGAACACGCATTTTGAGAACGCGAACAAGCAAAAAATTTTGCAAAGTCCCGGAACGCAGAATGTTGGGCAATTCCACAAATTCCACAAGCGGAACGGAATTACCGCCCAGGCCTAGCTCAGATAGCACCCTGGGCGGAAAGAAATTTGGCGCCCTGGATGCAGCTGGTGAATAAAGTGAAGCAGCATGCGGCCCCAGTCTTGTGTTCACAGTTCAGTCGCACATCAAAGCAGTGGCTGGCCTCTGAGCACAAACTTCTCGCCACATCCTGCAAACATTTGAATTCACTCATTACGCTAGAGCGAAGTTGGTGGTGGTGTGAATAGAGGTGTTGATGTGTGTCGTTGGGGGGGGTGTTACTTACTGAAAGGGAGATAGGATGGGTAGGAAGATGGTTGATGGGGTGTAAAACGGCACCTTAGGCAAGTAAAAAGGATTACAAGCAGTTTCGTCTGCATCACTGGTTTCAAGAGGGACGCTGCTGTCTGCAGGACTTTAATACAGACAGCTCCGTTCATTCGCCCCTCTGAAAATTAGCGCCCTGGGCCCAGCTCGCCTATGTCAAAAGCCAGCCCAAGGCGTCCATATAATAGGAGCAAGACCTGTGCACATAAGTGTGAAAGAAGGTGTGCATATGTTGCATGGGTGTGTGCGTGTGACAATGAGACTGTGGTTTATGAATGTTGTGGTGAGCAGAAATGGGTGGACAGGTTTGTTAATGTTAATGTTACAGAGGTCTTGTATAGCGCGCGGCTACTCCAAGGAGTGTCCCGGCGCTTTGATGTAAACCTGCAGTAGGAACACAACACTACAAAAAAAGGGAGCGGAAAAGAGCGCGCCTAAAGAGCATAGAGCCAAGTTTTCAGGCCCTTCCCAAAGGTCAACAGATTGGAGGTACTGCGCAGTGCCACTGGCAGAGTATTCCAAAGCTGTGGTGCCAACAGCCTGAAAGATCGGCCCCCAAAGCGTGCCTTCTTTACTCGGGGGACCACGGCCAGGGAATGAGACTAGGATCTGAAGGAAGGAAGAAGGTATTACGTGCAGAGAGAGGTGTGTGCATGTTAGTGTAAACATATAATAAATTCTCATCTATGTTATGTTATTTCTTGAGCGCTCAAATACCCTGAGGTCTTTTGGTGTTAAAGCTCAGAGCAACGAAATACAACTAGAACCGGGGCCTAGATCTGAAAGAGCTATGGGGCATATTATCAAGGGGGAGCAATAGGAAATTATCGCCGCTTTAGCGGCGATAATTCTATCGCCCTATTAGCAAGCTGTCGCTAACAGCAGTTAGCAACAGCTTGTAGGCGATAGCGAGCGGTTTGGGGCCCGCTTTGCATGTCAGCGATATTTATCGCTAATGACATGCAAAGTGGGCGTACCCAACCTGTTAGCGACTGAAAGCAGTCGCTAACATCGCTATCGCCTATTACCAACAAAGGCGTAGCGATGGAAATATTCACGCTTAGCGTGAATATCTCCAAAAACTAACGCCTGCTCAGACCAGTTCTTAGCCATTATATCCAATGGGAGGTGGATATAATGGCTAAGACCCTGTTAGCGATAATGCGTGAACATCGCTGTATTCTCAGCGATATTCACAGACTTTCGACTCTATCGCCGGGAATTTTATCGCTTTTGAGATAAACGTTGCTAATAGCACGTTATCTCAGCGATAAAATCTTGTGATGCACGACGATAAAAAAATTGCCGCTAAGCCTACTTCGCGATAAATATCGCTATTTGTTAATAATATGCCCCTATGTTTTAAGCCCCTTCCTAAAGGAGAGCAGAGAATGCGAAGATCTAATATGAAAGGGGAGATTTACTATCTTGAGAGGCAGTTAATAAAAGTGATAGTTTTCAAACCTGAACTTAGGAACATTTATTGTCACACCCCCTCCAAAACGACAATGCCACTGATGAGTTAAGAAGCGAGGTGCCATGCGTACCCCATATGCAGGCTACATTCTCATACTGTGAGCGACCTTATAGTCCATTAAATCAGATACAAGAGGTTTTTTACATCACACATCCTGAACTCAGTATTCGAAGGTCACTTAGGTGAGAATGAAGCTCGGGGAAATAAAATATGTGCATAGGAGTACACTTGGTTAGAGTGGAAGCTGGGATTGAGCCCATGTTTCCAGGCTTCACATTGTGGTTCTGCTACAAGATCAGTGTCTCTTTCACGCACGGTTTGATTTTTTCTTATTTACATCAAAAGTCACTGCTTTGTCTTTAATTCTTTGCACGTGAGGTGCCATTTTTTAGACTCGAGTTTTGAAGGGGATCTTGACAGGAGCCAGAACTAGGCATGTGGCTTGATCCTGGCTTGAGGTTTCAGTGGCTGGCTCACCACTAGGGACATGCATGTATCCGTGTGAGCGAAGTGTGTGCATGTAAGTGTGGTGTGTGACTGTCACTGAGAAGAGAAATGTGTGCACGTGGAGGATGAGAATAAGGTTCATGCATGTGACAGTGGGTAGAAAAGTAAGTGTGTGATTAGGACAGTGAGGCGCGGCTGCATAGAAGTGTCAACGAGAGTGGAGGTGACAGTGAGAGGGCGTGCAAAAGCGAAAGGTGGTGTGTACATGTGGCAGTGAGGTTTATGTGGGTGGCAGTGAGACTGAGATTTGTTTGAGTAATAGGAGGAACATATGTCTGTGGGGCAGTGGATGAGGGTGGAGGTAACAGTGAGAGGATAGGTGTGTACTGTGAGAGGGGTCTGTGAATGCTGAAGGACATGGTGGTGCATGCATGTAACAGTGAAGGATATGCATGTGGCATTGAGTGGTATTTGTTCAAGTAACAGTGGGGAGGAACATATATGTGTAGGACAGTGGGTGAGCAGGGCCGGACTGGGAACCAAAACCGACCCTGGCAAAGTGCTCGACCGACCGTTTGGGGGTACGACCGCGCTCTTTGCAAGGGCCGTTTTTTGCCCGTTTTTGTTACAGTGCCGTTTTTGCAGCTAAAACCGGCCCCCAACCATGCGGCCCACTGGGGGATTGCCCAGTGCCCGCAACGGCCAGTCCGGGCCTGTGGGTGAGGGTGGAGGTGACAGTGAGAGGAGAGGTGTGTATATGTGAGAGGGAGGCCACTGGATGCTGAAGTGAAGAGTGGTGCCTTGACGTGACAGTGAGGCGCATGCATGTGGCAGCAGCCCTGCCATGTACCACGCATCAGGCGTTAGACTAACGCATTTCAGTGTGGTGGTCCGCATGACTGCACTGAAATGGAAAGTCACACATTTTAAGCACGGTGCCTGCTTCGGCTGTCAAACTGTACTAGCGCTGCTATGCTGAGCAAAAGTAAAGCTGAAGTGGCAGCGTGCCATGGCATGCGCACTGCACCGCAGGCTGTCTGAGCTTGCCTTGCTAACTTACTCCAAATAACAAGCAATTTATAAATAGCAGCATTACATGAATCCGACTGATGTCACAAGGCAGTGCCCAGTGGCTACTACCGACTCCAATACATCAGCCCGACTCAGGAAAGTGACACAGTAACTTTAATAGACACCCTAGGCTACGGCTTGGAGAAATCACGGTCACCCAATTACAGTTTTGAAGCAATCTTTAATCCAGTCTGGCACTGAATGCCAAAATTCGCCTGCGCAAATACAAAATATTGTGTGCGGTGTGTTTTGGCTCATATTTATGATCAGATGATTTACGGTGCATTGTCTGCTATTTAGGAGTGGCACTGCTGTGCTTTCGATTGTTGAATTTACTTGTCTGCTAAGCAAATGCATCACCCGACAGAACACATTGCAGCTCATATTGCTAATACCCAGGTTTTGAGGGACACAGGGTTAGAGTGCAATGGCATTCACTGTGGTGGCGTGATGTGGAGTACCGGACAATGGAGTAGCATATAGTGGAATGGCGTACAGTGGAATACCGTACAGTTTAATAACATAGAGTGGAGTGTAGAGTGAATTGCCAGCAAGTGGAATAGTATGCACTGGAGTGTCATAGAGTGGAGTGCCTTACAGTGTAATAGTGTACTGGAGTACAGTTGAGTGGCTTACAGTGGAGTGGCATAGACTGGAGTGGCGTACAGTGCAGTCTGATAAACTGGAATACTGTACAGTGGAGCGGCGTCCAACGGATTAGCGTAGAATGGAGTGTCGTAGAGTGGTTTGGTGTAGATTTGAGTGCCGTACAGTGGAGTACCATACAGTGGAATAGTGTACTGGAGTACAGTTTAGCGGCTTACCGTGGAGTGGCATAGACTGGAGTGGCGTACAGTGCAGTGTGATAAACTGGAATACTGCACAGTGGAGCGGCGTCCAACGGATTAGCATAGCATGGAGTGTCGTAGAGTGGTTTGGTGTAGATTTGAGTGCCGTACAGTGGAATAGGGTAGAGTGGTGGGCGTAGAGTGGAGGGGCATACAGTGGAACAGTGTATAATTGAGCAGCGTACAGTGGAGTGATAAAGACTGGATGGTGTACCCATGAAGCTACATATAGGAGCACAATGACTACTGCAGTGGCATACAGTTCAGTAGAGTAGAATCTGATAGCATATAGGGGAGTGATGCAGCATTGTGTCACCCAAGGGACTAGGGTAAAATGGAACGACGTACAGTGGAGTGACATCAATTGGAATAGAATGCATTGAAGTGCCATACAGTGGAAGAGGATAGAGTGGATCGGTATTTTGTGGAATAGCTTATAGTGCAATAGCTAATAGAAGAGTCACGTACAGTGGAGTGGTGTATACACTGAAGTGGCATACAGTGGAATAGCATAGAGTGGAATAGTGAAGTGCCATACGGTGTAGTGGGGTACGGATGTAATTTGAGATTTTGAGGGACTGTAGATGTACCAAGCAGCGGCGGCTCCTCCACTATGGCGAAGGAGTGTCGCCCCACTGCTCTGTGGGCATTTAAAAATGGAAAAGTAAAAAGATAATAACACAATGTTATTATCAATTTAGTTTTCCTTCTTGGCTCAGCTGGTTTACATTTTAGGTGCTGGGTGGGACTGGGCTGTCACAGCAGCAGGGGGGAGGAATGGTGGGCACTCTCTTAAGTGCGCATGATGGTTTGGTCAGCCGTCTTGAGCCAGTCTTGCGCACTTAGCATGTTCTCCACCCAGCTGTATTGCACAGCCTGGGTGGAGAACAAGCACAGGCTCCCAGTCCCTGTCTGAGCGCCGAACCACAGTGTTCTGACCAATCATGACACAGCTGTCATGCTGGTGACCGCCACACCCTGATTGGCTAGGAGAGTTGGGGAGCCTGTGTGCTTCCTGCTTCTGGAGTCGACTGAGCGGTAGCGGCTGGCCTGCAGGTAAGTGATTTTTCTTTTATTCCGACCCTCGATAAGTAGCAGCCGCCACTGGTACCAAGCAAGCAGGGGGACGCATGGTGGCTTTTTATTGTTTGGTAAATCCTTTGTAAGTATTGTGTTGCCCTTGTAAATAGAATCCCAAATTTGTGCCCTAGTTATATATTGTGCCATGGGTTACAGCGGTAAGTTAGCAGTATACCGTGGTAGGGAACGGCGACAAGTCAGTGTATAGTTGGCCAATGTCTGCCTTTACCATTTTAAAAAGGCAGCCATAACCTTTTCACTATACCTTTGGTGTGTTGTGGCTTACGGCCTTAAACATAGGTAAGTAGGAGAATTTATTGTTGTTCTTAACCCATTACCATTTTGTTAAAGTGATAATAGGTATGGAAACTTTAAAAATAATTTTCTATATATTTATTTAACCAGTTTACGCAGTACTGCGGTAGTACCCGACACTTACCCTGGTTTGTACAAAATGTACCTTTTTTGGCCATTTTTAAAGTAATGCTGTAATTTGTAGGTATTACCACAGTAATGCGTCGGCTTTTTTGGACATAAATAAATATGTAGAAAATTGTCAAGACACTGTTGTAAACAATATTTGTGAAACAGTGTTTTACAGTGATTTGTCAATATTTTTAAAGGTACTTCATAATATTGCTTTTTTTAAATATATAGAAATGTATAAATATATTTCTCTACCTATTACCTCTTAAATTAAATAATAATAGGTAGGGAAACCATATGAACCCTAATACTTAGCTATATTTAAGGCACTAAGCCAGAACCAGCAAAGTGTCCTAAAACAACATGACTGCCTTGGATTTTTGTAAAGGCAGTCATTATCCAATGAGAAAATAACTTATCGCTATGTACTGAGGTAGTTTCGCAAAATTTTGCAAAAATACAGTGACAACCAATATCAACAAGCTAATAATGTTAATAACTCAAAAATACTTACCTTTTTAGTTGCAACCACAAAAAGTATCACAGCGACATGGACTAAGCCATGATTGCTGACAAAACGGTGCTCAAGGGGAGGGGTTGCCCCAAAAGGTGGGACCACAAATGGGGAAAGTGGAACAAATATAGGGGTGATATTTGCATTTCTCCCACGGTTGAATTGAGGAGGGAGAGACAAACATTGATGAATATGCTCGGAGGGACTGTGGTGACCTCCACACTGGGTAGCCAATAATAGGACGTCTCTGTAATTGGCCCAAATACTAGTTTTCTCATATTCTTGACCCTGCGATGATGGTGTAACTATAACAGACAAGATAATCTCTGGAGTTAGCGGAATTTTGTACCCTTGATCCTGAATAAGTCGCAAAACATTGTCATGATCTTATTTTGCCTTGCCAAAGTTGACTGTACACTGCCGTGAACCAATGCCTTTTTGTTATCAATAAAAAAGGTAAAAAAAAAAAAGGATCATACCACCCAATATTCTTCAAACCTACCAAAGTTCATCAAAATCCGACTGACCGTTTTTGCGATACGTCCAATAAAAAACGTCTATGTAAAATGCATTTAGGTCCAAATCTGTTTTTGAAAACCTTTTTTTTCTTTCTTTCTTTCTAAAGTTGTATATAGCGCGAACATGATCCCGAAGGATATCCGAGCGCTTTACAATTGGAGGGAAGGAAGGTAACACTTGCAGTACAGGCATCAAATAGGAATACCAACCAAAACACATATCAAGTAGGCGTACCAAACAAAAAGGTTACAATCGAAAGGGGTCAACAAAGAATAAGATAATAACTGGTACATAGCGAACTGGGAGGGAGCAAATGATTGTTAAAGAAAAATCCCACCCAGGGCAGGGCTTAAGGTGTAAGTCCAATGCATTAGAGAAGGAGGTCCAAAACCCTTTTAAAGGTAAGAACTTGTTCATGAGGAATCTTTTTACTTCCAACTTGAAGGCAACCTTGGAGGAGATTCTGCATATTTTCGATGGGAGAGTTTTCCAGATCTTCGGAGCAAAGACGGAGAAAGCTCGGTGACACGTTCTCTTTTTAGGAAAGATCTGTGGTTTCAGGAAGAGAGAGTTAGCACTTCTAGAAGGTCTACCCCCTCTGGATAATTCTAGCTTTTGTGCTACATAACGGGGGGGGGGGGGTTGAAATGGAGGGCTCTGTGAGACAGGCAGGCAATCTTTAGCTGTATTCTTGCTTTGTAGGGCAACCAATTTAGGGATTTTAATACTGGGGAATGTGTGCGTTTCTTTTGGTACCTGTAACCAATCTGGCCGCAGCAGTCAATGAGGCCCTTAGTGGGCTGAGTCAATAATGAGGGGGGAGTTGAAGGCAGTGAGGTGGTTCATCCAAAGGTCTAACTTGGGGATGTGATTCGGATGAGAAAGGAGAAGGAATTCTGTTTTGGAGGTGTTGAGCAGGAGGTCGTTCTACGTAAACCAGTTTTGAGTATTCATTAGGGTAGTGTTGAGTAATGTGAAGTTATCCGTGGAGGAGATTTTCAGATACAGTTGCGTGTCATCCGCATACGTATGGAAGAGAATGTAGTGGAATTTAGTGCATTAGCTAATGGTTTCAAGAACAAGTTGAAGATTATGGGAGATAAATCAAGATCCCCTTGATCAAACACCTCAAAACTTTCAATCTTCTGGGAATGTAAGGCGGGTGATAGGTCTGCAAAGTTTCACTGAGATTCGTGAAACTGGTGCAAAGTTATTGAGAGACAAAATCGGAGGAATTCCTATCTCTGGTAATCCTAACTATAACTACTGAATGGCTACTGCCACTCTGTGATATATATATATATATATATATATATATATATATATATATATATATATATATATATATATATATATATATATATATATTATAGGCATTGCGTAGAAAAGGATGTGTGCTAAAGGCAGGCATTTTAATGTCAGACAACCAATGGCAGGCAAAGAGCCTGCCTTGGAGGGGAGCGGTGGGTGCTGGGAACAGCATGAGCATGAAACTGGACAATAGATTATGCAATTGATACCTGGTGGGAATCCCATCTATTTCTAGATCTTGAGGGCATGCCTTGGACATTCCATGATTTTGGTTCAGGTGGGCATGCCATGATACCAGATCTCGGGCCATATTATACACTGGCATTGTTTGCGCTGACACACCTTTGAAGAGGTGTGCCAGGTGCAAACCATGCCAATGCACCCCATTATGGTTAATGCGCTGCCCTCAGGGCAGCCGTGAACTCGCGGTGCCCTGGGGGCAGCTCATTCATGTGAAAACATGGAGCAGCTGCATTGTGTTTTCACAGTGCAGGCGGCACCCGCCTGCACTTTCAAAGGGGTTTAGAGATCCCTTGCAGGCGGGTGCAGTCTGAGACTGCACCCGCCTGCAAGGTGATGACTGAGGGGGTCCACATGACACCATTTGCCCCCTGCAGAGGGCTACAGTCAGTTAAATGGCGCAATGTCAGTGCGCCTCCTGTTGGCTTCTTTAACTCTGCACCCGTGTCTGTAATCTTGTGCAGGCACAGACTCAAAGGTATTTCCTCATAGGGCACGTCCTTATGCAAATGAGGGACCACCCTCTGTTGATCGCGCTGGTGCTTTTAGTGCGCCAGCGCTATCGGTATTATAGAAGGGGACGCTCAAGCGCCTGCGTCCTCTTCTATAATACCAAAGTGCCCCGGGGGCGCGCAAAGCAGGGGCAAACTCCCGTTGAGCACTTATTGTAATACGGCCCCTGGTGGGCATGCCACTGGCATCTCACTATTCTGGAAGGGGTGGGCTGGTCATCATTCTGAATCTGGTGTAAGTAGCAAGATTCTGTGCCTGGTTGGAATTTGGAGGATATGTCATCATTGTGTATCAGGAGGGAATCCCCTGATTATGGCGCTTGGGGATAAGCAGTGATTCGGATACGGGGAAGGGGCCGTCCAATGACCCAATCCTGGGGGACAGGCCATAGTTCCAAACCTAGAGGGTAATGCTACAACCTTAGAAGTGAGGAGACGTATCAGCACTTTGATGCTGACGTAGACATGCCATGATGATGAAACCAGTGGACGTACTACGATTCTGAGCTCTGGTCACTTGCTAATCAAATCTTTTCTGCAGCTGAAGGATGATGTTGATGATGTTGTGATGTAAAATAGGATGAGTGACGTGCCAACTTTGTGAAAGAATAAGTTGCTGGCCCCAAAAATGTGCTCAAATGCCCATGGATGGTCCTATCAAAGACCAGGGGGCGAATTCACAGAACTAACTTAAGACAAAATCCTAAACTTACTACTTTTGCTATTCACAGTAGTTAGGATTTTGTCTTAAGTTTGTCTTAAGTTTGTCTTAAGTTTGTCTTAAGACAGACTTAAGACAGACTTAAGACAGACTTAAGACAGACTTAAGACAGACTTAAGACAGACTTAAGACAAAATCCTAACTTCTGTGAATACCAAAAGTAGTAAGTTTAGGATTTTGTCTTAAGTTAGTTCTGTGAATCGGGCCCCAGGTCCCGAGTGCCCAGGCGGCGGTCTTGATTCGACCTCATGAAGGGACCCCTAGACATAACATTCGTATTTGTAAAGCGCACGTCCACGCAATAGGGCATCTTGGCACTGAATAGCAGATGCTTATTGTTACCCAAGTTAATGGTACTTGTTTTATTGACCTCAGAAGGTTGAAAGGCTTAGTGGACCTGCCGGGATTTGAACCTGTGACAGTGAGATCAAACAAAGGCCTCTACAGGTGATGCGTTAGTCCACTGGCCCACCAGGCCAGCTGCGACTCTCGCTGCCTCTTTACCTTGCTTTTGCAAGTTTCCTTTTCATCCCTGCCTTCTTTTTTCACCGTTTTGCCTCTTTCTCCGTCTTCCTTCCTTGTGTGTTTCTCTCTCTTACTCTGGATCAAAGTCTGTTGGTGAAAAATAAACCCCTGTCCCCAAAAATGAGTGGTGGCCCCACCTGCACCCACCCCTCAAAAGTAAGCACTGGATGAGTGATAGGGTATTTGTATTAAAACATAGTAATTTAACAATATTACACCAATTATAAGAATTTGTGAAAAGGTTGCTGATTAGGCGATAGTGATTCATTATTTTATCAAGAAAAAATATAAATGCTAATTATTAAAAAGGATACTTTTTAATATAAATTCCCATATCCAGTAAAATAGTTAAAGAGCTAACTCAATAGTTTTGTCTGTGGAAACAATTTCAGTTGGACTTAGTGGGATTTTCTTGTGAGTCTTTGTCTGTTTACGTGAGATTTCGAAGGAGTTTTACCAATTCTGAACTGGGTGTGGCTGTTATGACACTTCATGTGGTTTAACTTTACATAATGACACTTCCGGTGACGTTGTGGGTTAAAAGGTTATGTGAGGACTCTTCTGCACTTTCTATGATTTTGGTGAATAAGCTTCATTGGATGACTTATCTTATGTAAACACTCGAGACTAGGTACCACAAAACTGAATATGCTGCATATTGAACATCGCTCACATTCTGTGGTGTGGTGGATTATGTTTTTATCACAATAAGGATTTGTGCACTTTTGGTGGTGTTTCTTCATTTCTTGTGCCTTTCCCCTTTCCATTTAGCATGTTGCCAAGACCTCGAGAATTTTTCTTCTCCTTACACTTTAGGGGCACCTTTGGGCGCTTGTGTCTGTGATTGTTATAGTCGTAGATTAATATAAATATGTATTTATCTTTATTATTGTTCTCTTTTAGGTATTTTTGTACTTTTTGCCCAAAGTCCTGAGGAGGCCTTAAATTGTTTTTGATAGGCCAAAACGCGTCGACATTTACCATAGTCCGACACCATTCAAATGTGGAATTGATTGTGATAAATTCTAAAAGAGCTTCTCAAAAAAAGAAGTATAAAGTTTTTTTAGCTTCCTAGGCGCGATGACGAAATGGTGATTGTGAAAAAGGAATTAAGGCTCAAAAAGAGTATGCCATGAATTTCCTTGTGTAAAAGATTGGGCTTCATTTCAACACAGGCTAATAAGGGTATAAAATTGTGTTTTTCATGCGTATTATTTATGTCTTGTTTTATAGTGTATATTATGTGGATAGACATATGATGTCTGGATATTTATATGTATAAACTGAAACAAAATCAAAAAAATCCTAGTGTAAAGAAAATTTAGGTTGACTAAAACAAATAACTTAAACCAATTTCTTGTGTTTTTGTATATTTTTGTTGGTATAATGTTTTTTGATAGCGAGTAGATGAACAAAGAATATTTGATTTTTTCTGTGTGTAAATTAATACTCTTGGACAGACAATTTGTAGTATCTGTCCTCCAACTAAAAGGTTCTTCAAAAGAAATACCAGAGGCATCATTTGTACTTATTTTGTTGTAATGTCCCAGATGCCTTATGGTTTATTGGGTTTCCCCTGAGATATCTATAGCATATTGTAAGTACAGCAGGATGAATGTGCAGTGCTTAATTTGTAAAAACAATAAATGCCGGGGTCCTCGTCAGGAGGCCCCCGCAGTTTGCACCACCCATTGCCACTGTACTTACACAACTACTAACCATCACACTGCTACAAGTGTGACAATTCAGACTGTTCGAGGTCGCCAAAGCTTTAAGAATGGCTTGGGCCAGCAGGAATTTGTGGTTTAAATGTATATTGAATTAACAAACAACTGTTTTCCTGCTCATCTTTAAATTACACAAAAAGTGCCATCATGTGGCAGCTGTCAGAATTGCAGGTTCTGGCAATTAAGCATCCGTGCCGAGCACCGGCAGCCATTAGCTCAAATTAAGCAGTGGAATGTGGTGGATTTTATGGAAATATAGCTTGACTTCCATGTGACAGTCGTGAGTTTATACACAAGTGGAGCAAGCATTAACGTTCCTAAGAATGATTTACATGTACAAGTGGGTTGTGTGAGCCAGAACCATAGACACCCAGGAACTTTTATTTTTTTCAACTTGACATTTTTATTAAAACAACGCCAACAACAAACTCTGCTAGTCTGCCAGTTCACAGTACATCAGCCACACCGTGGCAACATGTCCAAAAATCCCTGTATAAACACACACACACACTTTCTATGCTACTAAATCCAGCTGTTGTGTGCACATAAAAGCAAGGCCTAAATTGCAAGTTCCAAAGATGGCTTTTTTGGGTGTGGGTGTCACATTGCAAATATTGCAGACAGCCATCTCTTCCGCGCCTCCATTTTCTACTCCTGGTCCCAAACAGTCTCTTCCAGGCACCTCAAAATGTCCAGTGAAGTCTTTGATTTTCTCTAGGAACAAGGGCAACTGGAGAACATGTTACAAGTCTACTCACTAATGGACAGCCGCGTGCTGTCTAGTGACCCTAAGACGCTGTTGCCATCTGATCAGATGTGACGTAACTACCCTATAGAAACGTGCATGCCCCCATCGAAGGAGCAGCCAACTGTGTTTTCAGCTTCTGATCAATGCACCACTTTTTCTGGAAGAGCTTGGCACTGCTCAAAATGGCCGCCGCATGAGCGATTGACCTTGATCAAGATGGCGGCCAGCTAGACAACGACTGGAAAGTCTTGTCCCTCATGCGCCTTCTGGGATACAGTTAGAGAGACGTTTCTGTTTCTCTACAGGGAAGGGTATGAGAAGGAGGAACAAAAGTATGTTCATGGTTGCCACATGTATGTTTTAGAAGTGTCGATTTGCAGGTCCACTGGCACAGTGGGGGGCGGTTGCTCTAGGGTTGTGTCCTTCTCCTTTTCGTTCTCGTTCTCCCAGAGATTGATGAGCGGGGGGTACAACTCATTGAGTGGTATGGAGGAGGCCCTCTGCATATACTTCTTTAATGAGTGATGGCAGCTCTTCTGCTTGAGCCGACGGCCGGTGTACAATACGAGCAGTACCATGCTAAGGATAGCAAAAAGGGACCCTAACACGGCAGCCAAGGCCACATTGCCTGGCTGCCCAACCATCTCCACAGCAAAAGAGGCATCCTTGGTTGTGACGTTCAGGCATGACCGCTGGGACTGGTGCGAGAGCGAATCTACAGTTAGGCAAATCTCATATCTAGTCGCTGGCTGAAGGTGGGTGAGGTTGTACTCCTTGATATCCAGAGGTACCTTAGCTGTGTAGCTGATGTGCGGGTTGTGGATACGCATAGTTGCCGACGACCATTCAGGTATGACAATGGGGGCTGTGGCCTCTGGGATTGGGAAGACCTTCCACTCCACCACCACAAAATGTGACTGCACCTTCTTCGCCACCACGAGCAGAGCCACGCTTTTGGACCCTTGGGTGCCGTTGATGTGGAGAGTAGTTGTTCTTGTGTCTGACCCATCTGTATTCCACGCCACACAGGTGTAGAGGCCTGAATCATCAGCATTCACACTATGGATTTCCAGGGTTCCTCCAGCCCGGACCTTAAATTTCTCAGAGTTTACTTCCGGGGAAAGCTTCATCCCTGTTGGACTCATCCAGTAGTATTCAGGTTCGGGATCACATGTGGCTCTGCAGTCTAGCGAGACCATATCACTGCCGGACACGTTGATATAGGAAGGCAGGGTGTGGGTGGAGATTATGGGCAAGCACCCGCCCAGCATTCCTTGCTCAAGGATCTCCTTGAATTGGTGGCCATCCAGCTGGGTCGGCGAAGCACACAGCGTGGACTGGGGCTCGATTAGCCGCATACTTTGGTTGTTGAGGATCCTCCAGTTGGCAGAGCAGTCGCATCGAAGTGGGTTCCCATACAGACTGATTTCATTGAGGGCGGGCAGAGACTGGAAGATTCCCCTTTGCACAAGGCGCAGGTCATTGTTGCTGAGGAGCAGAGTCCTCAGAGAGGGAGCATCCCGGAAGGCAGACCGGTCGATGAAGGAGAGCCTGGGATTGTTACAGAGCTCCAACTTGGCCAACTCTGGAAGAAGCCGGAAGGCATGGCGCTCCACGGTAACTAGATATTCCATATTGTTGAGGCTCAGCTCTTCCAGGTGGGGCATGTCCCAGAAGTCACCTCCAGAAATCTTCTGGATTGGATTCTTGTTAAGATCGAGGAATTTGAGAAGCGGGAGACTCTTCAGTGCCTCCTTGGGAACCTTTGAGAGACGATTGTCAAAGAAGGAGAGGCTTTCAAGATAGTCGAGTCCGACAAAGGCATCTTCAGGGATTTCTTTCAACTCCATCCCTGCAAGGACAAGGCTGTGCAGCTTCCCCAGTGGCTGGAAATTCATGCTTTGTAGTTCCATAATTGGGTTTTCTCCGATCATGAGAATTTCCAGGTTGGGCAGAGAATGGAACCAGTTGCTGTCAATGGCCTGCAGTTTGTTGGCGTTGAGGTGGAGCCTCAAGAGGTTGGTTAAGCCAGAGAAGGCCATGGGGCCGATATTGCTGATTTGGTTGTGGTTAATGTAAAGTTCCTCCAAGCTTCCGAGGTCCTTCAGGCAGTAGTCAGGCAACTCACTGACCTGGTTCTCCTCCAGATAGAGGGTGATGAGCCGGGAGAGGTTGGACAGGCTTACGTCCCCAATGCTGGTGAAGTGGTTTTGGGACAGGTCCAACTCCGTCAGGTTGGATAGGCTCTGCAGCTCGGCCGATACCTGAGAAATCTTATTGCTCTGCAACAGGAGCACCTGAGTGTCCACGGAAAGGTTCACAGGAATGCTGGTGAGGAGGAGATCATTGCAATCGACGGTCTTGGCTTCGTGGTAAATGGACTGGGGCGTGAACCATGGTCTTGTTTCACATACGCATTGAGGGGGGCAGTATCCAAAGACTCTCGAGAAGCCGGGGAGGGTGACTACCAGCATAGACAGCTGCATGAAGGACATGGCTACTCTTATATGATGAACACGGGCAACCAGTGTCACAGGTCTTGTCTTCCGCTTGGAGGGTGCGAAGTCTTCTCGATGTGAGGTGGGAAGATTGCAGTAAGAAAGATGTCAATTATTGCAAGTTTTCGGATGGTGATGATCTGTCAAGGAGAAGAGGCGAGTCTCCCAGTGACGATTCAAAGGCAGGAGGGCATGTCTAAACGAAAAGGAAAAGAATATGTCAGATAAATGAACTGCTTTTTTGGTAGATTTCCATAAACAACTTATAAGATCAACTTAGTTATCAATTAACACAGTGCACACATCAAACCAATATTGTGGGTAAGTGTTTAGTAGTATTATTACTCATTCTAATGACCTCACAGCGATTAAAGGCTACATTAATTATCAATATTTTTGAATGTGTAACTTACAAGATATAAACAAATATTGGAACTAAGTTTTTATTACAATGATGCCCAGATTTACTTAGATTTCACACCATGAAGGAATCAGTGTAGAGCCAGATCTACAAAGACTACCTTGCTGTTGTGATCACATGTGCTGGCGCACTTAAAGGCGGACTTGCACAATGCGCAATCTCACACCATGAGACAGAGGCAAAAGTGTGCTGTGCATCATAGAATATGTACAGAATCATACACTTTCAGTAAAAATTCCTATGCATTGACAACTGCAGAAGGGTCAGATACATTGGATGTGGGGTGTGTTTGCCGCATGCGTGCAATGCAGTTGTTCTTGGGGGGACATGAACGCACTTCCCATGGTTTGTGCTGACGAGCATTACAAAAGGGAGGGGGGGAAATCAGCAACACAAGGCACATGGGAGGAGTGATGGGGGACAAGCAACACGGGGAGGGGTGGGAGACGGACTGCAGGCCTGCACTCCTTGAGAGTGCATGTCCAAAAATAAAAATATAAAAAGAAAAAAAAAGCACCTGCAGGAGATATGTTCAGTGAGCCAAAAATATAACCTGGATATTCATTGGAATGAAAACGCGTTTCAGAGTAGAGTGCGGGTGGGGAGTTGGTAGGGAGCTTGTGGAGTAGCAACATCATTCCGAAGTCCCAGACTTAGCGGTATCTTGATAGTATACCTTACTTATAAACTTTTGTTCTTTCTACAGAGGACGGCTGTGGTTAGAAAGCCATGGGTCCTCTTCCAGGGCTCCATTCTATTATTCTCTTATGCAGGATGCACATTATTAAAGACCCATTGGACTCTGTAGGGTACTTCAACTCTTTGGAAGGCTGGGTCGCCACTGGCCTCCAACTCAGTCATCTAAATAATGGGTCAAAAAGTGGTACTCAAGAAAACTGTAGGATAGATAAGCCACTGCTCTTTACTCTGACCAGATGACCTGCTTCTTAGCAGCATTCTTCAAAAGCGTATACTTGTTACAAAACCACTAAATTACCGTTACCCTACCGATTAGTTCTTGATTACATCCTCCATGGAACCTGAACCCCATGGGATGAGAAGAGGCTGCTTCAACATCGGAAACCAAAGGATCGGCCAGGAACTCACCACCTTCCTTAACACCTCTATCACCACTACATTTCCCGGCGCGTGGAAAGACGCCAAAGTCAAACCACTGCTCAAAAATCCATCCACCGACCCCGGTCAACTCAAAAACTACTGCTTAATCTTCCTTCCCACCGAAGGTACTGTAAAAGATCATCAACAATTAACTCATGACACACCTGGAAAAGAACCAGTTACTCAATGCCTTCCAATCCAGTTTCCGCAGCAATCGCAGCACTGAAACTGCCCTGAGCGCAGCCACCTATGACATACAAACTCTCCTCGACTGAGGAGAAACAACAGCTTTGATCTTCCTCGACCTCTTGGCAGCTTTTGACACTGTATCCCACCACACACTGATCGAAAGACTCTACCACATCGGCCTCTATGGGTATCCGCTCAGATGGATCACCTCTTTCCTCACTGGAAGAACCCAGAGGATCCACCACCCACCTTTCACCTCTGAACTCAAGGAGATCCCCTCTGGTGTCCCCCGGGGCTCATCCGTCAGCCCCATGCTCTTCAGCGCATATATGACCCCGCTGGCCAACGTCGTCTGATCCCACAGTCTCGATATAATTTCCTACACAGACGACACCAAACTCATCCTCTCACTCACTGATGACCCCACCACCACCAGAAGCAACTTCAACAGATGCATGACAAACGTTGCTGATTGGATGAAGAACTACTGCCTGCAACTGAACACAGACAAGAGGGAAGTACTGATCTTTGGCTATGGCACCAGCACATGGAATGACTCCTGGTGGTCATCAGCCAGCAAAGCCCACAAGCCCCTACATTTGGGATGACTAGTATGTAATAAAAATTGAGTTTTAAACCTGCAAGGGGTTTATTTTACCAAAGTTAATTTGCAGTTTAAAACTGCACACAGCCTCCATGTTTTAAGGAGCTACTTAAGAGAGCGGCACAATATGTGCAGAAGGCCCACTGGTAGCATTGAATTTACCAGCCCTGGATATATGTATACCAATATTCTAGGGATTTATAAGTAAGTTAAATATGCCAATTAGGTGTAAGCCAATTTTACCATGTTTTAGGGAGTGAGCACAAGCACTTTAGTACTGGTTAGCAGTGGTAAAGTACACAGAGTCCTTTGGACAACCAAAAATTCATTCTGCGAAGCAGAAGAGAAGAAAGCAAAAGGTTTGGTGGAAGACCACCCAAAGGCTAACCGGTCTAACACCTTGTGGACGTCCGTAACTGCATAGATTTCCCTGCTATCCATGCGCCTGTCGCTATAGGGAATCTGCTGGTGTTAGTGAGTCTATAACTGCAGGAAATAATCTCATGTGAGTGTCACTGAAGCGACATCCCAGTTGTGAGTTATGCCACTTTAGGGAATTCCCTGGTGTAAGTGGGTCTGTCAGTGAAGGGAATCTCCATTTGTGAGTCTGTCACTTGTAAACAATTGCAACGCTGCCTTTGCATTGCATTCCTATTATAACGCGGTCGTTACAACGGTGTCACCATCCCTACTGTTGCGCAGGCTGGAGTAGGAATAGTAAATTATACTATTCCTAAGTTCAGCGTGCCCCCTACAGCAAGTCGATCTAATGCCTTGCAATGTAAAGGCATTGCGTTCTAACAACGCGATGTAATAGTATGCGATGTAACATGCGATATTCATACGCAAGTCTGTCATTGAAGGGAATCCCTGGCTGTGAGTTGGTCACTTCTTAGGAATTCTTAGAAATATTTTAAGACATGGGCAAAGTGGGCAGTTGCCAAGGACCCCCCACTCTTCAATGGGCCCCCTGGTAAAGTGATCTTTCTCCCACTATGTCACACCTTTGTCGGTTTCTCCATCAGAACATTGCCATAGGCCCTGAAAATCCTTACGATGACACTGGAAATTCCCTGGTGTTAGTGAGTTTGTCACTAGTCGGTGTTTCCCTGGTGTGAGTAAGTCTGTCACTGTAGGAAATCCCTGGCTGCGAGCTTGTCACTACAGAGAACCCACTGATTTATGTGAGTCTGTCACTGAAGGGACTCGATGACGGAGTCTGTCGCTATAAGTGGCTCTGTTACAAAAATGTACTTCCTGGTGTAAATCAAGTGTGCACCATATGGTCCATGTAGTCAGGTGACTCTGCCCCCATTTTTTGTATATTCCAGTTCACATGGCTTGCTCTGCAACTGGGACCCTCCCCCAATCCCCTCTTACTAGAGATGAGTGCCTTTCTCGCCGCCAGTGTTTAATATGTAAAAGAATAAGGTGGCAGATTTACAATAACTGGCGCATCCCTCCATATCAGCAGGGATGCGCCAGTTATTGTGCGTCACGGCTGCACCATCATGGATGCGTCGCAATTACAGTGCGGCGCACCATGGGGCAAAAATGGACAGATGCGCGACGCACCTTCTGCCATAAAGACTGCGCCTTTGAACGCAGCTCCAGCAAGGCTCGGGGGTGCCCTATCCTTAAAATGCTGCGTCAATCCTTATGCCTGCTTCAAGCAGACCAAGGCCCAGGGTTTTGACGCAGCATGGCCTTAAAAGTGACTGAGTGAAATCTTGTAGATTTCACTCAGCCACTTTTAGGAGGCCTTCTTGCGCCTGAACGCCCCCCCTGCGCCGGAACGCATACATGTGGCGCAGGGCTTTACAACGTGATGAATCTGGGAGATGCGTCAATTTGTAAATACCCTGCAGCATGGCACTGGCTTTGCGCCACGCTGAGTCACAAAAGTGACGCAACAGCGGCGTAAAAGAGGCGCAAGGGGCTTGTAAATCTGCCCCTAAGTGCCAGGGCTCTCGTCAGGAGACCACTGCAGCTTACATCACACATTGCCCCTGCCATGCTGCCAACAATAGTTACAACACTACTACTAACCATCACACTCATACAAGTGTGACAATTAGGACGATTTCAAGCCCCCAAATCTATAAGAATGGCTTGGTCGGCAGTATAATTTTTAATGTGTATTGAATGAATAATTACCTGTTGTTGTGGTCATCTCCAAATTAGCCAGACAGCGCCACCTTGTGCCCTAGCTCTGCACCTGAGGGGGCAGTATGAAGCATCCATCTAAATACTTAGGTTCAACGAGTCTCGCGCCAGTAATCCACTTGCTCTGGTTTGATGGATGGCGCAGTTGTACGCCTCTGCGCGCCTTTCATGCTTCTCGTGGGCTTTGTGTTTTGAAAAGCTCGCTGGTGGAGCCAGTCAAACAGTGAAGCTTAGGAACAACAACAATAGTATTGTATTTTATACATATTGTATATAGCTGTCAAACACCGCTTGCTGCCGAGACAACACGTCACTATTCCCCAGCACTCATGTTATAGCTCTCAAAGGGATGAAATGCGGAGCAGAGTTCAACGCTGGCTGTGCCATCCTGGCTATGTGTATTCAACGCGCAGTGGTATAGAAATGGTGCAACAGGCACTAATGCACCAAGATATATGCAGAGATCACCCCCTTCCGGTCCAGGGAAGACCTGGCTTGGCAGTTTGCGCTGGACTGTTCCCATGAGGCACAGGGTCAGACTGATTTGCATATGGCCATGTCTGAACTGGGGTGGCAGAGTGGGCTAAAGAACGGTGATGGATCAGTTGACTGGAGGTGAGTATTTGATTTGCTCAAACGCTCCGTCCATCATCCCCTTTGATATCGCTTTATATCACCCCCTGGCTGGGGAGTAAAAAAAAAAAAAGACAGCCATACTTTGGCCACACTGGCCCATTTTCTGGTGCCAGAACGCATGCATTGCATGCATGCGTCATAACGCTACTGGCACCCTGCGTCTTTCAGTAGGCACGCGCATGTGTGATGAATTGTCATTTCACGTGCCACCAAATATTCGCCTGCATACTGAATGACGTGTGCGCCATTTTACTTTTTTTAAATGCTGATCTAAGATGGCGTATGCCACTTGGAGCGGTAAATAGAAAATAGATTTTAAGTTGAGCTAAAGCACCATTTTCCTGCAAGTGTAAAGACCCAGCAGCAAGTAGGAGCTGTGGGGCCTGTCGCAAAATGTAAAAAAAATAAATAGACGCACGGCGACAGATAGGTGAGCAACGGAGGAGCATGTGAGGGGAAGCACCAGGGAGGGGAGAGGATAGTGAGGGGGAAAAAGCAGCACATGGGAGAGAGCAACACAGAGTGAGGAAGGTATTTGCCGAAAGGAAGAAGCACACAAGAAAAAACAGCACACAAGGGAGAGAGCAACATGGGGCCTCATTTATGAACAGTGACGCCTCGCTGCTTGAAAACAGCGATGAGTCACTTTTCACTGCGCACTCCTTGCGACATTTCTGATGCGTCATATTTAATGTATGACGCATCATGTCGCAAGGAGTTACAGATACATCAGTATTTCTGACGTATCTGTAAGCGCAAAAGTGACGCATTGCTGGAGTGTGTCACAAAAGTGACGCAACTCCAGCAATGCGTCCTTTCACATGGGGAAAGCCCCATGTGAAAGGGCTTGCATCAGTCTTACGCCTGCTGTGAGGCAGGCGCAAGATTTGGCGCAACAGCGTCCTAAAAGTGACGCAGTGAAATCTCATAGATTTCACTGCGTCACCATTACGAGGCTTTTTGCGGAGGAACGCCCCCTCTGCATACATTATACCTGACGTAGGTATAATGTAGCGCAGGGGTTTACAAAGTGATGCATCTGCTTAGATGCGTCACTTTGTAAATAGTGCGCAACAGGAGGCATGTTTTACGCCGCCGATGCGTCACAAAAAGTGACGCACCGGAGGCGTAAAAGTGACGCACGGCCTCATAAATGAGGCCCATGGTACACAGGGGATGCGCATTTGCAGGAGGGGAGACGCACATGTGGGAGAAAACCGGACAACAAGTGCACTCAATGAGTGCTTAAATAAAAAGAAAAAAGTGGTTCCTTAAAAGTGAGCAGTGGAAGGATACAGGTCAACCAATCAAAAGTGTGGTAAAGAGGGTCTGCACAGGGGAGGGGCAAACGCCCAAGAAGAGAAAATAAATCTATTCAATAAGAAACAAGGAAACAAGAGAGACAATAAAGCGGGTCAATGGAAGCAGTTGGTGGACTCCAAGCCCACTGTATGTTTTTGGGAAATTCTTCAACAGGTCTCTGACAGCCAAGCAACAGAAGCCATCTGTCTGATATGATTTACGAATTTACAAAGCGCGCAAATGCCCATGGGCATCTGATAGGTGAAACCTCAAAAGGAGGGGGCACAGCAAACAATTTTTGCAAGCTAACCTGATCATGGAGAATGTCTCAGTCTCTGCAGCGTGCAAGGGGATTGTACAGCTCGTCAGGAAATGAGGGATTTGCTGACAATCAAAATCTGCTTTGCTCCGGGTTAGATAAAGTTCAGCAATATTCCTAGACAGCGGGCAGGCAAAGGTTGCACCTGTCCTTCTAGGAATGCAAAAAACACAAACCGACCAGGAGGGGCCCAGGGTGTGTTTCTAGAATATTCCATGAAGGATTTCCTACTGGGGCAACCCTTCTCAGAGGGGTGCAATTGTCCCGTCTCTCTTGGTATTGGGTGGTCTGCTTTTGGAACATGCCCTGGTGGAACAGCCACTCTCTGTCGGTGTGACTCTCTGCTCTAACTTATCCTCAATGTGGCTGGGAGAATGATCAATGACCAGGGTCGGACTGGCCTATAGGGCGATCGGGCAGTGCCCGGTGGGCTGGTCAGTGTGTGGGACGGGGTTTTGGGCTGTTTTCAGCCTTTGTTATGGCCTGCTGGGCTGTTTGTTACTGTTGATTTCCCTGTTGTTACCACAGACAATGACAGTCGCAAGCTCAGATCCATGCAGGCGGCCAGACCTTGCAGACAAATATACAGCATCTTTCCAGTTTCAAAACTGCCCCAATTTACAAACATGGGGCCCGTTTTTAGCTATCAAATTCACTAATGGGGCCATCTTTGTTTAGTGCCCGGGCCCATTTTCAGTTCCAGTCTGACCCTGAAGCCAAATGCTGGTTTTAAATTCCGATTTACTGTTAATTTACATTGGCTCCATCAAGCTCAAATCCAGGCAGTCTTCCATACTATACAAACACTTATACAGAGTGTCTTTCCAAGTTCAAAACCCCCAATTTACAAAAATAGCTTTCCAATTCACTAATGGGTGCTGCTTTTATTTTCATGCTCGGGCCTATTTTATGTCCCAGTCAAACCCTGTTGAGGGCGTGGAAACATCTGAGCACATCATGTCTATTGAGCAAAATAAAATGTCTCCCTCCCAATGCTTGAGGCACACTCTGGTCAGCCTGCATCAGTTTGAGGCACTGAAACTAAACACACGCCCCGGCCTGAGGAAGAAACTTACAATATCAGGAAGTCGCTCAAGGAGTAGCCTTAATAATCTCTAACTATAAACAAAGGGGCATATGATCAAGGGTCGTATCTCCGCTTTTTAGGCTTTTAAAGACAAAAAAGGGGAGATAATCTTTTCACCCTATTAGCAAGCTGATGCTAACATGCATTAGCGCATGTTAGTAGCCGTTTTGCTGACGCCTCGCTTTGAATCTCTAATGAGATGCAAAGTGGGCGTCACTGGGCGTACCCCTGACGGACTACCTTGTAAATTATCGCTAAATGCACATTGTGATATTTACAAGGTGGCCCTCAGGATTTTAGCAGAGGTTAGTTTTTGGAGAAAACCCCAGTTTTTGCAGAAAACGAACGTCTGCTAAAATCCTGGCTAATGTAGGATGACAATGGGAGGTGGATTGATGTGTTACGACCACAGGGTCGTATCATCAAGCATATCGCAGATTTGCAGGGAACATCGCTGGAAAACCAGAGATGATCCCTGCAAAACGGCGATTTCCCCGCTATCGCTGGATTATATATCGCCATTGAGTTATGAGTTGATGATAACGCGCTAACTCTGTGATTTAATTCAGCGATAGCCGGCGTTAGGGAAATCAGCTCTAGGCGCGCTGGGCGATAATTATCGCCCCTCGTTGTTGATATGCCCCTTCATGACAACAAAACCACAGCATTATCTGTCTCTTTTTCAGGCTTCAGCCCCCATGAAATGGAATAACGTAAAAGTGACATCACACACCCTTTCACCATAATGACATCACAGAAAGTGAACTCATACGATCTTTGACCTTGAATGTCCCCAGGAAGTGGCGTCACATGAACTTACCCTGGTTTCCATTCATTCAGTCATTTTCATTCACACTCACTCACTTATTCTCACTCGCATTCATACCTAACTCTTACTCTTTCGCAGTCATTCTCACTCATTCTTCCACTCACTTGCACACTCTCAATACCGCGTTCTCACTCACTCATTCATTCTCACCCATTCATTAACACTTGGTCTCACTCACTTCACTCTAATTCTCCCTTGCACTTTTTCACTCTTTTTCACGCATTCTCACACACTCATACTCCATTTCACTCCTTCACATTCCCTCATAGTCATTCTTTAACATTCTTACACACTCTGACTCACTGACATTTAATCTCACTCATTCTCACTACCTGTCACTGAATCTCACTCACCAGCAAACTGACACACTCACAAACACATATATTCTCTCACACACAAACACACTCGCCCACAAGCTCGTGAACAACATACATTTATTTATATTTTATTTAAATCATCTGCCACTGGAGGTCTCGTTCCAGCTCCTGGTGCTCCATTTTTTATTACACTTTTAGTAAATAATAAAGTATAAAATGGTCAGAAAACCAGAGTGAAGCATTGATGCCCATAAGGGAAAGCTACCCTTGTCTTTTTGGCACTGTCGTTGCTACCTCTGGGGCCAAGGGTTGCAAATGGGGTTACAAAGGGCAAGCCGGTGGTCGCAGCTGCGACCTCTGGTGACCGAAAAATGATGTCCATGTCTGCCCCCGCAATCTGTAAAGTGCAGGAACGCACCTTGTCGAAATGTGTGCTCTCTATAAAAACAAATCTAAATAACTATCTAGGTTATTATAATAACTACCCATAAAGAATGTCCCTGCTCTATGGCAGTGTGTCAGGGTGCCACAGGTTTTGTAGGAGTGTCACACACAGTCCATGAGCACAGCTGGATGTTTTCCTTATGTGGCAAATGGTTAGGGCATCTCTGTTCCCTTGGCCTGTTTGATTCCCTGGTTCTTTTCTTCGAGAACACGTGTTCGAGGTTCTCCTTGGAGTATCGGAATCCAAGAAAATTTCCTTCGGAATGACCTCTCTCTATGGCATTGTGTGATGGCGGGCTAAGGGGTGGTTGTCTTGTTTCTCCTGGGAGGGTAGAATTCCCTGAATCACTTCCTAGAGAGCCTCCTTGCTCTACGGCCGTACGCCAGAAGGACGTTGTTCTCCTAGGACTGTGGGAATCCGAGGGTCTCTACCTTAGGAGTGTCCTCTGCCATTACTGTGGTGTGTCGGGTGCTCACGGTTCTCCTGGGAGGGTCCGATCCCCTTGGTTACTTCCTAGAGAATGTCCTCTCTCTATAGCAGCGGGTTAGGGTTTGGTGTTCTCCTGGGGTGGCAGTCTCTGCGGCACTCCCTGCTGAATGTCCCCTCGCTCTATTGTATTGTAATTGCATTTATAAAGTGCTTACTACCCCTGACGAGGCGTCGAAGCGCTTTTTCGGCGAGTAGCATGCTACTCCGTGACCCATAGAGGATTAGTGTTGAATTAGTACTATAGTGAAACATGCAAGTACATTTTAAGTGGTGGATAGGTTAGTCATTTATTTGGATTCGGAAGGATAGCAGAAGGATAGAAGAGGGAAAAAAAGGTTTGTATTTATATAGCGCCTCTTACCCTTGATGGGGTGTTGAATGGCAGTGTGTCCACAGTGGGTGGGGGAGGGGAGGCTACTCTGTTCTACTAGGAGGGTCAGATTCACAGGGACGCTTCCTAGTAAAGGCCCTCATGCTATGGCAGTGCGAGGAACAACTGCTGTGCGTAACTTCTAAAAACATAAGTGCAAAGGTCTAAAATGTTCTTAATACCCTGAATCTGGTACCGCCCACAATGGTTGGCGAGTATCAAGGTTGCCTAGTCTTGATTCCACATCATACCTCTTTCCTCTATAACTTAACGTGTACTATGTTTATCTGATTCGTGCCATTTTTTTCAACCCCGCTTTCTCCCTTTATCACAGTTTACCTATTTTTCTCTTCCTCCTTCTTTCTCCCTTTAGCTTCCTTGCTCTGGTCCTGATGATAAACACGCCTTGGCAAAGCAACAAAGCAAACCGTGTCAAACGGGGACTTTATTTTCTGCAAACATATGTAATCTGCAGGAAAAAATTGCCAAGAACATAAAATATATAAAAGCAAATGAGCCGCTCCGCAGCACGGGCTCTCCCTGTGGCTAAACCTTGAAATGGCGTCGCTTCTGCTCACGGACGCGCGCGCGTCGTGACCTTGACGTCCGCGTCGCTGCTGTTTTGATCTATGCGGGGAGCGGAGTCTAAATCTCAAGGTCAGCCGGCTGCAGCGGGGCAGGCTGGGTGCCAAGTGCGAGGGCGGGCGAGCACACGTCCCTCCTCGGGCAGTGCAGCCCACCGCCTCCTTCACCCCCCATCCCCTCACAGCGCAATCAAGAGGGTCAGTGGAGTGTGGCAGGAGAAGACAGACGGCGCGCCGCGGGCAGGAGGGTAATCCGTCCAAAGCTGTGGAAAATATGGCGGGAGAGAGGGGAGAAGGAGGAGAGAGAAAGAGAACAAGACGGAGAGCAAGGAAACAGTTCAGAGGGTGACTGAAAGGGGAAAGAGGGCGAGAGGAGGAGAGGGAAAGACCAAGAGAGGTCAAAGAAAGAAAGAGTGGAAGGTGAGAGGGAAATAGAGAGAGTGAGACAGACCAAGAGTAAGAAGCAGAGGAGAAAGGAAGAACAGGAAGAACGCAAGAAACAGGTGGAAAGAGAGAGAGGATAGAAACAGAGAGAGAAAATAAACCAAGAGAGATGGAGAGGGGGGGAATATAAACCGGAAGAGAGGGAAAGAGAGACAAAGAGGGTGTGAACCAAGACAGATGGAGGGAGAAACAGGAGCGAAACAGCTATTTAGAGGAAGGCGATACATGAACAAGAAAAATAGGAGGGAGAGAGAGTAAGGAAAGAAAGGGGACGAAAAGAGAACAAGAGATATAGATAGGGTAGAAAAAGAATGGAAAAAAGGAAGAGGACTTAGGAAAGAGGAGGGGAGTGAAAGTGCCAGAGAGATGTAGGGGCATATTACCAACAACTAGCGATAATTATCGCTATGTTGGTTTAGCGCCGATATGTTTATCGCCGAGCTGCGGCGATTTTTATCGCTTAGGAACCTTGCTATTATCAAGGTCTATCTCCTAAGCGATAAAATCGGCCGAAATGCATGAATATCGCTGAAAAGTCAGCGATATTCATGCATTACCGAGCTAATGCTCTTAGCCATGTTATCCACCTACCGTTGGATAACAAGGCTAAGAACTGCTTTTGGAGATATTCGCGCTTAGCGCGAATATCTCCAAAAGTTGGTAATAGGAGATAGCGATGTTAGCGACTGTTTCCAGTCGCTAACATCTTGGCACACCCACTTTGCATGTCATTAGTGATAAATATCACTGACATGCAAAGCGGGACCCAAGATGGTCGCTATCTCCTACTAGCTGTCGCTAACTGGTGTTAGCAACAGCTAGGTAATAGGGAGATAATTTTATCTCCGCTTTCTTGGCTTTTAAAGCCAAAAAAGCGGAGATAAACCCTCTTGATATTATGCCTCAAAGATAGCTAGAGATGCAGAGAGAGAGTGAGATTGGAAGAAACTGTGTTCTGTAAAAATGAATGGACTAGCACTCAACACCAATAAAATGAGGTACGAGTGGCGTGTGCAGTAAAATGTCTCAGGTGTTACGTCAGCAGAACATTCACCCAGGCGCAGTATGGACATCCTCGGTGGCTTGCTCAGTACAAGGTAAAAACACCCGTACAATTTAATACGTACTCTGTCTCATCCTTGACCTCTCTCAATATATCCTTTGCTTCCACTCTCTGACTCATCTATTCCCTTATTCTACTACCATGATCTCCCTAAGATCCTTTCTCGACTCTTCCCTCCTTGACCCACCCCAAACCTCATTTTACTACTATGTTCCCCAAATAATGCCTTCTAGACTATTCCCTCCTCTGTGCCTCCTTGACCAACCCCTAACCTCACTTTACGACTATGATCTCCCAAATAACGCAGACTCGTCCCTTCTGCATCCCTCCATTGACTCATCCCAAACCTTATTTTACTACTATGATCTCAAAAACGTCACCTTCTAGACTCTTCCCTCCTCTATCCCTCCTTAATCGTATTTGATCAAACTAACAGACTCACATGTTATTGCTCAAATTAACTTATATTTCCCTATACTAATCCACAACTAATCCTTTGGGTTCCGGAGTAGGGTGCTAATTGCCGAAAAGCGCTTCAATGTATCCTCAGGGGTAGTAAGCACTATATAAATACAAATCCGCCTGCAACCTGAGATCAAGCAAAGAAATCTAACTGTACAAGCCAAGCTCACTGCAAGGAGCAAGGAGGAAGGTAAGTCGGGCGTTGGGTGAACAACTCTGGAACTTACTGTTCCAAGACCTCAAAAATCTTCCTAGCCTTGAGGTATTCAAGGAAACCGTACAACCAGTGCCTAGATTTACTTTGGGCTCCTCAGGCGCTTTGTGTGGCACTGGCACTTTTGCCTTGCGCCTGCAAGCTGTTAAACATAAGAGGTCGAAGTGGATAGGATCTGAGGGGGCTCAATGTGCCCATACTTTTTAAAATTGACAAAAAAAGTTCCCCTACTTTTCCTTAAAAGAGAGCCCTCCCGGGACAGGTAATTCCCATAGTTGAGATGCCTCAGCTGAAGTGGATGATAGGGAGTCTCCAGTGCTGTGAAGGCCGGAGATGGACACACAGCTAAACAAGGAGCAATCCTTCTTTCTAGAGGGGCTGCAGCCTGCAAGAAATGTAAATGTGTGCAGTTGGTTAATCTGCAAATGTAAAGGCAGCTTGGGAGTTGGTATTGGCTTTAATTGGTGAAGTTCTCTTGAAGCTTGGTGTAGGCAAAGATGTATCCTTTTTGAGGGTTATTGCAAGGGTGCCAACAACTGGCCTATGAAGTTCATGCTTTTAATAGACCTATATAAAATATGTTTGTAACATGGCCAGTCTATTACTAAATCTATACTTTGATAGTACCTTTTTTCAGTCTTATAACTAAATCATTTTTTCACATTTTCTGGTAGCTTATCTCATACTAATTCAGAATGACAATTTACTTATTCTCAGTGCTTTCTGTCACAGGATGGGACCTCAGCTCATTAAAAAAACAAGTCACTATTCCCCACTACCCCCAACCAGAACTAAATTCTGTGGCTCTCTGTTACATACACAAACATGAGCAGTGATCACATTAACCAATCAATGTTTCATAACATAAAATAGTGCATCTCTCACTGCTTAGTTTAACTTGCATTTTTTTTTTCATTTAAGGTGTGCGTTATTGTTGGACTCGGCGATCTTTGCAAGGTCATCCCTTAGTGCCCGCAGCCTGTCTCTGGCTCACTTCACTTGGTGTAGTTGGCGGTTGGGTTTTGTGTATTGTTCCTAGACAGCCACACACAATAGGGAGCTTAGGTGTGCTTGAATGGGCCATCACCGGCAGGATGGGAGGGAAGAGTTGGGCACAGATCTACTTGTACATAAATAGGCTGTGTCTTGCCTGCACACCAAAAGGGCTGCATACTCCCTGGACTTAGTCTGGAGCTAGGACAGAGAAGGCAGGATGCTTGTGCACTTTAAAGAGAATTTCTAGAAGCTTCTCCCATGTTCCAGAGGATGGGCACCAGATATAAATATTGGACCTCAGACAGCACCTCTTCAGTACACTTCTGGACCTGTGGAAACTCTGCCAAGAAGAGGGTACTGTTGAAGGGACTGCCACTCTGTTGGACTGCTGCCCTACTGGACTACTGCCCTGCTGACCAGCTTCCTGCTGCCCCCTTGCTTGGGTGAGATGGACAGGGCCTTCATCTCTGAACCCAGGACCCCAATGTGACTCAAGGGCTGGTTGGCTGGCCTCCTCATGAGAAGGTTCAGGGACATAACAAGCTTCCAATAACCTTGAACCCAGCCTCTGGGCTCTGCTATCTGTGAGTCCTGCCCTCCCAAGTGGTGCCACCCTAGTCCTGTACCCTTGGAAGTGGGTCAGAAGGTGCTCTGACAAGCCTAGGTGTCCTCCCCCATTGAAACCAAAGCGAAGTGACGCAGTCACGCCGCACAGCTGCCAGCCTCATCGGATCCAATGAGAAGCGCTACAAAGGTTCGCTGCACAGCTTCATCAGAAACGCCGCTGTACAACGCAAAGTCTCGTAAAGGAACACCATGCAGACCTCGTGCCATGGTTTAAGGTACTGTGTTCAGCGGACCCAAGTGGGACCCTGGGAGCCAGCCTGTGCTCCATCATAGTTGGCCTGAACTTGTGGCTTTGTTCCAGCCTGGCCTGCCGCAACCAGACAACCACAGTTGCTGCTTTGTGGCGCTATATTTACTGAAATCTTTAAACCTGTATATCTGCAGTTCCTACAATACTATTTTTGTCGTTTTGGTCTAGTTTTACTTATCAAGAACTACTTTACTTTTCTAGTCTGGTGTGGGATCCTTTTGTGGTGTCTTTTCACAGTTTTTCACTTTGCACAAATACTTTACACTTTGCCTGTGAGTTAAGCCTGACTGCTCTGTGCTAAGCTACCCGGGGTTGAGCACAGGTTAATTTAGGGTTTGCTTTTGACTTCACCCTGACAAGGATTGTGGTTCCTGCTGGAGCAAGGTTTCTCCCCCCTCAACCAGTAACCCAATTTCTAAGCAGATATTGAAAGGTGATACACGAACTAAATAGTTACAGAATATTTTGTTCATTTTAGCCACGCCTTTGATCACACCCCCATTGTGCCCAGGATCACAGCTACCATACTTTAATAATGAACTTCAACCGCTGGCTAAAATGGTAGGTAAATCAACCTTTTGCTTCTGTGCCCTAAAAGCGTTACCTCTTCAAAGACTCAGTAAAGAATCCCTAAGCCTGTTCATAGAGGCTTTCCTATCCTATCCTTCTAGGACCCCAAAGAGTCATAAATAACCCTTTTGAAACCCATAACTGAGTATCCTCCTGGTTACAGCCCTGGATCCTCACAGAAGAGGAGGCAGCTATTTAGAGCTTTCCTTCTGTCCTCAACAATATTATGAAGTGGTCTTGCAAAAACAACAGGTGATGGACCGAATGAGGATCAATGTCACACATTCAACCCAGTCAAAAGATCTGGGTCCTAATCCATCGTTTTTTTGCACTCCACACCACCCCGGGTTAGACAATGGCGATATGCAAATCAGCTCTGACCCTGTGCCCCATGGGAACAGTCCAGTCCGAACTACAAAAGCCATGTCCTTCCCAGAACGGAATCAAGCATCCGAGGACCGGACCGGTTTCGAGGTAACACCTCTCATCAGCCCGGCTAGCTTGACTCCAGTGGTGTGGAGTGCCTGGGACCCACGTCTGGGCATCCCCAGTACACTTATAGCGGAATTGCAAAAACAACAGGTAATGGACCGAATGAGGATCAATGTCACACATTCAACCCAGTCAAAAGATCTGGGTCCTAATCCATCGTTTTTTTGCACTCCACACGACCCTGGGTTAGACAATGGCGATATGCAAATCAGCTCTGACCCTGTGCCCCATGGGAACAGTCCAGTCCGAACTACAAAAGCCATGTCCTTCCCAGAACGGAATCAAGCATCCGAGGACCGGACCGGTTTCGAGGTAACACCTCTCATCAGCCCGGCTAGCTTGACTCCAGTGGTGTGGAGTGCCTGGGACCCACGTCTGGGCATCCCCAGTACACTTATATGACTGGGTTGAATGTGTGACATTGATCCTCATTCGGTCCATCACCTGTTGTTTTTGCAAATCCGCATGAAGTGGTCCCCATCACAAATCCCAAGCTATAGAAAATTAAAATAAAGAAGTGAATATAAACAAATTCACACACAGATTCATTTTTCAAGAACTTCTCTAAAGTGGTATTGGAAAGAAGGTGTTTGGTGTGAATAAAATGTGCTTGCAAACACAATGCAGTGTGAAAATAAGCAACCAGGGGGACAGAAGCTATCAAGCAGGTGCAAGGGGAGGAGGAGATATGCTAACTGAGCCCAAGGCTAATCAACATGTTTATGATTCAGTAGCAAAAACAAGGAAGAAGGGTGAAAAGATGGTTGGAGGGGTGAAAGGAGAAGTGAATGGATGGATGGATGGACTGGTGATTGGATGGATGAGAGAAAGGGTGGCTGTATCAGTGGGTGGATAGATGGAACAGTGAAAGTATAGATGGATGTATGGAGAGAAGAATAGATGCATGGAAGGGTGACCTGAACATTTTTGGGGAGGTCTAGCTCACTCAGTTGCAGAATGCCAACACTCGCAGTGAAGTTAGCCAATGGCTGCAGTGGGCTGCCCCACTGCCCCATTCTCTACATTGTAGTGGTAATGAGACAAATGTGAAAGACACATTTAAAGATCAATTGATTTAAAGGGCTGGCTTAAAGCACATGTAAGCATATCATACTTATACTTTTAGCAAAATAAACAAGCATTTACAATGCAATGGTTTTGCCTTTGTTAAAGTTAGAGCTATTGCCATTGCTCTTGACATTATTTTTATTTATGTTTTTTTAACATAAATAAATGGCATTGTCATTTACAATGCCACTAGCTTTATCTATCGCAAATGACACACACAAACACACACAGAGCCGCCCCACACACACCCCCACACAGAGCCCCGCACACACAGCCCCCCACACATACAGCCACACAGAGCCCCCCACACACACAGCCACACAGAGCCCTCCACACACACAGCCACACAAAGCTTCCTACACACACAGCCACACAGAGCTCTCCACACACACCAACACAGCACAAGCAGGCAACAGGGGCAGACGGAGGCACAAGCAGGCAACAGGGGCAGACGGAGGCACAAGCAGGCAACAGGAGCACACAGAGGCACAAGCAGGCAACAGGGGCCCACAGAGGCACAAGCAGGCAACAGGGGCACACAGAGGCACAAGCAGGCAACAGGGGCACACAGAGGCACAAGCAGACAACAGGGGCACACAGAGGCACAAGCGGGCAACAGGGGCACAAGGAGGCACAAGCGGGCAACAGGGGCACAAGTAGGCAACAGGGGCACGAAAACGGAGGCACAAGCAGGCAACAGGGGCAGGTGGAGAAAACACAATTTTCAACAGCCCACTTGGCTCTGCAACAGTTGCCTTTGAAAAGCAATACGGCGTAATGGGCATGATCAAATCCCGTCCCCTGCATAAAAAAAAACAACAGCCTGAGGCGACTGCTAACACAGATGTAGTACAAGGCATTACACGGCAAGGGTGCTGCTGCCGCCCCACACACACCCCCACACAGAGCCCCCCACACACAGCCACACAGAGCCCCCCACACACACAGCCACACAGAGCCCTCCACACACACAGCCACACAAAGCTTCCTACACACACAGCCACACAGAGCCCTCCACACACACCAACAGCACAAGCAGGCAACAGGGGCAGACGGAGGCACAAGCAGGCAACAGGGGCAGACGGAGGCACAAGCAGGCAACAGGGGCAGACGGAGGCACAAGCAGGCAACAGGGGCACACAGAGGCACAAGCAGGCAACAGGGGCACACAGAGGCACAAGCAGGCAACAGGGGCACACAGAGGCACAAGCAGGCAACAGGGGCACACAGAGGCACAAGCAGGCAACAGGGGCACACAGAGGCACAAGCAGGCAACAGGGGCACACAGAGGCACAAGCAGGCAACAGGGGCACACAGAGGCACAAGCAGGCAACAGGGGCACACAGGAGAAGCGGAGAGCAGCTGTCCCCTCCTCCCCTCCCATTCCCCGGCACATCAGAGCAGCGGGAGGGGAGAGCGAGCAGGGCGCCCAGCCTCCGTTTCAGCACACTCAGTCCACCGCGGACAGCGGCGCAAGGATAGGGCAGCAGATTCTGAACCAGACACACTCAACCGGCCCCTGTGCTGCCCATTGCTACCCCTTGAACTCTGACCTTGCACATTCAGATGACCCCTGTGACGTCCAGTGCTACCCCCTGAACTCTGCCCTAGCACACTCAGCTGCCCACTGTGCTGCCCGGCGCCTTGGGCACTCAGCTGACCACTGAGCTGTCCAGCGCTGCAGTCCCGCGCAAGAGGCTGGCTGCAGTCTCCGAGCGCGAAGCTACAGGTGGCTCGGACCAAGTTGACCTCTCGGGCAGGGGACCTTTTTGATTTGTGGAGAAATTTGGATTGTGCGTTTGGAAGTGCCCGCAAGAGGGTCAGATGTCCGATTTGTCTACAGATTGTATCCGTCTATTTGACACAAGCCTGGAGCCTGCCCCATAAGGATTATGAGGAACCTGTAATAAAAGTTGAAAGGTTGCATTCTATTTTCTACCATTGACGACTCCATCAAACACGGGAGAAACTGGTTTTTTTTTTTGCCTTTTAATCGTTTACACGGCTGCGTTTAATACTCCGAAGTGAAGGGCCGTCTGACAATGGGCTGCGGCAAACTCCTGTGAAACTAACACGGATTACATCATGCAGGTACTGTGCGGTCGCATTCGTGAAGTTACGACATCAAAATGAATGGATGAATACATCTTCTGTGCATGGATGGATGGCAATGGATGGATGGCTCCGCAGATTTAAAGTAATGGATGACTGGATTAATGGCTGTTCGGACGGATTTTAACAGATATTCAAAAAGACGAGTTAATGTATTTAGGTAGTAATGTGCAGGGAATAGGGGTGGATGGATGGAGACATTTTGTATACAAAGGTGTCACCGTCTAATCTCTGAGCGTCTCCCTGCTAAAACAGTGATACTGTTCTGTTTAAAAAAGGCAAAGGCACGACCCAATTAAAAGCTCCAGTTGTCAAGAGCACTGTCGTATTTTCCGGCAAAACGCGCACCAAAAAAGTAAGACAAAGAAGCGTCCTCCCTGTACTCGTAAAATACATTCAGCGCCTCAGAGGGCTGTGCTCGCGGTTTACGTGGACCCTAAGTAGTTAGTTCCTGGACTTTGAATGCTTGTGTTTAGCCACTAATAGAACTTCCAGTAATTTAAGGAGAGGGGGTGGGTGTGTATTACAGAGCCGTCTCAGTCTGTATTAGCTTCTTGGCTTCTTGTTTTAATTCTGACCACATGCTAAATAGATTTTTTTTTCAGGGAAAACGAGAATGTGGCTTGGCGAGCGAGGGGAAAAGGGCTGACCTCCGTTTCCTGGTGGAAGGAAATGTGGAAGAGAATTTGGGTTTGCCCTCCTTTTCGTAGTGGGATAGAGATAAGGTGGCAGTCGAGGGTTGAGCTTCAACCAGTAGCCCCCCCCCCCCCCAAGACCCCTCTCAACTCCCTCCCCTCCATAGAATGTGACCAAGTGTCCCGAGTCTCCAATATATCACAAATATTTATATGCTTTGCGCTGAATGGAGGACCCCTGAAGGGTAGAGGTTGTCCCTTGAAGTGTCTCAGGGCGGCTGGAGGACCCTTGTAAGTCCCCCTGGCTCAGACCTGTTTTTCCTAGAAGAGGGACAGGGTCTCAGGCAATGCTGATCCGACTTCCACGCCCCCTGGGAGAGGGGAATAGATTCAGCCAGGGGCAGGATCAATCTACTTTGCCATGGTTTAAGAGGGGAAAGGAGGAAGACAGGAGTTGGATTCTGGCCTCGCAGTCCTGGTGAAAGACGTGAAATGGCAGACAAGGGGTGGGCTCTGAACTCCATCACCGTGAGCCAGGGGAGAAAGGTTGCAGGTGTGGGCCGGGTCTCATCTCCTTTGGTTGGCACCCGAGTGAAAGTGGTTCCGGTCACGTGCTGTGTTTGACCATCTTAAATGATTGAAGACGGGAAAGGAGGCAGACAGGGGCCGGGCCTCCAGAGGGAAAAGTGGCACACCGGGATGGGGACTAAACCTGTTTAACAACTGTGAATGGAAAAGGTAGCAGTGGCGTTACCCATCATGATGGCCCCCCTGCAGAATGTGATGGGGGGGTCCTCCAGGCGCCCATATCTTAACGATATTCCTTGGCCTTGGGATAAATAGGGGGGCCTGGATGATGTGTTAGGGTTCCCTTGAATCGTTGCCAGGACTGGGGCCAACTTGTGCCACGGGAACTGCTGGGGGCTTTTGTAGACCCCTGGCAGGGGCTTTGATGTACCCCTGCCATGTTGCGGGTTTGGAAGGGGGTGGGGTTACGGTGCGAAGGAGGCGGACCAGGCGCCCCTGAGAATTCAAATGTGGCTCGTTGGCGAGGAGAGGGGCGGGGGGGGTCTGATCAGTGGCGTTCTCGACCCGAGTGCAAGGATAATGGGGCCCCTAGCCCCCGGTCGGATAGTATAGTGCAGCTTTGATTGGTCCTCACGAGGTCCCGGTGCAACTGCACCCACTGCACAATTAATAGCTACACCGGCGGACCTCATCTGTGATCACCTTTCCCTGTCGGAAAATTGGATGGAGAGGCACCCTTTTCCCGCCGCAAATGCTCCGCACGCCTACCTCAAGGGGGCAATTTGAGCCTGAAGGGCAGCCGGGCCGCTACTTCGTGCTCTGCAGCTGGTTAAACCATCAACTTTTCATGTGTGTTGTTTTTTTAATCATTTGCGGAGGCTTTCGGGAAATCACTGCCAGATTGTCGAGACTCTTGTTGCATCTTGCTGTCCCACACCTCGGGCTGTTCACAGTGATAGCATTCTTTGACTAGGTTGGGGCAGGAAGGCAGGGGAAGAGAGGAGGGAAAAAAAAAAAAAAAAAAAAAAATCGACTCACCTGCACCTTGCGACGGCGGCACTTCTCCGGTCTCCCTCTTCGGCATGGGAGACCGGCAACGTCCTCCGCATCTCCCGGGGTTCCCTCCAGGCCACGGGAGCCCCGCGGGCGCCGCCATACTTCTTGCCGTCTTCCTTCTTGTTGCGGGGGGCGGGCACTTCCGGCCGGCCGCGCTAGGATTGGCCGGCCGGCCAGTCACGGGGCGGGAAACGGGGGAGGAGAGACGGGAAACGGGGGAGGAGAGACGCATAAGTGCCGGCAATGCCGGACCAGACTCGGGGGCGTTCCCGGCGTCGCGTGACGTCGGCAAAAGCCAAAGAATGTCGGGAACGCCCCCGTGTCTGGTCCGGCATTGACGGACAGGCCCCTCGTCCAATGGCTAGGCTCCATTTACGGAGCCAGCCAATGAATGACGAGGGCCGACCCAAAGCACACTACAGTTCTCATCAGGTTTTCGCCTGCGCCGAAAAAGATGCGCAGAGCGCATCTTTTTGGCGAGGCAAAACCTAAAAAGGTATTGGCTACCGTCAGACCTAAAAATGACTACAGCCACCATGCCACCCTCCTCTCGTGAAGTATTCTTCTAAAATGTACCTTGAATAGTGTTGGCAGAGAGCTCATTAAAAGCCGATCAATGTAGGGGCTTACATCAGAGACCACAGAATAATCATGATCATCAGAGGGGCATGCCCTCTCCTCGCCAGCACAAACAGCCGCAGCGCCGAGACCTCCCCTTCCACACACTGCATAGGAACCTTACCGGTAAGAGCGGTGCAAGCTTCCCTAACTCTCCAGGAATAGATGCAGCATAGGCAGGAGCGGTGCCAGCGTTCCCTCGAACACACCATTGCTCCAGAAGAGGAAGCAGCAGGACTAGCTTTTATTGCACACAAACCCGGTCTAGGATGGACAGCATAAATGCAAGCCCTAGGACAAGGCCTATGGTACATCCTCCAGACCCCAGTAGCGTATGCAGGAGGGTGGATGAGGACAGGACCCTGCCATGGTTTCTTCCACTTCTCAAATTTTGTGGACATTTTTTTTCCTTTTGCTTTCAGCACTTCTTGGGAGTGCATGTTTTCTAGCTCTCGCCCCTTTGTGTTGCCTTCCCCTTCACACCCCTGCCGCTTCCATGCTGTGTTACTCTCCAACCCCCATCCTGCTCAGCTCTGTTTATACCTTCCCCTCACCCACACCCTTCCCTGTTCACTGCCAGAGCATTGACTTGCTCCCCCATACCCTTCTCCTTCCCCCCAGGCGAGCCTGTAATATGCCTTGACAGTCAGAACACAACCAGCATTAAGTAATTGCTCATGTTTACACCCAACTCTGACAACAAAGCTGGAAGCACAGCAGAGTGCTGCTCCGCCAACCAGCCAAGCAGCGTGCGCTGTCACTCTGGAGGCATCCTAGAAGTGTGCGCTGTCGGCACCCTAACAGCATGCTCTGTCGGCACCCTAACAGGGTGCGCTGTCACTCTGTAGGCACCCTAGCAGTGTGTGCTGTCACTCTGTAGGCACCATAGCAGTGTGCGCTGTCACTCTGTAGGCACCCTAGCAGCGTGCGCTGTCACTCTGTAGGCACCCTAGAAGTGTGCTCTGTCGGCACCCTAACAGCGTGTGCTGTCACTCTGTAGTCACCCTAGCAGCGTGCGCTGTCACTCTGTAGGCAGCCTAGCAGTGTGCGCTGTCACTCTGTAGGCAGCCTAGCAGTGTGCGCTGTCACTCTGTAGGCAGCCTAGCAGTGTGCGCTGTCACTCTGTAGGCAGCCTAGCAGTGACAGCCTAGCAGTGTGCGCTGTCACTCTGTAGGCACCCTAACAGCGTGCGCTGTCGCTCTGTCGGCAGCCTAGCAGTGTACGCTGTTGCTCTTTCGGCAGCCTAGCAGTGTGCGCTGTTTCTCTTTCAGCACCCTAGCAGTGTGCGCTGTTGCTCTTTCAGCATCCTAGCAGCGTGCGCTGTCACTCTGGAGGCACCCTAGCAGCGTGCGCTGTCACTCTGTAGTCACCCTAGCAGCGTGCGCTGTCACTCTGTAAGCAGCCTAGCAGTGTGCTCTGTCACTCTGTAGGCAGCCTAGCAGTGTGCGCTGTCGCTCTGTAGGCAGCCTAGCAGTGTGCGCTGTCGCTCTGTAGGCATCCTAACAGCGTGCGCTATTGCTCTGTCGGCAGCCTAGCAGTGTGCGCTGTTTCTCTTTCAGCACCCTAGCAGTGTGCGCTGTTGCTCTTTCAGCACCCTAGCAGTGTGCGCTGTTGCTCTTTCGGCACCCTAGCAGTGTGCGCTGTTGCTCTTTTGGCACCCTAGCAGTGTGAGCTGTCACTCTGTAGGCACCCTAGAAGTGTGCGCTGTCACTCGGTAGGTACCCTAACAGTGTGTGCTTTTACTCTGTAGGCACCCTAGCAGTGTGTGCTGTCACTCTGTAGGCACCCTAGCAGTGTGTGCTGTCACTCTGTAGGCACCCTAGCAGTGTGTGCTGTCACTCTGTAGGCAGCCTAGCAGTGTGTGCTGTCACTCTGTAGGCAGCCTAGCAGTGTGTGCTGTCACTCTGTGGGCAGCCTAGCAGTGTGTGCTGTCACTCTGTGGGCAGCCTAGCAGTGTGTGCTGTCACTCTGTAGGCAGCCTAACAGTGTGTGCTGTCACTCTGTAGGCAGCCTAGCAGTGTGTGCTGTCACTCTGTAGGCAGCCTAGCAGTGTGTGCTGTCACTCTGTAGGCAGCCTAGCAGTGTGCGCTGTTGCTCTGTAGGCAGCCTAGCAGTGTACGCTGTTGCTCTTTCGGCAGCCTAGCAGTGTGCGCTGTTGCTCTGTAGGCAGCCTAGCAGTGTGCGCTGTTGCTCTGTAGGCAGCCTAGCAGTGTGCGCTGTTGCTCTGTAGGCAGCCTAGCAGTGTACGCTGTTGCTCTTACAGCAGCCTTGCAGTGTACGCTGTTGCTCTTCCGGCAGCCTAGCAGTGTGCGCTGTCACTCTGTAGGCAGCCTAGCAGTGTGCGCTGTCACTCTGTAGGCAGCCTAGCAGTGTGTGCTGTCACTCTGTAGGCAGCCTAGCAGTGTGCGCTGTTGCTCTTTTGGCACCCTAGCAGTGTGAGCTGTCACTCTGTAGGCACCCTAGAAGTGTGCGCTGTCACTCGGTAGGTACCCTAACAGTGTGTGCTTTTACTCTGTAGGCACCCTAGCAGTGTGTGCTGTCACTCTGTAGGCACCCTAGCAGTGTGTGCTGTCACTCTGTAGGCACCCTAGCAGTGTGTGCTGTCACTCTGTAGGCAGCCTAGCAGTGTGTGCTGTCACTCTGTAGGCAGCCTAGCAGTGTGTGCTGTCACTCTGTGGGCAGCCTAGCAGTGTGTGCTGTCACTCTGTGGGCAGCCTAGCAGTGTGTGCTGTCACTCTGTAGGCAGCCTAACAGTGTGTGCTGTCACTCTGTAGGCAGCCTAGCAGTGTGTGCTGTCACTCTGTAGGCAGCCTAGCAGTGTGTGCTGTCACTCTGTAGGCAGCCTAGCAGTGTGCGCTGTTGCTCTGTAGGCAGCCTAGCAGTGTACGCTGTTGCTCTTTCGGCAGCCTAGCAGTGTGCGCTGTTGCTCTGTAGGCAGCCTAGCAGTGTGCGCTGTTGCTCTGTAGGCAGCCTAGCAGTGTGCGCTGTTGCTCTGTAGGCAGCCTAGCAGTGTACGCTGTTGCTCTTACAGCAGCCTTGCAGTGTACGCTGTTGCTCTTCCGGCAGCCTAGCAGTGTGCGCTGTCACTCTGTAGGCAGCCTAGCAGTGTGCGCTGTCACTCTGTAGGCAGCCTAGCAGTGTGTGCTGTCACTCTGTAGGCAGCCTAGCAGTGTGCACTGTTGCTCTTTCAGCACCTTAGCAGCGTGTGCAGTCGCTCTGTCGGCACCCTAGCAGTGTGCACTGTCAGCACCCTAACAGGTTGCGCTGTTGCTCTTTCGGCACCCTAGCAGCGTGCGCTGTCACTCCGTCTACACCCTTGTAGTGTTCACTGTCACTGTGCCGGCTCCCTAGCAGTGTGCGCTGTCACAGTCAGGTGCAACGCATAGATATTTTGCAAGTTATCAGTACCAATCGCTCCCACTACTCTCCTCTTCTCAGGAAATACCCCTGACCCACAAAAAACAACAGTGCTTTAAGTAATGCAGTGAGGTAGGAAATGTGCAAATCTCTTTCTTTCACCGAGGGTGTTTTTCAAGCCGAGAAACAAAGTGGTGCACAATTGCCTTTGTTCACTTTAAGATATCAAGGCACTTTATCATCAATGAAAATCTACATTCCCACTGATCAAAGCTCTCCAGGGACCACAAGAGAAGCAGACAGTGGCTGGTACCTAGGGGCCCAATCTGGAGAGACCCTCACTTGCCTGCCCAGTATGACTGTGCTCCGAACTGCAGTAAGAGCTGTGAGTTACAAGGCCTACATGCCAACACCCTGCTCACCCCAATCACCACACCATTCGCGTGGCCTTTTTGGAGTGTTTTTGGTTAATTGCCCAGTTTTCCTAACTTCTCTCTGCTAACAATAGTTTCTCACCAGTGCACTCCGATGCAACAGCTCCAGAATATTCCCTCCAAGTTTGATCTGGTGCCTCATCCATAAATGAAATCACTATCAAGGTTTGGCCTTTTATTGAGACACTCAGAACAGCAGGGACAGCTTTCAATGAAGATGCAAAGCGGTGGGTGTAAAATAAGGCCGTGTTCACCTTTTACAGACAGCAAGTGAGAATACACAACAAACATCTGATACAACAGTGCCTAGATATCTGGGAGAACGCCTGCTTTGCAAATACAGACGTTGTTATGTTATATGTATCTGTAAAGTGCACTGGCGCCCGCGAGGGTATCCTGTCACTGGGCAGGGGCGTGTGCCAGCCTGCCCATGGTAGATGAAATGCCAGGTCTTCAGCTTTCTTGCAGAATTCAAGAAGAGAGGAGCCGGCTCTGATGCAAAATGGGATGTCGGGCTGTGTTATGTCCTAGCCCGCCAGATCCATAAACCCCACTCCCTTTGTATTCCTGGGCGGCTGTCTGCTGAGCTAAGCTGATCAGCAGAATTTGTATGGAAGCTTTCTTCTTTTTCACCCTCCCCACATCTCCTAACGCCTTTACTTTCAAGTCAGGTGACTCGCTAATCCCTTGTTTCTTCAAGTCATGACTTCCGCCATGAGGAAGGCATTCAGATAGCTCTAGTCAAGCATCTGTACTTTATACAAAAATTATTAGGATTCCATGTACTTACCTTAGGATTTGCACCATTAAGACCCTGCTTTGTGGCTTCCCTCAATGTACACAGTAGACAGGGCAGACATTCGAGCTATGTTGAAAATGTGGTTTTGCATTTATTACTTGCTGCCTTGTGGCATTGTCTGGACCAAGAATGAACGGATTGCAAACAGTAAACATCCTTGCTCTGCTGTTTTTGCTGACAACAGAAATGCTGCCTTCAGTGGCCAGGGGCGGCTCGTCCATTAGGGCGTTGGGTCGGTGACCTACTGCTGCGAGCCACCACACCTCAGACAGGCTCTCTACACCCATGTGTTTGTTCCTTTAGAATGGGGCAGGGCTGAGAAGCTCTCTCTCCTGGCAACGATTGAATCGGAGGCTGTGTTGAGTGAACTGCGCATGCGAGATTGGCTGGTGTTTTTCATATGACCAATTTCACATACGTAGTTAAGGCTTCCCTAATAAACACTAAGGAAGCCGGAAGGGCAGAGGCTCAGCCCCATTGATCTCCGATGGAGCGTTGTGCCTCCCTGACCCAGCCAATCCTGGTACTGCTTTTATGCTGTTTGGAATTAAAAGCAGCTTGACAGCAGTGCTTGGATTGGCTGGGATGCCATTTCCCAGCATGCACATCTTTTCCAGGCTGTGCGAGGTGGAAGAATCACGTTTACTGAAGGTAACGATATGTTTATTTACTTTACAGCAATGTGCAATATTACGTTGTACTGGGCACATTCTACGTGAATTGAATGCACCTTTAAATAGAATGTGCCCCGATCATATCTGCAATATAAATGTAACCACAGTTCCTAAAATAGCATTACATAGCCTAACCACTTTGGAAAGTCGCCAGCCGCCACTGATCTTTGCATAGCTATGTCAGTTCTCTATTATTTAATAGTCAGAAAAAGTGTCACATACTTCTGGACCCAGCTTGGAAATAAGCAGCCACACATTTAACAGATTTTACCTGTCATATGGGGTGTAGACCTACTGACTTTACCCTTTCTCCCCCAGGTGACTGCTTTGTATAGCAGCCATCTTGGAATGCTTTGTCTTAAGCTTAATGAAAAAGCAATTCAAGATGGCCACCACTCATGGGCATGGAAAGTCAGTCATCTTGGAATGGTTAAGAGGCCATTTAAACATTGGCTGCTGCGTTAGCAGCATGTGGTGGCAGACAGGGACGATAGAGAGATAGAGAACGAGATAAAATAGTCCCTCATGCACTGCATGGTCTGACGTTAGGTGCGTAAGGATACAAGTGGTCCAATAAATAAAAAACAAAAATCAGCGAGTCCAAAATGCTCCTTGGGTGGGACTAACAGAAAAAGAGGGAGGAACGCCATCTAATAAGAGAAGATACTTCGATGGAGAAAAAAGCCATTGTTCTATGAGCAACTCCTCTGTCTTCGGCATACTAATGGTGCTAGAGAGAGAGAGACGCTACATTCCCAGAAACGGCACAAAGTCAGCAACACACCACATGAATCTTCTGTTTAAATAAGTTACACCAGTAAATAAAACCCTTGGAAGTCCCAACCACAGATGCAAAGCAGACTGAAATGCCACAGACTGAAGTCTCACACGAGCACAAATGCTCAACAGGACACAGATAACAAAACTCTTGATATACATCCAACCGAGAACACATGCCAAAAAGAAGCATATTACTGTGACACAAACATCAGAAGTCTGACTCCCCCCCATGCATAATAGCCAACAGTAGCCATTGGACAGAACACCCACACACCCCCAATACAGCACGGATGTCATGTAGTTGGAAATCACCATGACTACAACAGCAGACAACCCCAATCTATCTCTCCCCTCCCCTTTTTTACCTAATGGACAACAGGCATGCCAAAAATCCTACAAGAAACACATTTGATTGGCAACAGCCCTTTGGTATCACCCATCAAACATCAAGAACATACAACCCCCTTTGGTATCACCCATCAAACATCAAGAACATACAACCCCATCTCATTAAAGTCGACGTTAGTAATAAAACAGAAGAATGTACCCATGCACAATACGGACAGCACATCTTACAAGCCCAGCCATACGCTGGTCTGTCATGGAGACCTCGGAACAGTTTGAACTTCAGCATTTGGATAACTGAAAGCGCTGTGAAGCTATACCCGTAGAAGAACATAGTCAACTAATGCAAACATACAGGGTCCGTGGCCACTGATTGGAGCAGAGGCTTGTCTGGAGCTCATACTGAGAGCAGACTGATCGGCAATGGAAGCCTGGCAATTTGAACAAGCATTGGCAAAGCCAAGATGTCTCACATATGAGAGAGCTAATGGCTTTGTCAATTTCTTTTAGCCATGTTGTAGTGCTGAAAGTTAGAAAATAAAACGGGTATGATGCGCCAATTGCTGACGGCGAGGGGCAGTGATCCATTTTCTTTCATGGGTTTATTCTCTGCCGTCACAAAAACCCACTTCATTATCTTATGCCGGAGCTGAAGTATGACGATTAGGCTCCGCAGTGAGACAGCACCAAAAAGGCCAAGCAAAGCAAAGAGTGAAGTGCTGCAACTTTTGGGTGCTTTTTTTCTGGCTGGACAGGAAGTGGCAAGCAACGAATATGGAGAAGATCTGGGGAGGATGAGGTAAGAAACAACAGGGGTTGGACAGACAAGCAACAATACAAGAGAAGAAGAGCGGGCAGGGCAAGCAACAATGCAGGAGGGAGGAGAGAGGAAAGAGGTGCAAGTAAATGGAAAAAAAGTACCTTTGAAAGATGCCAGCAATGTAAGGATACCGGGCAAGAGAAGCAGTACTTGGGCAATGCTCAAGGGTGGGGACAAACACATGAAGAGGAAGTAAAGACAGCACTTGCTGACCAAAGAGAAACAAGGAAATGAGAATAACGATAAAGCCAAACAATCGTAAGAAATGGGCAGGCTCCAAGCCTTTGAGCTAAGGAAAATGTTCTACAGGCGACAGCGCATGTGCTGTCTCAGGTGAGACCTAAAGTATAGGGTTGGATGGGGAGGAGGGGAGGGAATTGGAAGACTCAAAAGGGTGATGGTGTTCTCCAAACATACTGAAAGGCATAAACAACCAATTTGTACCCCTCAAAACATCTACGCCCTACTTCTGGGGAAACAGGTTTTATCTTGTGACCTTTACCAGACAAGACCTTAACCATGCAGTCTTTATCAACGAGGTGAGTACCACACAGATAAGTATTTCTACCTTTCACACAGAATACTTTACCACACAGTTAAGTTTTTTTTTTAAATAACATACTTTTATATTTGATTTTTTAAGTGATTTTAGCGTTTGTGGTAGAAGTAAAGAGAGGTGGGCGAGGTTCCAGGGGTGGGTAGAGGTAAATGGAGGTGAGGATGACTGGAGGATTGAGGGGGTAGAGGTAAATGGAGGTTATTATTACTTGGGGCTCGGGGTTAGTTAGATATAAAGGGAGGTGAGAGTGACTCAGGGGCTCAGGGGTGGGTAGAGGTAAAGCAAGTTCAGGATAACTTGAGTGTTCAAGGGTGGGTAGAGTAAAAGGGGGGCAAGGGTGTCTTGACTGGATAGTATGATATGGTAAGACTCATTGTACGGTATGGTATAGTACAGTATGTCGTTTCATAGTATGATAAGTTATGAGCTGTTATTGTATAGTATGTTATTGTATGGCATGTTATTGTTTAATATGGTAATCTGGTTTAATATGGTATGGACTGTCATTGTATTGCATGGTGTGGCCTGTTACTGAATAGTATTGTTTGTTCCTGTCTAACATGGTATGTTATGGTCTACTATTGTATTGCATGGTATGGTATGGTACGTCATAGCCTGTTATTGTATAGTATATTATGGTATGGTATGGCATGGCATGTTATGGAGGCATACAGCCTAGGAACTGCTAACTGCATGCATACATGTGCATGTAGGGAAGCACTGATACCACCAGTTGGTACAATTTACAAGCATGTAACTTGCGTTGGCTTTACCAAATTGGGAAGGATTGCGGCATTAGACAGAGTGCGACCAAAACAAGGATGGGTCACAAAAAACGCATCCTTAGTAAATGCTGCAACATGTACTTTTATAAAAATGTAATAGTGTGTTATGTGTATTGAACAAGACTGGCCAGAGAACAGTAGCTTACTTGAAAGTGAAAAGTTTTTTTTAATCTGAAACGCAAACAATGAGTGAGGGGAGCGGTGGGCCCAAGATGAAAGCAAAAACGAAGGGACATAAAAGCAGCTAAAAACAAGATAGAGTGACACAGCAGTGTGAAAAAGAACATAGAAATAAACAATACACACTTGCAAAACCTAAAAGTACCACAATCGAAGCGTAAGCAGCGTGGAAGAGGGATGTATGTCAGTACAACGCGATCTTTTAGATCGCGGTACTTGACATCGCAGGTTTTACAACGCAAGTCGTTACAACGACTTGCGTTGGAGGGCGCGGATTTCGGAATTTTTTAATTTTATATTCCAACAGCAGTCCCCGTAACAGTAGGGAAGGTGTTGGACTATAAAATTAAAACATTCCTTATCCCACAGCGCCATCCAGCGCAAGTCGTAGTAACGACTTGCGTTGTAACAGCTGCGGGGAAAAGGTCGTGCGGTGTAAACACCGCGTTGTAAACGACGTTCCCCGTGGAAGAGCACTAATCAAAAAAATCAATCAGTAATTGGTCCATGCTCCAGGGAAGAAAACGAAAAGTACAGAAATGAAGTGAAGCCGGCATGCGCTCACCAACAAATAAGAAGATGAATGACAATGAAGCCAAACAAGGGTACGTAATGGCTGGGCTAAAAGCCCCTTTTTGACAGTTTTTTTGACACAATAAATCATCGCAAGCAGCAGAGCATTTGTGTGGTCTCAGCTGAGACATAAAAATGAGTTTCTCATACAAAGACTCAAGCCAGAGAAAACCAGGCCCTGTTACAAGAGTGAGATCTCCAGGCATTCAGCAGGGACATAACTACAACATCACTGTTCTGCTGGGAGAAAAGTAGAGCTGCATTAAGAAGCAACAGCACCGGTGCCAGCATATGACACCGGCAGAAGCACAAGGCCCGACTCACAGAATGTGTCACAGGTAAGCATGCTCGCCAGGAGGGAAGCGTGGGGCGGGGTCATTATACCCAGTGGCCTTTGCTTTATGCAGGACCCACGCTCATGCTGCAACATTTATTTATAGATTTTAAAGCAAGCCTGCTCTGATAATGTTATAGTTCACCCCACATACTGGAATATCGCATCTCATTCCACCAACCATCCAGACACCTCTGCTCCGCAGGACAACTGCTCGCACATCCCACGCATACACAGAACCAGATCAGGAGGACGCGCATTCTCTTGCATTGCTCGTAAAGCGGGAATGGCCTCCCACTCCACATCTCTTCTTGAATTCCGCAAGAAGCTGAAGACCTGGTTTTTCAATTAACCGACCTACCAAAGGCGGGGCAAGGTACACACCCTTACTGAGCACCAGGGTACCCTCGTGGGTGATAGTGACCTTTACAAATATGCATAACATGGTGAGGCATCGACTGTGGCCAGCAGCACACGACTGCGTCAGATGTTGCACGTTTGCTGACCAAGCCCCAAATTTGATGTGCCTGCACGTACATGAAACTGTGCAAAGTTGCGCCTGATCCTTCAGATGACAAGGGGCTGTGTTATACATAGGGCACGCTGCCCGAGTCTAAGCTGCAGCAGTGCTTAATTTGTGCCTGTGCTTTCCAGTGCTCAGCACCAGCACTTAATTGCCAGCACCTGGTGTTTATGACTGTCTGCCACATAGTTGTGGTGTCTGACAACTTAGGTATGAGCAGAACAACTTCTGTTTATTTTTTCAATTTACATTTCCAATTATTAGTATTTGCCTCCAACGCCATTCTTATAGCTTTGGGGGCCTGTAATAGTATGAATTGTCACACTTTTAAGAGTGTGGTGATTAGTAGTGTGTTGGTGCTGTCATTGGCATTGGCAGTGCTACCAGGAGCAACGGATGGTGCAAGCTCTAGAGTCCTCCTGTCGAGGGCCCTGGCACTAAGGTTTTTACAAATTAAGCACTGACTGCAGTGCACCTTAGTGGGTGCCCTGGAAAAAGATCTGGTCAGTGCACCCTATTGCAGATCATGCTCTTCCCCTGCAAGCAGTCGTGAAAATGTGCCTGTCTGGGTTGGCAGTGCATTAGTGACAGGCGGACCGGCTCTTTGGAGCAGCTGATTGGTCTTTCACGTTGTAGGTGGCAACGCGGTCTGCTTTTGAAAGGGAGGCGGAGATCCCTCCACAGGCAGAGAGAGCACAGCTTAGCCAATGGGAGCTAGCCTCACACATTTCCAAATAAGATACACAAACTTCTAACACACCCAACAAACAGAACCGCTCACATGTATCGAACACTGCACAGCTTTTCAGACAACAGCACACAGCTTAATACCGCGCAAAGCACAAGCCAAATAACCCAGTTAGCACACAGGCATCTCAGATACAACCCTGAGAATACATCTAAACATCGAGAAAGCATCAAAAATCCCAATGCTTGTTTTATTTGCCACTGACAAACACCAGGGGGAAGGTGATGGAACCTGAGAAAACAGGGCAAGAAGGTACTGAACTTGAGGCCACACCCACGTCGCAAAGCACACAGTGTGATTGTGAACCAAGCATTGGACACACTAAAAGTCCGCAGATTGGGTCTATGCACAAAGGCATTTTGAAGTACGGAAAGTAGTACCAATGTTGTACACTGTTCAATCTACGCCTACATGCCTTTATGAATTAGCCAAAAACATTTAAAACGGGAATAAAATCAGAATATTCGTTGACTATTCATATATTGTTTGTAAAAATAAAAGGCATGAAATAGCCCTTTTCACTTTTACTAATAGGGAGTTGGACATTTTGGGGGCAATTCACAAAGGCATGTAAGAGTATGTAAAGGAGTTCTTCCATAGTATTGCTTCCCGCCCCATTGTGCAAAGTCAATGTATTCCCAACCCCTTCTGCAGACGTAAACGAGCACCTAAAAATGTAGGTGCAAATAGGGAGCGTAAGGTGGTAAAAACCACGGAAGTGAATTCTTGCACGTAAACGCGTTTTCCATGTGGATGAAACAAAAGGAACATAAACAAACATGTCTTTGCTCTAGAATACTAACCCTGTGAAAGAGGCTGTTTCTCTAAGTGGACATTTTATAATTCAATGAAGTGGTGTTCTGCTGCTCCTCAAGAAGGTGGAGTTATAGAGTCAACCAGAGGCTGGGACCAACTGAGCCCTAATATGATCTACAGTTTGAAATCCATTTGTTGGATTTTAATGCCCTCACACACCCTCTCAGGTGTCATGCTTCATCATATGGGCTGCTCCTTGTTGGGTCGGCGGTGCATTACCCAACGGGCTCACCTAAAAAGGGGCTCTTCGTCGGAGATCTTTTATCCAACAGCTGTGTGGTGAAGTGCGGGTGTAGGGTCAGAAGAGTTAAAATAGGGCTGGGACAACCTGGCGTAGATAATTTTATTCTGAGGGTCTCGTACCTTAATTAAAAACAGTGAACACGGCACTCAGAGTATAATGTCTCCTATTGGTGTGTCCATATTAACCGCTTCAGCGCTGCACGAATTTTCGCGCTATGCTGAAGATTCGAAAACGGGCGTGGTCGTGACGGAACAGTTCCGTCATCAGCACAGCCCAACCGACGCTGATGACGGAACCGTTCCGTCACGAGCGTCGAAGGGGTTAAAGAGATAAAGGTCAACATGTTTCTCCAGTTATGTGAATTTACTCACAATTCTTCAGGACCAGGAAAACAGAAACTATCTACACTTTAAAACTATTGATAATCATTTCAACTCCACCTTCTTGAGGAACAGCATAACACCACTTCATTGATACTTTGATAGGGGCTCCTGTTTATGCTGGACCTCCCACTCCTCTGTAAGTGGAAAAAGCCCCACCATTCCTCTATTTTGAACACAGACATTTTGTAATTGCAAAGTTGGCACTATCCGGCCTCTGCAGCAAGCCATGAATTGTAGGCACAGCAGTGCACCTGCGTGGATTTGCTATTTTATTGCAAATTGGCCCCTTCAACATATGCGTAAAACTGGCATTATTTAATAGCAAAAAACACAGTTGATGGACAGAATGTAGAACAATGTCATACATTCACCCCAGTACAAGGACCTGAGCCTAAATCCATCGTTTTTTTGCACTCCACACCACCCTGGGTTAGACACTGGCTATGTGCAAATCAGCTCTGACCCTGTGCCTCATGGGAAAAGTCCAGTTCGAACTACCAAGCCTTGTCTTTCCCAGACCGGAATCAAGCATCCAAGGACCGGTTTCTGGCTATCAGCCTTCATCAGCCTGTATAGCTTGACTCCAGTGGTGTGGAGAGCCATTCTGTCCATCAACTGTGTTTTTTTTATTATTTAATAGCCAGCAAGTTGTTGACAATATTTTTAAGCCTGACATTTGTGGAAAACAAAACGCAAGTGGATAGACATAGGCGCTGGAAGTGGGGGTCTTGTGGTGCTGCAGCACCCCCAGAATAACCACGCTGGAGTGCAGGTGAATGAGCAGTAAACAGGGCCGGACTGGCCATAGCGGGCACCGGGCGTTTCCCCGGTAGGCCGCTAGGGTGGGGGCCGGTTTTGGGTCCCTGGGGGGCCGTTTTTGCCTCCGGGGGTCGGCAATATCGGCCCCCGGTAACAAAATCGGCCGAAACCGACCCTTGCAAACTGCTCGGCTGCACTCCCGCTCACCCCAGTGGGGGGGCTGCTGAGCAGTTTGCCAGGGCCGGTTTCTGTTCCCAGTCCGGCCCTGGCAGTAAAGATGCCTTTAAATTTTGGTTTTATTGTGCCACATTTGCTGTGGTCAAAGCAGAGGCCAAACGTCAGGCTGTGACTTCTGACAAACTGTTGCTTATTTTTATAACATGGGAATGGTGTTCGTTTTTCTCTCTCTGACTAAAAAGTGAGAGAATTCTGTAAAGGGAACTTTTGACATTCTTGCAGGCGTAAAGGGAGTGGTGTAGGGTGTCTATTTTTCCTAGCGCACAACAAAACGTAAAGTCCAGTAGATGTACTCTAGAAATATTTCAAACTTTATCAGTAGCTTGTCAAGCACAAATGAAGCACAGATTTTTGTGATTCTGCAGTCTGATGGAAACAAAGATTTAATACACTCAGAACAAATGAGGACACTTTATTTGGTGATTTGCAAATGATACGTATTTTCTGACACCCCAGTGCTAGGGAACCCAATTCACGCTTTTTTTGAGGCATTTGTGATAGTGTGCTTCAATTTGCACCACCGGCTCCATACCACACCCATACCACTCTCCTAGCTGAATGGACATGACTATATTGTAGAAATCTGTCCAGCTGGACAGATATTTAGGGGCAGATTTACAATTACTGGCGCATCCCTGCATATCGGCAAGAATGCGCCAGTAATTGTGCTCCGCAGCTCCGCCACCCTTGATGCGGCGCATTTACAATGCGGCGCACCATGGGGCCAAAATGGCACAGATGCGTCACGCATCTGTGTCGTAAAAGCGGTGCATTGCTGGAGTTGCGTCGCAAGTGCGATGCGATGCAGCTCCAGCAATAATCAGGGGGGCCCTATGTGTACAATGCTGCGTCAATCCTTACACATACTTCAAGCAGGCGCGGGGTTTTGTCGCAGCATGGGCCCAAAAGTGACTGAGTGAAATCTTGTAGATTTCACTCAGCCACTTTTGGGAGGCGTTCCTGCGCCTAAACCCCTCCCCCAGTGATGGTACGCCTCTTCTGGCGCAGGGCTTTACCACGGACACATCTGGGAGATGCGTCACGTTGTAAATACCCCGCACCATGGTGCATCTTTTGCGCCGCCGCGTCACAAAAGTGACGCTACGGCGGTGTAAAAGCAGCGCAAGGGGCTTGTAAATCTGCCCCTTAATGTTCAATCAATTCAATATTTACAAAGAATAAACAAGAAGCATTTTAAAGTGGGACACAAGCCTGTACCGAACTTTAGCAAGAAAGACGTACAACATAAAGTGAAGGGTTCAGGCAAGGGAAAATATTTGTTTTCAGCACATTTCTCATAGAACAAACAGAATATACAGTAGACACCATTACACAAAAATTAGGACGTTTGAAGCAAGCGTATATGGTGTACAAGGCGTCGACAGCGTTTCGATCGCGTAAGAAAATACTGGGGTCAACTTCAGGACATTTTAATAAGCATGCCTGTTTACATATGACTTAATTGCCTGGGTTAATGGCCAGGCTGCCTTTAGAGGCAAGATAGAGATTGACCGGCGTGGGACCATTTAAATAAAGGTCTGGGTGCAGGTACGAGGGATGACGTACCAGAAGGCTGAGACCGGGTAGCAGGGTTCCAAGGTGACGGTAGTTCAAGTTGGAGCAAGCCGGTTGTGCGGACTCGAGTTAGATTCTTGTGCCAGTGCGGTTAGGGAAGATCCAGAATGTATATTTAGCAATATAAACCAAGCCACGGATGCAGTCTCAAGTAGGGTTCCAGAACCAGGCGTCTCCAGGCTTCAGTCTGTCACGACACGAGCGTTGCCGGTCACTGCTAAACCTGTTTGTGTGAAGTTTGAATTTTTCACACGCCCTCTGACTTCAGTGGTGTTACATTGATGGCAGCACTCCCAGCACCACTGTGGAATGATGGGTGGGGATGGGAAGGAGAGAGAGAGAGAGACACACACACAATGAAGGTTCAGAGGAGGGGAAAGAGAACGGAGGGGGGGGGAAGAGAGAATAGAGGGGAGGGGGAGAGAGAGACAGAGAGAAAGAAAGAGAAACACACTGGGTGGAAGAGAGACATAGAAGAGTAACAGAGTGGAGGGATCGAATGGAAAGAGGGAGGAGAGACGGTGTAAGTGATGGAAGGGATAGCGAAGCATTCCGAGAGAGAGGGGGGGGCGGCACAGAGGGAGGCCCAGGGGGGCGCCGGGAAGCAGCGCCCCGCGCTCTGATGCTATGCCATTAAAGCCGCCTCTCCACACGCAGCAGCCGACCCTCGCGCTGCCTCTCCGCAGACTGTCATTTTATGTGGCTAATATTACCCTCTCGGCGCATCTCCCCGGCTCGCAGCAGCACGCGGTGGGGGCAGGGAGGGCCGCGGCGGCGGGGGGCGCGGAGGAAGCATTTTACAAATGCGCCTTCGCCGGAGTCTCCTTGAAGCCGCCTGGCTGCACTGACCCACTTCTGGAGGCCGTCATTCCTGCACTCCATCATTAGCTCAGCGAGCTCCTACCCCTGGACCAGCACATGTAGCTCCGTCAGTGCACCTCCGGTCGGACCAGAACACGCAGCTCTGTCAATGCACCTCAACCATGAACAGCACACCCGGCTCCGTCAGTGCACCTCAACCTGGACCAGCACATGCGGCTCTGTCCGTGTACCTCAGCCCTGGCCTGCAGCCCCTCTTGCTGTCCCAGGGCCGTGACCCAAAAAGAGTTTTGCCATTGCACCGTAATCCTAATCCGCAGCACCCGGTGCTGCGTAAACACGGGTATCTACAGCCTGAACTCTGCCAGTGCACATCGGTTCTACCCTGCACTACCTTCGCCTCCTGGCAGGTGATGTGTTCAACCACTGCAGTCATGCAGGGTGCGACCACGCCCTCACACACAGCAGCCACGCGGGCTAGGGCGGAGGAGGGGCAGGGCCTAGTGGCCCTTTGGGGGGAGCAGGAGACTTTAATTTCCTGAAACGTGTCCCTCTTTCGATGTATTCATCCATCGTGTCCTCTTCACGCTCCATGCACACGCGTCACCGCGGCTCTGCAGCTGGCCAGCTGTTGCCACAGCAACCCCTGGGCCTCGGTCTCTTGGGGAAGAGGAAGGGAGGCTGCCCATTGGTCCACGATTGGGGACTTCCCCTCATTGGCTCACACTGGCCTCTCCGGTGAGCCTGGTGGCCTCGGCCTGCTGCTCCTTCCGGCCGCAGCTCAGGGGACGGGGGAGACCGGCTGGAAGAGCAGGTGATGGGCAGGCAGGGGCCACAGAGATCAGATCTGAGCAGCCATTAACTAATTGTGGACCACCACGACCCTACTCTCTCTCGCAACATTCTAAAATGGAGGCTCCTGTTAAGTGCTAATATGGGAGAGCAGTCCAGAGTCTACACCCCGGTCTACCTCTTCAGATCCAAAGCTTTCAGTCCACACATTTTGATGGAAGGTGAAGGGGCGAGGGTCGCTACAGTAGATGTGCGTTGTCTTCCCAGCTTCCCCACTTGCTCGAATTGTGTGACCTTGCGCAAACCAGCTTATCTTCCGGGGCCTCCGTTGCTTTATGCCACTCAACGGGGGTAGTATTTATATAGCGTGGACGTGACCCATTGGGGAGACGGAGAGGTTTGCACAGCAACGAGAGCACGTGCCCCACGTGCATGGTTGCATCATGGTGCACACAGGGACGGTTACACAGCTCCGGGAAGGTGGTGCGAGCACGAGGTGAGGGAGAAGACAAGCAGAGGGTTGGGGGTGGAAGGCAGACACGGGGAGTCAGCAGGACAGACACGAGATGCCTTTTTAGATTACTTTCTGAAGCAGAGGGGTTGGGGGCGACAGTCTCGGGTGTAGGGGAGGCCATTCCGTGGCCTAGATCACATGCACAAAATGTTGACAATGCAACAAGCACGCAATCTTATCCAAGCGCTACTATCCAGCACCACACACCCCCTTGCCCAGGTTTCCTGAGGAGCTTGTCGGTGCTTTACCTGTCTGCAGCACAGCTGTGTTATTCCTCACAGACAACCTTGTACACGAGGCAAAATAAGCTTTTCCACCCGTTGCGCGATAGACCTGTCTAGGTTAGTGTGCGAGAAGCCCAGCCCTACACGGCCCACAACTAGTCTCGGCCTAGGGCATCTCTGCCTGGCAGGGCCGGCCTTCAGCATGAACGAAACGGACCCAGGGCACCAATATATTATGAGGGGTTCACAGAGGTGCATTAAAGTAATGCCAACAGCAGCACCCCTGTCGTCTTCCTCCATCCTTATCCTTGTCCCTGCCTGATTTGCCAGTAATTGATTTGAATCCTTCATTGTCATACTGTAGTAGTGGTTACTTTGTAAAAAAAAAAAAGTGGCGGGGCTCTTGTCAGGAGGTAGTTTGCACCAGCCCATTTCTCCTGTTAGCGCCGACTAAAACAGAACCAACTACTAACCATGAAAGTGGGGAGAAGTTGTGGTGTAATGGCCAGAGCTGCTGACTTCAGAGCTGGGGAACCAGGTTTGAGTCTCAGCATCAACTGAACATCCTGTGATTCTGGGCAAATCACTTAATCTCCCCGTGCCTACCATAAATGAATGTATCCTTAACTGGTGCTCATGAAAAGTGTTGGTGTTGATGATGAAGTGCCAGTGCTGAGCACCGGAAACCACCGCCACAGTTGATGGAGAGAACATAGGCATAGACACTGTACAACAGAATAGAATGTGAGGCGATCAGAGTCACAGGAATTACCAAACGAGGCAGAGAGGAAAGCCAAACCCCATAGTGTTCCCGTTATGGCAGTAGGTAGGAAAAAAGAGCACGCACAATCGAACAGGCACTTTTCCAAACATCTGGTGTATTATCATGATTTACTGTCCTAGGCCAGAATCTGGTACACTCAACAAGTCCTCCAATTCCACTCAAATTCATCAGAGTTACAGAGGGACCAGCTCACCCGTGTAAGCTCACAGGCCCTCTAAGATGCCACCACCAGTGGCATAACTGAGTGCCCAACCTTACATGTGCAATTCTGCTCCTCACCCACAAAGCCAGCCCAGTGATAGATAACTGCAGTATAGAAAGCAAGGAGTTATTTGTTTTCTATAACGGTCAATGGTGAATTTGTGAAGAAAATGTAAGGAAGTGCTCGTGACAGGATGTGGAAGTTCGGGTGTTGCGCAAAACGACCGGCTTGAATTAATGGGAAAGGTTGTGTTTTAAAACACATTGGGGTCAGTGACATTGCCCAAAACCTGATAATATTTAAATTCCTTTGGAAGTGGGAGACAGAAGGATCTCTACAGATACCAATAAAGCAGCTGTTTCCCAGTGTGCCTTCAGCTCTGATTTTAGCGGCTTTATTCGAGCTTGCTAGTGTGTCCGCGTCACAGCTGTATGTAGGATCAGCCGGGTTCCTGGGATAGCTGCCTTGCCCATCTGCGTGGGTGCCATGTGCTACTCTGCTGCAGAGTGACTGGATTAAAAAATGATCCATTCCAAGGGCCCTGTAATTCCAGATTCAACTAGAAATCTTGGGAAAAAATTAATATTACTAGGGGAATCATCTGTGGTGACCTTTATTCCAGTGGAATTCCACATTGTTGCAATACAGCAGTATTCATCCTTGGCCACCTGTAATTTTGAAACAGGGAATACTACACTGGTACTAATGACCCTCTGCAATGGGCCCATAATGTAGGTGGTCTCTGTTACAAAATATATATGAATATCCATATACATTTGTTTGCATGTACTTCCAAAGAGTTCATGAGTATATAAGATCACTTAAACATGAGGCCTGGAGCTCAAAATGGCTTCCTATCTGACCTTGACTGGACAAGCTTCAACAAGCTATTCTGTACACCCTTACAGGTCACCTTGCTTGTCTTGACTACATGATATGCAAATGTTACACAGTGCAGAGCCTGCCTTTCTGGTCTGCCCATATCTGGCTGTTTTGCATGGTGCAGACATTGCACATCCATGTCAGCCATATTTGGCTTGGTGCCTTATTCTAAGTTCCGCTGGCATGGCATTGCATACAGTATATAAGACCTAGAAACTTGTCACTCTGGGAAGAAGCGGTCTGAGAGCCCCTAAGGTGGCAGATCTAACTTCTTCCTTGCTAATTAGCAATGATGCATGCTTTTGGTACCAATAAATACATTTCACTCTGTTTCTGAGCAACCTGCTGTGTCTGGTGAGTTTCATTCATGATATGCTCCTGGGAGGGTGCCAGTATTTCCCCATCAGAATGGTGTCAGAAGTGGGATATATTGGAGGACTGTGATGTCACCAGTTGGTAAGTGAGATGTAAGCTAAATAACTAACTTGCCCTGCTGCAAGTGACCTTTCAGTCTTTCAAATATGTAGTTAACTCATAGTATTAATAAAAGGGACATTGACTGGCATTTAAAATAGACAGGTGACTGTAGAGAATGTTTTTTAAAAATATTCTCTGTATCAATATGCTAATTGATATGTGCATATACTGCAGGAGACCCTGGGTTAGAGAATAATTTATGTGTACCTACACATATAAGAAAATGTGATGCAGGTGACTGATAAGTAACTAAGTTACTTTATGTCAATAAATATTGGCAAATGGCTAGACCCTCTGGGGGTTTTATAAAATCCATTTCAGGAAACCCTATGCTAGGAGGGGGTATTGATTGTACCCACAAAAAGAAACACTCCCAGAATATAGTGCGTGGAGCTTCTGATTTGCTGGTTGCACCGGAACACAGGGAAATAATTTTTAAATATGCGTAGTATTGTCATGGATGAATGACTGCATTTGAATAGGTTATTGATCTTCAGTACTGAATATCTAAAGTTTTATGAATTATATAAAAAATTAGGCGCATTAGTGCTTGAGAGAGGGAAATTGCCCTAACACTTTTTTTTTGCAGGAGACATTTTGAATTTATCTTTCAGGGTACGCGCACATTGTAAGTACAAAGCAGACATCACAAGACCGGATCTCAGATGAAAATAATGGTAAGCGCACTAGAAAGCTGTTTAAAAAACAGTCCGGAGAGAAAAATTCAAATGAAGGTAAGAATATGAACTAAAGTAATATGGACAGTGATGCAAGTACAAAGTAGGGTTGGAATGCCCTTTTGAGTCTGTGCAAACCTACTGACTTGCGTGTTTAAGAGTTTGAACAAATTCCTCTAAAATATTCTCATAATGAGAGGGGTTGGAAATGTACTCTTGACAGTGGCAGACATAAAAGTTCTTCCAGTGTTAGGAAAAAGAGGTTGGAGGAAAAGTGAACTTGGAAATATTTAGATTTTCACATGAGCAAATCAACACATGCAGAGTTGCTCATGGAAATATGCAGTTCACAAATATTTTCTAGGAGTACTGTTTCTTGGCCTATATATGCAAGGATGAACACCATGCCTGCACTTTTTGAGACTTTGTTTAATAAGTGGACTTTTAATTAGGCCTGGCGTTAGCCATGACTTTTTGTGTATATTAAAAGTATGCCAGTCACTCTCTCTCTAAGCTGGCATCACTGTGAGTGACTGTATTCTGCTCTTGCACAAGGAGCATATTGACCCACAAAGTCGTTTTGTACAGTACACAGAATTCCTGTTGCAATGAGTACTTTTGAGACCAAAAACGATTTTTGATTTTACCAATGCTTGTTAATAGTGAAGGCACAGCAGCTTCAACACTGATATGGGTTTAGAAAAACAATGCCAGAAGAAGGCATGCATTGAAAAATAAAAATAAAAAGACGGCGCATTCTACATAGCCTCACTGGAACTACCATTGGTGGTGCAGTCAGAATCTGAGGCTTCTTGGCAGCTGTTAACCCAGGACGTGTCAAAAGGGCAGAAAAGGTCAGCAGAAATAGATTTGTAGGAGTGTGGGGGAATGGTTTGGTAGAGACAGACCTGGTTACCTCAGTGTGTATTTAAAACAAATTTTTACATGATAAATGTAAATGACTGTTCCTAGGAAATTGCACTAAATAGAAATAGTAGGCCTCACAGAGAAAAACGAATTTGTGTTTCTACAAAACTAGGACATAACAAATAATAAAAATAGACATTGATGTGGCCTTAGATACATGATATTAAATATTAAAAGGCATTCACATTAATGGGTGGCGGCTCAGGATGGCTGCTCAGAGGATGAGCTGCTGTAAAATAAAAAAATGCTAATAGATTTAGACTGGTTTGGAATATTTAGCACTGTTGAAAATGATTCTGTGCAAAGTATATCAAAGTATATATCCAGATTTTTAATGTGCACATTAAAATTTATCTCCAACTGGTTAAAATATGTTGTTGCACCACATGAAAAGTGTGGATATTAAGTTATCTAACAACACCAATATTACAGTCTCTTAGTGACAAACTTAAAATGTAATATGGCCTAATGGCTACAGTGTCAAATACAAAGACTTTCAAAAGAAATGCAAAGAGTGGCTCTGGAGACCTGAATTACATTGTAAGCCTTTTTGCAATCTTTTGCTTTCAAGCACAAGAATACTGTGAGAAAATTATGGCATTCTGAAAAGTGAGATGTTTTGAGCCACTTTTTGGGGTGCTGGAGGGGCATAGTGCTAAAGAATAAAATAAATAATAAAGATCCTACCTTAAAAGAAAGATATAGGGGCGTGCTGGCGCGGAGCAGCAATATTTTTCAGCCATGCTTCTCGAGAGATACTTTCCAATGTGATCGTACCTTTTAAAATATCACCACGGAGGCACGGACCCTCAGTCTTGCTTCTGGAGAAGTTCCTTCAACAAATAACACACATAGGGAACGCCTTGCAAGAACAGCTGCTAATAGGTTAGAAGGTCGAGGTCCACATTTAGAAGCCTAAAAGGGCTCAAGAGCAAGGGGTGTCTTTGACATTTTGACCTCTTAAAAAGTTTGAAAGAGGAGATGGCAGCGCAGGGAGAGACTGAGAAGTTTACATACTTTGTTTTTGGCCAAAGCAAGAACTATATGCACTCATGCTAAGGGAAATGCAGAAAAAATGTGGTTGCTCTCTCCTTTTCTCAATCTCTTTTGAGCCTGTCTAAACGGTCTATGAAATAGCCATGAGACATTTAATGGGCTATTCAGTAATACGGTTTTAAAAAGTGTTAGCATTAATAAAATGAATATATATATATATGCTATGTTACTGCCCATCCTGTCTAATGTTTTAATGAGAGGATAAGTAGTCTACATTGCTTTGTTAGCTAGTCTGTGTAAATAAGCTGACCCTGCTTATTAGAGCTGATGTTGCATAGTTTGGATCTTGAAGAAAATGTACCCACTAGAATGCCTGTAGAATTAGCAGTTTGGAATTTTCCTGCTGTAGGTGCTTTTATTGAAAGAAATAATTTCAGAAGTGTCTGCAGTCCTGTACAAGTTATGTGAAGTCTGTCCATGCAGGGAGTTTTGAGCATTTTGTATCTGAGGTTAAGCCACTGTGACAGTATGTGATTTCTACATTACACTATGAAAGCTTGTAATGTTGAAGAGTAGTTTAAACAACTTAAATTCCTTTATATTAATTAAATATACTGATTCTACAATTGTAGGGTACAACACTACAAGTAAATGTACATTTTGCTCTAATGATGTCTAAATATAATGTGCCTAGGGAAATTAGGGTCCAAATTAATTCTCAATGCATGGTAATAATATTAGGGATATCACATTAGCCTTTCTGGAACCACATTGGACACCAAAGATCTGTTTAGGTACCATTAGCTAAAGGATAAATTACATTGTTTTAGGAGCAGATGGGGATATAACTGGTTTTTGAGAAATAATAAATTTGCAGGAAATATACAGGGTGGGTTTATTCCACTGAATAACATTAGCAAGGGGTGCAGCGTAGATACAAGAGAGTAGATAAGAGTATGGTATCAGTTTTATTGTTGCACAGTGTATCAGGATGAAGATATCAGACATGCCCAAGGAGAATTTTATGGTTCCACTAAAGTGGAAGGTGTTTCCACTAATAGGTTAGAACAGAGCAAGTACTGTTTACAGCTTCAGTAAGGATTCTCTGTTGTATACAACCTCTGTAGCGCACGTATAGATGTGTTGAGAGATGATGAATGCTGCTGTTAGACTGCAGTTTGTTACATATGAAAAGGAAATGGATGGATGTACACATAACTAACAAGAAGTTTATATAGGGAACGAAGAGGTTTTGGATAAATATATTTATTATAAAGTTTTATATAGCACAAACTTGATACTGAAGGATATAATGCCCTCACAACAAAGTGATATTTAAAAAAAAAAAAAAAAAAAAAAAAAAAAGAGAGGCTGGTGGTGAGAAAAATACTGTCCCTATAAAGTGATTACCTTGAACTTGTGGTCCCATTAGAGCCTGTTGTGCTTGACACCAGTACAACTGTCCCTATAAAGTGATTACCTTGAACTTGTGGTCCCATTAGAGCCTGTTGTGCTTGACACCAGTACAATATTATTATGTATACCTGTAGAGGCAGAGTATTTTTCTCTCCTCAGTGGGTTTTAGCATTAAAGTCCATCCACTGGGTGTGAACCTCTTTGCCATCATACTGAGATACCAAATCCACTATGTTCACTGTGAGTACCAATGTCAATGCGCAGGCAGTAAAGAGAGACTTGGACCACCTATGCTTGGAAGGTGGTAGATTGTCTTGCAGTAAGCTGATAAGCTCCTTGTGACATCTCCATCACTTGAGGCCTGTGAAAGACTGTGAAAAAAGACACTGTAGCTCTGCTGAACTACCGCCAGGAGAGAAGAGAAGCCTCATTGTCAAAATGCCAGTGCTGCCAAAATGAGATGACTTACCTGGGTTTTGTGATATTCCAAGGTACCCGCAGCATATCACCTGACAGAATTAAATTCAGGGCATTCAGCTCTTGCCCACCAAGAAAGGAATGATGTCCTTCCTGGGGATAATGAACTGCTGCCACCAATGGATAATGAATGCAGATGCTATGACTGTTACAAAATGAACTTGCAAACTGTTTCAAGAAATTGAAAGAGACATTGTGTACTGCACCTTCATGGGGACTGCTGGTCTGCCTGAATACAAACTGCCTTTCCATCTCTGTTTCAGAGCAAAATAACATTGCAAAAGAAGTGATGCTGCCAATGGTGTGCTGACACAGCTGGAAAAGAAAGGCCTGTGGGACACAACTATGTGACTTTGCTTTCTGCAGTGACTAGGGGTCAGCAGCTGTGATGGTGGAGGGGATGGCTATCATTGTGTTGGACTATACCTGTATTGTCTAGGTGCCATATTTGGTGCTGTGGTTGCTGTCTGGATCGACACAACATTTTTCTGCTAGCAGGCACACAGGTTATAATGGCACCATGTAAGATGCCCACCTGTTAATTTGTCAAAATTATTACCTACAATAGGTTATTCTGATGAGATCCATTCTCTTAGGGAAAGATATGACCCCCTAAGTAAGTTGGTGTTGAGATTGTAGAAAACGGCACCCCGCCAAGATTAGACAGCATTAAAAAAGGTAGACTATAGGAGTGGTACACTGATTGTTTCTCCAGCAGACTGCTAGACACTGATTACAGAGCAGGGTATGCCATAGCGATAGACACTGATTATAGAGCAGGGTATGCCATAGCAATAGCTGAAATGCAGCTCTGCTTCTTGGAACATCTACCCAATAAGATGAGCTGTATGCCATAACAAAGCATGAATACTAGTCAAGGGTAAAACTGTTAACATTTAAACTGACTCACATTATGCTTTGCAGTTCTTATTTGTGGCCAGCTGTGGAAGTATCACTGATTCATAACAGAAAAAGGGCGCATTATTAAAAATGGTCCTTTATTAAGGATCTTGTTAAAAGCAATACTATTGTACACTAGGATAGCGGTAATAAAATATGAAGACTACATAGGAGCTAATACTACGTTAGCCAAAAATGATGCCATTGCTGACACAGCATTAAATAAAAGTATGTTACAGCCAGTGCAGATGGGACTAATGAATAAAAGCATTCCAAAAATACAGCTCATTCAGAGACAATTGTTGTAAGCTAATGTAAAGGAAGAACAATGGTCTCCAACAACAGATGAACATAGCGGGAGGATTGATGATGGATGTGAGCTGAATAATGAAGAGAGTGTGGGCCTACCAGGATGAGATAGATGCCTGTGTCCCCACGCAGTATGTTCCTTTCTCTTACAAGACTGGAGCAGGGACCCTCTGATATTGCACAAGGGAGGATGAATGCGCAGATGCATGTTGCTTCCCAGTGAATGGATTTAAATATTTGCTGGTGCGGGTGGATATGTTTTCAAAATTAATGGAGGTGTATCCAACAGGGAAAAATAATGCAGCAACTGGGGCGCAGTACTTCAGTAAAGCCATCTCTCCAAGGCTAGGGACCCAGCAGGGCATAAATAGCGATAAAATGGAGATCACTTAGTGACTACATTTATGCTGAAGAGGTTGGGTTTTGGGAATAAAGTATAACATGCATACCCCCTACCGCCCTCCAACTGGAGGCCAGGAGGAGTAAATGAACTCCAAAATAAAAATAAAAATAGAAAAATAAATGATTAGTAAAAGCAACCGATGGAACATTCCTGGACTGGCCTAAGGATCTGAATTTAGGACTGCCTGCAATGTGGCAAGGACTTCTAAGGTGATTATGGATACATGGTCATTGCGAGAAAAATAAAAGCTGTTTCTTTTAGTTTTAGGTGGACTGGACCACAGACGGTGAACTAACGCCATGAATGGATTGAGGGGAGAAGACGCAAGGCAGCGCCTCAACGCCTGAGAGGACGGTACCAGAAAGAGATGACCATCTGTCACCAGAGGACCTGAGCAACACAGCAGTCAAGAAGAGGACAGACCAGACCATTTCTACGATCCATGAGGGCCCATCATAAAGTGTCAGAGGGACACAACATCTACATCTACTGATCCTGTTGAGTGAAGTACACATGATGGTCTGCACCTGCAGAAAAATAGACTGAAGAGGACAACGCAGGGCAGGTCCTTGACACTGCCCCTGAACAAGACGACTACGGACCAGGAGGAGAAGCAGATGACCGCTAACTGCGTGCCTTTAAACTACTGACACTTGCAAAAGACCGCTTACTGCGTGCCTTTAAACTACTGACACTTGCAAAAGGTGCCCAGGAACGGAGTTAGAAGTGTCACTGTAGCACTATGCATTGCACAGAGACAATATTTGTTGGACACTTACTACTGGTATCACAACAGCCTGCTGATATAATATTGATATCATCAAGATGTATCAATGTGACAATATATGCATTTTATGCAAAGACTGTGTAATGCCATCCAAAGATATGTAACTAATGTTTCCTACATATATAGACATATATATATTTTGGTTTTACACTAATGTTGGATAGGTATATCCAAAAGGGGGGATTGTTACAAAATATATATGAATATCCATATACATTTGTTTGCATGTACTTCCAAAGAGTTCATGAGTATATAAGATCACTTAAACATGAGGCCTGGAGCTCAAAATGGCTTCCTATCTGACCTTGACTGGACAAGCTTCAACAAGCTATTCTGTACACCCTTACAGGTCACCTTGCTTGTCTTGACTACATGATATGCAAATGTTACACAGTGCAGAGCCTGCCTTTCTGGTCTGCCCATATCTGGCTGTTTTGCATGGTGCAGACATTGCACATCCATGTCAGCCATATTTAGCTTGGTGCCTTATTCTAAGTTCCGCTGGCATGGCATTGCATACAGTATATAAGACCTAGAAACTTGTCACTCTGGGAAGAAGCGGTCTGAGAGCCCCTAAGGTGGCAGATCTAACTTCTTCCTTGCTAATTAGCAATGATGCATGCTTTTGGTACCAATAAATACATTTCACTCTGTTTCTGAGCAACCTGCTGTGTCTGGTGAGTTTCATTCATGATATGCTCCTGGGAGGGTGCCAGTATTTCCCCATCAGTCTCCACATAGCCATACTAAATAACATCCAGGTGCATTTATTGGCTTTTATACCACATTAGCTCTTTCAGCTCTCCCATTCCATTGTGGATGCTGTTTTAGCTTTTGCTTTTAGCCGGCTTACATCCTCTTGAATTCTGTATTTCCTTATTTGCCACTCAAGTTACAATGCAATATAACCATTATAGTTATTCATGTGGCAAAAGTTTTCTTCATATTTGGTTTCCATATAGGCCCTTATAGAGGACTGGAGTGGCAGTCGTAGGTACTATGTGATTTAGAGCAGGTCACTGGCGTCTTTGCATCACCTTGCACACTGGGACCGCAGGAGAATTTAATTTTACTCCCAAGTGTAAATCAAGGGTGCATAGAAGCAGTTTACGGGCACTGCCAAAATGTGTATCTTAGCAGTCCTTTCCAGCTGGTGCCATGCCTTATGTTCTGCATTGATTTCTGTGGCACATGCACCGGTGGCAGGCGCGGCTCTAATCTCTGGGGACCCAATAAGAAGCTATTTATAAAGTGCCAGCAAATCACAACAAACAAGGATGCCTTCACCGGGCCAACGAGGTGTTGCGTCACACGCCAGATCCTAGCAAATCGCCTTGCTTACTCGTTTTACGAAATATAAAGGACAGGAGACCCCCACTGGTCATCAATGCGATAAAATATTGAAGTATCTACACATAGCTTTCAACCAATGTGCACATATGAATTTTATGCATCTTATTTATGGGCAGTTTCACACTCCGTACATAAAACTCTAGTGATGACATTTGAAAGAACATACTTTCTTACCTGAAAGAACACAGGACTTTACTAAAAATGACACAATCAAAGAAAATCTATGGACATGGTAATCCAGTACTTAATTTGAGCCTGTGGTTGCCAGTGGGGGACACTGGTACTGATGTTTGGGTCACCGGCTGTTATTTTTCTTCATCAGACATTTACAAAGAGCAAGAGAGAGAAAAATAACCATAGGTGAATGAAAGGGCAAGAGGAAGATGGGATTCCCATCACAAAGGGAGGAAGGAGCAACCTGCAAGAGTGAGATAAAGAGGCAGGGTGTATCTGGTAGTGGATTAGGAAGGCATGAGGTGGAACACAACAGAGTGCTCACATTTAATAGCACCGGCCAAGGGCCACGGGCGTCTGAGCAGAGCTTTGGGCCCAGTAACCATTATTTTACAAATTAACCACTAGGTAATACAACAAATAAGTGTAATATCAAGTCCTTTTTTATTTTTAGTAATGTCATGTGGTTTGTAGTTATAAAAGCATGTCCTTTTAAATGTCATCACTAAATGTTCATGTGAAATAGAGGTGTGGGTGAGCATGGTCACCCAAAGGAATACAGGTGTATTTGAGCAGTCTCACCAAAAGGAAGAGAGGTGTGGTTGAGTGGTCTCACTCAAAGGAGTATAGGTGTGGTTGAGCGTTCATGTCCAAAGGACTATAGATTTGGTTGAGCTGGTTTGTTCAAAGGATTGGCGGTGTGGTTGAGCAGTCTTGTGCAAAGGAGTACAGGTTTGGTTGAACGGGTTGCCTAAAGGAGTAGGGGTATGGTTGGGTTAAATGGTCTTGCCCATAGGAGAAACGATGTAGTTGAGTGGTCTTGTCCAAAGGAGTAGGTGTGGTTGAGCGGTCTTGTCCAAAAGGAGTAGAGGTGTGGTTAGGCGGTCTTGTCCAAAAGGAGTAGGTGTGATTGAATGGTCTTGCCCATAGAAGAGGTGTGGTTGAATGGTCTTGCCCCTAGAAGAGGTGTGGTTGAGTGGTCTTGCCTCAAGGAGTAGAGTAGATGTTTTGCAGTCTTATTCCAGAGGGGAGTTGCTCCTGTGAGTTACTTCCCTTCAGGCTTAGACAACTTGATGAGCAGCCTCACTCAAAGCAGTACAGGTTTGATGGAGAGGTCTTGTCCAAAGCAGTAGAAGTGTGGTGGAGCGGTTGCATTCCAAAGGAGAGATGTACCAGTGATTCTGGCCAGGAGTAGACCTGTGGTCAAACAGCCTCACCCAAAGTAGTATATATATGCATACGCAGCCTCATCCCTCAGTCCTTGCCATTAAGTCGCAGTGTGACCAAGCATTCTCTTCCCTAAATTTATTACGTTATTGGGTGTCCTCTCTCGTGCAGTAGCAATGTGGTGAGGTGTGCAATCTCTAGGGTAATGGCTTAGTTGCATGGCCACTCGCAGGCAGCTGGCATGTTGTTGCGAAGTCTTGTCTTTGGGGTGTAACAATTCACTGAACGGCCACTCTTAGGGGGAAGATGTGTGGGGTGTTTCGCCACATCGTGTGGAGATATGACTCTTCAGGGCTTAAACTCAATCTGTAGAGATGGTGCGCTGGAAAAGTGTGTAATAAGGCCAGGTGGCGGTGTGCGGACGGAACAAGCGGCGTGGAAAGCTGGTCCTGATGGGCATGTGGGTCAAGCGGTAAAACCTTAGGATGGGTGGTCCAAGGTTAGCGATCTGTGTCATATCTCCACACGATGTGACGAAACATGTGTCGGCTTGTTTTATTTCAATTGTACTGATCAAGACTGAACTATAAATCTCTCTCCGCACACCGCTGGATCTTGACTTTTTATTACGCTCATCTATGAACTTTTTCTAAGCTTCTGGTTTTTACATAAGAACCTACCAATCCGTACGTGTGCACAGGACCTATGTGGCTCTCACAAAGATGAAGAGTGTGGTTGAGCGGAAGCACCCTCCAGGAGCTGTAATGCTTTGATTGGTCCCTCCTCTGGAGTACATGTTCAGTTGAGTGGTCTCATCGTGGGGGTAACACTTCACTGAGTGGCCTCTCATAAAAAGCTGTGATTGGACAACCTGTATTATGAAGTAGTTGAGCCACTTACACTCCACTATGGGAGTACAGAAAGTCCCCCACAACTTCTGCTCCTGGTGGTATCTTCCAGTTCTGCAGACCCTGCTCCCCTATTCTCTGTCTATTCACCCAGAGTCAACAGGTAGTCATAGTTTGTTCTTAAAGAAGTTGTTGATTACTGGGCACTTCGGCCTTTGAGCGGATTAATGAGGGGTTCACTGAGGGAGGACAAGCATGAATACATGGCCTTGAAGACTGTCCGCTTCCATTGGAGGCCTTTCAGATGATTGACCTGACCTCTGTGAGCTGACCTTGGGAAGAGCAGGGGCTTGTTGGGGGTCCTCTGGTCTTCCTTCACCTGTGGCCTCCTCCACCCTTTCACTTGGCGTCTGATTGGGCATCTGTCTGGGCAAGCTGCAGAGGGCATGACCTCCACGAGGGTGACACGTGTGGGGCACAGGAGTCTAGAGTCATGTGGAGACGGTGGTGAAAAACTAGGAGGATGGAACTGCTAATGTGGAGACCCCTTTGAGCCCCAAATAAACCCCAAGGAATACCAGTCAGGGAGGTTTGTGCAAGGCGAGGGATGCGCCTTTCTGCCACGGATTGAAAGATGGTGCAAGGGTGGCACAGTGAGCTACACACTCGCCTCTGACAGCCACATTTCACAAGTGTAAATCAACTCTCGTCTTCCCGAGACTGGGGACGAGAACTATTTGAAGGAGTAAAGCAGGTAAAATGTAAATTCTAATGTTTACAACTCTTGGAAATGTCAGAATTGGACAATTAACTGCTATTTAAAACCAAGTTGTTAGAATTAAAAGGGAAGGGGGGGTAGTCAGAGAGCAAGAACACATAGGGGGGGGGGAAGAGTAGGAAGGAGAGAGCGCATTGCAAGGAAAGAGAGCGAAAGAGACAGCGGAGTGAGGGCAGCGGAGAGAGGGTGAGTTATGGCAACTCTTGCATAACTCATCAAGTCAAAGTTAATTTGAGAGAGAGAGAGAGAGAAGCCAGCAGCTGACAGGAGGGAGACAGCCCTGACGGAGAGGCTCATTAGTGAGCGAGGGAGTCGGGAATGAGTCACTGTTGCGGGGAGAGACAGAAGAAACACTGTGATAAGAGCCGCGGATCGAGGCAGGGGAGGGGAGGCAATTAGGGCAAAAGAAAGGAACAGAGGGAAAGATGTATGTATGCTAATTAGGCACTTTTAGATTGGGTGAAGGAGGGGGAAGAGGGAGGGCGAGGGGGTGGGATGGGGAGAGAGAGAGAGAGAGGCAGCTTCATGAGCTAGAAAATGAAAACAGTTTTATGCCTCCTGCCCCGAGGAAGAGGGTAAAGCTACAAGTATCGCATCAGAGCAAATCTTGCAGCCTCTGTACCCCACTCTCCTCCACGTTTGAATAAGATAAGTATATGCAGGGCTCGAGTCGGGGTACCACGCGGGTGGATGGTGTCCCCCCACTGATTTTACCAGGAGCTCGATTACTGGAGCAAATGGAGCCACACATTCACTCTTTGGCCTCTCTGGGGCGAGATCGGAGCTCATTCAGAACGCTGCTCATGCGCTGGCTTCTCTGATGCAATCACATCTAAGGGGGTGAGCGAGGGGAGGCAATGAGTCTGATGGTGCAAGCCACCTTTCGTGATGTCACTTCCTGTTGTGACGTCAGCGTCCCCCCACTTCTTTTTTTAGGCCTTGTGCCCTGAGTATATCCAAAATGCGAGTGTATCTTTTACTCCTCCGAGCCGCACGCCATGCCTAAGTGCAGCTACAAGCTCACCACAGTACATTTGGAGCAGCCCTCTGACCCCCATTAACGACCCTACAATTCTTCCTACACCAGCCAACCAATGTCGCCACACTCCACCAACCAAGCACAGCCAATGGGGTAGCCTCTTACTTGCCTACCCAGAAGCGCTTTAAAGACTCACCAGTGGTGTGCAAAGTTACAATATAACTAAATAATTGCTTCCTCTAGGTCACTGGGGTGTCCTACACATATAATATTGGACTACTGAACGTATACATTTAGAGATCTCAAAGCATAAACTAAATGTACACATTTAGAAACTTGGATTTGTGTCATTTGTTGTTTAAAATTTTTGTTTGTTCTTTGGTTTATCAAACCATGAGACATATTCATTCATATAAGACAGAAAATGTGATGAGAGGAGGCTTGAAATAAGTCTAACCACTGGCAATCCCGCGGGGTAGCATTTTAACCCATGATTCGTTTGCACACCATGTCACCTCAGTTTGTACCCAGCCATATGCAAATCAGTCCTGACCCTGCTCCAATAGGAGCAGTCCAGCCTGATGGACAAGCCAGGTCCTCCCTGAACCACAACACAAGCAATATTCTTTAATACCAACATTTGGGTAATTTATATTAACAGCTTATATATAATGGCACTAATTGTAAATAAATTACAAGTAGATTTACCTTTTAAAACAGGAGGAAGCACCTCCCCCACCTCACTTAAGGGCCAGTAAAAATGGTTACTAACCCATCAGACTTATGAGGACTGCAGGAACACAGTAAGCCAACATTTGAGTCAAAGTCTGGTAAAAAAAAAAAAAAAAAAAAAAAAAAGGAATTATCCCTGAGAATCAGACTTGGAATTACTAGTTGCCCTATGCTTTATTTCTCAGTAGATCCCCAGGGTCCCATTAAAACTAAAAATGGCCTGGATTTTACCTACCCTGTGATTTACTGGTACCCCCAATATACCTATGCAGGAGGGAAAGGAAGGACATTTTGGCTGATTCTGTGGGTCACTAGTAAGGAGGGGCAAGTCCTTTGTCCACAGATTTGCAGAGATTCATTCAAGCTGTCGTAGGACTCAGTCAATATGATACTCCTCCTTTTCATTTGAAAAGCGTGGGGAGAAGTGCAGGCGTGGAGGATTTACTGAGCCGAGAGACGCCTGCACTTTTCCTCACACTTTTACGGATGAAAAGGTTGTATAATATGGATTGATTCCTATGACGGCCTGTTTGTTTAGATTCAATATTCAACGATTCTTTAATGAACTACGCATTGTGAGCTATATGGTCTGGAACTATTGACTCCCCTTTGGATACTCATCGTTTCATTACTTGCCATGGGTCTACATATTCATAATAAAATTCAGTACTTCATCCTGAGGATGGCCCCATATACTCTCTAGATGATTTGGGGCCGAAACGTCGACCCAGCGATTTCCACAATTACTTAATCATAAGGAATTGGAAATCCCTTGCCTTAAAGAAATTTTCTTGGAACTATAAGTTTGACTATATTAATGAGTGATTTCTGTGGCGCCTCGGGTCATCATTTTGGACTTTCAATTATGATCTACCATGGGATACTGAGATTTATTAATTTCATTTTTTTGACCCTGTTTAAGTAAACAATTTTTCTTGTGCGAATAATATCCTTAGGTGAATAATAAATTGTACTGGATATTTTTATACTTACAGAAGTACGCCTCACATCAGATACAACCTATTGTTGATTTGCTATTCATTGCATGTAACAAGGAGAGCAAATGTTTTCTTTACAGATATTACTCAAGCAAAATACTAGGCGGAAATCTCCTTCAGGGGATTCTTTTGGGTGTTTATGTTCATTCCAGAATAAAATACATCGGGGTGATGAAGACTTCAGGAGAGATGTAGTAAAACTACCGAAACATTTTTTTTTTTTTTTTTACGCAAGCGAAACAATGCAAGTCTTACACAGACATGCGAATGTTGCAGACCCTATGAAACACTGTGTGCCCTTCGGGCCCGTTTTCATACATGAAAATGTAGAACAACCCGGCTGAAATGAAATGAAAAGTTTTTGTGTTAGAAGTGTTTGTCTTGTGTTGTGTGATGCAGATCCTCAGCCTTGCCTTGCATGGCTGTAATTATTCAGAGGTCACACTCAGTCAATCTAGACTAGCAACTGTTCTAAATTACAGTTCTTTTCTATTACAGGGTCTTGAAGTGGGACATTTACAGGGGCTAAGCATCAGTATAAGCGGAGTATCCCCTTCTGGCCCTCACCCTTGGCTACGGGTCTTTTTCCGGGTGGGACAGAAATTTCGGGTGCAGAAATTGCCAATGGAAAATACCATTGCCTGAAGGTCAAGGTATGAACCCAGGCACCTTCTGCACTGGATGACAAGCTTTATTATTGGAAATCAGGACGTAAGAGTGAAAAACGACCACAAGAAGTATCTTATGCCTAGTCTTGTTACCATATCCTCTCATGAAGAACAGCTGATTTGTCAAGCATTAACAATATCTCAACGCAAAGTAGGGATCCATCGCAGAAAAACCAGCAGGCATAGCCAGCAATGTCCCAGAGTACAGCAGTTGCCCTACAGCCCACATCCAAGGAACACTGCTTACAAAAAATGAGGGTGACTGGAAATGTCTGCTTTACTAGTGGGATCAGTGTCATCTGCTAGGATCCCAGCAGAAGGGGGCGCCAGAGCGCTCAAAGACTCCACTAGAAACGGACAGTGGCAGAAAAAGGTCTCTGGGCACAGGCATTTAGAAGAGCTTTGTTGGAAAATCACACTTTGTGGTGGACGATGGGCAAAGAAAAGAAATATAGTCCAAATTCTGAATGCAGCAAAGCGAAAGATGTTCGCTTTGGAAAGATGCTGGCGCAGGTTTGGGTCACAAGACCTGGGTTCAATGTCCTGCTAGATTTGGACCAGTCTGCAAGTAAACCATCCAGGTCCCGGGGTGTCGCCTGCACATGTGAAGAGTGAATGGTAGAGTATGTGGAGTGTTAGACCTCCAAGTTCATGTGGACATCCTACTATTAGGTGGGTCAGTTTGACGAACCACTTTGGCCCAATGGATGAGGGTCTAGGAGTTGTCAGAATAAAGATGCTGCAGTTTGCTGGTAAAGGTCCTTCATGCCATTAGATTAATGCCACTGGATGCCATGGGCTCAAAAAGAACAGCAAAGGAGGTGGGATTAGTGGCTGGAGGTAGGAAACCTTCCATCAGAGGGGATACCTGTACCATAGTCCTGTGCCTCCAGCTCAGACATGAGGAGCACAGCAATGCTGTTCTTCCCAAGCAAATTGCAAAAAACACAGTAGATGGACAGAATGCAGAACAATGTCTTACATTCACCCCAGTACAAAGATCTGGGCCTAAATCCATTGTTTTTTTGCACTCCACACCACCCTAGGTCAGACAATGGCTATATGCAAATCAGCCTTGACCCTGTGCCTCATGGGAACAGTCCAGCCCGAACTACCAAGCCATGTCTTTCCTAGACCGGAACCAAGCATCCTAGGACTGGTTTCTGGCTATTAGCCGTCTTCAGCCAGGATAGCTTAACTCCAGTGGTGTGGAGAGCCTGGGACTCACGTCTGAGCACACCCAGCCCACTCGGGGTGAAAATTGCTAAAAACACAGTTGATGGACAGAATGCAGAACAATGTCTTACATTCACCCCAGTACAAAGATCTGGGCCCAAATCCATCGTTTTTTTGCACTCCACACCACCCTAGGTCAGACAATGGCTATATGCAAATCAGCCTTGACCCTGTGCCTCATGGGAACAGTCCAGCCCGAACTACCAAGCCATGTCTTTCCTAGACCGGAATCAAGCATCCCAAGCAAGGCTGCCGCAGCCCCGCCTGCCACCGCACCGGGCCACGCCTCCACCTGTTATGCTCAGATGATCACATGTCGCTCTAGCATATGTAGGACGGTCGGTCTGGCACTGCCTGTCATCCAGAGGATTCTCTCTGCGGCAGCTGGGAGGCATTCACAGAGTTTCTCCATCTCCTTCAACATTTGAAGGTTAGTCGCATCGCATTGGCCTGTCATGCCGGATTAAGCGGAAATCGAGAACCTGCGGAAGAGCCTCCCGGCTGCGGTGGAGATGGGCTTTAACAGCAGCTTTTGATCTAACTGCACTGTACAACTAGAGCACATCTATTCACCGGCTTGTGACCCCCTCAACTCAGTACAAGGTCAACCAAGGTGAGCCTCCTTGGTGATGTTTCTCCACGCAACCCTCCTATCGCGTGCTGGTCGAAGCACCTGCATGGAGTGTTGTATGTAGGACCAATTTGCTGGTCCATAAATTCTCTGTAGAGGTTATGTGAGCTTAATATTATGTTTTGCCCCATTGAACCATTTTACAGAATCTCTCCCTCCCACACCCATTCAGAAATGTCTTCCAGCCAGCAATTTAAGAGAAAAAAAACCTCTGGAATTCCCCTTACAATAATAGAAGACAGCTTTGTGAGCAAATCAGTCAACTGATAGATAACTGGAATACAGGCATGACACAATTATCTGTAGTGACTAGAAAAATATATATTTTTTCCAAACGCTTAGATTTAGGGCCTGCTGACGAGCTTGTGCTCTTACGCCATACTTCAGCGGCCGTCTCCCGCCCAGCATATTATGATGTCACCACTAGGCCAGAAGCAGTGTTTCTGATGACTGGGAATATTTTTTCATGTGTCGATGAATGTGTGCATATTTTGACTGCACATGTGCTAAATGTACACATATGCAGGACATGTGAAAAAATGCCTATTACAAGTACTTTCTCGTTGCTAGAATCTGGACCATATGTGACCAGTTCAGTCAAGGGGTAATAACTGCAAAACAAACGTACCCGGATTTCGGCGCCACCAGGGTAGTTTTCTTTTATGGTCAAGATGTGCTGCTGTGAAAGGGGGACATGGAGGAAGGGATCCATGTGGGAGACTAAGGGTAAGAAAAGGAAATTGGTGAGTATGCACCTCAATTCCTTTGAAGTAGGCTGTCTTCCTGCCACAGTCGGCTCGGCAGAAGTCAACTCATGATTCCGACGGAGGTGAACTTGTCTGTAACGCCCTCCGACAGCTGCTTTACCCTTGCCGCCGTTGAGGCGGTTGGCGACTGGCTGGTCATGGCGGCGGTGCTCCAGCGGTCTTTCGTTCTGCAAACATCATTGCCGTAATACGACAGGTGGACTGCCAACTAGGCAGCAAGGATTCCGACACTGTTTTGACGGCGTTTCCAATATCACCAAACCCGTAACCAGGCCCTTAATTGGCAGTCAGGGTGTCATTTTGTCAGGGACGGCTCCTCCGCTAAAGTGGAGAAGCGTTGCCCCACTGCTTTCAGAGAAGCGGAAAAGGGAAAAATGAAATGATAACCTTGTTATTATCATTTAATTTTTTGTTTCTGCCGGGCTGGGTTAGAGCGGGCGGGGCTGGTGGCTCAGGGAGGAGGAGTGGACTGTGCACACTAAGAGCGCAAGACTGCTTGGCCGTCCGTCTCAGGCCGGCCAAACAGTCCTGCTCACTCTGCATGTTCCCCATCCTGGCTGCATTGCATCCTGGCTAGGGAACATGCACGGGCTCCCTGTCCCAGTCTGAGCGCCAAACTATGGCGCCCAGACCAATCACAACGCAGGGGGTTTGTTGTGCTAATGGACTCCTTAACAACGAGGGAGAAGAGATGGAGGTGGCCACAACGCGAGGAGGTAAGTGTTTGCTTTGTTGTTTTTACATATTTTTGTCCCCCACCCACCACCACTGCATTTTGTAAAAGTTTAATTAATTTTTTGATTACATTGGAAGACGATTACTTCTTTACTTCCATTGTTATGTGTCAATTGATTTATTAACATTTTATTATAAGACAGGTTTATTAAAATAATATAGCCCATCAAAACCAGCAGACTATCCAATAAATTCATTAGAAGTTTTAAAAAACTCAGAAATTCAGGAGTTGCTTTACGCAATAACACAGCGTTAATGTATTAGATTAACAATTCACTGAGGACAATAACTGAAATGCTTCTCTCGCAGTTTGTATTTCGCTCTCCTTTAGCTCAGGTCGAAGATCTAAACATGGAGTCAAGAATCTGGACAAAGAAGAGGGACATGGCCAAGTGCATTAAGACGCTAACGGGGCTTGAAAAAAGCCTCACCTATTGGACTTAGCGTAATATATATAAAACCTTGTTGATATCTGCCCCAGGAGTATCAGTAGTAATATTTGCTTGATACCAGGATCTGGTACAAACCCAAGTAACCAGAAAGATCATAAGCGAGCTACGAGCGAGAGAGATGGCCCGATGGCTCGCTTCCAGTATGCGCCAAGTCACACTTGAGTGAAGTTCAAACTTCGATGTAGTTTGAGGCTGCCCACAAAACAACCAGGAACTCTCTCACCAAGGGACAGGAACAACAAATGGGCTTCCCATTACAGGGGTCTCATGGTGAATGAGGTCACTGTAGGTCTCAAAGCCCAAGCTGACATCATCAAACAAAGGAACCTTCTAGAATGCGGATTGTTAGCAATTGTTAGTGATGCGGGACTGGGTAAGCAGAACAGTTTTTTCTCACACAATGGACGGCCACTTTAAAAAACAAACTCCGACTAATGGAAACCCTTGGAACCACTCAATCAGTCCCACCGCGTTAATGATCTATAACACACAAAGACGATACAGAAGAGGTTCCGTCTATCCAAAGGCCAATTAGAAATGTATTGCCTGAAGCCTCCGCTTCTATATTCGTCTCAGAACCTGGCAGTGAAAAGGGCCTCTTATACGTTCCCGGCTCTGAAAATCGATTACTTTATCCAGGATCAACAGGTGCAGCCATATCCAGTGTCATCATATAGATTTTATGCAGATAGGCCTTTAGCAAAAGGGTCAATGGCAAAGTACCATAAAATGAACCAGTCTGTTCATGGAAACCTATTGATATAGGATGGACTATACCTAAATCACTCACATGTCTCGAAAAGCCCATACCAGTCTATGTGAGTCCCTGTATCAAGAGCAGGGGGCAGCAGTGTACTTAGCTTGCCCTATAAAACTGGCCGTTCAAAAAGATCTGCGAAGGCTGAGATGTGTAAGCTGAAAGCCCGAAACCGGTCCTAGGATGCTTGTTTCCAGTCCAGGGAGGTCCTGGCCTGGCAGTTCGGGTTGCACTGTTTCCATTGGGCACAGGGTCAAGACTGATTTGCATATGGCTGTGTTCAAGCTGGAATGGCATGGTGAGCAAAATAACAATGGATTTAGGTACAGCTCTCTGTACTGGGGTGAATGTATGACATTGAACTGCAATCTGTCCATCAACTGTTCTTGTTGAGGCTAAGATGTGGTCTAATTCCACTAATAGGCTATGCATTTGGGCAGTTAATTGGATCTATGAAACAGAACTGCTGCTTATGTAATTATAAGAGGGAAAGTCTTTCCTACGTAATATGTCTGTGCCCAGCTTTGAAAAGTTTAAGATGCTACTGGCTGAAACCCCTGTTTCGTAAACTCGGCATGAGACAATGCAATACGGCGATTATCGCATGTCTGAGTGGTGTGAACCCGCAGCTATCAGCTAGATGTGTGAAATTCCTCGGAGAAGCACTCTAGTTACTGAACTTACCACTGGAGAGTTTGGAACTGTCCTACCTGTCGGAGAGTGCCTATCACTTGTAGTCATTTTAGCTGGACCATACTTGGTGCCTAGATATTTCAATTCTCAAACAGATGTACAGACTAAAATTAAAATGGTTTGGCGAATGGAGTTGCAATTGTATTCGATCCTATCTGAATGATCGACTTTTACTGCAGTTTTAAATCGACTCCAGCGTCACTTCCTAGTCCTCGCTGCACCTGTCTTCGAATAAAATGTACCCGGCTGGGGTGGCCGGGATTCCTCCAGCAGCCACTTGGATTAGCCGACCCCATCCAAAGCGAATCTTCCTTAGTAGGCTGCTGCGGCACTCCGTTTAATTGAAGATGGTAATCGTGTTCCCGTCATAGGATACGCCGCAGAGGTAATTTTTGATGATTCTGCACGCTGCACTTTATCGATAACAATTTATTTATTATGACCAGGTATTGCTGAGTCCCCTCTCCAGTGCTGACATTTATTTTTTGACCATCTGCTCTCTACAGTACCTTTGGAAATGCACAAAATGTATGCGTTGGTTAGGAGTAGATTGTTATTTTTGCTGAATTTGAGTGGAATTTAGGGGGATCAGGTTTGCAAGGCGGTTGAGTGCTGCTCTATGTACTGACTGATTGAGCTACACTATGTCTTTTTGTGTTACGTGCTTTAGCCAGACTGCTGTTTTTATATTGTGATGGTTTTAAATAACTTGATACAATAAAGCTGCATCTATCTCACATACAAACATGTACAGGAAGATCAGAAGTATAAAGACAAAATCAGGGGTGCATAACGCACCCCTGCTTTAGGCCACTGAAGATATTAATCCAGCTGGTAAGCCCCCCTCAACTCCAAGCTGGACTTTAGTCCATGTTCCTCAATCAAACGGTTTAAATCCCCAAACTGCGCGGCGGGAATGCCGAATCCCTCCATTTTGCCCCCAAAACAACATTGGTCTGCAGCGTTGAAGGTTAGTTTTATCTTGTTTATTACATGCCTGCATTTGCATTATAGAGAATTTTGATGGTATTCATCCACTGTTACAATTTGGAATATTTTTCTTATGCAGCAGGGAGAATGATTTCCTTGACTTTTGAAAAATTGTGTAAGTGGACTTTTACAACATTCATCCTCTTTGTTACTGCCAACTTATTACTTGTATGAAGAGGTTTTCGGTTATGTTATAAACCCCGTATATTTGTTGTAATCTCCAATAAGATATTTTTTATAAAACAGACACATCAACAGAACACGTTCCCGCTTATGGCACCAGGAGAGACTTAAAAAGCCATGCGCCAAAGTCCTGTAATATATGTGGCCTGTAATATCAGACAGGCCATAGATCATAGCAATATAGCATTAGTGAATTGAATTTCATTGGAGTGATGGGGTGGGGTTGAGAGAGGACCTTGGCTTGCGAGAGGCTGGGATAGAAAACTATCTGGAAAGATGGGACGAGAGCTCGGGGGGGGGGGATTGGGGTATGAAGAGTGTGGACAGAATTGCCTCAGAAGTGACTGCTTCATGGAACCTCTGACCACGTCACGCTTAGAGGAGGGAGCCTGGAAACAGAAGAGCACAGGGTATAGCAACCTGGCAGCTCTTTGCCCACAGATGGCATCACACGGCCTTTCAGTTAAAATACAAACAGTATGGGCAACACTAGGTATGCACTGGTGAGATGTACAAAATGGTTCAAATTTGTCCTTATTAATTCGGGCGCTCCTCTTCCTTTGGCCTACAGTTAGGACCAAACCGTTCCAAAATTGTGTAAATTGATGGAAGGAGCGTCAAATTCACACACAAAAAAAATCATCAGTCCAATACTGCAGTTCGTATTTTTTATTTTTCAAAAGAGTTTTTCACCAAATTCAAGTTCCAACAGAAAAAATATTCAATCCAATATGATATGTTCAATCCAATGTGAGGATTTGTTTCATCCAGATTAAATGCTTTCTTGCAAAAGAATAACTAAAAAAAAACAGCCTACGCGTTTAGTCCTCCTAGGACATCATCAGGGCTCAAAGAAACAGCTATAATATGGTGGTTGCTGAATCTTTCTTCAATTGAGCAAGAATATATTCTATCAGCAAAATCCCAGTACAACGGGCCAATAAGATCCTGTTATTTTGTGTATTCTGGACCCATAATATCTTTAAGACCTAATCCAATTGAAAATCTTGTTCTACGTACAGGTATACTGAAACACGAGTTCCACCACCGGCGGCAACATGTCATAAATCAAATCAAATCAAATCAATTATCTTTATTTAGATATAACACATATATCTTTAAAAGAAGGTTACAAAATTCACATTGTGTATCAATAAATAAGATTAAAAAATCTTGAAGAATAAAAACATGGTCAGTTGACAGTCATTATAAAAATGGAAATTGTCTTCTCTTAAGCCTCTTTAAATAAAATAGGGTAGCTTGAAGCATGATGTATAGGGAAAAAAGTTGTCTCTTCCTCCCTTTTATATTATACTCGGCATCAATGGTATCCTACTTTTAGGAAGCAGCCGACATTCCTGAGGTTACTGGTCATTTTATTTTAACCTCCCTAAGGGTTGGAAAGTGGGAGGGGCACTTTAGCAGGGCCTCTTTTGATTGAAATTACGGTATGCTTGCAGAATGAAGGTTATGAGTCTTATGTTTAGGGATGTGTTTTCCGGATTTAAAGCTACCATGATAGCTTGCCTGCAAGTCCTGGCACCCAGCCTATTCCATTCTGGTTTTAGTCTCCGCCTGCGTTCTGAATTAAAAGCTGGGCAGAGGCAGATCACATGCGACATAGTTTCAGCTGTTTTGCCACACCCTCTACAAGTTAAATCTTCAGCGGTGCGTCCCCAGGAGGGTAAATCTTTCAGGAATCGCCAGTCGCCCATTCTAATGGCGATAAGGCTGCGCTTTAGATGGAGTGAATATGTACAGGCCAGATAGGAGGCGGGGGCTAGCCGTCTATAAGAGTTTACAAGAGCCCAGGCGTGACTGCGTTTCAAAAAGAGTGCTTTATCCATGATACTTGATCTCATTCTCACACCCTTTTTGATCCCTATTTTGAATGCTGTCTGACTAGGATTCAGGCCCCACAAATCACTTGCTGACATTTGCTGAATGGCGTCTTTAAAGAGACGGCCGTATGTTCCACCTGGATTTTTCTGGGTTATTTCTTCCCAGACTAGGGATTCTAATGTATTGGGGTCCGCTTGTCTTAGTTTGTGGCAGAGATTAAGATATGCCCCAATGTTGGAGGCATCGTGGTTTATCAGTCCCATCTCCAGTCTTATCTGTGCAGCAGATGCGGATTTTGGCAGCTGGAGAACCTTTTTATAAATTTTGGTTGTGTGCTGGTTCAAGGCTGTATTCATTTTCCCCCCAAATAACTCTATGCCATACGATAGAGTAGGGCCAATTTTTGCTCTCATCACCTCCAAAAGAGGCGATAGGGTTGGGCCTGAGAGATTTTTTGCAAGCTTGCCTAGTGATACCGCAAGGGTTATTGCTTTGACTGCGATCTCGTTACGCTGCTTTCTAAAATTGTATTTAGAATCCAGGTGGACGCCTAGATATTTATATGACTGGCCTGTTACGAGGCTTATGTTGTTGAATGACCAACCACCACCTGTGTGTCGTTTCTTACCAAAAGGAACGACTTGCGTTTTTTTTAAGTTGACCTCTAATTGGTGAATAGTCGTATAGTCATGCAGTTTTTCAAGGAGCCTTTGTAGGCCAACCCTGGTGAGGCTAAAAAGGACAAGGTCATCGGCGTACAAAAGGTTGCTTAGACCCAAGCCACCGACTTTTGGAGAATGGCTGTTGGTATCGTCCAGGGTCGCCGACAGATCTGCTATAAACAGGTTAAAGAGAAGGGGGGCCAACACACATCCCTGCTTCACGCCCCTAGTTGTCATTATTTTCCGCGAGAGATGTGTGCCGGACCCGAGCTTCACTCGAACCCATGTACGCAAGTGGAGTTCGATAATTGCCTGTAATAGATTCTCTGGAATCCCCCACTTTCTTAATTTTACCCATAGAGCCTCCCTAGGGACTCTATCAAATGCTGCTTTGAAGTCGACGAAGCAACAAAACACTAACCTAGATGTGTTTAGTGCCTTGTCGACTATAGTTGAAATTGCTAGCAAATTAGTGCTGGTCCCTGAGTTTGCAACAAACCCTGTTTGATTCATTGGCAACAGTTTATAGTCCTTTGCCCATAACCTTAGATCCTCCAGTAGGAGGCCTGCATAATGCTTGGCTTCAATATCCAGGAGGGCAATGAGTCTGTAATTGCTCGGTTGGGCACGTGATCCTGATTTGTAAATTGGGTGGATTATGGCGCCCCGCCATGAGTCCGGGATTGTTGCTGTTCTCAGAGCATAATTGAAGAGATTAGTTAGTGTTCCGGACCAGAAGACAATGTCAGATTTAAACAGGCTCTGTGGCAGGCCGTTTGGGCCAGGAGCCCCATCAGATCTTGCTTTTGTCATTGCTGTGGCTACTCTTTCTTGTGTCACTTCAAGGTCCATGTTGGCGGGGTGTAAGCAGTCGGCGGGTAGACTCTGTATGGTGGCAGGCCCATGGTTAATCTCATTTAAAGAGCTGCTTCCTTTGGAATCAAAATGTATGCGTTGGTTAGGAGTAGATTGTTATTTTTGCTGAATTTGAGTGGAATTTAGGGGGATCAGGTTTGCAAGGCGGTTGAGTGCTGCTCTATGTACTGACTGATTGAGCTACACTATGTCTTTTTGTGTTACGTGCTTTAGCCAGACTGCTGTTTTTATATTGTGATGGTTTTAAATAACTTGATACAATAAAGCTGCATCTATCTCACATACAAACATGTACAGGAAGATCAGAAGTATAAAGACAAAATCAGGGGTGCATAACGCACCCCTGCTTTAGGCCACTGAAGATATTAATCCAGCTGGTAAGCCCCCCTCAACTCCAAGCTGGACTTTAGTCCATGTTCCTCAATCAAACGGTTTAAATCCCCAAACTGCGCGGCGGGAATGCCGAATCCCTCCATTTTGCCCCCAAAACAACATTGGTCTGCAGCGTTGAAGGTTAGTTTTATCTTGTTTATTACATGCCTGCATTTGCATTATAGAGAATTTTGATGGTATTCATCCACTGTTACAATTTGGAATATTTTTCTTATGCAGCAGGGAGAATGATTTCCTTGAGTTTTGAAAAATTGTGTAAGTGGACTTTTACAACATTCATCCTCTTTGTTACTGCCAACTTATTACTTGTATGAAGAGGTTTTCGGTTATGTTATAAACCCCGTATATTTGTTGTAATCTCCAATAAGATATTTTTTATAAAACAGACACATCAACAGAACACGTTCCCGCTTATGGCACCAGGAGAGACTTAAAAAGCCATGCGCCAAAGTCCTGTAATATATGTGGCCTGTAATATCAGACAGGCCATAGATCATAGCAATATAGCATTAGTGAATTGAATTTCATTGGAGTGATGGGGTGGGGTTGAGAGAGGAACTTGGCTTGCGAGAGGCTGGGATAGAAAACTATCTGGAAAGATGGGACGAGAGCTCGGGGGGGGGGGGGATTGGGGTATGAAGAGTGTGGACAGAATTGCCTCAGAAGTGACTGCTTCATGGAACCTCTGACCACGTCACGCTTAGAGGAGGGAGCCTGGAAACAGAAGAGCACAGGGTATAGCAACCTGGCAGCTCTTTGCCCACAGATGGCATCACACGGCCTTTCAGTTAAAATACAAACAGTATGGGCAACACTAGGTATGCACTGGTGAGATGTACAAAATGGTTCAAATTTGTCCTTATTAATTCGGGCGCTCCTCTTCCTTTGGCCTACAGTTAGGACCAAACCGTTCCAAAATTGTGTAAATTGATGGAAGGAGCGTCAAATTCACACACAAAAAAAATCATCAGTCCAATACTGCAGTTCGTATTTTTTATTTTTCAAAAGAGTTTTTCACCAAATTCAAGTTCCAACAGAAAAAATATTCAATCCAATATGATATGTTCAATCCAATGTGAGGATTTGTTTCATCCAGATTAAATGCTTTCTTGCAAAAGAATAACTAAAAAAAACCAGCCTACGCGTTTAGTCCTCCTAGGACATCATCAGGGCTCAAAGAAACAGCTATAATATGGTGGTTGCTGAATCTTTCTTCAATTGAGCAAGAATATATTCTATCAGCAAAATCCCAGTACAACGGGGCCAATAAGATCCTGTTATTTTGTGTATTCTGGACCCATAATATCTTTAAGACCTAATCCAATTGAAAATCTTGTTCTACGTACAGGTATACTGAAACACGAGTTCCACCACCGGCGGCAACATGTCATGATCATGATGAGCCCTGATGATGTCCTAGGAGGACGAAACACGTAGGCTGTTTTTTTTAGTTATTCTTTTGCAAGAAAGCATTTAATCTGGATGAAACAAATCCTCACATTGGATTGAACATATCATATTGGTTTGAATATTTTTCTGTTGGAACTTGGATTTGGTGAAAAACTCTTTTGAAAAATAAAAAATACGAACTGCAGTATTGGACTGATTATTTTTTTGTGAATTTGACGATCCTTCCATCAATTTTCACACAACCTTTCACCCTCCTCCAAGTAACTGAAAGAAGTGGGCAAGGGTCAAGAACAGGGCACAAGTCCTAAAGAAATAGAAGTGGGCGGGACAACCTAGTTAGGCAATATGCAAGTGACATCACTGCACATGACATCACGGCACATGACATCACGGCACATGACATCACGGCACATGTGGTATCACATGAATTGACATCGTAGGAAGTGGCATCACAAGCCACGACTTTAATATGCACGTGTGATGTAAACCGCTCCGACACTCTGCTTTGGGATGAGTAGCACTATACAAGAAAAAAATAGTGGTACTTAAATTCTTTCAACGCCTCCTCAGGGGTAGTAAGCGCTATATAAATACATTTAGTGTTCTGCAAATATTGGGAGAGGCCAACACAGCTGACATTCTTCCAGTGCATTTATATCTAGTAAACAGAGCCTGAACACGATGAAAAGCTGCCTCTCTTAAGTATGTGTGACGTGCTAACCTAGGTTTCTCCTCTGCTGCATTTGCATCAGGTGTGAGGCTCCTGACTGCTCCGAGCCAGGAGACTCGAACAAAAGGAGGCCTGATGACTCCTCAAATACTGCCTTTGTATGGGCCCAGCAGGAGCCTTAAATAAGAAAGCCCCGTCCCCGCCTGCACGTGTTGCTTGTTGTGGATGGAAAGCAGAAAACGTGCAGGCGCTGCTGAATGTGTCCCAGTGTTTGGAAATTACACCGGGACGAGTTCAGCACATTATTTAGTGGGGCCCAATTCTTGGCAGGGTGGACTGCATTCACCCTGTGAAAATAGTGGATGGACACCGTCCACCTGCATAAACCCCCAACTCAGGCCCTGGGCAAGAATCATTAAGAGAGCAGAGCCGAAGGCCAGCCAGACCAGACCAGACCAGATCACAGCCAGAGCAAACCAGAGGCCAGCGAGAGCAAACCAGAGGCCAGCGAGAGCAAACCAGAGGCCAGCGAGAGCAAACCAGAGGCCAGCCAGAGCAAACCAGAGGCCAGCCAGAGCAAACCAGAGGCCAGCCAGAGCAAACCAGAGCCCAGCCAGAGCAAACCAGAGCCCAGCCAAAGCAAACCAGAGCCCTGCCAAAGCAAACCAGAGCCCAGCCAGAACTAGCCAGAGCCCAGCCAGAGCCCAGCCAGAGCCCAACCAGAGCCCAACCAGAGCCCAACCAGAGCCCAGCCAGAGCCCAGCCAGAGCCCAGCCAGAGCCAAGCCAGAGCCAAGCCAGAGCCAAGCCAGAGCCAAGCCAGAGCCAAGCCAGAGCCAAGCCAGAACGAAACAGAGCCCAGCCAGAGCCCAGCCAGAGCCCAGCCAGAGCCCAGCCAGAACAAAAACAGAGCCCAGCCACAGCCCAGCCAGAGCCCAGCCAGAACAAAAACAGAGCCCAGCCAGAGCCCAGCCAGAACAAAAACAGAGCCCAGCCAGAACAAAACAGAGCCCAGCCAGAACAAAACAGAGCCCAGCCAGAGCCCAGCCAGAACAAAACAGAGCCCAGCCAGAGCCCAGCCAGAACAAAACAGAGCCCAGCCAGAGCCCAGCCAGAGCCCAGCCAGAGCCCAGCCAGAACAAAAACAGAGCCCAGCCACAGCCCAGCCAGAGCCCAGCCAGAACAAAAACAGAGCCCAGCCAGAGCCCAGCCAGAACAAAACAGAGCCCAGCCAGAACAAAACAGAGCCCAGCCAGAGCCCAGCCAGAACAAACAGAGCCCAGCCAGAGCCCAGCCAGAGCCCAGCCAGAACAAAAACAGAGCCCAGCCACAGCCCAGCCAGAACAAAAACAGAGCCCAGCCAGAGCCCAGCCAGAACAAAAACAGAGCCCAGCCAGAACAAAACAGAGCCCAGCCAGAACAAAACAGAGCCCAGCCAGAGCCCAGCCAGAACAAAACAGAGCCCAGCCAGAGCCCAGCCAGAGCCCAGCCAGAACAAAACAGAGCCCAGCCAGAGCCCAGCCAGAACAAAACAGAGCCCAGCCAGAGCCCAGCCAGAGCCCAGCCAGAAGCCAGCCAGAAGCCAGCCAGAAGCCAGCCAGAAGCCCAGCCAGAGCCTAGCTTGGTCCAAAGAGCCAAAAAACAAGCCACGCCATTGCAAGTCCTTTCCTGTAAATCACCCAGGGAATGACTTGTAAAAATAAAAAAGCACGTCGGATTAAACTGAAAAAACAACACCAAAACTTTGCAGATTTGAGTGTCATGTTAGATTTCTGCATCAAGGGACATTTATTAAAGTGTGTAATCTCTCAAACCTATAGAACAGTTTGAGAAATAAAGTCTGTACGACGTTGCCAAGGTTGGGACATTTTCGGTCAATAACTTTTTAGAGGAAGCAACGTTACTTTCAAATAAACCTATACATGAATAAGGTTGTTGTACAAGGCTAAATCTGGACTGCTTGATTTGTTAGTGCTCCCAAAATGTGCTGTTAAAGACAATGAGGTGCAGTCCCATAAAGCGATTTGCCCAGGATCACACAATTTGGCCCCATATGGAAGCTGGGGTCTCAGCCCATGTATTTTGGCCAAGCAAACAACAATGAATCCACGGGTGTTACTTCTTCTTGCTCTTCTTTCAGCCCAGGTGTATTCTCCCTAGAAGAGGCCACAGATAAATTGGCCACTTTATATTAGCTCCCCGCTCATTCCTTCAAATAATTCATATGGCGGAGGGGTAGTGGGGGGATAGTTTGAATGGGAAGGGCATCCTCACAGATAATCAAAGTAGACACCCTCCTGCCCCACGAAACAAGCTAAGCTCTCGATGGATCAAATTCATAGCTATATTATCAAATCAAATTTGTCAACAGAGAGGCCAAGGTTTGAATGAGCATGTGGCTAAATGGGCAGGGCCAAGCGCTACAAGTCAATCCTCTGACACAAACCAGGGTCGGATCACAAAACATTTGTGACTGGTGCCATTCCATGTGTTAGTGCTAATTTGCGGTAGGCCTGCTCCAAACACTGAATTGCAAAAGCAGGTTTGTGCAGGTGGCAAAAGTAATAAGAAGGCGCATATTTGTTGTGTGGCATTTTCTTGTGACAGCGATGTGTTACGTTCTGTTTTGTGTTGCAATACTGCAATGCGGGCTTGTTGTGTTGCATTCTGTTTTGACTCCTGCAATGTAAAGGTTAATTTTTTTTCAGGCTTATTTTGCGGAAAAACTACAAAAAAGGCAAAGGTGGTTCTGGTCTCCAAGACTGTGCTCCGTTAAAAAAAAATGAGGACTTTCTCACTGCTTTTGATCTCACACTTCTCAATGCGACCATTGTACGTGCAAGTGTAGTTTACTGAAGCTTGTCACGTGTCAGCCATGACAATGCTGGGGAGTTCACACTGGCAAGGGTGGGCATAAAAAGTACCCTGGCACAGAAGGGGCAGCAGAACTCAACTACTTGAAGGCGAATGTTTGAGAACTCTGCCCTTGGGATAAAAAAGAACCACTCTGGGGACGCCGGAAGCCTCGGACACCCCCTTCTGAGGGAAAACATTGGGCCTACTGAGGATGCCCACGTGATGCTTTCTGAATAAAGAATTGGGGTGGGGTGTCCCGAATTGATTCTCTCTTAATGGAGTGCGCAGACCACCAAACACAGAAAGAGAGGCTTCGGAGGTGGAGAGCACGTGCTGGCGGCTCAAACACAGGAACCACATCCACCTCGGGTAACCCATCCCCACGAGAGTGTCTAAGGTTTCAACCCCTCCTCTGGGGCTGGGGGGGGGGGGGGGGGGTATGCCTTACTTCAGGAGGCAACCGCAAGCCTCCTGGGCCTCGCTGGCTGCAGACTCTCTGGCGGGAACTTTACCGCCCCACCCTCTCGCGGGTAGTGTCTTTAGAACCACCAGCCAATCAGCAGCCACCCTGAGACCCTGGTTCACTTCCTGTAACACGGGGCACGTGCACAGGCCTGGCTACCACCCTCACTTCCGCCTCCCAGGAAAAAGAATGGCATTTGTTCCAGTAGAGCTATTTCGAAATCAGGATCGAAGTGCGGAGTATTAAAGAATTCAGAAAGATTTCCAGGCCCCAGTTGGCATATTTCCACGATTGTTCGGATGTGTGACCATTTTCACGTGCAAAAAGAGTATCGGTGTAATATTCACGTGCAAACATATCACGCTAAAGTACATTTGCATTTCTAAACTTTTTTTTATCGTGGTCTTCCTTCACGAGGGAAAATAGTTTTCCGGTTGTAGAAACCCCGTCTAACTATTCTGGAGTGTTGCTCCCCATTCCAACTCTGAAAACTAATTTACTCACGTCGCAGACAGGACTACTTCTGTGAGTGTCTTCAGGGCAGGGACGCACAAATGTCCCAGTTTGTGTCTGTTCACCAACTTTAGCGGTGGGCCACTAAGAAATGCACAAAACGGCGTCCTCTGTGTAGAGAGCCACTCGGGCTCTCCACTACAATGTTGCTTTTCCCCCACGCACGCACGCACAACCCCGGGGCGGGCTCGCGCCGGGGTATAAATAAACAAGCGGAAGACCGCTCGTGGTCTTTCCGGCTAACCACCATCCAGTGTCCGAGTGTCATTGTTCCCCCAACATATCAGCACGTGGTAGGCCTCACCTACCACACCACATTGGCGACGAGGCGGTCGTATGCCACGCGTGCCTACCGCCTTTTGCACACCCTGCTGCGTGTGCCCTGGCTGCGAGACCCAGCTGATCCGGCTCGCCGTGCCCTGAAGCCGAGACCCGCCCACGCGTCACCCGTGAGGGTGCGCCTTCAGCTGGCGGGACTCGCGGTGACGGTGCGCAGCCTTCGCCTCCTGCGGGTGAGTGATCCTTCTGCCCCGCCTGCGCGCGCTCACCGCGCCCCTTCATCTTGCCGGCCGGCGAGAGTCAAGACACCGGCAGAACCACGTGTTCGCGGCCCGGAGCAGGCCCGCCCCTCCCTCTCGGCAGGCTGCCGCGGGGAGACGCCTCTGCTGTTTGTGCGCGCGGGGCTCCGCGCTGCTCTCTCTCTCTCCCCCTCGTCAGGCCGCCAGCAGTCCAAACAAGCATTGGCAACAGCAAATCAGGCCGACTGCACCAGGGAACTGTAATCACTCCAAGGCCCAACATTGGCTAAAGCAATTCGGGCCTCGCTCCTGCCTGTACTGCGTGTCATTTGGAACGCCTGCAACCCTGTGGTCTCATCAGATCAAGGCAAAGGGGAGAACACTAGTCTCAGTCATTACACCCAAGGACAACTGACAGCAGCAGTCCCCCGCCACGACCCCGGAAAGCACCATACCTCCTCACACACAGCGTCACCATGAGTCAGGACGCCGGCGCAGTGCAAGACGGCGTTGTCCAGCCGCCGCCACCTGCAGTCATCCCACAGGCCAACGCCCAGGTGGGAAATCAGGCCCCTGCCGGGCCCACTACCCCTGCCCAGCCTGCCCACCTGCATGCTGGCGCGGCGCCCATCCCGCCATTCAGCGAAACGTCGGATCCAGCAACGGCCGCCCTCCGTTGGAGGGCATGGGTCGGACGCCTCAACCTCTATTTCAAGGGAACTAGAGAAACTGATGGAACGGTGAAGAGATCTCTACTCATCCTCTACGGGGGACAAGAAATCTATGACCTATTCGAGTCACTCCCGAACACCGGTGCCGAGGACGACTACGACGCCGCGGTCGCGGCCCTAAACGCCCACTTTGATCCACAGCTAAACAACGACTTCGAGAAATTCAAGTTTAAGCGCGCCTGGCAGACTGAATCTGAGTCCGTCGACATGTATTATGCTCGGCTCCGTCGACTCGCGAGCACATGCCCGTTCACAGACCCCAGGGAAGAAATAAGGGATCAAATAATTGTCGGATGCAAGTCGAAGCTGCTGAGAAAGTTGATCCTCAGGCAACCAGGAATTTCACTTGACGAGATCCTCGTCCTGGCCAGATCGCATGAACTATCGGACGCGAGGGCTGAGGAGATGGAGGTGGCGTTGCGCACTCCAGTCATTGCTCCAACGACGGCGCGAAGCCCGACCATCAAGGAAGAGCGAGTAGACGCCATCCACAGGCGATTTCCACCGGCAAGGCAACGACAAGGCCCTCCACGAACCAACCGCTGCGGGTATTGCGGAGAAGATCACCCGACCGCCGCCACGTGCAGCGCAAGAGGCAAGACGTGCCTCAAGTGCGGGCGCCTCAACCATTTTGCCGCCGTCTGCCGAGGCGGCAAATTCAAATCAGCAGGACCACGTGCCCGTGCGGTGACGCAGCGGATTCACCAGCTATCGCTCGACCAGGAGCGACCCCCGCCGGACACCGAAGCACAAGACCGTCGGCCCAGGTACGAGGACGATGAAGATGACGAGGTATACATCGTCTCCTACGTCAGCCGGGCATCTACAAAACGAAGGCCACCGCCCATGTGCTCCATCACTGTGGACGGGACGAATGTCAACGCGTTGATTGATACCGGAGCGTCTGTCAACGTCATGGACTCAGAGCAGTATGACAGCATGTCCCCGAAGCCGACACTAACGCCGTCCACGGCAAGGATATACACTTATGGAAGCACGGAACCGCTCCCTCTTCGAGGGGTGATACAAACCACAGTCGTCAATGGGGAATACTCCACCGAGACCAAATTCCATATCACCGAAGGCAAGAAAGGCACCCTCCTGAGTTGTCATACCGCGGAGGATCTCGGCCTGGTATTCTTCGCCAACCAGGTGCATCAAGCACACGCGGACTTCGTGCTCAAAGACTTCCCAGAACTGTTTAAAGGACTCGGCAAACTCAAGGGGCGGAAGTTCAAACTTCATATAGACCCCACGGTGAGGCCCGTCGCACTCAGGCATAGGCGGGTGCCCTTCAACCTCCGGCCACAAGTAGAGGAGGAGCTGCGGAAGCTTGAAGAGCTGGGGGTGATTGAGAAAGTGTCGGGACCGACACCCTGGGTCTCCCCGTTGGTCGTCGCCCCCAAACCAAAACAACCAGGAGCCATTCGCCTATGTGTGGATATGAGACTTCCGAACACAGCCGTTAAGCGTGAGAGGCACATCACCCCCACCATGGAGGACATCATAGCGGACCTCAACGGGGCGAAGTGGTTTTCGAAGCTGGACCTTAACTCCGGATATCACCAGCTAGAGTTGGAGCCCGCCAGCCGGTACATTACCACCTTTTCGACGCACGTGGGGCTGCGTCGCTACACAAGGCTCAGCTTCGGCGTATCCTCGGCAGCCGAGGTTTTTCAAAACGCTATTCGGGAGGTGCTGTCGGGACTGACGGGTGTCATCAACCTGAGCGATGACATCCTTGTCTATTCTTCAACCCTAGAAGAGCATCACATCAACCTGAGGGCGACTCTGCAGAGGCTTGCCGACAGCGGATTGACCTTGCATCGAGCCAAATGTGCCTTCTACCAGGAAGCAGTGGACTTCTTCGGGTACACATTCACCAGGGAAGGCCTCAAGGTGGACCCAAAGAAAGCGGAGGCGATTAAAGCGGCTAGCACACCTCGGAACCCAACGGAAGTACGCAGCTTTCTGGGCATGGCCACGTACTGCGGCCGGTTCATTCCGAACCTGGCTGCCATCGCGGAACCCCTCCGGGCTCTCACCCGCACCGATCAGAAGTGGGACTGGACCTCAGCCGCAAACAAAGCGTTCCAAAACGTCAAAGCTGGCCTTCTAGATAATACCACCATGGCCTACTTTCAGCCAAGACGGAAAACTGAACTGATTGTGGACGCCAGTCCCGTTGGACTAGGAGCCGTCCTGTTACAAGAATACGGTTCGGAGGAATGGAGGCCAGTCGCCTATGCCAGCAAGGCGCTGACGGACACGGAAACCAGATACGCACAGATAGAAAGGGAGGCCCTGGCAATCAAATGGGCCTGCCAGCACTTCCATCTCTACCTCTGTGGACAGGAATTCACCGTGGTCACAGACCACAAGCCTCTCCTACCCCTTTTTGCAGGAACTTCAAGACTAGCCCCTCCACGGATCGAGCGGTGGGCCGTCCAGCTACAGGGCTATCGTTTCAAAGTGGTGTTCCGGCCTGGCGCTCACAATCCCGCCGACTACCTATCGCGGCACCCGGACGTTGCCTCGCAACCGCCACCCACCGAGGACGGAGAGGAAGTAGAAGAGATCGTGCACATGGTCACGCAGGCCGCGTGTCCTGACAACATGACCCTCAAGGAGATCGGAGAAGCCACGGCGGGAGATGAAACCCTCACGAAAGTCCGCCGGGCCCTGGAGGAGAACCAATGGGCCCGCTTCCTGGATGGCGCCGCAAGCCTCCGTCCGGAGGTCAGCCATGCGAGACAGCAGCTATGGCACATTCGCAGTGAACTCAGCGTGGGAGAGGAAGGAGTGATTCTGCGAGGACACCTCCTCGTCATGCCAGAAAGCCTCCAACAGCGCGCATTAAGCTTAGCTCACGTGGGACACCAAGGCATGGCAAAAACGAAAGCGCGCCTACGAAGCAAGGTGTGGTTCCCAGCGATGGACACCCAAGTAGAGACAATGATAAGGTCCTGCCATGCCTGCACGATCACCGGGGGTGAACCCCTTCCAGCCCCTGTAATCACAGAAGATGCGCCCAGGGCGCCATGGACCCAATTGAGTATTGACTTTGGCAGCTTCCCGGATGGGAGGCAGATGTTGGTGCTGGTAGATTCCTTTTCGAAGTTCCCCATCGTGGAAGTCATAGCATCAACCGCTTTCCCGCACGTCAGAAAGGTGCTAAACCGAGTGTTCGCAACCATGGGACTCCCCGAGGAAATTAAGTCAGACAACGGCCCTCCCTTTCAAGGGCGAGAGTTCCAAGCATACCTAGAATCCCTCCGAATCAACCATAGAAGGATCACTCCGCTGTGGCCTCAAGCCAACGGAGAAGTGGAAAGACTGATGCGGACCATAAACAGAGCACTTCGGATTGCCGTGGACAACGGGGAAGATCTGGAGACAGCACTAGATCAGTTTCTGGGAGCCTATCGGCAAACGCCGCACTCGACGACAAGGTGCGCCCCAGCCCACGTACTGTTCAAGCGGGCCCCCAGAGACGGCATACCCACGGTGAGCGAGTGGATGCCGGCAGAGAGAGACGCAGAGGCCACGCAAGCCAGGAGACAGGTCACCAATGCCAAAGCAAGCCTGCACCGCCGTGCCAGAGAACCGGACATCCGAGAAGGTGACGCAGTGGTCGTCAAGGATCGCTACCCAGGATGGAAGTTTCGAACACCGTTTGAACCGGAGGTGTGGAGAGTCGAAAGGGTACAAGGGACAATGATCACGGCCAGGAGAAATGGACAAACTGTCACACGGAACGTATCCTGCTTCAGAAAAGCTACCGAAACGGCCACGGGGCACCAGCGAGCGGAGGAAGCGGCAGAGGAAGAGCCGATGCTGGAAGGGCCAAGCGGCCCTAGGTCCCCGAGTCCTCTGCCAAGACCGGTACGCGGAGAGAGTCAACCGAGGCCAATGTCACCAGGCCTCGGCACCGAGCGGAGTCAACCAAGGGCCTGTGAGTCGAGCAAAGATCCGAGTGCAACCCCGGCTGGGGCTGCCGAACCATCAGGGATCCGGAGTCAGCGCTACAGCCTGAGGCCCAATCCGGTGCCCAGCCAACGGCTGAGGGACTTTGCATGGACATCTCCATAAACTGTCAGTTGAAGGCCTGAGGGCAGAACGAACTAAAATAAAGGAGGGATGTAGAGAGCCACTCGGGCTCTCCACTACAATGTTGCTTTTCCCCCACGCACGCACGCACAACCCCGGGGCGGGCTCGCGCCGGGGTATAAATAAACAAGCGGAAGACCGCTCGTGGTCTTTCCGGCTAACCACCATCCAGTGTCCGAGTGTCATTGTTCCCCCAACATATCAGCACGTGGTAGGCCTCACCTACCACACCACACTCTGCAGATAGATTTGCACACATGGAAAGCACATCACACTTCGGAATGTTCAGATTTGCTCGCATGGAAAGCACATCACACTTCGGAATGTTCAGATTTGCTCGCATGGAAAGCACATCACACTTCGGAATGTTCAGATTTGCTCGCATGGAAAGCACATCACACTTCGGAATGTTCAGATTTGCTCGCATGGAAAGCACATCACACTCCCGGAATGTTCAGATTTGCGTACATTGAAAGCGCCTCACACTGTCGAAATGTTAAGATTTGCGTACATAACATTGAAAGCGCCTCACACTGTCGAAATGTTAAGATTTGCGTACATAACATTGAAAGCGCCTCACACTGTCGAAATGTTAAGATTTGCGTACATAACATTGAAAGCGCCTCACACTGTCGAAATGTTAAGATTTGCGCAAAAGGAAAGCGCGTCACACACCCAGAATGTTCAGATTTGCGCCCACGGAAAGAGCCTCACACTGCTGGAATGTTCGTGTGCGCTTTGCCCACTAGCTAGGGGAAACGCGCACCCTTTCCCAATCCCAGAACCCGGAATGGGCTTTGGGCCTTCGCACATACATTTGTGGTGCACCTCGGTTTTATTCAGGGGAGGAAGCAGCCGGTTTGTGAGCCGGTCCCTTCCGTCTTGGCAACAGTGTCTATCTTCTATATATTGATTAATTTTTCTTTTGCAATTCTGTATCTCGTACAGCGCCTGAAAACCCGCTGAAGCGCCTGAAAGCCCATGGGTTGGCTCGATAGAGCACAGTTAAATAAATAATGATAAGGGTTTTGGTTAGAGGTGCGTTCATTTTTTTGTAGTTTGCTCTTTCTATTTCTCAATGTCTTGAGTTAAATAAACCTGACAGGGGAGTCTGCGCTTGAGAACGGGTATCAGAGCACTGAACACCAAGGGAACGAGCGGGGAATGCATCAGACACCGCTTCCTGCCAGAGTCTGTCCCGCCATCGCTCAAACTGACAAGGAAATTGCACACCTCTTATCAGCACCAGAAGGACGCCCGTGTCTGGAAGAAGCTCTGTTTATTACTTTTGCAATATTGCAAAACGCAATGCAGTGTCGGCACGGATTCTAAATGAAGGACCCCTCTCCGTGCAGCCAAGCAGAGCAGACAACCTTAGAGCATTCATTGGAATGTTGGCAGCAAGAGTAGCGGCCAATCAGGTTGCCAGAAGAGCGGGCTCCAATTCACGCGTAGGCGCTGATCCGGAGCCCTCGCAACAGAAGACTGGAGAGGGAATGGGAAAGAAGGGGGTGATGTGAAGACCGGTTTGCGTCACTCATTACCAAATTTAGGGTTCATCTGTCTTGAGTGGCCATCTCTATGGTTCCTCAGCTTGAGGGCCAATAGTTCGCAATGCGACCCAGCCCTCTAAACCAATAATGCTACATTAATCTACTGTTAATTTATTCCAGAATTCACCACTGTTCATCACCAAGCCAGGACTTCCATGGGGCGATTTCAACTCGCTGGCATTATTTATTATTATTGTAAAGTTTTATAGAGCTCAAACCAGACCCGTGAGGGTATCGGAACGCTTTGCAGAATTGAAGGGTGGTATACAAAGGACTTAGGAGGGGAGGATATCAATGGGATACAAAGGGTTAGGTGCATTGTGCCGAAAAAAACAAGCAGTCTCAAATACCGGATACATTTGGGATAAAAACAGGTAGAATCATTATACAAGAAAATAAGTAGGCTCAGCTCCCGGGTAGGATGTCCAGAAGGGCCAGGAAGGTATCACCCGGAAAAAGTCAAGGATAATGCCGTAACGGTGGGTGGTAGCTGTTCCTGGTGTATGGGTTTCTACCATTGGGTCGGTTGTACGATGGTACAACACAGGCAATTACTTTGCATGCCTTTGACACACATTTTTTAGCGTGCATGTTTTTACTGCAAATATGCATTTAAAACGCATGCCAATACAATGCATTGTTTTTATATTTAAAAACAATGTATTTGTGGGCCCCCCCACCCAACTTACCTTAAGTGCGTGGTATTGGCATGCGTTGTAACTGCATATTTGCGGTACAAATATGTGTGCTAAAAAATGCGTGGTAATTAAAGGCACAACAAGGTAAAAACCTCGTTGTGAAGGCTGTTTAACCATTGGGTCTAGCCTCGGCCAATCTAGAGGGCCGGTGATGCCCAGCAAAAGCCGTCCTGCCTGTGTTGGCTTCTGGCTGGTCTAGATTGGGAAGTGTGGGACCAGGAATGGATACAGCCACCGCCAGGCCACGATCGGTGACGTGCCTGGTAAGGAGGCCAACCTCTGTTGTGATACTGATTTCAGACCACCGTGGTGAGATGATTCACGGCTCGATGAGTTCACAGGAAGCGGACACAGTAGTGCATTGACCTACATCTCTCTAGAAGTTAGTACGATTTGGATATGAAGTGTCGCTCTTCTCGGCCTCACCATGAGACGGGATCCTTGACCGCCAATGCGGTCTCTGAGTGGGCGCTGTGGCAGTAACGGGGCATCTAGAGTGTCAAGGAGCTTGTGCGTTGCCTTGGCGTTCCTAGTGGGGGTGGGGGGGGGAAATAACTGATGTTTTTCATTGGCTTCCCTACCAAAAATGAAGGCAGCGCATTATGTTAATATGATTCAGCTTTCGTACCACTAACACGTTTCTCCACAGTGACAAGTTGCAGCTTCTGTGCTGGGTTATTTGGACTGCATCAGGTTATATGGAGTTGATTCACCCATCGTTGTCTGGAGCGGTTTGGTGAGGGGGTCACAGGAAAGGGCAGCAGTGGGAGACTCCTGTGAATGCCTCCTTGCACAAGGCTTGTCGGTCATCCCTTTGGGAAATGGCTGAGTCGCTGCAGCCCTGCTGGCCAATCCTGCTGCCCCTCCATCTCACTGCCAGCCCACTGTCCCGAGCCATTGCCCTACCCTTGTGCCAGGAAGATATCTCTTCTAGATCACTCCTCCAACCTCTCCTGTCCCAGCCGATGTCCACCTCGCCCCTTCCTTGCACTCACCCACCCCAAAGGATTGCCCAGCCCCTCCTTCTCAGTAGCCACACCCTCCTCTCAACCAGTTCCTGTTGCGGTCTTCCACCTCCCTCTCTTAGGCAGTGTATCTCTACCTCCCTGCCCATTACGTGTGAGCACTTCACCATCCCGGTGTTCACCTAGTCCTGCATGGGGGCCCTCCGCACCCAGATACCCTTCCCGCGCCACTCCGGGTCTGGCAGGCTTTGGTGTGACTGCATCTGATCAGACCACACTAGACTAGGCACACTGAAACCAAGCTCTAAAGTTAGGCCAGAGGAAGCCACATATGTGGCTTGGCGATATGGACTATGCGGTGCCCACCTTCCATATAATCACAATTATCCGGTAAGTACTACCGTGATGTGCAAGAGAACAGCCTTGGGCCTTTACGGAAGACATACCCAGGAATCTGCCAGCTTCATAAAGGGTTCCTTGTTTATATAACTGGATGCAAACCCCACGTACAACTAATAAATATGTGAGAGAGAATGGAAATGAGAAATCCTAGATTAACACCTGTGGAAAGTCTTATGAGTACTTGGTCTCCCATCCTATCTACTGACAATCTTAATTAGGCTCCATATTAGCAACTATTCCCAAGTCAGGTGTGGGAGGCATGGGGATCTCTCGGCGCATTTCCCAGTGTCCAAGGGTGTACGCCAAGGGTGCGTCCTGCCGCACATCAGTAGTGTCTCTTGACTACTGTGAGGCTGGCTCAGGGCATGTCCAGTTTTGATTGCTCCCGGTGAGAGCATTTAAGACTCAGCTGAACTGTAGACCGTCAAGTTTTTTATTGTTTCTTGCGTCCTGCCGCCAACATTGTTCTGCCTTTACATCAACGGTCTTGTTGACCATTTAATTGGTGTAAATGACAATGATGCTCCCAGGTTGGCTGCCAGGCGGGTGCCCACTCTGATGTTTGCGGACGACACTCTGTTGTTATACAAAACATCATCGGGCATCCAGCGCACCCTGGATGGCTTCTCAGCATTTTACGCCCTACGGGGTTTGGAGATCAACTTGGACAAGACCAAGTTCATGATTTTTAATCCCCCAAAGCAGACACGCCCAAATCCTATCCTCAACAGGTCTGCCTTAGAGAGAGTTAAGACCTTTGTCTATTTGGTAATTACCCTGATGGAAAACTTTGATTTGGGTTCCCAAATTTCTAAAATAGCCCTCACGCTATCCCAAATAATGGGGGGTATTAACAAAGTTCATAGAGCCTCGGATTTCAAGCCGGTAGCCCCGGTTATTGAAATATACCGACTGCAAGCAAGAACGGCCCCAATATACGGTGCAGAACTCTGGGGCCATAAAAATATACCAAAATTACTGAGGGCTGAGCAAGGCTTTATGAGGAGTATCCTGGGGTTGCCAATTAGTACACCAGTTATCCCTCTACGATTTGACTTGGGGTTGGAATCTATAGAAGAATTAGTAGCAGCCCGGCCACTGCTCTACTGGAAAAGGCTTTGGTCAGTGCCTGAACAAGCCCCGTTTAGAGAGGAATTTCTAGAGGTTTGGGCTCTCCTAAAAGGCAAGAACATTCCGTGGCTATGTCATATCAAGTCTCTTAGCATTCGGATTGGCTTGCCCCAGCTTTGGGAAACAACGGACGTGTCTTGCCCGGGGACATCAAAAATAGCACTCAAAAGTCAGTTGAAACAGCAGTTTCTATTAGCTCTACTGAGCTCAGGTTCCCTTGGAAGACTTTCAGTAGAATTCCTCCTGGTGAAACCTGAATTACGTGTGGAGGAATTTCTAAATGTAATTCACCTATCGCTCGCGAGGAAGCTCTATATACAGCTAAGGCACGGCACTTTACCACCTAGATCATTTACCTGCAAATGGGCTAAATCCAAAAATATTGTCTGCCCTGCATGTAATTACAAATGTGAAGTTGTTAGTCATGTAATGTTCTGCATATGAGGCCATAAGAAAATGCTGGCTAATCCTGCTATGTAGAAACCTTGGTTTTAGACATTATAGACAGGCTTGTAGGGTTTTAACGTACGATACTCATCCGCCTATTGTTTTTGCCGTCTCGCGCCTTTTATATGGTATGTGGCGTAGAAGGAAAGGTTATGGATACATTTTTATGTGCAATCATGTTTTATCATACAAATTTTAGCCTTAGTATTGATAACTTTCTAGTTTAAATTAATTTTTAATCAAGACTTGTTATTTATCGGTTTTATTGACCATGCATCTGTATATGTATTTTATTGCACTTTTATGGTCTATGACCGAAATAAAGTAATCAAACAGGAAATGAGAAATCCTAGATTAACACCTTTACCCATCAGAATACACCTTTGTGAATGAGTCTGTCAGTGCCTTTGTGTTTTTAATATATTTTGCCAGCACCATAAAATAGTTTAAAATTAAGAGTAGTGAACATAGCAGAGCCACCACAAGCAGGAATAAGAATTAATGAATAGTAGTTTACACCCAGGAGCAGCATCCGGAGGACCGAAGAGGTGAAATGTGCTGGAACAGGTCATGTGGCGATTACTCCACGGAAAGTAAAAAGGGGAAAAATTATGCCAAATTGGGTGTTGGAGGCCACTGAGACTCAGAGCAAAGGAATTTGGTTTTATCATCTGCCTAAGTCATGAAATGGACCCAGGGCCGGCTTTAGCGCTGGTGGCGCCCGGTGAAACAATCTTTTTCGGCACCCTCCCTTCCCACCCCACCCTCATGACCTCCTCCTCAGATTCTCTCACTACCACCCGGGCCAAAGTGACCCTCATCTCTCCAGATCCCCTCTCACATACATTTCATTTGTTTTAAAGCGTGTAAAGGCTGCCTTTACTAATCCACTCAGCCACCCACATAAAATGCAGATCTGTTCTTTGCGGCTGGCATAATAACCCTGTGAGCTCCTTTGTGGTGAGTCAAAACTGCCACTAGATAAAACTCTGACCCCTCTCTCCAGCAGGAACATTAATCACAAGAGTTATCTTGATATTTTTATTGCTGCCTGAAAGCTGCATACACAAGGAACCCTCCAGCAGGCGCTTTTAAAAATCGTACCTTATTGCTAAACAAAGCCCCCCTGAGGGTAATGCCCACCCTTCAGGTCAGCACCCAGTGCGGCTGCACCGGTCGCACCACCCTATAGCCGGCCCTGAATAGACCCATGTCGGGAGCCATAAAAAGATTAATTTAGATTAGGGACACAAGAAACCCAGTATTCATTTTTGTAAATCCAAATAAACAATTTCCATTTTCTCATCAGGGGCGGCTCTAGGCTCATGGTGGCCCTGGGCAGGGAGTGTAGGTAGGGGGCCCCGGAAGAGGGGGTCCGGGCAGGGCGAAATGCGGAGGCCAGTGAAGAGGGGGGGGGGGTCAGGGTGTTTGGAAGTGGAACAGAGCCGGAGGCCGCCACGCAAATATGTATCCATCCTCAGAGGATTATTGTATTAAGGATATATATTGTCATGGTGGCCCCTGGGGTTGGGTGGCCCTGTGCAGGTGCACAGCTTGCACATGCCTAAGGCCGCCCCTGTCCTCATTTATAAAAAAAAAAGTATTTTGAAAAAAATGAAAAGATAAATAATAATAGACAGTTATTTTATAATACGTGGAACGTTATTGAGCCACACAAGTGCTAAAATTGTGAGTAATCAGCAGGCTTTTCACAAATTATTTTTCACAAATTGAGTCAAATGTGTTGTGAATTCTGGTATTATGTTTAACATATTCAGCAATCTGGTCTGACTGTCGATGAAAGAATGCTTTTAAAAATGAATTCTAATTTCGCATTGTGGGTAGCATGGTGACCGAGAGAGGTGATAGAAATAAGTGATTGATTTGCATCTAAATTAGCACTAATGGAAATCAATTGATTAAATGATTGTTCCAATGGACTAATTGAGCTGAGACCTGAATATCCCTTAGAGCAACTAATCTTTATACTTAAATAATTACTTGGAAAAATCACAACCTGCGAAACAGCAGATTGAATGGGGGGTTGACAGCAGTTTTTTCAAGAAGTTGGGGTACTAAATTTAGGGACTAGGGCCAGACACCACAAGGAAGTGTTTGTCAGAAGTTACAGGAAGTACTAGAGGTCAAAATGGAAGGAAAGTCAGAATAATGAGCATGCCACGGCTTGGCGGACAGTTCACGTCTACTCGCTTTGGGTTACATGGTCAGTGTAATAATGGATGCCTTTTGTAGACCATGGTGTGTAAAATGCAGTCTTAGCCTTTCTTCCTTCCAAGGTCCTCAATATGCCTTTCTAGCAAAATCTGGCCTTCTCACGGCCATCCAATGTCAAAATAGCATTGTGAAGGAAAAGGCCTTTACAACGTGGGCTGAGCCATGTGTGCTGTTTCCTCGCTAGTGGAACAACGCTTGCTTGCATGCGTGGTTAAGGCAGTTAGCGGTCTAGTGTACAGATGGGCGGGGAGAAGAGGAAGCGTTGGAACAGGAAGCTCCAAACACAGACAGGTAAGTGGCGTTGGGTGGGTAGTTTTAAGGGGTGAGGGTTGGTTTTAGAGTTTAAGGCAAGGGGGTACAGGGTAATTTTTGGAAGGGGGTTTTAGGGCTTGGAGTAGGGAGTTGGGGTAGTTTTATGTGCTGGATTTGGGGGGAGAGTTTTTAGGGGTGAGGTCGGTGTTAAGGGCGGAGGGTCAGGTAGTTTTTTATTAAGGTGGCAGGGTTTTAGACCTCACGGGGGGAGGGGAAGGGGTAGTTTTAAGTGAAGGGCAGGTTTTAAGCCTCACAAAATTGCAAGCTAAAGGCATGTTGTGTGAAGGCATGCTCGGTCAAGAGGCATTTGTGGTTGGGAACGCATTGTAGGGGCCCTTGTGTTTCAGCCATGTGTGTCTCTTTCAAACAACCACATTGTGGCCCCTGATTAAATAGTTCTGCTTCAAATTGTAAACCCAATGAAACAAGTAAGTGCAGGGGGCCAACGCTTTTCCTAAGTGCCTGCAGCTAGCACTGTAGAACAAGAAGTTGCCAAATACAAGGATGCCCAGTCTTGATCACCCCCTTATGTAAAACACTTCGTACTAATCTACTAACTATAAAACTCTAATCTTGGGTCCTGGAGTAGCATGCTACTCCCTGAAATGCGCTTCAACGCCTCGTCAGGGGTACTAAGTGCTATACAGTGCACAAGCCCTAAAAAAAAGAAGTGTGGGGACGCTGAAGTCATAACAGGAAGTGACGTCACAAAAGGTGGCTTGCACCATCAGACTCATTGCCTCCCCTCGCTCACCCCTTAGATGCGACCAGAGAAGCCAGCCCGTGAGCAGCGTTCTGAATGAGCTCCGATCTCGCCCCAGAGAGGCCAAAGATTGAATGTGTGGCTCCATTTGCTCCAGTTATTTAGCTCCCGGTTAAATAAGTGGGGAAACCGTCCACCCGCGTGGTACCCCGACTCGAGCCCTGGTGCTATATAAATACAATTTGCAATTGTGCTTCTGTCCACCCCCACCTTACACTTCTTGCCTCTTCACCTCACTCTTACAGGTTCTGCTTTTTTCCTCCCTTCAACACTATTGTCCTATCTTCCTCCTCTCTTATCTCCATTTCTCTGCCCCCCCTCCCCCTCCCCCCTCTGGTTTAAAACTGATGCAGAATGAGCGCGTCTGCCCACACCTCAGAGCCGGCGCCACCGCCGCTGAAACCAGCGCTGCCTGCCCGACTCTGCCCCGCTGAAGATGTCCCCGGCTCGCCCTGTGCCCGGGGGATGCCGGCATCGCTTATCGCCTGGCACTCCAGCTGGGATTTACGAGCCCCCGGGGCGGCGAGCTCCAATCCGCCGGAGTCATAAAAATATCAACAGAGTTCATTGGCAAAATGATATTTTACCAGCCGGCTCGAAGCTGCCACTGCGTAAACACAGGAGAGCGCGGATTTACGGCGCCATCAAACGGGCAACACAGTGCGGCCGTGACAGGACGTCCTCGCGCCATGATTACCCTGGCTGTAAGGGCTTGTGTGACTCTACAGGACGAGGTTTTATGGGATTTTAATAAACCTCGGGTGAGCGCGGGTATCAACGGCGGTGAATGCCGTCGTAAACCGAGAGGGGTTGAGGGAGGAGGGGGCGACGGCTTCCCGTTCTCTGCTGCAGGCACCGAACACCACCACAGACACTAGGGGATTATTTACAAGTCCCTTGCGCCACTTTTGCGTCACTTATCCCATGTTAAAAATGACGCAAAAGTGGCGCAAGTGGCTTGTAAATCCGTACTCCTTCATATAGTGCCTTGCTTATAGCGCCTCTCCCTATTCTAGGACCTCCTCGGTATGTCCCAATCATCATTCGTGTTAAGAGCCTAGGTGTCAACCCCGCCCCCTCCCCCATTACATTAGTTGGACTATCTCATGGCCCCCGCCCTTAGAAGAACTACACGAAATGCCCTCTCGTCCAGCATGGTTTATAAACATCTCCGCCCTGTTGTAATAAAACCAACGAGTGTCCCAAGTGTAGCGCTGCTATAAATACGCCTTTCCTGGCCTTCTAAGCAGCTGTACATGTCTCCAGTTTAGCGCTGTTATAAATACTGCACGCACATTATTACAGCTCCACTTTGGAACGTTCCCCGCGTAGCACTGGTTATAGATGTAAATGTAACCATTCCCCACCCCTTCATTAAAACCCTAGCTATGAATGCTCTATATATATATATGGAACTGGTTTCCCATAGTCTCACCTGGACTACTAGTCAGAACGCCTCAGTACTGAACTGTCATCAGTACCCAGTGCTTGAAATGGAAGGAACTCCCTCTCAAAATAAACAGGTGCCAGTACTCAGTACCGGACAGTGCCGGCACATGTAAAGCACAGGAGTACCCCTCACACAGCTCCAGATACACGTACGTACGGTTAGCCTTCTGGGAAATAACGCCCCCCATCCCCAGCTCCGTAATATAACTCGGGCTGTAAATGTTTCCAGCTTTGCTCCAACAGAAATACCCCTCCCCCTCCTGCCTTTTATTAGATGTCCAGCTACGAACGCCCTCTGCGAAGCACTGGTGAGAAATATTCCATTCATTCGCACCCCGTTATAACTCCAGCTACTTACCGACCTCTGAATAAAACTGGTTAAAAATACTCTCAACTCCCCCGCCAATTATACCTCCATTTGTGGGTGCCCTCTGTACAGCTGATTCCAATTCCACCCACCCCGCCCCCATACAGCCCCCGCTATACATGCCCCAGTCTAGCGCTATAAGTAACTCGCCTTCTCCGAGCTGTGTACCGCCAGTTAGCAATAGTGCCTCCGCCGCTCTGGCCACCCCTCCTCCCCATTACAAGATAAAGCTATGACACCCCCAGCGCGCCCTGCTACAAATGGAAGGAAATGAACACTAAGGGAACTTAAAGGCCCTGGAGGCGGACAGCGCAATCCCCTGGCCCGGGGCAGCGTTCAGCACCCTGGACAGCAGACGCGCAGCTCGGAGGATGGATCCGGCGGAAGCGAATTCTAGTCCACCCGCCCCCCCCACACTTCCTTCCGTAAGAGAGCCCCCATTACTACTGCCACCCCCACCCTCGTTTCTGTATGTTGCCACTGCCCAAAGAAGACAGTAGAATGATTAAAGATGCTTGAAAGCACCCCGCTGCCAAAATGATTCAAACAGGCACTGGCAAAGTCAACAGGCCTGGCTTGCATTCGGAGTCCTGAGCAACATATTTTAAAAAAAGCCTGCTGCAGTGAAGAAAACAACAAATCACACATATTAAATTCTGTATAAAGTGTATCTAGGAGATTCATTTATTGTGTGATGACTCAGAACGCTTTCCAGTTCGAGAAGTAAAGTAGTCCCTCATAAATTCCGATGCAAGCTCTCCACTGGAGGCGGAATGATCCCTCCAAACATCCAACGTTATGGAGTGAGAGGGTTATTACTCCTCTGTCTGGCCCAAAGGCCCTTCTTGGTGCATTTGAATGTATTGGCAACAGTAGGTAGTGCTCCTCAAAGCCAGGCCAAACAAACACCTTTCCTTACAGTATCCCTTAGAAATCGAGACGTGAGGCCGATAATATTTGGGAAAAACACACACCCCCAGGTTCCCACTAACAAGGTGGTACACGCGGCACTTCTGCTGGGAAGTGCGTATACGTGTGCACACGCTACATGGGCGGGGGCAGAAGTATATGGGAGACTAAAACACCTGGAGGGGTTCTTCCTGACAGTAGGAAGGCACGTGCAGCTTTGTGCGTCTATTTCTATAGCGTGAATCCAGCTGGAAAGCAGCTTGGCGCTACTTGTCAATAGGTCCGGGAAAGTGGGGGGAGTGAAACAAGATCACTCGCAATGACGAAAGGAGTTGACTTGATGGGACTAAATCTGTTGCTGTCTGCAAGGGATGTAGGACATCACAACGCATGCTTTTACCATGCATGCTTTTACATCGCAAGTTTTACAACGCATGCCTTTACAACGCATAGTGTTGAGGGGTGCTGGATAGTGAATAGTTTAATTTACTATTCCAACTCCAGTCCCCGTGGATAGTAGGGAAGGTGTTGGATAGTAAATTAAATCTATTCCCCACCCTAGAGCGCCCCCCAGCGCAATGCGTTGTAATGGTTTGCGTTGTAAAAGTTGCGATGTAAACGCACTGCGTGGTAAAAGTTGCGTTGTAAAGGATGTTTCCCGTCTGCGAGGAACCGCACTTCGTGTTTTCCTTGGGTTTAGTTTCAGTAACATAGAACACAACACAGCATCTCTCAAATAAACAAAACCTAGCACTGATGTACACCCCACGCCCACGCCCACCTTCTCCCGATCCACATCGAAAACTTAATCTGCCCCTGAAATCTACCATACTCCCAAAACATCACTACCAGCCAGGGCAGCAGCCTTGTCCACTGGCATTAGCATCTGCTTGTTCAACCGACAAGCTCAGCATCATTCCATCAACTAACTATTCACCACTTTCCTGGACACCTCTCATCGACAACAAACTGAGGACCAATGCTGCCTTGTGTATTTCGCCTCCCATTGCCTAGTTACCTTCACCTCCTAGTTCTAGCAGTACAATTCAAAGATGGTGAAATACCGCAAATCCTGAACCCAAGTCAGGTCCGAAGCATTCCCATGACATGAATGACCTCCGGCCTGAATGGGAAACATTCTTTACAACAAAACTTTTTCCACGCAGTACCTTTACAACGCAGGAATTACAACGCAAGTCGTTACAATGACTTGCGCTGGAGGGTGCTGTAGGATAGGGAGTACTTTAATTTACTATCCAAAACCTTCCCTACTATCCACGGGGACTGGAGTTGGAATAGTAAATTAAACTATTCACTATCCAGCACCCCCCAAACGCAAGTCGTTGTAACAACTGGTGTTGTAAAACCTGCGTTGTAAAAGCATGCGTGGATAAAGCATGCGTTGTAACGACATACATCCGCCTGAATATCACCGCCACTCATTCAGCCTCCTGTAGAGCTGGCTCAGGGACAGTGCAATAGCCACCCATAGGGGCCTTCTCTCCTTGGACTTCAAAATGTCTCTAGTGGAAATAGGGCCTGGTGAGGGTGGCAGCGCTTGCGTGCACACTGATTTTCTTGCAATATACACATCCTTTGAATGTATGGAGGCTCAATGAACCATGAACCCGAACACCACCTCCACTGCAGCAGTAGTCTCACTTTTGTCCAGGGAAACAACCTATCCTTTTCAGGTGTATTCATTCAACTTTCCCACCACCCGCAGACCAAATCAAATACAGCTGGGAACAAGTGAGACTTTAACCAGGTGGACAGACTCTGAACCTGCCAAAGAACTCCTCGTCAACACGCAGGCTCAGAGCTCAAACGAGTGGTGCAAACACCAACGTACTCAGGATAGCACACAAATTTACAAGCAATCGTGAAAGTTCTAAGAGGTCTCTATAACCGCAGGTCTGGTCTGACCACTTCGTTGTCACCACCAGCCTCTTAGACCGAATATCTAATCAAACCACACGAATCAGACACCTCCTCTCCCAATCCCACAAAACACTTCAGAAACATAAATCCAGCAGTCTTTGAGGTCACCTAGGTTGCTGCCACAGTGAATGGACATCCCACAGTCAAATTCAATGTATTCGGTTAATTAAAACCATAAAAGCATACTACAAAAAAACACAGTAAAAAAATATATATAAAAAAAAATCCTGCAGTCAATCTTGAAACACTACTCAATAAACATTAAATCCTCCTAACAAGGGTTGAGGTATCAACTTTAGTAGTTGTATTTTTTGTAACTGCCACAGGACTAGGCCCTTTAAGAGCAACCAGCAGCAGGATTTTAAACATCTGGAATCTTCCGCAGTGAGGTATCAAACGAGCGGGAAGCCACTTCAAAGGGACACAGCGAAAGAGAGGCAGTTTTCATCAAGGCAGAGCCCCGACACCTACCATGATCGGTCAGCAGCTAGAACTGAATGGTCACATGAGAGGTGCGCCTGGTCCAAGGCAGGGCAGACTGGCATCCCATGCGGGTACCTCAGCAGCTAGATCTGCATGGGTAGACGGTAGGAAGCGTGTTCTCCAAGTAGGAACCAGAAAGCAAAGCTGGTCTCCAGGAATTCCTTGGAATTAAAAGGGTTTCTGCAGGGTGTTGTTTACCCCAACAAGATCTCTGGACTCCCATTCTCAAATGGAACCTTCTGAATGGTCGAGCTCTGCTGTACATTTTGAAAGAATTAGTGAGATGGTCAAGGATTAGTTTTATTGTTCTTCCTTGCCAAAAGGAAATGGCCTTAAGATGGCCCAGTGGGAAATAAATTGCATCCGCCATCTTGCTTTCTAAGAAGGAAACTGTGTAAAATGACTTCCTGGGGGTGGCGATGAGGCCTAGTGGCTAGAGCTGCTGACTTTAGGACCAGGTTTGAATCCCAGCTTCAATTTAACATTCTGCGATTCTGGCGAAAAAAAACACTTCTTATCCCAGTGCCTAATGCCTTATTGACCGATTGGCTTTGCCAATGTTTTTTTGCTGATTTTGTGTAGCAGCAAAATGCATGCCAATGCGGCCGGTTCTGGAGGCTGTGTAATTCCCTAGAAGCACGCAAATAGAATGACGTAGGACCATGCATTAAAAACATGTTTTAAAGGACTTTTAGCTCTGAAGAGCGTCTTGCAAGCAAATGACAGATACCTGACCCTCCCAAAAAACGATTATATGCACCAGCTAAATACAGAGTTCGCCTTTCAGGAAATGAGCAGAAGTGCTAACAAAATGAATATCTGAATGGGATGTATATATATATATATATATATATATATATATACATACATATATATATATATATATATATATATATATATATATATCATGTGATCAAGACCCTCCCAGGATCGAAACGCGTCATGACTGCCATGGTCTTGTAAAGCTGAAAATAAAGACTATGCAATGAGCAACAAATGGTGGTCCGTGCTCCTTTCTTGCGAAAAAAATCTGGCGAGGCGAAGGTGGGAAGGTGGAGTGTTTTGAATATATATGTATGTATATGTATGTATATAAATATATATATATATATATATATATATATATATATATATATATATATATATATATATATTCCAACACTCCACTCTAATGAAAGAATGGGTCTGACACAACTTGGTGGATCAACTGTGGCGTTTTAATACGCCATAGAGGTACTCATGCAGCGTAGTTTGTCGGTTCATGAAATGCTGCAGACGCGTTTCGGCTGAATAGCCTTTTTCAATGCCGGCTGCACTTCGAGGGTGGTAACACCGTTTGTTTTTTTAACCACAATAATGTTCACTCCCATTAGAGCATCATCTTGGCCCCACCTCTTTCTTAAAGTTGTAATGTCCCATCTGCTTACACCACAGTACGCCTTTCTCCCAGCTGCTAGGTGACGATAAGTAGACCCCTGCTGCGAACGCAGATTAAGTAATCGGCGCTCAAACAAGTATATGTATATAACTTTTAAAATATGGTCAGTGAGACGTTCATGGGGAGACAAAGAAACGGATCAGGACGGGTTGGGGAAATAACAGGGAGTTGCCGGGGTCGAAGCAGCAAAGGAGGATTTTAGAGGCTTGGTACAGGGAGACCCTCAAAAATATAATAAAAAGCACAGAGGGGTGAAGAAAGCATTGGACAAGCTTGGGGAGAGAGATGAAAAAGAAAAATGGAGGGTGGAGTGGGGGAGCAGTGTTTGAGGAGATGCATCACATGAAGGAGAAGCTACAAAACACACTTGTGGGTTGCTGAAAAAAAAAAAAAAAAGAGTCCTGAACAGGAACAGCAAAGGATAGAAATCAGCCAGTCAAAGGGATGGTAAAAGGCAATGCTCCAGGGGAGGGATACGCACAAGGAGAGGAAGGAAAGCCATAAAATAATAAAGTGAGTGAGAGTGTCAAGGAAGCCAAACCATGGACACCCTCATACTAGTTTTTGGAGTGGTCCACAAGGGGCTTAAGCCTACAGACGTGTCGGGGTGGCGACACCCAAACATGTGGAATGTAGTTTGGTTCACTCTAATACCCTGGAGTCAAGTTAGAACTATACAAAAACCTGCAAAAATTTTTTTTGAGTATCAAGGCTAGGAAAGAGAATGTTTAGGGTTTAGGGGTGGGTATGGGTACAGGATGACATGGGTATTTTTAGGGCTTTGGGCAGTGTTTGGGTATTGGGTTGTAAGGGTATTTTTAGGGCTTAGGGGTGGGCTGGGGTATTAGGTGATAAAGGTATTTTAGGGTTTAGGGGTGTGTAGGGGCGTAGGGTGGAAAGAGCATTTTTAGGGTTTATGGGTGGGTAAGGGTATTTTAAGGTTTTGGTGTGCGTAGGGGCACATGGGTATCTAGTAAAGGGAGCTATGGGTGTTTCCCCAATACGAAAAACAAAAATGAATTTATTTAAAAACAAATGGGGAGTTTGGGGGATCGTCCATACAAAAACATTTATAGGTGTACATTTAATTTGCCTTATTTATATGTATACTTTGATACTGTGGTGGATATGCTCTAAACTATCTTCACATCAAGGGGTCTCCTTCGTACTTTGAAAAAAGTCCTTATATTCAGTCTTGGGTGCTCCCTTGGTGCCAAACACCCATCCACCTAGAGTATCAACTCCTGAATACACGGAGAGAATTCAGGTACCGATTTTAATTAAAGACACCAGAGCACACCATAAAAAAGTTACTTTTATCCTGCATGCATTATGCACCAAAGCGAGCAATGTAATCACACAGAAAAGAGCCAACAAAATTAGGTGTCACCGTAGCATGTGGATCAATTTCAAATTCAAATTTTATTTCTTTACATAGCGCAGCAGCCGACGCGCGTTTCGCCCTCCCGGGCTTCCTCAAGACTGCAAATTACATACAAAAACATGGATTGTAATATGTATACCCTGTACACTTTAAAAACACAGCATCACAACTAAATATTTTTTTTACTCGTGTAAAAATGATCAATTCTTCAGTGAATGCCAATTTCATTAACAAGGCCGCCAAGCATCCTCTCCTTGGCTTTATTTATACGTACCTGTGTGGTAAAGACAGATGCGTGGTAAAGACGTGCGCTGTAAAAATTGCACGGTAAAGGCATGTGTGGTAAAGGCATGCATGGTAAAAGCGTGCATGGTAAAAGCATGCGTTGTAATGTCGTACTACCGTGGTACACTGGTAGAAGGATAGGAGCAGGACTGCCTCGCCAAAGTTCACTTTCATTGCAGACTTCTGACAGCCGTCCACTCCACTGCCCCCAGTTTCGATGTTTGGGGTGTTATTATGTGTTGGGTGTGCACCAGTGTGTCCGTGATGGATGACGCGTGTGGTGTGTCATGTTGGGTGGAAGTGAGTAAAGGGTATGTGTGATTTCACAAGTGGGTTCTTGTGCCACAGTTTGTTGCTGGAAGCCAGTGTGGCTGTGTGGGTCGCCGCTTGTGTTGTGTAATGTTATGTTGTGTTTTGGTAGGAGTAAGTTGGGGCTGCGAGCGATCTCTTGTGCCTCTTGCAGTGTCTCAGTGTGTGGAGTAAGGCTGTGAGGATGTCCCTTGTAGAGTTGGGCAGTAGTGAGCAGGCTTGGTTTATGATCTCGCATATGGGCTGCAATGCCACAGTGGGTCGAGCATCACTCGAGAAGTGCTGTTACTAGGGCCACATATGCCACACTGTGTACATTACATGTCAGGAGGCGTGGTGAATACTATTTCTGAGCCCAGAGAGGCCACATATTGTATATTACATGTCAGGAAGCGGGCCAGGACTATTTCTGAGCCCAGAGAGGCCACACTGTGTACATGACATGTCAGGGGCGTGGCCACTGCTGTTTCTGGGCCAGTGGTGCTACAGTGTGCACGTTACACGTCACCAGTCGCAGCGAGCGCTGTGTCATGAGTGGCCGGGTATCACACTTGCAGCTGCGCCAGGATTAGGGCTTTGCTTTAAAATATTAATAACTCAGCCGCCGGGGAACAGCTGAATCTATTTTTTGTCTGTCGTCCAAATGGGCAGACTGCAGTCTGTTCCACTAATCACTCAGGCTGCTTTCATCAGTCTGAGCCTACCTCCCCCCATCACTGTCTGCCCCCCCCCATCCCTCCCACCTACCTCGCTCCCTCAATCATTTCCAATGTGTTTGCATCCCTCCATCACCCTCAGTCTGCCTCCCTCACCCCCAGTCTGCCTCCCTTACCCCCAGTCTGCCTCCCTCACCCCCAGTCTGTCCCCCTCAATCACCACCAGTCGCCTCTCAGCATTCACCCAAGTCTGACCCCCTCCACCACCCCCAGTCTGCTTCACTCCATCACCTCCAGTCTGCCCTCCTCAACCGCCTGGGCACGCTAAAAAAAAGTGGCCCACATTTTCATATTGTCTTTCCGCAAAACACTGCTTTTATTTAAAAAAAAAAAGTGTGTGTATGGGGGAGGGGGGTAGGGGGGAATACACAGATTAGTTTACACTGTTGAAACACACCTGTAAATAGGTGAGGACACTTCTGTTCAGGCCCCCTGCTCCCGCTCAATATGCATACATTAATGGGCCGGCCGAGTGAGAGAAAGGGAGTGACACCTCTGCCCATTGATAAAAGGGGAAAAGGACACCCATCTGCCTCCAGAAAGGCCACTCAGGCCTCACTGGGCCGCTGGCGGCATCGAGCAACGCAGAAACCACCCAAATCGGCCCCCACAGGCTGTTAAAAAAAGCAGCACACAGCTGGAATTCGGATACCGGCCCCCTCGGGCATTGACCGAGTGCCCACGTTACCAATCCGATGCTGACCACCACCCCCATTCTGCCATCCTCCACCACCCCCAGTCTGCCCTCCTCGACCACCCCCAGTCTGCCTCCCCATCACTCCCTGTCTGCATACCCCATCGCACCCAGCCTGGCCCCATCTCTCCCAATCTACCTCCCTCCATCCCTCCGTCTGCCACCTGCCATGTCTCCCAGACTGCTCCCTCCCTTATTCCCAGCATGCTCTCGCTCATCACTCCTAATTTGTCCCCCATCACTCTCAGTCCTCCCCTCATCATCCCAAGAGAGCCCCTCCATCACTTCTAATCTCCTTCAAGGCTCCACCTCTGTTAGAAACAGTCTGACGTCACTCTCAGACTGACCCTGCACCCCTCAGTCTCCGACATCTGTTAGAACCGTCCCCAATTGAACCCCTGCATTCTGCCCTCGACCAGACCCCTGGAGCTAAGAATGTAATGCAAATTGTATTCATATTGTGGTTTTCTAATACATTCTTCAAAATGTCTAGATTGTAATTTGTGTGTGTCCCCTGATCTTCTGATCTCTTATCTGTTGTGACTGAATGAGATTGGAGTTTTCTAAGAAACTAGAAAGAGTTGATTCATTCGACCCTGCATGATGAAAAGATGTCTTCGTTATTTCCGATTGGACCACTGTTGTCTGTATCCCAACCACACCTCTCCCGGCAGAATCTGCCCCTGCGTCACTTCCTTTCTGACCTATCGGTCACTTCTAGTGTGAGGGCTCCGTCACTTCCAGTCTGCTCCCATGTCACACCCAGCCTGTCCCCATCATCCCCAGACTTGCCCCTGCGTCACGTACGCGCTATTCAACCCACGCATCACCCGCACGAACACGCTACTCCACCCACGCATCACTCGGGCCTGGCTCCTCCCACTCTTGGGGCCATCGCCCCAGCCGCTGTCCCTTCCGGTTTGATCTGTGCATCAATCACAGCCTAGCTCCTGCATCGTTGTGTCCATGTGAGATGCGCTGACAACTCTCTGGTTTTGTCACTGTATTGGCTGTGATACCCTGCCCTGCAAACTGAACCCTCTCCAGTGGTACCCCTGCACCATCAGCTGCGATATCCCTGCACCCTCTTCAGTGGTACCCCTGCACCATCAGCTGTGATACCCCTGCACCTTCTCCAGTGGTACCCTTCACCATCGGCTGTGATACCCCTTCATGCTGCACACTCTCCAATTGTACCCCTGCACCATCTGCTGTAATACCCCTGCACCCTCTCCAGTGGTACCCCTGCACCATCAACTGCAATACCCCTGCACCCTCTCCAGTGGTACCCCTGCACCATCAGCTGCGATATCCCTGCACCCTCTTCAGTGGTACCCCTGCACCATCTGCTGTAATACCCCTGCACCCTCTCCAGTGGTACCCCTGCACCATCAGCTGCAATACCCCTGCACCCTCTCCAGTGTACCCCTGCACCATCAGCTGCGATACCCCTGCACACTCTCCAGTGGTACTCCTGCCCCATTGGCTGTGGTACCCCTGCACCTTCTCCAGTGGTACCCCTGCACCTTCTCCAGTGGTACCCCTGCACCATCAGCTGCGATACCCCTGCACCCTCTCCAGTGGTACCCCTGCACCATCGGCTGTGATACCCCTTCATGCTGCACCCTCTCCAGTGGTACCCCTGCACCATCGGCTGTGATACCCCTGCAAAATTGGCTGTGGTACCCCTGCAGCATCAGCTGCGATGCCCCTGCACCCTCTCCAGTGGTACCCCTGCACCATCGGCTGTGATACCCTTTCATGCTGCACCCTCTCCAGTGGTACCCCTGCACCATCGGCTGTGATACCCTTTCATGCTGCACCCTCTCCAGTGGTACCCCTGCACCATCGACTGTGATACTTCGCCCTGCACACTGCATCCTCTCCAGTGGTACTCGCGCACCATCGACTGTGATACACCGCCCTGCACGCTACACCCTCTACGGTGGTACCCCTGCAGGATCGTCTGTAATACCCCTGCACACTGCACCTCCTCCAGTGATACTCCTGCATTCTGCACCCTCTCCAATGGTACCCGTGGACCATCGGATGCGATACCCCTGCACCATCTGCTGTGATACCCCTGTATGCTGCACCCTCTCCATTGGTACCCCTGGACCATTGGCTGTGGTACCCCTGCACGCTGCATCCTCTCCAGTGGTACCCCTGCACCCTCTCCAGTGGTACCCCTGCACCATCGACTGTGATACTTCGCCCTGCACACTGCATCCTCTCCAGTGGTACTCGCGCACCATCGACTGTGATACACCGCCCTGCACGCTACACCCTCTACGGTGGTACCCCTGCAGGATCGTCTGTAATACCCCTGCACACTGCACCTCCTCCAGTGATACTCCTGCATTCTGCACCCTCTCCAATGGTACCCGTGGACCATCGGATGCGATACCCCTGCACCATCTGCTGTGATACCCCTGTATGCTGCACCCTCTCCATTGGTACCCCTGGACCATTGGCTGTGGTACCCCTGCACGCTGCATCCTCTCCAGTGGTACCCCTGCACCCTCTCCAGTGGTACCCCTGCACCATCAGCTGTGATACCACCATACCTTCTCCAGTGGTACCCCTGCACCATCAGCTGTGATACCACCAAACCTTTTCCAGTGGTACCCCTACACCATCAGTTGTGATACCCCTGCACGCTGCATCCTCTCCAGTGGTACCCCTGAACCTTCGGCTGTGATACTCCTGATGGTACCCCTGCACCATCAGCTGTGATATCACCATTCCTTCTCCAGTGGTACCCCTGGACCATCGGCTGTGATACCCCTGCACTCTGTGATACCCATGCAGCATTGGCTGTGATACCCCTGCACCATCATCTGTGGTGCCCCTGCACTCTCTTCAGTGGTACCCCAGGACCATTGGCTGTGGTAGCCTTGTACCCTCTCCAGTGGTACCCCTGCAGCATCGGCAATAATACCCCTGGACTATCGGCTGTCATACCCCTCACGATGCACACTCTTGAGTGGTACCCCTGGACCATTGGCTGCGATACCCCTGCACCATCATCTGTGGTGCCCCTGCACCATCGGCTGTCATACCCCTGCACCATCGAACATTGGCTGTGGTACCCCTGTACCATCGCCAGTGGTACCCCTGCAGCACTGACTGTTATACCCCTGTGCTGTCACAGTGCCCTCTCCTGTGGTGTCCTTGTGGTGTCACAGTGACCTCTCCAATGGAGCCCTGGTGATGTCACAGTGCCCTCTCCTGTGGTGTCACAGTGCCCTCTCCTGTGAGGTTACAGTGACTTCTCCAGTGGTGTCCTCGTGATGTCACAGTGCCCTCTCCTGTGGTGTCCTCATGGTGTCACAGTACCCTCTTCTGTGGTGTCACAGTGCCCTCTCCTGTGGTGTCACAGTGCCCTCTCCTGTGGTGTCCTCGTGATGTCACAGTGCCCTCTCCTGTGGTGTCTCATGGTGTCACAGTGCCCTCTCCTGTGGTGTCACAGTGCCCTCTCCTGTGGTGTCCTGTGATGTTACAGTGACTTCTCCAGTGGTGTCCTCGTGATGTCACAGTGCCCTCTCCTGTGGTGTCCTCATGGTGTCACAGTACCCTCTTCTGTGGTGTCACAGTGCCCTCTCCTGTGGTGTCACAGTGCCCTCTCCTGTGGTGTCCTCGTGATGTCACAGTGCCCTCTCCTGTGGTGTCTCATGGTGTCACAGTGCCCTCTCCTGTGGTGTCACAGTGCCCTCTCCTGTGGTGTCCTGTGATGTTACAGTGACTTCTCCTGTGGTGTCCTCGTGATGTCACAGTGCCCTCTCCTGTGGTGTCCTCATGGTGTCACAGTGCCCTCTCCTGTGGTGTCACAGTGCCCTCTCCTGTGGTGTCTCATGGTGTTACAGTGACCTCTCCTGTGGTGTCCTCGTGATGTCACAGTGCCCTCTCCTGTGGTGTCCTCATGGTGTCACAGTACCCTCTTCTGTGGTGTCACAGTGCCCTCTCCTGTGGTGTCACAGTGCCCTCTCCTGTGGTGTCCTCGTGATGTCACAGTGCCCTCTCCTGTGGTGTCTCATGGTGTCACAGTGCCCTCTCCTGTGGTGTCACAGTGCCCTCTCCTGTGGTGTCCTGTGATGTTACAGTGACTTCTCCAGTGGTGTCCTCGTGATGTCACAGTGCCCTCTCCTGTGGTGTCCTCATGGTGTCACAGTACCCTCTTCTGTGGTGTCACAGTGCCCTCTCCTGTGGTGTCACAGTGCCCTCTCCTGTGGTGTCCTCGTGATGTCACAGTGCCCTCTCCTGTGGTGTCTCATGGTGTCACAGTGCCCTCTCCTGTGGTGTCACAGTGCCCTCTCCTGTGGTGTCCTGTGATGTTACAGTGACTTCTCCAGTGGTGTCCTCGTGATGTCACAGTGCCCTCTCCTGTGGTGTCCTCATGGTGTCACAGTGCCCTCTCCTGTGGTGTCACAGTGCCCTCTCCTGTGGTGTCTCATGGTGTTACAGTGACCTCTCCTGTGGTGTCCTCCTGATGTCACAGTGACCTCTCCTGTGGTGTACTCGCGGTGTCACAGTGCCCTCTCCAGTGGAGCCCTGGTGATGTCACAGTGCCATCTACAGTGGAACCCTCATATGTCACAGTGACCTATCCTTTAATACCCTAGTGATGTCACAGTGCCCTCTCCTGTGGAGACCTTGTGATGTCACAGTGACGCCTTCTGTGGCACCCTCACGATGTCACAGTGACCTATCCTTTAATACCCTAGTGATGCCACAGCGCCCTCTCCTTTGTTGCCTTGTGATGTCACAGTGCACTGTCCTGTGGTACATTAGTGATCTCACAGTGCCCTCCCCTGGGGCACAGTGCTCTCTCCCATGGCTCCCTTGTGAAGTCAGTGCTGTCTGCTTTGATGCCCTGGTGATGTCACAGTGTCATCTCCCACCGTTCCCTTGTGATGTCACTGGGTCCGTTCTCATGCTGCCCTTGTTGTATCACAATTGTGAGACTGAGCCGTCAGGTTTAGTGTCATTCTATAACATAACATAACATGTGTATTTGTAAAGCGCACGTTCACCACTACTGGTATCTTGGCGATGAATAACAGATGTTTGTTGTTACCCAACTCAATGGTACTCATTTTATCGACCTCAGTTGGGTGAAAGGCTGAGTAGACCCGTGGGGATTTGAACCTGTGACCATGAGGTCGAACACAGGCCCCTGCAGTAGATGCATTAGTCCACTGAGCCACCAGACCCGGCTATACCCTCTCCTAAGCTATCCCTGTGCCCTCACATGGTGTGTGGTGCCCATCAGCTTTGGCTAGGCCCTCTTTTGTGGTGCTGGCATAGAGGCACTGTACCCTCTCTCATGGTGCCACTATAGTGTGACTGCACCCTCCCTTCGTGGTGGTCTCTCCTGTGGTCTACTGTGGTTCTCCTCTGAAATGACCTGCTGAAGAGCAGTCCATTGTGTTTCACAAGTATCAAGTGGGAGAGAGAGGAAAAGTCCTAGAGCCAGTTCACTTCCCCGCGTATAAATGTCGGTGCTCTTAGTGTATGCTTGTACAGGGGAAACACATTTGTGTTTTTAGAAGACCCTCACTCACCAACCTAGTTGGTGACATGCTTCATCACTGGGTCCCACTCAAAGTACTGAGTGTACCTCGGGTGTGCTTCAACGCCTAAATACAGCGGAGCATGTTTTGTGCAGTGCTAGTGAATGAATGCAAGTTAAAAAACTGCCCAGAGGGTCCAAAGTAACAAAAAGTGGTTCTTTTAATGACTGGGCCCTAGGCAGTAGTTAAAAGCGAGAGACGGATATCAACGGAGGTTATTAGTAACTCCGATATCCTTAATGGTCAACATGTTTCAGCCATGCGCTCTTTATTTGGCTGGCTTTCGTCAGGACCTTATGTGAATGGGTGTTAAGGTGGTGGTCTAAAAAAGTGGTATATTAGAGACCATCTATGTGTTGCACATGCTAAGGTGCGTTATGTGGTAGAGGATGGTTTCCTCAAATGGGGCATTCTCAGAAATTATCTGGAAAATGCCCAGTGAGTTCCGTTGTGGGGGCCCGACCTATTGTCACACATTCTTCAAGATCAGAGGCCGCTTTCATACCCACTTCGGCCGCATCAGAACTCCATTGATGGATCAGCATTAAGTCCACAGGGCCCAAGACCGCCAGAAGGGCAGAACAGCAAGGGCGCTCCACTGGGGTGTTTTGTAGTATGCTTCTTGTGGGCAGTTATGTCACGGGTGGCAAAAACCCCCCAGGGATAGACTGTGGAACCAAAAGCAGTCGTGGCAAGAATGTTCTCTCTATCCTTCCTACAGTTCTCTCACTCTCCTTCTCTCTTCCCTCTCTCGTCGCTTTCTCTCTACCTTCCCCCTCCCTCTCACCATGACCCGCTTCCCTCTGTATTAACCCGTTTACGTGCAGGCGTTCGACGAAGTGGGCGGGGCTGCGTTGGCCGCTGGTCGTGCGCAGCACTCGGGAGGTAGTGCTCGCGTTGGCCGACGCGAGCACGCAACGGGTTAAAAAAATTATAATAAAGTTTATCCTGCCCAACAGACAGTGATACCAAACCTACACGAGTGCAAGGGCTAGTGGTCATAGCATGTGACAGTACATACCGAAACAAGCACTGGCAAGCCAATAGAGCTTGCTTTGTTAACCGATTGACTTTGCCAATGTCTTTTGCCGATGCTATGCAGCATCAGAAAATTGCTGATATTGTGCAGGGTTGGAGGGGGGGGGGGACGGGGGAGGGGAGCGGAGGGAGGGGGGCATGAAGACGAGGCCGCGTGATTCTGCTGTTGAGCGAAAAGCATGCTGAGATATGTGGGCTATGAAAGAGGTGAACTCAAAATGCTGGCCGCAAATACAGCAGGATTAAAAAACCCGCCGTGCTCAAAATGAGCATTAAACCGAAACAAACATTACACTTTGAAAAGTCGTGGTAAATTTAGAGACAAGCTTTAAATATTAACAAATTCAACATAGACAAAAAACAATCCATAAAACAAAATTAAACTACCTCCTTGGTTAAACACAGTTTGGAATTAAACAAAGAGTAATCAATCTTTTTAGTATCTCCTTGGTTAAACACAGTTTGGAATTACACAAAGAGTAATTAATCTTTTTAGGAAATTACCGTGAGAAACATTGCAGCTAATACGTTTTGATAGCCCATGATTGACACCTCAGGTGACCAATGGTCAGAAAAAACCTGAAGGGTGGACAGACTCCTGCCAAGGTGTGTGTGAAGCACCCCTGCCCTTCTCCACCCTTTGTTGTCACCAGCAATGCTAGAGGGTTTAAATCGGATTCTCGATATTAGCCAAATAGATTTCACCCAACTTGATTTTATGAAACTGTTATTTATTATAGGTTTTGACCCTTTTTCACCTGAGCCGTCTATTTCAAGATATTACATAATACCCATTTGTAAGGTAATTGCAGCCTCTTTTCTGAGATTGCTACGAACTTTCTCCAAGGGCACACACGTAACAAAACATAGCACCTAGTTACTACTATACACTGCAAAGGCCCACGCGTGCAGCACAACATTGTGTCGCGCGATGCGAGGACCCATGGGACCCTTATCGACCCTTCACCTGCTGGAGTAGAGAACGTTTAAGCCAACCTTTCCCTGAGCTGGGAAAAGCTTTTTTTGGTTGCACCACAGAGAACGGCGTTTCTAGAAGGTTCCTATAAACCAACATCACTTTAAAAAGAAGCATTGGCAAAGTCAATAAGAATGCCAGTTTTTAAGTATTGTTTTGGTCTAAAAAATCCCATTGTCATTATAGTCCCTGGCACTGAAGGAAACTGCTTAGTGTGCGAATATGACCCTTGTCGTAGGACGGAAGGCCATCGCTCACAGATAAGTCTGCCACAGGCCAGAGTGGGCTGACCCCATGCTGTAGTGGTCAGAAGAAAAATGTGGGTAACAACAACTGGCACATAGATAACAAGGGCTGGTTAGAAGTTTCTAGAAGTATTTTATGCATATAATTTTAGTAAAATCAAAAGGTCTTGACTAACACCAGACCTAAAGAAAATTGTTGTGAGGGGAGTTGTTCCAACACAGAATCTAAAGTAAGTTTAAAATACAGAAAATTATGATAACCGTGAAATCAATGTATGCAGTGGAATAGCTTAACAAATTGGATTCTCGCAGCAAGTCTTTTGCATCCTTAGAGGTGTTTAATACATCATTTCATGACATATGTATATAATAATAGTTGACGAACATGCATTGCTCAGTGCTGCAAGCCACATCTCATGTATACTCTTGAAATTACAAGAGCATGAATAGAATACTACAAGGAAAATAATTTGTTCACAGCCCGCAGACAAGGTTTATTGGCATGTTGGATGGAGCTGCCCTTGGCTTTTTGGTATGTGATGATGTTTCAACCCAACAATCAATGCCATGGTCATCATCAGGATTGCGGAATTTGGGCAACTGGGCAGGCATATGTTGTGCTGAGGCCAAATAGTCCAAGAGGCTTGGTTAATTAATTGGGACTATGTAAAAACAATACATTGGCTATGAGATGGTCAACTTACTCACGCAGAGGCAGTTTTCCTGAAGCCGTGATGCTAATGTACAGGGCAGCACACATGGCCCAGGGAGTCGGCATCCTCTAGAGTTGCCTGCAGAGAGTCAATTTCCCTTCTCACTGCATCATGGCAGTGGCTGCACACTGCACCCTTCGCCCTGACTAAGATCCAGACATGCTAATGCACAGGGCTTGGGGCGGATTGGGGTCATGCGTAATCTAGGTGCTATGTTAGTATGTGCACATGAGAGTTTTAGAGTGTGTGGGACAGAAGGAGAGGAAGTGCGGATCGCTGAAGGGTGATGGACTGAAGGATCACGGCCGGGGGGTGCACAAGCTGTCGGTGTGTGTAAGAGTAGGGCAGCGTGGGAAATCTTATGACGTCCAGAAGATCTGCTGCCCCTACTAATCCAGTATAAAACCTTATACTCAACGTGTCCAATGAACATCAGTCGCGATCTGCCACCCACTTATTTTAAAGAGAATACGACTTTGCTCACCCAATGCACCCCTATCAAATCTACCCACCCCCAACTGATTTGGTAGTAGGACATAGAGTCAGCCCACCCAATGCACCATGACCTCATCTTCCCCCGCTACTCTTCTGATTCTAAGATCTACACTCAGCTCAGCCAATGCACCTCGACCTATTATTTCACAACTACTAATCTTCTGGCACTAAGGCCTACACCTTGCTCATCCAATGCAAGTCGATGTGCTCTACAAGTCCTACTGTTCTGTACAAGTACCTACATCTAACACATCCAATTAACTTCAGAGTGCCTGATTACTCCCTACTATACCAGTATGAGGCAGCTGCTCGCTCGTCCGATGCACCAACACCAGATCTACCATCACTACAACTCCAGTACCAAGGCCTGAACACATCTCGTCATGGTGGTCAACGATGCCTTTTATATTGGTACTATGCCCTTAGGTCACCTTGACCCATGCACCTCGGCCTACTGCATCACACCCTATAATCTGGTGCTAAGGCCTATTCCTAGTTAGTCAAATCAACCCCGACCTATTCCTCCACCTCTACAATTCAGGCACTAGCATCTACTGTTAGCTCAAGCCAGTGCACCACCCGTGCTACTTTCAGCAGTAAGACTTACACTCCGCTTGCCTACTGCGCCCTAATGTGATCTGACACTCCCGCGTGGCAGCTTGAAGCAAGGGCCGGGCTCTGCTCTGTCGCGTCCAGCCCTGATGTGTGTGTGCTTCCCTCTCTCCCAGAGCTCCCCATCACCCATCCATCAGCCCCTCCCCCACTCCCTCCTTCTGTTTCAGGCCTACTGTAGAAGCTTTGGCCTCAGACAGTGCTGTAGTCTGCATAAAATCACTGTGGTTTGAAAAATGCTGCCCAGTCAATAAATCAATCCATAGCTTTGCTACCATCATTAATAATCCCGGCCCGCTTGTCGGCGAGTCCATGCAGGCCGAGAGGAACCAAGAGTTAAAAAAAACAGGAAGCAAGGGTGAGGAGTGGGGCTGCTTACCATGAGTGTCAGGGTATGCCAGTTGGTGCCTTGTACCCACCATTCAGCTGCCACATCAACACATACCATGGTTTGTGGTTGATGGTAGGACCTCTCTGCAGTGGAGCCGGTTCACGTGGAACGTAAAAGTCCACTTTTTACATAATTCAGAACTAGTCTTCAGATTGTGCCTCCAATTGGAAGATACAGGAACTATCTCGCAAAGAGAGTGTGATTTGCCCAGGATCACACAATGCTGGCTAGCATTGATGAGAATTGAAAGAAGTAATTAGGCATGGGTTAAATTTTAATTACACTGGAGTAATCCAAGTAATTTTGGAACTTTGTTAAATTTTGTGTCTTTTGACACAGAATTATTGAAAATTATGTGATTACGCCGGTTTGCATAATGATGAGAAATTTGGCACAACAACTCAACTGAAGGAGCACAGCAACAATGAATTTAGCGAGTGTCAGGCAAGCGGCTGCTACTGTTTGTGTTCTGTAGCATTTAGTGTGATTTTCTTAGCGCAAAATAAATCCCCATGTCCATTTTGAACACGAGGGCTCATTTTCTGCTAAGAAAATAGTGTTAAATTCTGGGTTATGCTCTTCGCCTAATTCCTCGTAATCTCACATTATTTTGCTCTAATTTTGCATAATTATGCTACAGCAAATTACATGGGTTACGCCCACCACTAATATATAATCAGAACTGTTTCCTGCTAGATACCACTGGTGGCTTGGAAATTGTGTGGCACTCCAAAGAACATGGCATTGTGCCACAGCTTAGCGCTCACCCGGCTTCTTCTCCAGATCTACCAGCTGGATGCGTTAGCGCTACACCATCAAACTGTACGGAAAGAGCTTCTATAAATGAAACCGGTCTTTACACGGTCTGAGAATGCGCACATCAATAAATGAACAGAACTATATAGCTCAGCTCTGCATTCTAAATAACCTCAAAGCGCTTTCTGGCCTAATTTAGTGAGAGCGCAGAGAAATCACCCCCCCCCTTCACTTGAATAAGGGAATGAGGAAAAACAAGACCACAAGCAACACTCTACAAAACTCCAAAATAAATAAATGAAGACAGTGGGTAGCATTTTTGGGGTCCACTGCGGATGGAGGGAGGACCTCGAATCAGGAGGCGGAAGCGTTATTCTGAAGCTGGTGGTGGTACAGGCGGCGAGCAATGGTCCCCTTGGAAAAGATAGTTTAGGAAGGACAGCCTGTCCCCGTAGCTTCGATTTGCTAAGCAAGCCTTAACGTGAATATCGACTGCGGGGGACAGCGATCAGGTCATGGGCAAACGACGACAGGCCTGGATGGGCGCGTCACGCGGGCCTAGTGGCAGATAATGATTCCTGGATACTCTGCCCCAGCCCTACTGGCCTTTCAGCAACTGCCAACCAAGGCCAAAATGTAATTCTCCACCTATAGCCCAAGGGGCATACCATTGCAGCTGAAAAAGGACCACCAATTCTGTAAAAATATAGTAAAGAAGTACAACCGATTCCTTAAGATGACCACTATTAAACCACAGTATAAACAACGCCTTAATACCCTCCAAGTACGGTTCGAAATGACTTTAAAAAGCACAGAGAGCACCATTTTCCAATTTCTAATGCATTCTGGGACTTGTAGTGCTGTTTCACTTGATTCGAACCAGCAAGGCGCCGGGGTCACAATGACCTGTGAAAGCACAGCACGTGCCTGCATCACTCAAGGGTCTTATTTCTAAAAGGCGCGTGAGGGGAAAGCAGATATCTGGAAGGGCTACGGTGTCAGATTTAAATGGTTCGGAAAAGGGAAGCCCAGGACGGGAAACACGGCGCGCTCCTTTTAGGGAGTCACCTAGTGACGCCAGCCATCTGGGCAGAAGGGCTGTAAACATCTCACACCAAGCGGGGGTGAAGCCAAGTATCCGCCTTACCGGAGTGCGCGATGGAGCGTCTGCAGGAGGGATGAAGGATGCTCTGTCCTCGCGCCACTGCTCCGGGTCAGCTCCTGATCTCTGCTGCCCTGCCGCCTGCCGCTGCCTGTTATGAGGCTGAGCAGAGAAGGGAGGGGTCGTTGTCATCAGCCCCCCCTCTGCGGCGGGTGACTGGCGTTCTCTCAGCCAATCAGAGAGCGCGGAGTACCGAGAGCCCTCCAATGGCAGAGGTGGCGTGGGTCTTACCGGCAGGGATGATGTCATGGCGCTCTGGTCCGCAGGGATGGAGATGGCACGCTTGATAGGAATAGCCGCTGATGGTGCTCTGAGCTCAGCCCCAAGGATGAGCTCAGCCCTGGCCCCTGGCACAACCAGGAGTGGGAGTGTGTGTTCATGAAGGGCATCTATCTATCTATCTATCTATCTATCTATCTATCTATCTATCTATCTATCTATCTATCTATCTATCTATCTATCTATCTATCTATCTATCTATCTATCTATCTATCTATCTATCTATCTATCTATCTATCTATCTATCTATCTATCTATCTATCTATCTATCTATCTATCATTCTTCAGAGCACTCTAGTGATGTCACCTATGACTTCACCTCAGCAATTGCACATCAATGTCCTGTAAACAGAATAGGACCCCAATGGGCTGACCTCTGAGCACGTTCTACCTGCAACACAATGTACCACATGTAACCTACATAAAATGGTATTTCCAGGATAATTGATAATGGTGATGTCATCAACAATGCTTGAAATGGAAAAAGTAAAGTGCAGGTACTCTGTACAAGTGCACCTGCTTGTTTCTGAGAAGTGCTGGTACTCTCCAATTAAAAGCATTATGCTTCTCTTTAGAAGTGCAGGTTCTTTCCCTCTCAAAATAAAGAAGTGCCGGGACTCAGTACCAGACAGTACCGGCCCATTTAAAGCACTGGCCATCAATCAATGATGTCAGCAATGTTTCAACTAGCGAGGTCACACGAGGTAATAAACAGTGCACTTTGAAGTTGTGTTTGTAGAGCCGTTAGCTTTAAAATTACAGAGGCTTACAGGTTCCTGATCACAGCTGTAATGTCCAATGGAATTCTTGATTGCCGGAAATTTTGAAGGCTTTTGTATAAAGTTGGGTAGTTTGCAATTTTATAGTGAATGATAATATTCTTTACTAAAAGCATTTCCTGTGATGCTGTCTTGTTTTATTTATTTATTTATTTATTTAGAAGTTTTCTATAGCGCTAACAAGACCCGAAGGTATCTGCACATAACACTGTTTGGACAAGGCCTATGGCCGCAGTCCAAAAGCACGGGAAAGCCTTGTTCATTATATTTCTGTTCCAAGAACCTCTGGCTCATGGCCAGTGGAGCTGTCCAGTGGTCGGTCACTGCATGAATGAAATGGCCGACAACTGTCGCCCGTGTGCATTCCACCAGTCAGCGTCACTCCATGGCACGACTTCCAGCCAACTCAATATGGCACAGGGAAGAGGGTTCAGACTACACCACCTGCTAATTTCTCCTATCCGCAGTGACTGCTGTCTATGACCTGTAGACCGCACTACATAGTAGAAGTTATTCCATGAATGTAGTGCTCAGCACTCCGTACCTGCGGGATACTCAATATATGTGCCTTTGGGTCAGACCCTGTCCACTTTTCCCCTGTACGCAATGCCCAGTGTTAGCATACCAAATACAACAAGATGTTGGACTGAGTGATGAAAATTTCAAACACTCACCGCCAGTCAAGAGATCTCAGTTAAATCTATCGTTCTTTTGCTCACCATGCCACCCCAGTTTGGACCCAGCCATATGCAGATCAGTCCTGACTCTGCTACCCATGGGAACAGTCCAGCCTGAACTTTGAGACCAGGTCAAAGCTGTGTGTCTTTTACTTTCTTGTCCTACTTGTGCCACTGGATTTAAGCTAGCCTGGCTGATGAGGGCTGATATCCCAAAATCAGTCCCAGGATGGTTGTTTCTGATCCAGGGAGGAACTGGCTTGGTAGTTTGGGCTTGACTGTTCCCATTAGGAGGAGGGTCAAGTCTGATTTGCATATGGTTGTGTCTAAACTGTGTTGAAACATGTTTCCATTGGTAAAGTATTTTTTGACTTGCCTATAACTTTGGCGCAGGTTGAAGAATCTTCACAATATTTTCCCCCAAATGTCTCAAGTTATGTCTTGTTGTGCATGGAAAGTTTCAGGGTGATCTGTCAAGCGGGGGCACATGCCTACAGCCGGAACTGCTGAACAGAATTGCACCAAATGTAGCAGAAAGATATCTTTTGGTTCACCACCTCCGCGAGGCTAGAGATGAAATTAATATGGGGGGGGGCCCTATGGCTACCCCCGTAGCTCTGGGGACTGCCACCTCCCTGGGGCTAATTATAAATTAATGTGGGGGGGGGCACATGGCCTCCCATCAGCCCCGGGGACCACCCCCTCCCTGGGGCAATTTATCAAATATAGGGTGGCCACGTTCCAACCCTGCAGCTCCGGGGACCGCCAACTCCCCGGAGCTGAAATGCATTAATGTAGGGGTCCATTGCGGAACCCCAGTCCCGGGAAACCATTGCCTCCCCGGGGCTAATTGCTATGATGTAAGTGGGCTACTCCTGGACCCATGGATGTCCCAGAGGACCCGCACCACCCCAGGGGCGGCTCCTTCTGCCTCCTGAGATAACCACCCTCGGGAGGGAACTGTTTTCTTTTGCTTGGTGGAGCAAACATACACTCCGCTTTCTGCAAGCCAGAGCTGTCAAACAGCTCTGGCTTGCAGAGAGCAGAGTTTTCATCTGTTTCCCTGCGCACAAAAATGCTTGCAGAGAAACAGATGAAAACATTGCTCTGACTCACAGGGTGCTGCCTTTCGGCAGCCCCTTGTCTCTCACAGCAAAGCCGGCTCCTGTCCGAGGCGAGGAGCCGACAGGGATTGCAGAGGCCTTGACGCTCCCCGTGGTCCCCAGCACAGATCCCTGGTGCCCTGGGGGCACACAGAACAAAGAGGCTGGGCATCAAGGATTGGGGTTCCCGGGGCTGAAATTGGATTGGGGAGGAGGTCTGCATAGTCCCCCTCCACATAGTGTAATGGTTGGGCCCCGAGGGATGGGATCCCAGGGGCCAGGGTGGCCACTCTCCCCATTGGGAAAAAAAAATAGAATGTGCACCCCAGGGGAAGTCGCCAGAGGCCTGCCCCCTTTCTCAACTTCTCTGCAAAGGGGTCTCCTGGCACACAACTTGTTGGGGGATGAAGTCCCCATGGCTGTTGATGATTCTTGGGGGCCAACAAACCTTCATGTTGCCTCTAAAAAGTCCCACACAGTAGGATTGCTGAGAGGTCATCCAAGGCCTCCCCCTTTCTCCACCACTCTGCAAACGCGCCTCCTGGTGCACTACTGGTTGGGGGATGAAGCCCCCTTTGATGCTGAGGGTCCTTGGGGCCAAAAACCCCTCCTGTTACCTCCAGTAAGTCTTACACAGAGGGATTACTGAGAGATTGGGGGAGGCCTGCCCCCTTCCTCCACTACTCTGCAAACATACCTCCTGGCACACTACTGGTTGGAGGATGAAGTCCCCTTTGATGCTGAGGGTCCTGGGGACCAAGAACCCTTCTTGTTACCTCCAGTAAGTCTCACTCGGCGGGATTGCTGAGAGCCTATGAAGGTCCCACCTCCTTTCTCCACTAGTTACAAAATAGAATTTAAAAAACCTTAGAAATTCACTGAAAAAAAATCAAAGGTTACTGGGACGTTATAGTTAGGAATTAACATTAAAAAACCTTGGAAATTCACACAAAAAAACAAAGGTTACATGGACATTATAATTAGGATATAGAATTTAAAAAAACCTTAAAAATTCACTGAAAAAACAAAGGTTACAGGAACGATATAGTTAGATGTTTCACTCATAAAACTAAAGAAATCAGCAGTCATAGTTATCTGAGCAAACTTTAACTAACGCCCGAGCAATGCACTACTAATGACCTCACATATTACGTCACTCATGACATAACAAGGGACATCTCAAATGACCTCACTGATGATATTACTGAAGATATCATCCACAGAACCAGACACACACACAGTTACACCCTGTACAACATCTCATACACCCATTGCCACACAAACATTGACATTCACATTCACAGACCCATACAATTAGTGACATACCTACTCACTGATCCATAGAGCCACTAACACATCAGCTCACCCATACAGCCACCAGCAGAGCCACCAACTCAGCCACTCATGCACATACTCACTGACCAATACATCCACTCACACGTCCACTAATGCTGATATACAAACATTTGCACCCCCACTCATACACCCATACAACCATTCTCATACTGAATCAGTCACCCATACAGATACCCACACACCCACCCACTTATTCATAGAAATACTATCATATGTACTCACTCACCTATACAGTCACTGAGGCAAGCACATACTCTCCCATACAATCTCTCTCACATTCACTTACTTGACGATACAGCCACTCACTCACTCACTCACTCACTCACTCACTCACTCACTCACTCACTCACTCACTCACTCACTCACTCACTCACTCACTCACTCACTCACTCACTCACTCACTCACTCACTCACTCATTCACTCACTGCCTCACTCACCCATAGAGTCACTTGCACACCCATTCATGCACCAATACAGTCACTCATGTACCCTGTTACTGACCCATAAAGACACCTATGTAGCTGCTTATTCATCCATTCAGCTACTCGTGCACCCTCTCATTCATCATTTACATTACTGACACACCCACTCACTCATCCATACAAAACACAATCAGCCACGCACTCATGTATACAGTCTCTCACATACCAACTTACTCTTGTGTATACCACTTACACACCCACTCACTCACTCACCCATACAGTCCCTCCCTCAGCCACATACCTTAGTATATATGTTTAACACTCAGTTACTTTTAGAAAACACCCAGAATCACTGGATGATGTCATCAGTGATATCATTTGAGATGTCATAAGTGATGTCATAAATGATGTCACTGACCATGTCATGAGTAATGTAACATGTGAGGTCATAAGCACTGCATTGAGGGGGGCTATAGCTTGTGCGCTAAGGTAACTCTAACTCACGCCCTTGCCATTTACTGCTAATTACCCCACATATTACATCACTCATGACATCTTCTATGACATCATTGATATCACCACAACATTTGCAGTGAAACTATTGATGAGAAAACTGTGCTTGGTGGAAGCGCGAGTTATAGTTACTTTAGGAAACAGGTTATAGTTATTTGAGATAACTATAACTATAACTACTGAATTTCTATGGGTTTGTGTGTGTAAAAATGTAATCTAACTATAGTGTCACATATATATATACTCGTGAACAAGGGACAGGGTCCCGAAACGCGTCGAGTTGCCGATTCTCTGCTAAAATAAATCACTGCTAATGAAGCCTTTGGGAGTCCATGGTTGCTGTTGTTTGTCCTCAGGATTTTCACAGTGATTTTTGTTTTATTATATCGTCCCTGGGTCAATGAAAAGATAGTGAAGTACCTACGCTATATAGATGATGTTTTCATCTTGTGGCAAGGCAATGGACACGAAGCATCTCTTTTTGTCCAGAAAATCAATGATAATTCCCTGAATTTACACTTCACATCCAAAATAAGTCAACAAGAAATTGAGTTCTTGGACTTCTTGGATGTGAAAGTGTTTATTAAGGATGCTAGAATGGAGACCACTCTCTTTAGGAAGCCCACAGCGGAAAAATACCACCCTTCATGCAACCAGCTTGCACCCCAAGCATACCATCGCTAGTATCCCGCCGGGTGAAATATTGCGTTTAAAACGTATATGCAGTACTTCCACTGAGTTTGATCGATGCCTTGTTCAATTGAATGCCAGACTTAAAGCACGGGGCTTCTCTGGTACCATTCTAAAACAAGCACTCTCGAAGGCAGAAATACGCTCGAGGGACAGTTTGCTTGTTTCCAATGATTCCAATCCTGCTACCACAGACAGTGTAGAATCCATTTCTGAAGGCAATGGTTGTCCTCGATTGATCATGGCCTTCAGTAATGAAAAAAACAAAATCAGAAGTATTGTTACAAGAAACTGGCCCATTCTCCTCACTGCCCCGGTATTAAGTGCCCTGCTTCCTGATAGACCATTGGTCACCTTTAGTAGGGCAAGAAATATGGGGTCGGTGTTTGATGTCAGTAGTCCTGAAACTAGACAAAAAACCACTTGGTTGAAGGCCAGTGGCTTTCGCAAATGTTCCTCTTGCAGGGCCTGCAAATTTGGGACCTATTAAAATTCACTATCAAACTGCTTTTGGTAATCACATGTTTCCCATTTCCGGGAGCTACAATTGTAAGACTGATTTCGCTGTGTATGTCCTGACGTGCACCTGTGGCCTTAATTATATAGGCAGTACTAAATTACAGGTACACATCAGGATACTTCAACATCTGAGAGCTATTCTACACAGCGATCCCGCCTACCCAGTGGCACGGCACTTTAAGATCAAACACAACAATGACTTGAATTGCCTGTCTTACTATGTGGAGGGTGCCGTCCCTAAATTACGCCGAGGAGGCAACAGGGAACATCTCCTTAGGCAGCTCGAGACTACTATGATTTTACAGTTTGACAGTAGATGGCCTAATGGGCTGAATAATTCTGAAGATATGTACACTCATTTGTAAAGCCGCTGTGGTAATGTGATTTTATCATTAACATCAGATGTAGCACCGTGTTTACAATAGAACAAGATCTATTGGTGTTTGATAACTAAGAGAAATTTTGTGTATAGGCTATCAGGTTCCCTGAGGCCTATGGTGCAGGACACCCTTCCTCTATGTTTACTGGCTCAGCTGTTGCATTTATTGTGTATCAGCAAATATATTCATATTCCGTATAGGGGTAGTCAGGTTCCCTGTTGCCCCTACATGTGTTTCTTCTTCCTTTTTGTAATGTTCTTAAAGCCTCTTATATCTGCTCACTGTTTTTATTGGGTGTTCACTATGTATGATACATGATGTAGGGAGATGTTTTAACTTTTGTATTTTTATGTGATGCCTGTTATGAAATTTTGGCCAACACCGAAAAAAAGTTTTATGGTATGCACATATTTATACATATAGGCCTAGATGTATCAAGCCTTTTGCGATTCGCAAAGGCCGAAATTCGCCGAATTTCGGCCTTAGGGAATCGCAAACGGTCTTTTTGCATATTTTGAGATGCATTAAAAAATCGCAAAATAAAGAATCGCAAAAATTTGCGATTACTTATTTTGCTATAGCATTTAAGGAATCACAATTTTGCGATTCCTTAAATGCTATGTATGAAACTTTTAAATTTTGCGATTTTGATTTAAGAAATCGCAAATTACCACCAACTTGAAGTTGGTGGTAATTTGCAAAATCTTAAAATAATCCCAAATGTTGCATTTGTAAATGTGGCATATGACGCACATACATGCCCATAGGGCATGTATGTGCGCCATATGCACACAAATGCTGATTTCAGGGGTACAGCACAGTGTCCTTGAGACACCCCTGCACCCTTGAAATCATTCTCATTTTGCGATTAGCAAATTGCGTATCGTAAAATGAGATGTATTTCACAATAATTCCTATGGGCCTCCTGGCCCATAGGAATCAATGGGAAATTAGTCCTTATTTGCGAATTCGCAACTTGCGAATTCGCAAATAAAGAATATTAAGAAATCGCAAAAAAATAGCAATTTTAAACATACATCCCATTTTGCGATTTCTAAATAGCGATTCGCTAAAAATCGCTATTAAGAAATCGCAAATAGGAACAATGATACATCTAGGCCATAGTCTTTTACTACCCTTTTACATCAGCCATGTGGTACTTTTTGGTACTATAATCTTTGCACTATTAAGGATAGCTATGTTTGCACAAATTAGATAAGTTGTTACCTGGTAGTTTATCAGGTTCTTTAAATTTCCCTATTTATATTTTATGCTTTTGTCACCCGAGAGCATTTTTCTTTTGCTAGTTTTGGTATCAGCTTCCTTTATAAGAAATTGTTTTTATGATGTATTACAGGAAGAATGCAAATCAATAGGGATTTATCCCGGAAGACCTCGATATCCTGTACAGTCAAGTCAAGTCAAGTCAGAAATTTATATAGCGCGCTACATACCCATAGGGTCTCAAGGCGCTTGAGGAAGGGGAGGAAATTACTTGTCGAATATCCAGGTTTTAAGTTGCTTTCTGAATGCTAGGTGGTTCTGAGTAAGGCGAAGGTGAGTGGGAAGAGAGTTCCAGGTTTTGGCTGCTAGGTAGGAGAAGGATCTACCTCCCATGGTGGCTTTGTTGATGCGAGGAACAGTGGCAAGGGCTTGGTTGGAGGATCGCAGCAGACGGGAGGGGGTGTAGAAGGACAGTCGTGTGTTGAGGCATTCGGGTCCAAGTTTGTAAAGTGCTTTGTGTGCGTGGGTTAAGAGGCGGAAGGTAATCCTCTTATTTACGGGGAGCCAGTGGAGGTTTTTCAGGTGACCAGAGATGTGTTCTTTACGCGGTATGTCTAGTATGAGTCTGGCTGATGCGTTCTGGATGCGTTGGAGTTTTTTCTGAAGTTTTGCAGTGGTACCGGCGTATAGGGTGTTTCCGTAGTCCAGGCAACTCGTAACCAGTGCGTGAGTGACCGTTTTTCTAGTTTTGGTGGGGATCCAGCGAAATGTTTTTTTGAGCATGCGAAGAATGTTGAAGCAGGATGATGAGACAGCGTTGACTTGTCTGGTCATTGAGAGTGAGGAGTCCAGGATGACGCCCAGGTTCCGTGCGTGGTCCATCGGGATGGGTGCTTTTCCAAGGGCCTCTGGCCACCAAGAGTCGTCCCAAGCGGAGGGGTAGGTACCTAAGATTAGGACTTCTGTTTTGTCTGAATTCAGTTTCAGACGGCTGTGCTTCATCCACTCGGCTACTTCTTTCATTCCTTCGTGTAAGTTGTTTTTGGCGGTGTTGGGGTTCTTGGTGAGTGAGAGGATCAGTTGGGTGTCGTCAGCGTAGGAGATGATGTTGAGATTGTGTTGGCGAACGATGGTTGCGAGGGGGCTCATGTATACGTTGAAGAGGGTGGGGCTGAGTGACGATCCTTGTGGCACGCCGCAGATGACTTCAGAGGCCTCTGACTTGAATGGTGGGAGGCGGACTCTCTGAGTTCTTCCGGTGAGGAACGAGGTGATCCATTCCAGTGCTTTTCCTTGGATTCCGATGTTACTGAGGCGCTGTAATAGGGTGCTATGGCAGACTGTGTCGAAGGCTGCGGAGAGGTCAAGGAGGATGAGGGCGACTGTTTCTCCATTGTCCAGTAAGGTTCGAATGTCATCTGTTGCTGCGATGAGTGCGGTCTCAGTACTGTGTTTGGCTCGGAATCCGGACTGTGAGGGGTCGAGGGCTTTGTTGCTTTCGAGAAAGGCGGCAAGCTGGTTGTTGACAGCTTTCTCGATGACTTTGGCCGGGAAAGGAAGAAGCGAGATGGGGCAGTAGTTTTTGAGTTCGGTGGGGTCAGCTGTGGGTTTTTTCAGAAGGGCGCTGAGTTCTGCGTGTTTCCAGCTTTCCGGAAAGGTGGCGGAGTTGAGGGAGCAGTTGATGACGTCTCGGAGGTGTGGTGCTATGGTGGAGTCTGCTTTGTTGAAGATGTGGTGAGGGCATGGGTCTGTGGGGGATCCTGAGTGGATGGAGTTCATCAGGCGGATGGTGTCCTCAGTGGAGATTGGGTTCCAGTCGTTGAGGATGTTCAAGGGAGGAGAAGGTCCTGCAGAAGGTTGGGTGGGGAGGTCTACGGGTCGGTTGTCGAAGCTGTTGTGGATGTCTGCAATTTTGTCGTGGAAGAAGGAGGCTAGGGAGTCGCAGAGGGCTTGAGAGAGGGTGATGTCGTTGGAGTTGGCTGGTGGGTTGGTAAATTCTTTGACGATGTTGAATAACTCCTTGCTGTTGTGGGCGTTGTTGTCTAGTCGGTCTTTGAAGGCGGCTTTCTTGGCAGATCGGATTAGTTGGTGGTGTATACGGGTGGCGGTTTTGAAGGCGTCTCTGGTGTTGGAGTTTGGGTCTTTTTTCCATGCTTTCTCGAGGGAGCGACAGATTTTCTTGGATTTCTTAAGATCATCGTTGAACCAGGAGGCCTTCTTGCTGCTTAGTTTGTTTTGATGTTTTTTCCACGGTGCTAGGATGTTGGCGCTTTTGGATAGCCATTGGGTGAAGTTAATGGCTGCTTGGTCGGTGTTTGAGGAGTGGACAGGAGGGATTTGGAGGAGCGATGAGGAGATCTGGTCGATGGTGAGTTTGTTCCAATTTCTACGCAGGGTGGGTTGAGGGTGGTAGCGGATTGTGGGCTTATTGTAGAAAAAGTGAACGCAGCTGTGGCCCGTCCAATGAAGAGCTGTGGTGTGGCTGAATGAGACATGTTTGCTGGAGGTGAAGATAGGGTCGAGTGTGTGACCTGCAATGTGGGTGGGGGAAGTGACAAGTTGTTTGAGTCCGAGGTTTGCGAGATTGTCCAGAAGGGTGGTGGTGCTGTTGTCATTGCTCTTTTCCAGGTGAAAATTGAGGTCTCCCAATAGGATGTAGTCCTCGGAGGGGAGGGCGTGTGGGGTGATGAAGTCAGCGATGTCGTCATTGAATTGCGCCCGGGGGCCCGGAGGCCGGTAGAGAAGGGTGCCTCTGAGAGTGGTTTTGGGGTCGGTGTGGATCTGGAACCATCTACAGTTTGATTTATGTTTTTACTGTTATGTTGGTACCTTGACATCAACCATTTATGCGGTGATATTGAATTCTGTCCAAATAATTAATCCAATTCCTTATGTATTTATTTTCTGTTTCAAGAAGCAAATTAATTGTATTACAGGAAATTAAAATGTTTTTACTGATCAAATGAAATAGAACATTTTTTTCTAACATAGTATACTTTCTGTGTTCATGATCAGGTGATCGCTGTAACCAATGCACTAAGTGGGCGTGGTGTTTTGCACAAGCCTTTAAAAAAATAAAATTGTAACAACTTTACATGTGACCAAGGGCCCACGGGCCGGAAACGCGTCGTGCTGTTGTTGCCTCACCTGCACATTAAAATCTGCTGAAGCTAGATCCTGTGGTCCGTTTCTCCTTTTGCTACGCCGATCTGGATAATTGGAAGTGGCGTGTGGAGTCTTCGTTTGTAGTTAGTAGTTTGTAGTTTGTAGTTAGTTATCTCTTAGCATATGCAGACCTTGCTAAACAGCAGAAAACCACCCAACTCCCCCTAACTCCCCCCACCCCCCTTCCCTTTCTACCAGGTAGTACCAACACTTCAAAGCCTTCTCATCAAGTCAGTTCCATCAATGTATGTGCCTTCCGTTAGATAGAGTTTACAGTGAGTAGTATCATGATGACAGTACAGTATGGCACTCAGAGCCAACAGTGTAGAAGGCCTGTAATCTGTGATGAATCCAGAACAGTGTTCACAGCGACCTATGTGTCGAGCCGCCCCCCCTCAAGCAGATCAGGGTGTGCAAGCAATTATGTTGTCATGGGGCTCCAAAAGTCCTCGGGCGGGAAGCCTCGGGCAGCTCCTCCCCGTAAGCAAGCAACTGGTCTCTACAGTATGTTAGGTCAGTAAGCCACAGTTTGATTGTGGGGGCTGAGCGTGCACCCCACCTCTTTGCCACGACACGTTTTGCCATCAAGGTGGTAACCGCCACAAGGCGGCGGTTGGCGGGCTTTAGACAATTGACATAGCCTAGGAGACACAATTCAGGAGTGCACTCAACTAGCTCCATTACCACTTCCGATAGATTGGGAGCTACCCCAGTCCAGAACTCCGACACTTTCCCACACAGCCAGGCCACGTGGAGGAAATCCGCATCCTCGACTCCACATCTCACACTCTTTGCAGAATCACGCGGACCATACCTTTGGAGCTGTAGTGGAGTATAATATATTTGATGCAAAAACTTAAAGTGGATAATCCTGAGATTACAATTGGCCGTTAAGCGCCCTGTGAGCTGACAACAAGCCAACCATGTTTCCATTGGGAGCGGGGTGCCCAGCGCAGTTTGCCATCGTTGACGCGACGGATGGTCCTCAAACTCCGTTTCTCTCTCAGAGGCATGGTAAAGCCGAGTAATGAGTCCCTTACGGCTCGCACCCGTCAGCATCACCTGCAAGGACCTGAGGGTTGCAGGTTCCTCCGGGAAATTCGGGTAAACCTCCAGTACTGCCTTCCGGACGCGAATATACATACATCTGAACATAAAGGGTCGATTAACGCCTTATTGGGCTTCCTCAATGGTTTTGAAATGACCCCCAGCGTACAGGTCACTCATACGGACTATACCGGCAGCCGAAAGCTCCTTCGAAGCAGCGGGCTCCATGCTAATATTGAAATTAGGCAGAATGAGTGCTGACATGGTTGGAATCCAGATTGCTCACAGCTGCGGGGCCAAAGTCAGGCCATTAAGGCCTTTATGTAAATGTCCAATATTCAATTTTATGTAGTTACTCTGTTATCTGCGAAGTATAAAGTGTTTAGAATTAAGTTTTTCTTTCATTTTTATCAGTTTTAAATGTACAGCATTTCAACTCATTGGAACCTTGCGTGATTATATTGATTATTCATATTTTCATTTCATGTGACCACAGGTGTAAAGGAGAACTAAGGAGGATTTCATAGTATGCTTTCTGTGTTTATATGTTTTTCATATAAAAATGTAGAGAAAATGACGCTTTTTGGATTGAAAAAGGAAGTTGATCAGCTGAACTGCATCTTCTTTGACTGAAGGGCCTGATGAGGCCCAATACATTAAAATTATGTTTATCACCTCAGTCTTCATGTCTGTGGTCCCATCCTTGCTGGAGTTGTGAAGTAGTTTGTATGCATGTTTGGTATAAAAAGGGGGCATGGTATTGGACCACCACTCTGCAACGCAGCTACCTGGTGCTTACTGGAGGTATCTGGTGGGCTAGTTGGCCCCCAAGGACCCTTAGGATTGAAGGGGACTTAATCCTCCAACTCAAAACACTCCACAGGGTGCTTTTGCACACTTGTCAAATAAGGCCACGTCCCCTCCCTGCACCACTGTGCAAACGTGCCGCCTGGTGCGTTGTAAATGGGGGGATTAAATCCCCTTGAGTCCTGAGGGTCCCTTGGGTCCAACTAGCCCACCAGGTACCTCCAGTAAGTGCCACAGAGCTGCGTTGCAGAGAGGTGTAAAAAGGGGCGTGGCCTCGGACCACCTCTCTGCAAGGCAGCCCTGCGGCGCTTACTGGATGTACCTGGTGGGCTAGGTGGCCCCCAGGAACCCCTAGTATTGAGGGGGAATTAATTCCCATCTTACAACACACTACAGGGCGCGTTTGCAGAGTGTTGCTGTGAGGGGGCGGGGCCTCCGGCACAATGCCTGTCTTTTTTTTTTAGAAGGGGGCTGTGTGGCCCCCCTTTTTTTCTATTTTTGCGCCCTGGGGACCCCATCCCCCAGGGCCTGACCCCTTAAAAAAAAAACTGGCCCCCTCCCGAGGCCAATTCTGGCCCCGGTGGACCGATCCCCCGGGGCATGGCCACATATTTGTGTTTATTTAAGGTTGCCTCTATTGGCCCCGGGGAACCCATCACCTGGGGCCAGCCATTATTTATTTATTTGGGGGAGGGGGGCCGCATGGCCCCCATCCTGGGCAACTTCTAGCCCCGGAGACCCCATCCCCCGGGCCAGCCCTATCTATTGGGGACTGTGGGGGGAGCCCCAATTCCCCCATGGTCCCGCCGCCTCCCCGCCTCCTGCGGTATCCGGCATTGCTTTTCCACACGGGGAGCTGCTGACATGCAGCTCCCCGTATGGAAAACCAATCTGCTTTGGATTTTGGAAGGTTTCCCTGTTCTCGCTTCCAAAATCCAAATCAAGTTTGCTGTGACAGGGCGGGAGCCGCACGGCTCCCAGCCTGCCATAGCAAACAGCAGTGTCCCGGGGGTGGGCACCCCAGGACACTGGCTCCAGAAGGGGGGCAGCGCAGTCCCCCTCCCTTCAATTACAAATCCCGAGGGAGGTGGTGGTCCCCGGGGCTCGGGGCAGGGTCGGACTGGCTGTAGCGGGCACCGGGCAATCCCCTGATGCGCCGCACGGGTGGGGGGCGGTTTTGGGCCACTTTTGTTACAGGGCCGTTTTTGCAGCATCTCTGCAAAATCGACCCTGTAACAAAATCGGCAGAAAACCGGACCTGGCAAAGAGCTCGGCGGCACCCGCAACCCCCACCAGTGGAGGGGGGGCCAAGCACTTTGCCAGGGCCGGTTTTGGTTCCCAGTCCGGCCCTGCTCGGGGGTCCGTAACGGACCCCCACATTTGCATTTTAGTGCCCTGGGGAGGTCGTGGACCTTTTAATTGTGTGGCAAGGTAGTCAGGACCAAGCAGTCAATTTTTTTTCTTTACTCAATATTAATGAGTTTAATCTGAAATTTTGTGGTAGCAATAGTGAAACAAACATAGAGTTTCTGGACACACAGATCACTGTGGCTAACAATCAAATAACATCTCGATTTTTCTGCAAGAAAACGCTGGTAATACATTACTCCATGCAGACAGCAGCCACCCGGGAACCTGATTCATGGCATTACATTTGGTGAATTCCTTCGGGCTCGAAGGAACTGCAGCTCTGACACTGATTACCAAAAAGTATGTGAATGTATGACAGCCAAATTTAAAGATCGCGGCTACACAGATAGTGTCATTCTAGAAGCATACACTAAGGCTACTAATATGAGACGCAAGAAGGTTCTATTTCCTAAAATGAAAGATGCTAATTCTAGCCACAATATCATCAGGTACATATCCACCTACAATACCACTTCACAAGATTTAAAAAGATGTCTTACTAAACATTGAGAGATTTAAAAAACTGAGCCCACTCTGAACGATTTGTTAGCTGAGTATCCAAATATTTCCTACAGGAAAGAGAACTCACTACAGGAGAAACTATGGGGCCGATTAGGATGGAGGATTTTTCGCCTCCTCCGGGCTGGCGGAAGCCACCTCCGGCCCGGAGGAGGCGGAAAATCCATTGCGGGCTCACCAAAGACCCACCGCCACATTACGATGGCTGGTGGGTCTTGGTTTCTGTCCGCTGCTTTTCCTCCGCGGTCGGATTACAACCGCGGCGGAAAAGCTCTCATTTGGCTGGCAGTGTCTATCAGACACCGCCGGCCAAATTAGGTAGCATTTGAAAACATGCTTTTCCGCGGCGCTTTTTCCGCCGTGGAAAAGCATGTGTACTTTTGATTTTGGGGGCCCGTTGCGGGCCCCCAGGGTGTTGGTGGGTGGGGGGTGCACATGGGGGGTACCTATGGTACCCCCCAGCATTTACATGCACAATGCGGCAGGCACCGCGCGGTGCCTGCCGCTTTGTGCATGTAAATGTTACACATGCACTTTTAACATTGCGGCGGGTGCTGCTTCAAGCAGCACCCGCCGCAATGTTAAATATCCAGGATGTGACCGCCAGGGTGGTGGTCACATCCTAATCGCACATGAGGGAACGCCGCAGCCCATGCGGACGTTCCCTCATACTCTGGGGTCGCGGACGGACTCAAGTCCGTCCGCGATCCTAATCGACCCCTTAGTGTTAATGAAATATCATCTGCTAAACAAACAGGTTGTATTACACCGGGAATACATGCATGTCGTGTAAGGCATGCAAGTATAGCACGAATATCAAGAAAGTCTATTAACCAATCACTAACATTGAGACATTGATTGAAAAACATCTAACATGCCTATCAGACTTTTGTATATATGCACTTACATGTCCATGCTTGAAAAATTATGTGGGAAGCACTATGTTTCACGCAAAAAAACGGATCCTGGATCACATGCGTGCCATCCAAAACAAAGATAAAGCTTATCCGGTGGCACGCCACTTTGAGGAAGAGCATAAAAGCAATCACCATCTTTTGTGTTTCTTAGTAATTGATCACGTCCCTCAGACAATCAGAGGGGGCGACAGGATACTCAAATTAAGACAACTGAAATCCAAGTATATACTGGAATTAGATATCAGTGTTCCCCCAGGGTTTAAATTCTGAAGAAGAATTGTTGTGGTTTCTGGGTGAATGATTTATGCTGTTCATCTAGAGTTATCAACTCTACAGAAACCCTTGAGAATTGAAAGTTTCATTCATATATATATATATATATATATATATATATATATATATATATATATATATATCCGCTCCGTCTCTCTCTTAGTCTTTTAGAAAGAAAACCGGCACTCGCAGGGAAAGTGTTCAATAAGTTTTAATCAGCACACTCGGCAGACAAACGCGTTTCGGTATTCCTTCGTCAGTGTCTACCATTGACACGGAAGGAAGCAAGTTTAAAAGCTATGCAGCGCCTTTTTGCATCTGCATAGAAAGAGGACTGACGTTTACCCCCGTGATACACAGTTTCACTTAGTACATTACTTTTTACTTTTACATTCAAAGAAAACATGTTCACGAAAGGCATTGTAAAATACATTTCAAACCATAATTTCAATTGTTTAACATTTCTCATTTACGAAATTAATCACATTTTGTGTGAACTAAATTCATCTTTCGTGTCTGGTGTTGGTTATTCAGCCGTGGATCGGCATAGCTCACGGGGTATAGTGAGTTCATTACAGAGTTTAAGCTTTTCCTAAATGGGAAGCTAATTCCTCGTTCCTGTTTAATCCCAAAGGGGCCTTAGTCTGGAGGTCTATTATGTAGCGGGATTCAAGTCTTCTTAATTTCCGCAACCTGTCTCCACCCCTGGGGTCCACTGGTATATGGTCTAGCGCAAAAAATTGCAGCAGTTCCCTGTTGCTGTTGTGTCTTGATGCAAAATGTTTTGCTACGGGATAGTTAAAATCCTTATTCATAATCGCACGTTGGTGCTCCAATATGCGTAGCTTGACATTTTTGACTGTGCTGCCTATGTATTTCAAACCGCATGGGCACATTAGGCAGTAGACAACATGGGTGGTATTACAAGTGAGAAACTTGGATATTTTCCTGCTATGTCCTGACCCTGGTATTTCGTATGTAGTTCTTTTCTTACTCCTCTCACAGGCTTTGCATTTGCCGCAAGGGTAGAATCCTGGCATATCCTTAATTCTGCCTGTTGTTGTGATTCTATCTGGTAAATGGCTGTGTACAATTTTGTCCCTAATGGACCTCCCTTTTCTAAAGGTGATTAAAGGAAAAGCCGGAATCTCTTTTCCGATGACCTGGTCCGTTTTTAGGATATGCCAACTTCTCTTTAGAATATTTCTCAGATGATTAGAATCTTCTGAGAAAGTCGTTACCATTCTGAATTTCCCTTCGTCCAGATTCAGTTTTATGTTCTTTGTTTGTTCTTTTAGAAGTTGTTCTCTAGGGATTCTTTCTACTCTTTTTAGAGTTTTTTCCAGAAGTAGTTTATTGTATCCTCTGGCTTGAAATCTCATTATACTTTCTTTTGCGGCTTTTGCAAAGTCTGCCTCTCTTGAGCAATTTCTCTTTATTCTAAGAAGTTCTCCGTAGGGGATACTTCTGATTAGGGTCGGGGGATGGCTGCTTCCGGCATGTAAAACTGAATTGCCGGCTGTTGTCTTTCTAAACAGTTCAGTCTCAATTTTTCCACCCATCAAGCTCACTTTTAGATCCAGATAATTCACAGTCGATACGCTGATATCTGCGGTGAACTTCAGATTTAATTCATTCAAATTCAAGTATGCCACAACCTCTTCTGCTGAAGTCACTGACCCCTCCCATACTAGAAAGAGGTCATCAATGTACCTATACCAGGCTTTAAGATTTCCTGTCCATTTCTGGAACTCCAGGCTTTGGGCCACCTGCTCCTCCCACCAGCCTACGAATAAATTCGCATAGCTGGGGGCGAAGCAGGTTCCCATCGCCGTCCCAGTAACCTGCCTGTACAATTGTCCTTGGAATAAGAAAATATTATTGAACAAACAAAATTCAATGAATTCAAGCAACATTTGGCTGTGTTTAGTGAACTTCATCGGTCTCTTATCAAGGTAATATTTCATTGCCAGTAGCCCCTGATTGTGATCAATGCTTGTGTACAAGCTGGTAATATCCATAGTTATCAATATGCACGAAGTATTGCACTGTACCGTTTCAATCTTATTCACAAAATCTTTAGTGTCCCTAATGTAGGATTTTAATTGTGAGACACTCTGAAAAAGAAAGTGGTCAATGTAAATAGACATATTCTCAGAGACACTTCCTATCGAGGAGACTATTGGTCTGCCAGGTGGGTTACTGCTGTCTTTATGTATTTTAGGCAACTGGTAGAAGGTGGGCACAGTTGGATTGTTATTTTTCAGAAAGAAGTACTCATCGGTGTCCAGCATGTCGTTATTGTGCCATTTATTCACAAGTGTTTGAAATCTTATTACACTTTCATCATACATCTTTTTAGTTGTTTTCTCATATGACATTGGGTCCTCCAATTGTCTCAATGCTTCTTGGCAGTATTGAGCTCTTGACATTACAACGATATTACCGCCTTTATCTGATGGCTTACAGATAATATCCGGGTCGTTGTCTAAAGTTTTCAGGATTTCTCTTTGCTCAATTGTCATATTTGGTCTCTTTCTGGTCATAGTTCTTTGTTGTGATCTGAACTTCACCAAATCCTTTATCACTGCCTCCGAGAAGGCGTCAATCGCATCATAGGGCATTATTGGTACGAATGTCGAGGGAGGTTTAAAGCTTGTTGTCGGTGCTTCCTGTTCAACACCAATCCTTCTAGTTCTTTGGGTGATAGAGTCTATGTTTTCTCCATCGCCACTTTCCTCAGTTCTTAGTTCTTCTAGAAGCTCCCAGGTTGCGATATCATTTGTTGTAGGATATCGGTTTCTAGTGTTCTCAATTGTCTTGTTTTTTTCGTTGATGGTTTTAATTTGAAATATTTATGAAGTTTCATTTTCCGCACAAAGGTAAACAAATCAATTCTCGTTTGGGTAAATTCGAGTCTCTCATTAGGGCAATATGATAGTCCCAACTTCAGAGTTTTTTCTTCCAATGGTGACAGGACTTTATCCGTCAGGTTTACAATTGTTAAACTGTCTACCATTTCGATCCCCTCTTGCTCCTGGTAATTTTCGGAGTAAAGCTGCCTTGGTTCCTGCCTCTGCCTCTGCCTCGGCCCCTTCCAGCCCCCTCTTCGGGTTCGTCTGTGGCCTCCGGGGGTCTGCTTTTGCCTCCCCTTAGCCATGTTGACCGGTATAGGTCGTACTCCATGTGAAAAGGGGTCTTCTCTTGTGAGGTGCTTGCCAATTCATCTCCGGACTGTTCGTTTTCCGTTATTTCCGATTCGGAAGTTTCTACTCTTGGCTGGGCGGCACGGGCAGCTCTTTTCTTCATCTCTCTTCGTGGAGCACGAATTTTTTGGCAAATGTCAATATTCTGCCTAGGGAATAGTCCCTTTCATCACGCTCGAATTTTTCTTGCTTTCTTTGGCGTATCTTCAATTCATATTTCTCTAATCTTTTTCTCATTTCAGATCTTAACTCATCTTTCCTTTGAGTATTCGTGTCTTTATTAATTTCGTCCTCCAATGCTTTAATTTCGTTGATGGCTTTTTCTCTGTCACTCCATGCGAAACGTATCAGCAATTTCAACATCCCTTGACTGGATAGGGCTGTGTGTTCTGCCCATAATTCCAACAGTCGGGGATCTGGGTTTTCGTATGCCGGGACGGTATATATCCTGAGTCCTCTCGGCACTCTATCCACATCTACATAGCTTTGTAGGGAGGTGGCTTCCCACCATTTTCTAGTTTCCCTTTCGCGCAGTCTCTCAAGTTTGGTAAAGAGATTAACCAGTGTGTCTTTGCCGTTTTGGTTTTTCTTCCCATCAGGTTTAGCGCTCTCTGTCTCTTTTGGCCGTTTTTGAAATATGCCTGTGGCTGCTTCCTGCCGAGCCTTGTCACCAAACATTTCGTCTTCCATAGTTTGGTATTGTAATTAACACTTCCCTTCGCCTTGCGTTCACAGATACAGTCAGCACACCTACACGCATTCAATCTTACCCCGTTGCGAAGCCTCGCTGTGTCGGGTTCCTTGCGTGGTCTTCGGTGTCTCTTTGTTCCGCTGTGAACGCGGTGCCCCGTATTGTATTCCAGCTCCGTTGCACCGAAGGTCTGGGTCACTCGCAGGCGGGTGCCTCTCGTGGTGGTGCCCCACGTGAAAAATATCCGCTCCGTCTCTCTCTTAGTCTTTTAGAAAGAAAACCGGCACTCGCAGGGAAAGTGTTCAATAAGTTTTAATCAGCACACTCGGCAGACAAACGCGTTTCGGTATTCCTTCGTCAGTGTCTACCATTGACACGGAAGGAAGCAAGTTTAAAAGCTATGCAGCGCCTTTTTGCATCTGCATAGAAAGAGGACTGACGTTTACCCCCGTGATACACAGTTTCACTTAGTACATTACTTTTTACTTTTACATTCAAAGAAAACATGTTCACGAAAGGCATTGTAAAATACATTTCAAACCATAATTTCAAATGTTTAACATTTCTCATTTACGAAATTAATCACATTTTGTGTGAACTAAATTCATCTTTCGTGTCTGGTGTTGGTGAAATGAGAAAAAGATTAGAGAAATATGAATTGAAGATACGCCAAAGAAAGCAAGAAAAATTCGAGCGTGATGAAAGGGACTATTCCCTAGGCAGAATATTGACATTTGCCAAAAAATTCGTGCTCCACGAAGAGAGATGAAGAAAAGAGCTGCCCGTGCCGCCCAGCCAAGAGTAGAAACTTCCGAATCGGAAATAACGGAAAACGAACAGTCCGGAGATGAATTGGCAAGCACCTCACAAGAGAAGACCCCTTTTCACATGGAGTACGACCTATACCGGTCAACATGGCTAAGGGGAGGCAAAAGCAGACCCCCGGAGGCCACAGACGAACCCGAAGAGGGGGCTGGAAGGGGCCGAGGCAGAGGCAGAGGCAGGAACCAAGGCAGCTTTACTCCGAGAATTACCAGGAGCAAGAGGGGATCGAAATGGTAGACAGTTTAACAATTGTAAACCTGACGGATAAAGTCCTGTCACCATTGGAAGAAAAAACTCTGAAGTTGGGACTATCATATTGCCCTAATGAGAGACTCGAATTTACCCAAACGAGAATTGATTTGTTTACCTTTGTGCGGAAAATGAAACTTCATAAATATTTCAAATTAAAACCATCAACGAAAAAAACAAGACAATTGAGAACACTAGAAACCGATATCCTAACAACAAATGATATCGCAACCTGGGAGCTTCTAGAAGAACTAAGAACTGAGGAAAGTGGCGATGGAGAAAACATAGACTCTATCACCCAAAGAACTAGAAGGATTGGTGTTGAACAGGAAGCACCGACAACAAGCTTTAAACCTCCCTCGACATTCGTACCAATAATGCCCTATGATGCGATTGACGCCTTCTCGGAGGCAGTGATAAAGGATTTGGTGAAGTTCAGATCACAACAAAGAACTATGACCAGAAAGAGACCAAATATGACAATTGAGCAAAGAGAAATCCTGAAAACTTTAGACAACAACCCGGATATTATCTGTAAGCCATCAGATAAAGGCGGTAATATCGTTGTAATGTCAAGAGCTCAATACTGCCAAGAAGCATTGAGACAATTGGAGGACCCAATGTCATATGAGAAAACAACTAAAAAGATGTATGATGAAAGTGTAATAAGATTTCAAACACTTGTGAATAAATGGCACAATAACGACATGCTGGACACCGATGAGTACTTCTTTCTGAAAAATAACAATCCAACTGTGCCCACCTTCTACCAGTTGCCTAAAATACATAAAGACAGCAGTAACCCACCTGGCAGACCAACAGTCTCCTCGATAGGAAGTGTCTCTGAGAATATGTCTATTTACATTGACCACTTTCTTTTTCAGAGTGTCTCACAATTAAAATCCTACATTAGGGACACTAAAGATTTTGTGAATAAGATTGAAACGGTACAGTGCAATACTTCGTGCATATTGATAACTATGGATATTACCAGCTTGTACACAAGCATTGATCACAATCAGGGGCTACTGGCAATGAAATATTACCTTGATAAGAGACCGATGAAGTTCACTAAACACAGCCAAATGTTGCTTGAATTCATTGAATTTTGTTTGTTCAATAATATTTTCTTATTCCAAGGACAATTGTACAGGCAGGTTACTGGGACGGCGATGGGAACCTGCTTCGCCCCCAGCTATGCGAATTTATTCGTAGGCTGGTGGGAGGAGCAGGTGGCCCAAAGCCTGGAGTTCCAGAAATGGACAGGAAATCTTAAAGCCTGGTATAGGTACATTGATGACCTCTTTCTAGTATGGGAGGGGTCAGTGACTTCAGCAGAAGAGTTTGTGGCATACTTGAATTTGAATGAATTAAATCTGAAGTTCACCGCAGATATCAGCGTATCGACTGTGAATTATCTGGATCTAAAAGTGAGCTTGATGGGTGGAAAAATTGAGACTGAACTGTTTAGAAAGACAACAGCCGGCAATTCAGTTTTACATGCCGGAAGCAGCCATCCCCCGACCCTAATCAGAAGTATCCCCTACGGAGAACTTCTTAGAATAAAGAGAAATTGCTCAAGAGAGGCAGACTTTGCAAAAGCCGCAAAAGAAAGTATAATGAGATTTCAAGCCAGAGGATACAATAAACTACTTCTGGAAAAAACTCTAAAAAGAGTAGAAAGAATCCCTAGAGAACAACTTCTAAAAGAACAAACAAAGAACATAAAACTGAATCTGGACGAAGGGAAATTCAGAATGGTAACGACTTTCTCAGAAGATTCTAATCATCTGAGAAATATTCTAAAGAGAAGTTGGCATATCCTAAAAACGGACCAGGTCATCGGAAAAGAGATTCCGGCTTTTCCTTTAATCACCTTTAGAAAAGGGAGGTCCATTAGGGACAAAATTGTACACAGCCATTTACCAGATAGAATCACAACAACAGGCAGAATTAAGGATATGCCAGGATTCTACCCTTGCGGCAAATGCAAAGCCTGTGAGAGGAGTAAGAAAAGAACTACATACGAAATACCAGGGTCAGGACATAGCAGGAAAATATCCAAGTTTCTCACTTGTAATACCACCCATGTTGTCTACTGCCTAATGTGCCCATGCGGTTTGAAATACATAGGCAGCACAGTCAAAAATGTCAAGCTACGCATATTGGAGCACCAACGTGCGATTATGAATAAGGATTTTAACTATCCCGTAGCAAAACATTTTGCATCAAGACACAACAGCAACAGGGAACTGCTGCAATTTTTTGCGCTAGACCATATACCAGTGGACCCCAGGGGTGGAGACAGGTTGCGGAAATTAAGAAGACTTGAATCCCGCTACATAATAGACCTCCAGACTAAGGCCCCTTTGGGATTAAACAGGAACGAGGAATTAGCTTCCCATTTAGGAAAAGCTTAAACTCTGTAATGAACTCACTATACCCCGTGAGCTATGCCGATCCACGGCTGAATAACCAACACCAGACACGAAAGATGAATTTAATTCACACAAAATGTGATTAATTTCGTAAATGAGAAATGTTAAACATTTGAAATTATGGTTTGAAATGTATTTTACAATGCCTTTCGTGAACATGTTTTCTTTGAATGTAAAAGTAAAAAGTAATGTACTAAGTGAAACTGTGTATCACGGGGGTAAACGTCAGTCCTCTTTCTATGCAGATGCAAAAAGGCGCTGCATAGCTTTTAAACTTGCTTCCTTCCGTGTCAATGGTAGACACTGACGAAGGAATACCGAAACGCGTTTGTCTGCCGAGTGTGCTGATTAAAACTTATTGAACACTTTCCCTGCGAGTGCCGGTTTTCTTTCTAAAAGACTAAGAGAGAGACGGAGCGGATATTTTTCACGTGGGGCACCACCACGAGAGGCACCCGCCTGCGAGTGACCCAGACCTTCGGTGCAACGGAGCTGGAATATATATATATATATATATATATATATATATATATATATATATATATATATATATATATATATATATATATATATATATATATATATATATATATATATATATATATTTATTTATATATATATATATATATATATATATATATATATATTCCCACCTCCGCTGGTCAGGAGTAGTGCTGGCACGAGCGGTCCTGTTGCAGCCACCAGCTGGCTGTATAAATCCACACCACAACACATCAGAATTATGATGAGAACAGGACACCCAGAGCTGCAATTTCAAAGAATTTATTCGGCAGATGACAAAAGTTCCACGACGCGTTTCGCCATTATGGCTTGGTCACGCTCATCTCTTGGCATTGGTTGCCATTTTTTAAACACAACACCCTAGTGCAATGAATTACCATCACGATAACTGGTGGCGGCCATATTGTAACATGTTGTTTACTTAAACTAATCTGTATATTAGTCGAACAGTCAACATAGGGTCAAGCCGTAATGGCGAAACGCGTCGTGGAACTTTTGTCATCTGCCGAATAAATTCTTTGAAATTGCAGCTCTGGGTGTCCTGTTCTCATCATAATTTTGATGTGTTGTGCAGTGGATATATATATATATATATATATATATATATATATATATATATATATATATATATATATATATATATATATATATATATATATATATTCAAGAACAGCCCACTCCAATTCGGCTAGATAAACGACCAGCACACGATACCATGAATTGTGAATGTTTAATTCAGGCCTCTACCCTCACAACAGACGTGTTTCGCCAGAAGGCTTCGTCAAAAAAAAAAAAAAAAAAAAAAAAAAAAATATATATATATATATATATATATATATATATATATATCGATCTCCAAACGAAGTCACCAGGAGGACTTAACACAGGGGAAGAGCTACTATCACATTTATAACACGATTGCCGTATGATTTGAACTGTGTCACTATCTGAGAGATTTACACCTACGTAAAATGCTTTAAGAAATCAATTGGTTTACAGCTTGATCCCTTTTGATGAAATTGATACTGGAATTTGAATTATTAGTGTTATGTAAAGTTCTGGTCAATTTGATTGGCAGTCTCACTAATATGGCCATTCAGGCCTTAATCACTGAATTAATTCATCGAAAATTTATGGGGTATAAAAATTTTTTTAAAAAATTAAAATTTTGAACTGTTTACCAGTGTACTATATTGAGTAGTCGCGCAATGCAACTGATGCTGATTTATGAATACTGGGTTTTGACTTTAAACCAACGAATTTGCCCATCCAGGGCTAAATGTCAATATTAGATTATCTAATTTAATTTAACTTGCAATGAAAAGGGTTGAATGATTTGTGCAGAATTACAGGCATTGCTAGAAATGAGTTCTGTTTTGTTTGTAACGAGCGTTATTTCACCATTCAAAGATGGCGCTTTAATTATGGTAATTGTCCGCTTTTACTTTCAATGATTAATGCTTTAATTTACTTCCGCCTTGCCGTCGCCAGCTGACACTGACGAAGGCAAGTGCTGAAACGCGTCTGTTTTTTGGATTTGTGCGCAAATAAACCGTATTTGGTTTAGACTGCTGTGAGTGCTGATTTATTGCCGGTTTTCAGCCTGCGGAGCATGAATATATATATATATATATCTATATATATATATATATATATATATATATATATATATATATATATATATATATATATATCTATATATATATATATATATATATAAAGCTTTCAATTCTCAACAAGTCTCACTGTGACACTTTATTTAGAAAATTTTGACAAGATTCATCAAACGGTGCCAAAGATATCGGCAAGTCAAAAAACACTTTTTCAGTAAAAGCATGGTGTGTGGATTTTATATATATATATATATATATATATAAAATCCACACTCCTCGTCGAAGGTAGTTTTAGTTAGAACCATGCTTTCATTGAAAAAAGTTTTTGGGGACTTGCCTATATCCTCGGCACCGTTTGATGAATCTTGTCTAAATTTTCTAAATAAAGTGTCACAGTGAGACTTGTTGAGCGTTGAAAGTTTCAAGGTCATCCATCAAGCAGGGGCTGAGGGAAAAAGTGTGTAAAAAAGTGTGTTTTCCCATGTTCATTCTCATAGGACCTTTGAACACATTTACAGCCCAAACTTCTAAATGGAATTGCACCAAATGTTGTATAGAGGTAGATTTTGTTACGCAGAATGTGCTTTTTGTTATTTGATGTAAATCTGTTCATTAGTTGCTGAGAAATTGAAGAAAATAGAATTCGTGATATCTGTGGCCATGATGACTTTGCAAAGCATATCAAGCTCATGCAGGGAAATGCAAAGCTCTGATCGCTGTCAACACTTCAACCACGAAGTGTTGCTAGCCATCTTAAGACTCGTCTTCAGATGAGTCCCAAAAACAATTCTAAAAAAAATATAAAGGGGGCAGGGTAGGAATACCCTGAACCCATAAAATTGGTGCAGGGGTCCCGAAGGGACCCAAACAGGCCAAAAAAACATTAATTTTTTTAAATTGCCACAAAATCACAATATTCGCAAATACACAGCAAAAAGTGCTCCCACGCCTGTTGCTTTTAAATAACCCCCGGGTGGGCCAGGTCCCGGGGGCATATCATAAAAATAGCAGGGGGCGCATGAGGCCTCCCTTCTAGGGCTTATGAAATCCACCACCACCTCCCAGGGGCACTTCTTATTATGTATGAGGGCAGGCCTTCTGGGGCCGCCCGCAGCCCTGGGGACGGACACCTGAATGGGGCACTTTATAATATGAGTGTAGTCCTAAGGACCGCCTCCTCTCCGAGACATATGTAAATAAATGTGGAGGCCCCACGTAGCCCTCCCGCAGCCCCAGGTACCGCCGCCTCCCAGAGGAACTTTATGATATGTTAAAGGCTGAGCCCCATGTGTGGGACCACAGCCCCGTGGGCTGCCTCCTCCCCGGGGCATATGTAGATGAATGTGGTGGCCCCACACAGCCCCCGCAGCCCCGGGTACTGCCATTTCCTCGCATATAAAATGTGTGCGGGTGAGCCCACCGGGCCTGCCCGCAGCCACGGGGACGGTCACTTCCCCGGGGCATATGTAAATGAATCGGAGGGGCCCACACAGCTAGACAGCAGCACCGGGGACCCCCACCTCCCGGGGCACATATTTGAAAAATAATGTGGGGGGCTGTATGGCCCCCCTGGCAGCCCTAGGACCGCCATTTCTCCACAGCAAATATTCTTAAAATAATGAGGGGGGCCCGCGCACACCAGCAGCCCGGGGACCGTTACCTCCCGGAGCCGAACTTAAAATAAATGAAGGGGGCTGTACAGCCTTCCCCGCAGCCCCGGGGACCACCACCTCACTGAAGCTAATTATCAAATGAATGTGGAGGACCTGCAAGGCCCTCCTCCCGCAGCCCCAGGGACCAGCACCTCCCCGGGGCAATTTATCAAAAATAAGGGGGGTCCACGAGGACCCTCACAGCTACAGGAGCCGCCACCTCCCCAGGGCTGAAACAAAATAATGTAGGGGGTCCATCGCAGACCCCCTGTGACCACCACCTCCCCGGGGCTAACTTGTATTGTGGAAGGGGGCCGTGCGGCCCCCCCACATAGAGCCATGGCTGCCCTGGGGAACGCCATGACTCCTGTCAAGTCCTAGGGTGCCCACCTCCAGGATATAGCTGTTTGCTTTCGCTTGGTCCCACCAAGCAAAACCAAACATAACTTTCTGCAAGCCGGAGCCATCAACCAGCTCTGACTTGTAGAAAGACGAGTTTTCAACTGTTTCTTTGCATGCAAATATGCGTGCAGGGAAACAAATAAAAACATTGCTTTGATAGACAGGGTTTTGCTTTCAGAAGCCCCCTCTCTGTCAAAACAATGCTAGCTCCCGCAGGAACCAAAGAGCCTTGAGGCTCCCCGCAGTCCCCAATACAGGTCATTGGATGCCCTTTGTGCACCCAGAAAAGAGAGGCAGGGCCCCAGGGGATGGGGTCCCTGGGGCTGAAATCAGTCTCGGGAGTGGGGCCTTGCAGCCCTTCTCCCCATCTCTAAATGGCCAAGGTCCTGGGGGCAGAAATCGGCCCATGGAGGGGGTCCGCAGGGCCCCCCTCCCCTGCTAGTAATATATTTTTCTAAAGGGCCAGCCCTGGGGGATGGGGTCCCCAGGGAAGAAATCGGCCCAGGGAATGGGTTGTCCTCCGCATCCCCACTTGCAGGTAGGCTGGTTCCACGGGCCAAAAGTCCCCTTGGCTGCTGATGGTCTTCGGGGGCATCAAGCCCTCCTGGTACCTCCAGTAAGGCCCACACAGCGGGATTGTTGTGGGCTGGTCGGAGGCCCCGTCCCCTGTCTCTACCACTTTGCAAATGTGCCTCCTGGCGCAATAGTGGTTGCAACTCATAAATGCGGTCACCTATTAGATCCAGTATATTCCAACTTCGAGCTTAATGTATCAGCTCCCAGGCCTGTCACTTCGTCGGATCACTTTTTGATCTGTTTTTCATCGAATATTGGTAGCTTCAATCTGCAGGCTGGTAAGGTCTCTGGACAGTATCCTAAGAAGATTAACATCCCGGCCCTGTCCAGAGCACTGTCCCTCACGCTCCCGGACGAGGCTGCTGATCTTGATGGAGCGGTGGAGAGGTTTTCGAACTGGATCAGCCAGGCCGTCAATTCTCTCCCCCAGTCCTCCATGAAATGCCTCCCACGGAGCTCTCCCTCTCAGCCATGGTTCACCGACTCCCTTAAATCACTGAGATTGGGATGTAAAAAATTAGAGCGGGGATGGCGCCTGGAGTACTGCCCCCGTGCGAAGGTGGCACTTCGTGCGCCCAGAGGGAGTACTACGCTGCCATTAAAGAAGCCAAAGGCAACTTCTTTGCAGATAGAATCTCTAAAGCCAAGAATAACAGCAGAGAAATCTTTGCCATTGTCCGCAGCTTCCTGTCACCTGCTGCTGAACTCTCCTCCCCTCCTGTTTCATCCCAATGGTGTGATGATCTATCCACTTTTTTGATTGCCAAGGTCCAAAAGATACAAGACAGCCTTCGGACTACCCCCCTAGCGCAATATCCTCCATCTACACCACTCGCCCCATGCACCACCGCACCCAACCAACTCTTCTCCGATTTCATCTCAGCAGAGGAGAGAGACGTCTTAGCCATCCTAAAACCATTAAAATCTGGTTCGCCTGCAGACCCCTGCCCTGCTAGGGTCCTGAGTGGGGTGGCGGAGATAGTCTCTCCGGAGGTCGCGATGCTGGTCAATAACTCACTGCAATCTGGAAGAGTGCCCCTGCAATGGAAACATGCTAAACTCCTCCCTCTCCTTAAGAAACCTTCAGCTGATTCCACACTTCTCTCCAACTATCGCCCTATTTCCCTTCTTCCAGCCTTAGCTAAGGAGTGCCTGGATGTGGGCGGCAGGGCGGCTCTGATTTTGCTCGACCTCTCTGCCGCCTTTGATACGGTACCCCACCTCCAGCTCCTCTCCCGCCTGTCTGACATCGGCATTTCTGGCACGGCTTGGGAATGGGTTCAATCCTTCTTGGACAATCGGACCTAACAGGTGTGGATGCCCCCCTTCTCTTCATTGGATAGTAGAGTGGCCACCGGTGCTCCTCAGGGGTCCACATTGAGCCCCCTTTTGTTCAATGCCTACCTTACTCCCCTGATCTATTTGTCGGAGAAGCTGGGTGCCAAAATTATGGCTTACGCCGATGACACCCAGCTTCTCTTCATGTGGAAGGGTGATGATCTTCAGACTGAGGTGGCCCATCGCTGCCTATCATTGTTTTTTTCATGGTTAGCTCAGGCTAGCCTGAAATGCAATGAAGAGAAATCAGAGGTGCTCCTCTATGGTCACTTCCCTCCTGCTTTTAGAGAGTCCCTCTGGCCTCCGGGGTTTCCTTGTCCCACGGGAGATTGTGGAGTTGCTATGAATCTGGGAATTTGGTTTGGGGGCGATTTAGGCTTCCATGAGCAGATCAAGAGACTGTCAGGGGTGTGCTTTGGCACACTGAAAGACCTGAGGAGGTTATTTCCCCTGCTTCCCCGCTCTCCAAGGGAGACGGTGGCCAGGGCGCTTATATTATCTCGCCTGGATTATGCCAATGCCCTTTACCTCGGCATCGCAGGCTACCTCCTGGGAAAGCTGCAGGTCATTCAGAATGCTGCAGTTAGGCTTTTATTTAACATCCCGAGGTGCCTTTGCGTTCGCAAGCAGCTGAGCAACCTGCACTGGTGGCCCGTTGCTCAGCGTGTGCATTTTACAGCGCTGACCATGACACACAATAATTAAACAACAGGGGGTGGTGATGGACAGAGTTTCTGAAATAAGCAGAATACTCTCACCCAGTCAAGATATCAGGGCTTAATCCAACACCGTTTTTTTTAGCTCACTGCACCATCCCAGCTCAGAACCTGGCTATATGCAAATTAGTCTGTCCCTGGCCCAGTGGATCATGGAAACAGGGCAAACCAAACTACCAAGCAAATTCTTTCACTGGGAAGGAAACAAGCTACCGGGGACCGGTTTCTGGCATTTCAGCCGTCGTCGGCCCGGCTTGCTTGAATCCTGATGGTGCAATGAGCAAGGGACTCACGTCTGAGTATACCCTTCCACGCTTATGGTGGACAAAACAATTAAACAACAGGGGGTGGTGATGGACAGAGTTTCTGAATTAAGCAGAATACTCTCACCCAGTCAAGAGATCAGGGCTTAATCCAACACCGTTTTTTAGCTCACTGCACCATCCCAGCTCAGAACCTGGCTATATGCAAATTAGTCTGTCCCTGGCCCAGTGGATCATGGGAACAGGGCAAACCAAACTACCAAGCCAATTCTTTCACTGGGAAGGAAACAAGCTACCGGGGACCGGTTTCTGGCATTTCAGCCGTCTTCGGCCCGGCTTGCTTGAATCCTGATGGTGCAATGAGCAAGGGACTCAAGTCTGAGTATACCCTTCCACGTTTATGGTGGACAAAAAAATTAAACAACAGGGGGTGGTGATGGACAGAGTTTCTGAATTAAGCAGAAACTCTCACCCAGTCAAGAGATCAGGGCTTAATCCAACACCGTTTTTTAGCTCACTGCACCATCCCAGCTCAGAACCTGGCTATATGCAAATTAGTCTGTCCCTGGCCCAGTGGATCATGGGAACAGGGCAAACCAAACTACCAAGCCAATTCTTTCACTGGGAAGGAAACAAGCTACCGGGGACCGGTTTCTGGCATTTCAGCCGTCTTCGGCCCGGCTTGCTTGAATCCTGATGGTGCAATGAGCAAGGGACTCACGTCTGAGTATACCCTTCCACGCTTATGGTGGACAAAATAATTAAACAACAGGGGGTGGTGATGGACAGAGTTTCTGAATTAAGCAGAATACTCGCACCCAGTCAAGAGATCAGGGCTTAATCCAACACCGTTTTTTAGCTCACTGCAACATCCCAGCTCAGAATTCCTGCACCTGGCTATATGCAAATTAGTCTGTCCCTGGGCCAGGGACAGACTAATTTGCATATAGCCAGGTTCTGAGCTGGGATGTTGCAGTGAGCTAAAAAACGGTGTTGTATCTAGCCCTGATCTCTTGACTGGGTGAGAGTATTCTGCTTAATTCAGAAACTCTGTCCATCACCACCCCCTGTTGTTTAATGACCATGACACACAAGGCACTACACGGCTCGGGCACTGCCTATATCAGTTCCAGGTTTGCCTTTTATACTCCCAGCCGGCCCCTGCGCTCAGCTCTGCAACGACGGCTGGTGATCCCAGATTTCGGAGAGCACGTCTTGGGGGGCAGTCTTTTACGGTCAAGGCTGCCACTCTATGGAATGCTCTCCCAGATGATCTTCGGCACATTAAGGAACTGTCCACCTTCAAAAAGCGGCTAAAAACTCATCTGTTTAAACAATCCATCTAGCCATTGCTGCCTCCCATGTTACTGATTCCTCACGCGCCAGGACACTCTAGAGTAGCAGTGCGCTTTATAAATAACCTTTATAACATAACATACCATAACAGGGATGAAGTCCTCTTGGTTGCTGAGGGTCCATGGGGCCAAGAAGCCCGCCTGTAACCTCCAATAAGTCCAGCACTGCGGGATTCCTGAGAGATGTTTGGAGGCCCGCCCCCTTTCTCCATCACTCTGCAAACGCGATTACCAGTTAAAAAGCCATTGAAATTTGATTAAAAAACAAAGGTTACAGGGACATTATAGTTAGGAAATAGAATGAAAAAAACCTTAGAAATTCACTGAAAAAAACAAAGGCCACTTGGAAGTTACAGTTAGGCTTCAATTTCACTCATAGACAACCATAGAAATTCAGCAGTTATAGTTACTTGAGCTAACTATAATTTACGCCCCCGCAATGCACAGCTTATGACCTCACATATTACATCACTCATGACATGATCAGTGACATCACTGATAAATTTAATGTGAGGGGGCCGCACAGTCCCCCTAATGCCCCAAGGACTGCCACCTCCCCAGGGAAATTTATTAAAAATAAGGGGGGCTGCAGTGCCCCCCTCGTGTAACCCTCGTGTCCAAAATCTGGCCCTGGAGGGGGGCCACCTGGACCCATCCCCTAATAAAAAATGTTTAGACCGGGCCCCAAGGCCAAAATTGGCCTGGGGAGGGGGGGCGGGTAGCGTGGCCACCTCTTCCACTTACTTTTGGCCGGGCCCCAGAGAATGGGGTCCCTGGGACTGATGTCAGCCAGGGGAGGGGAGGGGATACGCGTGGCTCCCCTCCCGTAATATTTTTTTTTTAGAAGGCCGGGCCAGGGGGATGGGCCCCCCTCTCCCATATGTCTATGATCAGGTCCTGGGGGATGGGGCCTCGTAAAACAGAATCCTTATGGTCTGTATTCACAGTAAATTAGTGATTTGTTAATACAGCACTACAAGGCCACTACTGTGGCAGAAACCGTCTCTAGGTATGCCGGTACCATAACATAACACCACATAACATAATGAATTGTACCTTAATGTAGTGTGCCTTGTATTTGTTTTCAGGAGGGCATCTCATCTTCAGGCCTTCAGCTAATTTAAGCGACCAGCAGTATAATCTGGTTACATAACCTGGTCTCATTGTGTGATCCTGGGCGTATCACCTCGTGTACCGTGCCTCAGTTTCCATACTCACCAAAACTGTACGTGCCGACTATCTGGCTGATGCCAAAGAGTAACATTATGAAGGTTCGACCTGGGACAGAAAATAAGCTGGGCACCAAAATATTAGTGGCCCCCTTTAGTGAATTAGATAGCTAAAAAAGAGGCCCATGTTTGTAAATTAGGGTTGTTTTGTATTTGTAAAGACACAATGTACAATTGTTTTGTAAGGTATGGTAGACTGCCTGGATTTGAGCTTGCTGCAGCCGATGTTTGTTGTAATATCACGGAGAGCAACAGTAAAACCCGACCCGCAGGCCACAAAACAGGCCCACAAACAGACAAAAATGCAGCCTACATACTGACAGATCAGACCTGTTCAGACAGGCCCTGGCGCTATGTGAAACATTTGGACACCTGTATCTCAGTCGTTCCTATATTGTGTTTGTTGCACATACACGTGAGCAGGCCGGTGTGCATGTCTGTGCTCGTCCACACGTGTGCTGTGCATTTTCTGTGTTTTGTTGCAGGAGTATCCTTGAGGCAACACCCATCCCTTAAAAAGGAAGGTGCTTAATTTCTAAACAAATATACGCTGGGGCCCACAATTTTGCTTAGAAGCCCATGGCAGGCCTATCACAAATCGAGGTCTGAATAGTCTTGATTCCACCTCAGGCCTCTTTCATCCACCACCAGACACTCCCTGCCTCTTTATCTAACTCTTTCATCTCTGCTTTCTCCCTTTGACAGTGGTTTCCCGTCTTAAACCCCCTCCACTATACCTTTGTGTTTTTCTGTCGCTTGCTCTGGATCTAAATCTGTTAAGCAAAAATAAGTGCGGGCCCCCAAAAAATGGGTGCCAACGGGGCGGGGACCACCGGCTCAAATTAAGCATGCCTTTCTTTATAAGACATGTTCCACCCAGTGCAACCAGCACGACCCGCTTGGGTATCCCGCTTCTGTGTCGATCTCGGGACTCGGGTTGCATTTCCTGGAATGCTGCGGTCTCCGCTCGATCCATGCGGAGGGATGAGTAATTGCTGGGAACCGAGGCCTCTATTGATTTCAGCCGTATTCCTGTTTCTCCTCGTTACTGTTGTGTCTGGTAAACCCACGGACATGTACCCGCGCCCACACGCGCGCTAACACCAGCACGTACGCGCAATACGCACTCACACACACTCTGGTGTGCTCGCTTTGTTTATGTTTGCTGTGTGTACATTTGTCTGTATATGTTGTGCAGGCGCAGTAAAAGGAAGGGCTTATCTCCTCTCCTACCGTGCGTGCTATTGTGTACGAGTCTATGCGCCTGTTGTGTATATTTTTGCGTGTGTGATGTCTGTTGAGTTACTGTATTGTGAGTATTGTGTGTGCTTTATTTTACATGCCCTACTCACTGTGTGTGCCTTATTGTGTTCCTTGACTGGGTTACACATCTCTGCAGCCGTGGTGCACTCTATAGAGGTTGTGTGTATATGCATTGCGTGAACATCTGTGTGCGTACATTGTGTATGTCCTGCGTGAATTACCTTTTTGTACGTTTTTCTCTTGCACGAGTAGTGTGTTTCGCATGTTTCGTGAACATTGTGGGAGCTATTTTACGCATATTTATATTTTATATGGTGCAAGTTGTGCCCTGGGTAGACTTGTTTTAATCTGTGTGCTCTGTGCATTTGTACTCTGTGTTTATGTGTTGTGTCTGTCGCTCATTTCATGCGCTTTTTTGTTTGTAAAGTGGGTTTTTCAGTATTTGTTTGTCCTTTATGCACCACTTTGCTCGCAGAAGTGACACGAGGGAAGGGTGTGCAAACAAGGCATTTGACGTCACCCTGGATTTGCACCCACCCAGGGTGTTGTTGACTAGGTGCTGTTGTCTGCAGGCTGCAAAAAGGTTACTGATTCCTAACCCCACTTTCTTTATGGCCCTCGTCCTGTCTTTCTGTCCTTTTCCACTGATCCCAAGGCACTGCCTTGCCAGCTACTCATAATACTGGCATAAATGGCCCACCTATCTGGAGGTGGCATTAAAAGGTCACATATAGGGATAAATGTCGCGTTATCCACATGCAAGGAAGCCTTCCTTTCTGACATAGAAAAGCAAAACTTGGACACCCCCATATGTCTCCACCATCTAACTCTCCTGTGAAGTTCTCTTGTTGTCTCCTAATGTCCCAAAGAAATACGAAGAGACGGTAGGAAGATGACAGGTTTATGCCAGAAGGAAAGAAACCCCAGCAACAGACATATCCAGGTTCCTCCCCAGCAACGGCCTCTCTTAAGGGCCCATTAGGATGTCGGGCGGATCGCCACCACCATGCGGGCAGTGGCGATCCGCCCGACATCCTTGTCGACCCGCCACCCGCCCGTCACCCATTTCCCCCCCGCCATATTACTATGGCGAGGAGACCGTGGCGGACGGAAAGACCGTCCGCCGCTTTTCCGGCGACTGGGGCGGAAAAGGTTTAATATGGTGGCGGTGTCTATCAGACACCGCCAGCCATGTTAGTATGGGCTTTGGGGAATGCCTTTCGGCAGGCGGTCTTCACTATGGTACCCCCCTGCATTTGCATACACAATGCGGCAGGCACCGCGTGGTGCCTGCCGATTTGTGTATGCAAATGCATCACATGCATTTTTAGCATTGTGGCGGGCGGTGCTGAGAGCACCGCCCGCCACAATGTTAAAAATGCAGTATGCGCCCGCCACTGTGGCGGGCGCATCCTAATACCCCCCCCCTCTGGATCCTGTGCAATTTCTGAGTAATGCAATGTTATCCTATGAAAGGAAGAACAAGTTCTGCAAACAGATATAGTACAGTGACTTACAAGACCAATCTCCAGGAGTTAAGGTGAGTGATGAGCATAGTCTAAGGCAGCACCAGCAGTACACCACCAGCAGCACAGTGGCAGCCGGGTGCAGGGTGCAAAACAGCGTTGGGAACCCAATGTAATTCAATGGAGATCGGTCACTACGGAAAGAGGCTCTGGCCAGGACGCCAGTGGGGCTGAACCAGCAAGTGAGCTCTGGTCTTGCGATGCTGGGGGACGGAAGGACTCCTTTGGTCCTCTTCTTCAAGGCCCAAGGGCGATGGTTGCAGGGGTGTCCTTAGGCGTCGGGTTTTTCCTTACCGGATCAGTTGCTGTTGAGGAGACCTGGGTGCAGAGGCTGCAGGTGATGTCGGGGAGTCAAGGAGGGGTGAAACCACGATGGACTAAATTTTTGGAGGAATGGGGGGGCCTTGTTGACACAAATGGCTCACTTCAACTCAGGCTGGAGGCAACGGGTGAAGTGATGACTTTGGGTGTCGAGTTTTGGTGGTTCTGGAGACCTCAGAGTCTTATCTTTTGGAGTTTCCTCAGAACAGGTTTGCTATTCATGGGAGGTCTTGAGTCTTTTGAAGGCAGGCAGTCCTCCCAGGTTTCCGGAGTCAACAGCTGCAGTTTTCAACGAGGGATGCAGACAGGCCGACGGGGCTGGTACCGGGTCTGCTGCTTCTTCTCTCCTCTCTGCTTTTGCAGCTCCTCAGTTTCCTCTCTCTTCTTAGGTCATCAGGATCTGGTTCTCTGGTACCAGAGGGTCCCCTAAATACTGAATTTAGGGGTGTTAGGGGAGTGTATGGTAGTAGCCAATGAGCCATTGACCCTTGGAGTCACTACCCCTCCTTTATGACAACTTCCTGTGGGAAGTGGGCATAACCCTGTCCCAGAATTCCTACGTATGACATCATAAAGATGGCTACTTCTGAAAAATAGTATCCACCTCACAGTAGCCCACCTTAGGGGTGGCACTAGTCTGGAGGTGGCAGGCCTACCTGACTAGCTAATTTTCCTGCCTTTCTAGGTGGCAAGGGCACTCTGTACAGGAGTGGGGGGGGGGGGGTGGCTCCCTCTCTTGTAAGGGGAGTCAGATTCGCATTCCAAAGTAGCAGCTTCTTTGAAGCTCGCCGCCCCAAGGAGACTAATTAGCAGATCATTCGGTTACACACTCTTACAGGGCAGGCTTTTCTCCTGGGTCTCCTGAGAGCAAAATGCTCTCACCATAGGAGGTCAGAACGGTGTCTCAGGTGGCAGGCTGGCAGAAACCAGCCAGTAAGCACACAAGAGGCTGGTAGGTTTTCAGGGGGCACCTCTAAGTATGTATGTATAGGCATTTATATAGCGCACTACTTACCCGTATGGTCCCAAGGCGCTTCGACCGCTGCGAAACCCTTCCTGGCTTCCCTGAGAGATGGTCCCTTAATGGGTATCTCCAGGGTGAGACCAGGCATCCCCGGCGGTCTGGTGGGGCCGTTAGTGAAGATGAGGCAAGCTAATGCCCAGAGTTGCCGAGTGTGATCGCTGATCAGAGTGGGCACCGAGGCGAGAGAATTATCGATTCCGCTGACCCTGGTCCAGAAACCTGCCGCGCCGGGAATCGAACCCTGGTCCCGGGCCGTCCTCTGCTCTCGGGTCTGCCGCCTCTAACCAGTGAGCCACACTACTTCACTTGCTAAGGTATCCTCTGGATGCATGTTTTGGTAAACTCAACATTGGCATCAGTGTGGGTTTACCAGTAAGAGATGTTTGATACCAAATATCCCAATTTTCAGTGAAGCCATCATGTAGCTGGGGAATTCATTTTCACCAGTTACCAGCACATGTTTTAAAATGGCTTCCCTGGTCACTTGTACTGGCAGTAATAGGACTGACCAGCACAGGGGCATATCTGCTCGTGCAGGTATGCCCTTGCATGGAATATTCAGCACCCTGCCTTAGGCCTGTCAGGCCTGCGGCAGGGATACACATATTACATGCAGTGTTAGGGGACATGGTACACAAGGATACGTGACATGTGTTTTAATTTGTGTCCGTACCAAGGGCGATAGTAGCTCTGCATCTGCTTGGCGAGGGGTCCCTTAGGGTGGCACAATTCTTGCTGCTGCCCTTAGGGACCCTCTTTAGTACCTCTTGCCCTTGGTGCCAGGGGTACCGTTTTTCTGTAAAGTGCCATGAGGCCTGCGGGCAGGAGTGATAGAATGTGTGATTTGTAAGTGTGGTGAGGGGTGTGTAATGAGTAATCAGTTTGTAAATCACTGTGAAGTCTGGGGCAGGAATGTTCTCTCTGTGGTGTGACTAGTCCGTAGCATGTTGTGGCGTCCGTGACCAAATGTGCTCGATGTCTTGTGGTCTCCCTACAAAGTGCTTTGAGGTCTCATGACAGAAGGGGTGCATTGTGAGGTGTGTGGATTCAAGCTCCTGTATACTATGGAACCTGTAAGTTCATAGTGATCTGGAATTACAGGGTGCAGTGTAATATGTAACCTGACTGTAATATGCTATGAAGTGTGTATCACTTATCAATATTATCCCTCCCCCATGGGCTGCACACTCTACCAGAAGCTCAGTTCTCTCAATGTTATCCCTCTCCCAGGGGCCACACACTCCACCTGCAGCTCTATACTCAATATTATCCCTCTCCCAGGGCCCACACCCCCTACCTGCATCTCTCATCTCTCAATGTTATCCCTGCACAGGCTTGATGCCGAAGATGGCGGCTGCTTGATTTATCGGTTCTGCTCCGGTCCATACTTTATCCTTTGTCATCGTTCGCCTAGGGGCCTTGGTGGCGGCCGTGGGCCTAGGCTGGTGGGCCCCGTGGAGGGCGGAAGATCAGCATCTCGGCCGGCGGACGCAGATGGGCCATGTCCTGGCCCATGCATTGAAGCAGTATTGGCCGGTGTTGGACCCCGGAGGCGACATTCGATTTAGAAGATGTGGCCCTCCATCTGCGCTGTCATTGTGTGAGGACCAGCGCAGCAGGGTCACCGAGGAGATCTGGTACACCTCGGTCCTACCGGCGGATCGAGAAGGTGCCCTGCTGGCTGACTGCTGTAACATGTGCTCCCATCACGGAGAACTGCTCCTACACACTCTTGAGCTGCAGTGCGGTGAATGCTGGCAGTGCAGTGTGGGAGCCAGACAGATGGTTGGCTGTCGCCTACTTGCTGGGGGTGTTTGAAGACCTTCGAGGTGCCCCACCTGCTGTGAGGTGCTGCTACAGTGGCAGCTGAAGGAGAGGAGGTGAGGTGACCATGGGCCCTATATGGGGCACTGCCTCTTGACATGCTGGTGCTTTCAGGGTACGAGCAAAATTACAAAATTAAAAAAACATTAGTTATTAACATTATGTACAGTCACGCAGAAAGGGCAGATACATTGTTAGACAGATGATGTCACATGGCTAACCTTAACTCTAATACACATGACACTCACAAAAGTTCAATGAGGAAGCCATGCATATTACAGACTGAGAGGGATTGGGCCGCCGCTCTTCATTCAACAGCAGCATTCACAGTGCCTCATGTGTCAGGCCTGGAGACAGACTCCCCTTCGTAGCACCAGTTGGTGGAGTCGGAATCAGAGGGACGACAATGGGTGATGGGGGTCCCCCAAAAGAGACCCCACAGTCTGCAGACAAACTGATTTGATGCAGGTCGGCCATGGGGCATCTGGCTGCTGGGTTTTGCTCCACTCATGAGTTCACTCACCTCATACGAATGTAAAGTTGGAGGCCCCTGCCTTTGTCGCTGACCTCTTGATGACCTTCCTATCCCCTAGCCTCTGGGGTATCTGGCGGCCCGCACCGAAAACCATTGGGCTTTGCTCTACACCTCTTGCCCGGGGGATACCTGACTGGTTTATTGGGGGCCGTGGTCTGCTCTTGGGTGACATGCTTTCTCTGTGCTGTAACAGGCTTGATACGGATACTCTACATCTGCCTACCCCTCAGCGCTTGGTCCTTGCCAGGAATCTGGTAGACATTATCAAAAATGGGGTATCCCAAACCGGTCTGGGACCTGGGTACAGTACGTTAACAAAAACAATGGTCCTTGACCCAATTCAATGCAGTGATTATATCACAAAAGTAGTCCTTAATTTACTAACTTGGAGCCCAAATAAATTTTGCTCTTTGGAAAAGATCCAGACTTATTCATAAAGTCACAGAGCCCAACAACTGTGTCATATTTGTAGAAAAATATAATATTTTTATTTTTGCTAAACCATGCTTATAACCTCTTAGAATTCAAAAGTTTCAAGTTCCAATTTTATCAGGTTTTTACAATATTTACAATGTTTTTAAAGGTACGCATAACAAGGTGCTCAAGGAGAACGTGCATAGAGTTAGTGCTCGAAAGATGGCGCAAGTGATTGAGAGAAAGAGAAGGAAGAGTTGGTGACAATTTATACCTGATAAAATTGGAACTTGAAACCTTAGAATTCTAAGAGGTTATAAGCATGGTTTAGCAAAAATAAAATAGTAAATTAAGGACTACTTTTGTGATATAATCACTGCATTGAATTGGGTCAAGGACCATTGTTTTTGTTAAGGAATCTGGTAGAGTCATGCCTCTGAAAATTGTATTTTTGTTCCTCATGAGATTGGGTGGCCAGTGGTTGCTGGGATGCTCTTGGGTTGGGGAGTTTGATGTTGGGGTGTTTATTGTTTGTCTCGGGATGTGGTGCTTACTGTGGTGGAGGGAGCGGGTGTGGGATTGGTTAAGGGTCGAGTACACGGAACACCTGCACTGTTTGTTTAGATGGCTACTCAGCATGAGGGTCTGACAATTATGACTTGGAACATCTGGGGAATTAATTCTGCTATCAAGTGACCCAAAATACACAGGCATCTTAGGCGCAGGGGGTACACCATGATCTCTTCCAGGAAACTCACCTTACTGGCATAGAGGTAGAGTGCCTATGGTGTCTGTGGAGAGGGCAGTTTATGCCACCTACTACTCCTCATATGCCCGAGGAGCCATTGTGTGGATTAGGGTTGGGACATCTTTTGACTTGGAACACACATACATAGATAGTTAAGGGAGATATGTTCTGCTCAGGGGTAGACTACTGAGTAGGGAACCTATGATAGGAGCATGTATGCACCCAACCAAGACCAGGTATGCTTTTTTCCAATCCCCCTCTGCACCACTAGGATACCTGGCAATCATCAATCTGCTCCTGGGGGGAGACTTTAAATGTGTCACTGATGTACTGTTGGACTGTTCCACCCCTCACCTCCCAGGGGCCCAGGCACATAGAAAGTCTGCAGACCTCCAAGACTGGTTACAAAATTGGGAGTTGACTGAAATCTGTCGCATTCACCATGGGATAGAGAGTGATTACTCCTACTATGCCCCAATCTACTCATTGCATACTGACTGCATAGATTTGTATGCTCTGAGTCAATATGCAACACGCGCTGATTATTTGGCCGCACCTTGTCTGTCACAGCCCTTTGCTCTTGAGGTTTCGGTCACTTGATGATCGCCCTGTCATCCCTGTGTGGCGACTTGACCTGAGAGTCCTTGAAGACGCCTGTTACTGGGACTCCTTAGGGGCCGCCATTACGGGGTATTTCAATCTTAACCAGGGCTCAGTGACCACCGGCCTGGTGGAATGGGAAGCTTTTAAAGTGGTGGTCCACAGGCATTGTTTAGATCATTCAGTGGGAATCAGAAGGGCACTGGATGGGGTATTGCTTGCTCTCTATGCCCACCCTACAGCGGCTAGATAATGCAATGGGGGTTGACCCCACAACGCTGCATAAACTTCTCTAGGCAAAGGAGCGCTCTAAAACTGCTCTGGAATGGCTGCGTTGTCATGACTATTGAATTTATATCACAGAAACTCACAAGGAAGAGGGGCGGTCCGGGTTGCGCTTAGCTTGGCTGATCAGACCTGAGACTAGGGGTAAAAGGATCACCCAGCTTCAAGCAGCTGATGGTTCAGGACTCTACTCCCCTGAAGATATCAATGTTGTGTTTCAGAACTATTACGAGATGCTTTATCACTGCCCGGGGCTTCTCCCGAATGAGCTCCAAATGGATTTTTGGCACCAGCTCCCACTCCAAACGTTGCCATTCGCAGGCAGGGAAAGCCTGGGAGCTCTAGTGACAGCACACGAGATTGAATCTGTCATTAAAGAAATGGCTACTGGCAAGACCCTGGGACTGGATGACCTTCCTGCAGAGTTCTATTCCACTTTTGTGGCCCAATTGGCCCGAGACTGGAGTTGCTCTGTGCGGGGTCCTTACAATTGGGATCCCTGCCTCAGTCCACGAGAAGCACAATTGTGTTGCGTCTCCCCAAGACCAAAATTGCAGGTTCGCCTATGACCGTCTTATGATTCTTCTCCATGCTCAACATCGATTTCAAGATTCCCAGTCAAATTCTGGCCTCTCGACTGCTCCTCCATACGCGGCCATGATCCGCAAGTATCAGAATGGCTTTATTACGACCCGCAGCACATCCCTCAACCCCAGGAGGCTCTATCAGGTCCTGTTTCACCACAGAGTGCAGTCCTTACCAAGAACCACGCTCACGTCAGTGAACCTAGTGATGTTCTTTGACCGGGTAAGGTGGGACTTTCTCATTGCTGTCATGTGCAGGATGGGGCTGGGGTGAGGCTGGATTAAATAGGTTCAACTGCTGTATTCCAACCCGACAGGCAGAGTCAGGATAGGTTCTATGATTTCCTACCAATACGATATCTTTAGGGACACAAGGCAGGGCTGTCCATTATCTCCGCTCCTATTTGATTTAGCCATTGCGTCTTTGGTGGAGTTATTCCATCTGGAGGGCATCTGGAGGGCAGAGGCAGTGGTATACGTGTTAATGGTCATAAACATGTCATTTTCTTATATATGGATGACATCCTACTTTACTTATCTGATGGTGCTGCTACCACTGCAGGTGTGCTCCGGCGGTTGGAGGGACTCTTTTGGCCTTCACGTTAATTAGGCCAAAACCTGCCTGTTCCCAATAATCCAGGGGGACCAGCAGCTTTCGACTTTTCCCCCTGGTCTGACCTGGTCTCCTTCATTCTTTAAATATCTGGATATCTGTGTATCACACCCTGGAGGATTTGTGTGAGGTTAACTTCAGGAGAGAGCTCTCCTCCCCTAAGACTTGGGTCCCTTTCTGGAAATCTTTACAGCTCCTTATTATGGCCTGTATATCCATCTCTAAGATGGTGATGCTTCCTCGCTTACTGTATTTCTTTACAAATCTCTCCATCAACAGAGCTGCCTCCTGGTTCTGGCAACTAGATACCCTGGTCCGTGAACTGTTCTGGGATCAGGGCCACCAGAGAGTGTCCCTGGAGGTTTTGCTAAATCCACCGGACGAAGGGAGACTGGGAGCTCCTGCTTTTGAGTTGGTTTTCTTGGCTGCTCAGCTCCAGTGGATCGCTCGGTGGCTTGTTGAGGCCCCCCTGGATGGACTGGATCATGTGAGATTGGCGTCACATCAGGGAGTACTCCTGGCTCACCTGTTATGCCCAGCTGTTGTTGTCCCACAGCCTGGCACTATGTTGACTGCTACGCTTTCGTGCTGCTGACGTTGTCTGGTGAAGACTAAAGGTGTACCCTGACACCTGTGGGATTGCCCTATGGAGATACTATTTCTCTTTATAAAGCTACACAGCTGTTGAACTGGATGGAGGCAGGGCTTACGACAGTCGGCAACTATTACCACCTGGGCGCTCTTATCCAGTCGCAGGCTCTGGCGGCTCAACACAACTTACCCCAGGGCATTTCTAGACCTTGGAAGCCTTTGTGCAGGATTTTGAGAATCTCTGGGATGGAAGCCCAGGGGAACCAGTGATTCATGCGATACTCCAGTAGGTGATATATATTAGGTCACCGAGGCACCTGATACCTGGCTTTAGAGGGCCCTGAATGCCATGGTGCGGAAGCCCCTAACATCGCTTAGGGCACGATTGGGAGGAGTACTGAGTCGAGAGATTCCTGACTGGGAATGGCATAAGGGATCACTGAAATAATATCGACTGACAAAATATCGACTTGCCAAAATATCGTGGACAAAATATCGACAGTCAAAATATCGAGTTTGTATCTACAAACAGGTAAGTACAAAAATATCGAGTTAAAAATATCGTTAACAAAAATATAGATGTAAAAAATATCGACTTTATTAAAAACAGTGTTAAATTAAATTAATATTAAATTTTAATTACTAAAATATACTTAAAACGACTTAAATTAAATTATAATAATTAAATAATAAATGAAAATAATAAAAATAATTTTTTAAAATCTTATTTGTTGACCCTGAACCCTAAAAATACCCCTTTACCCAAAAACCCAAAACTGACCCTGAACCCTAAAAATACCCCTTTACCCAAAAACTAAAAACTGACCCTGAACCCTAAAAATACCCCTTTACCCAAAAACTAAAAACTGACCCTGAACCCTAAAAATACCCCTTTACCCAAAAACTGAAAACTGACCCTGAACCCTAAAAATACCCCTTTACCCATGAACTGAAAACTGACCCTGAACCCTAAAAATACCCCTTTACCCAAAAACTGAAAACTGACCCTGAACCCTAAAAATACCCCTTTACCCATGAACTGAAAACTGACCCTGAACCCTAAAAATACCCCTTTACCCATGAACTGAAAACTGACCCTGAACCCTAAAAATACCCCTTTACCCAAAAACTAAAAACTGACCCTGAACCCTAAAAATACCCCTTTACCCAAAAACTGAAAACTGACCCTGAACCCTAAAAATACCCCTTTACCCAAAAACTGAAAACTGACCCTGAACCCTAAAAATACCCCTTTACCCAAAAACTGAAAACTGACCCTGAACCCTAAAAATACCCCTTTACCCAAAAACTAAAAACTGACCCTGAACCCTAAAAATACCCCTTTAATTTAACATAATTAACAATTAATCTATTAAATTAAATTAATTACCAATTACATTTTAATTAAATACCATATATTATTTAATTACCAATTAATTAATTATTACTACCAATTAATAAATTTACATATTTAATTAATTATAATTAAATTACTTCCCACCCTATTCCCCTATAAACCCACAACCCGCTACAGAAAAGACATTATTTTAATTTACATAATTAGAAATTAATCAATTAAATTAAATTAATTACCAATTAAATTTTAAATAATTAACATATATTATTTAATTACCAATTAATTAATTATTACTACCAATTAATGAATTTACATATTTAATTAATTATAATTAAATTACTTCCCACCCTATTCCCCTATAAACCCACAACCCGCTACATAATAAAATGACACAATAATTAAAAAAATCATTAATTAAAAATAATTATAAAATAAAATGACACTTTTCACACATATTATTACATAAAAACACTATAAATAATTAAATATTATTTTAAAAACTATATTTTTTACTATCTAGATTATATACTTGGATATTTTCACTGTCTATATTATTTACAGTCGATATTACTTCACTTACCTTAAAAACGATATTTTGGCTGTCGATATTCTGTCTAGTCGATATTATGTCCAAACGATATTTAAAACTCGATATTCTGTCCAAACGATATTTTGGAGTCGATATTATGTCTGTGCACCTGGCATAAGATGTTGGCATATCCCAAGAAAGTCTCCAAACATACAATACTGAAATATATCTAGTTTAACTGTGTCCACATGACCTACTTGACACCCTACAGACTCCAGGTCACTTATGGGGGAGAACCACGGGAGTACCCCAGGTGTTAATCTCCAGATGCTGACTTTTGCCATGTGACTTGGGGACGCCCCACTCTACAGCTGTTCTGGAATGCGCTAGCTCTCAGATTGCACACCACCCAGGGACTCACACTTCCCTGTTGGATTGAGGCTCGCCTCTTAGGGATCCAAACCTCAGAAGGTGGGTTCCAGATTTTTAGATCGAGCTCTCATACTGACCAGGAGACAAATTGCAATGGGGTGGAAGTCTGCAACAGGACCTGTACTAGAGACAAGGATGGAATTACTAGGTAGGCTAGAGCAGAAGAGAGGGTGTTACTGAAAGAAGATGTCTGAGGGGGTGCAAAAATGTCACATTGCAGGGCTATGGGCGGAAGTATCAGAGAGCTGGGACCGCCCAGTAGAGGAAGGAGGGTCTGATACTGAAGAGTACCCTGAACAAGTTGATGGGGACCCAGGTGGAGCCCCAGTAGTTGCTGCGGGAACCCCTACCCATTTAAGAGAACAAGTGTTTCCCCCCTCTTCTTGAGTGCTCTCCCATGCTGCCCCTGAGCCTTCAGCCTCCACCTTGTTCCCCCTCCCTTGGATATGAAGCTTTTGTCTCTCCTAGTCCTGGAACTTTTGACCCACTGGTCTCCGCACCACCCCTCTTCCTCCAATGTCCTTTATCACTTGGTGTCAGCACTCACCCTGGAACAGCCCGACTTTTTTCTATTTTCGATAATTCTATGATTTCGTCTCCCCTACCTCCTGCCCCAGGGTCTTTTATACTGTGCGGGATATACACACATTTTGTCTTTACTGCGACTCTGCTTTGGTTGGTTTAGCAAACATGTATCAGGAATGGGCAAGAAGAACTTCTTGCTAAGGAGCAACTGGGTTATGTGCCTTTCGAATCTAGTGAGACTGTTCCTGTGAATCTGGGATTGTTGACTATTTACATGTTTTTATATATCTGGGATGTGCTTATTTACCATCTGTTATGTGAACCCTTGCAGAGCTATAATACTAATGACTCTTTTTCTGCTTTTCTTAAATGCCAACAAACACATTTTAGAAAAAAAATGTTATCCCTCTACAAAAGGGCCACACATTCCAGCTGCATCACTCATCTTTCAGTGTTATTCCTCTCCACAGGGGCTGCACACTCCACCTGCAGCTCTGATCTCTCAATCTTATAGCACCCTTTTACAGCGCCTCAGAAACGTCGGAATCCAAGGAAAAGCACTGGAATGGATCACCTCGTTCCTCACCGGAAGAACCCAGAGAGTCCGCCTCCCACCATTCAAGTCAGAGGCCACTGAAGTCATCTGCGGCGTGCCTCAAGGATCGTCACTCAGCCCCACCCTCTTCAACGTATACATGAGCCCCCTTGCGGCCATCGCTCGCCAACACAACCTCAACATCATCTCCTACGCTGATGACACTCAACTGATCCTCTCACTCACCAAAGACCCTAACACCGCCAAAACCAACTTACACGAAGGAATGAAAGAAGTAGCAGAGTGGATGAAGCACAGCCGTCTGAAACTGAACTCAGACAAAACAGAAGTCCTCATCTTAGGCACCTCCCCCTCCGCCTGGGATGACTCTTGGTGGCCCGAGGCCCTTGGAAAAGCACCCATCCCGACGGACCACCACGGAACCTGGGCGTCATCCTGGACTCCTCACTCTCGATGACCAGACAAGTCAACTCCGTTTCATCATCTTGCTTCAACATTCTTCGCATGCTCAAAAAAACATTTCGCTGGATCCCCACCGAAACTAGAAAAACGGTCACCCACGCACTGGTCACGAGCCGCCTGGACTACGGAAACACCCTATACGCCGGTACCACCGCAAAACTCCAGAAAAAACTCCAACGCATCCAGAACGCTTCAGCCAGGCTCATACTAGACATCCCGCGTAAAGAACACATCTCTGGTCACCTGAAAAACCTCCACTGGCTCCCCGTAAATAAGAGGATTACTTTCCGCCTCCTAACCCACGCACACAAAGCACTTTACGAACTTGGACCCGAATGCCTCAACACACGACTGTCCTTCTACACCCCCTCCCGCCAGCTACGATCTTCCAACCATGCCCTTGCCACTGTACCTCGCATCAACAAAACCACCATGGGAGGTAGATCCTTCTCCTACCTGGCAGCTAAAACCTGGAACTCACTTCCCACTCACCTTCGCCTTACTCAGAACCACCTAGCATTCAGAAAGCAACTTAAAACTTGGATATTCGACAAGTAATTCCCCACCCTTCTTCAAGCGCCTTGAGACCCTTTGGGTATGTAGCGCGCTATATAAATCTCTTGACTTGACTTGACTTGACTCTTATCAGGGGTTGCACACTCTACCAGCAGCTCTGATCTCTCAATCCTATCCCTCTCCCTGGGGGCCTGACACTCCACCCTCAGCTCTGATCTTTCAATCTTATCTCTCTTTCCAGGGGTCGCACACTCTACCTGCAGCTCTGATCTCTCCATCATATCCCTATTTCCAGGGGTCAAACGCTCTACCTGCAGCTCTGATCTCTCAATCTTATCCCTCTTTCTAGACGTCACACACTCCACCTGCAGCTCTGATCTCTCAATCTTATCCCTCTTTCCAGGGGTCGCACAGTCTACCTGCAGCTTTGATCTCTCAATCTTTTCCCTCTTTCCAGCGGTCGCTCACTCTACCTGCAGCACTGATCTCCCAATATTATCCCTCTTATCAGGGGTCGCACACTCTACCTGCAACTCTGATCTTTCAGTGGTATCCCTCTCCCTGGGGACCGCACACTCTACCAGCAGCTCTGATCTCTCAATCCTATATCTCTCCCTGGGGGCCAGACACTCCACCTTCAGCTCTGATCTCTCAATCTTATCTCTCTTACCAGGCATCGCACACTCTACCTGCAGCTCTGATCTCTCCATCATATCCCTATTTCCAGGGGTCAAACCCTCTACCTGCAGCTTTGATCTCTCAATCGTATCCCTCTTTCCAGGGGTCGCACACTCTACCTGCAGCTCTGATCTCTCAATCTTATCCTTCTTTCCAGGGGTCACACACTCCACCTGCAACTCTGATCTCTCAATCTTATCTCTCTTTCCAGGGGTCGCACACTCCACCTGCAACTCTGATCTCTCAATCTTATCTCTCTTTCCAGGGGTCGCACACTCTACCGGCAGCTCTGATCTCTCCATCATATAACTATTTACAGGGGTCAATTCTTCTACCTGCAGCTCTGATATCTCAATCTTATCCTTCTTTCCAGGGGACGCACACTCTCCCTGCAACTTCGATCTTTCAGTGTTACCCCTCTTCCAGGGTTCGAACATTATAACTGCAGGTCTGATCTTTCAGTGCTGTCCCTCTTTCCATGGGTCAACCACTCTTCCTGCAGCTCTGATCTTTCAGTGTTACTCCTTTTTCCAGGAGTTGCACACTCTAAATGCAGGGCTGAGCTCTCAATGTTTTCCCTCTCCCTGGGGGCAACACTCTCTACCTGCAACTCTGATCTCTCAATGTTATCCCTCTTCCCAGGGCCTGCACACTCTACCTGCAGCTTGGATCTCTCAATCTTATCCCTCTTTCCAGGTGTCGCTCACTCTACCTGCAGCACTGATCTCCCAATATTATCCCTCTTATCAGGGGTTGCACACTCTACCTGCAACTCTGATCTTTCAGTGGTATCCCTCTCCCTAGGGGCCTGACACTCCACCTTCAGCTCTGATCTCTCAATCTTATCTCTCTTTCCAGGGGTCGCACACTCTACCTACAGCTCTGATCTCTCCATCATATCCCTATTTCCAGGGGTCAAACCCTCTACCTGCAGCTTTGATTTCTCAATCGTATCCCTCTTTCCAGGGGTCGCACATTCTACCTGCAGCTCTGATCTCTCAATCTTTTCCCTCTTTCCAGGGGTCACACACTCTACCTGTAGCTTGGATCTCTCAATCTTATCCCTCTTTCCAGGGGTCACACACTCCACCTGCAACTCTGATCTCTCAATCTTATCTCTCTTTCCAGGGGTCGCACACTCTACCTGTAGCTCTGATCTCTCCATCATATAACTATTTACAGGGGTCAAACCCTCTACCTGCAGCTCTGATCTCTCAATCTAATCCCTCTTTCCAGCAGACGCACACTCTCCCTGCAACTTTGATCTTTCAGTATTTCCCCTCTTCCAGGGTTCACACATTATAACTGCAGGTCTGATCTTTCAGTGCTGTCCCTCTTTCCAGGGGTCACACACTCTTCCTGCAGTTCCAGTCTTTCAGTGTTATCCCTCTTCCCATGGTTCACACACTCTTCCTGCAGCTCTGATCTTTCAGTGTTACTCCTTTTTTCAGGAGTTGCACACTCTAAATGCAGGGCTGAGCTCTAAATGTTTTCCCTATCCCTGGGGGCAACACTCTCTACCTGCAGCTCTAATCTCTAAACGTTATCCCTCTTTCCAGGGGTCGCACACTCTACCTGCAGCTCTGATCTTTTAGTGTTATCCCTCTGATATAGGGCTCTCACACTCTACCTGCAGGTCTGATCTTTCAGTGTTATCCCTCTTTCCAGGGGTCACACACTCTTCCTGCAGCTCTGATATTTCAGTGTTACTCCTTTTTCCAGGAGTTGCACACTCTAAATGCAGGGCTGAGCACTCGATGTTTTCCCTCTCCCTGGGGGCAACACTCTATACCTGCAACTCTGATCTCTCAATGTTATCACTCTTCGCAGGGCCTGCACAAGCTACCTGCAGCTTTGATCTCTCAATCTTATCCCTCTTCCCAGGAGCCGCAAACTTTAACTGAAGCTATGATCTCTCAATCTTATCCCTCTTTCAAGGGGTCGCACACTCTACCCGCAGCTTTGATCTCTCAATCTTATCCCTCTTTCCAGGGGTCGCTCACTCTACCTGCAGCTCTGATCTCCCAATATTATCCCTCTTTCCAGGGGTCGCACACTCTACCTGCAGCACTGATCTCTCCATCATATCCCTATTTCCAGGGGTCAAACCCTCTACCTGCAGCTTTGATCTCTCAATCTTTTCCCTCTTTCCAGGGGTCACACACTCTACCTGCAGCTCTGATCTCTCAATCTTTTCCCTCTTTCCAGGGGTCACACACTCCACCTGCAGCTCTGATCTCTAAATCTTATCCCTCTTCCAGGGGGCCACACACTCTACCTGTAGCTATGATCTCTCAATCTTATCCCTCTTTCCAGGGGTGACACACTCCTCCTGCAACTCTGATCTCTCAATCTTATCTCTCTTTCCAGGGGTCGCACACTCTACCTGTAGCTCTGATCTCTCCATCATATAACTATTTACAGGGGTCAAATCCTCTACCTGCAGCTCTGATCTCTCAATCTTATCCCTCTTTCCAGGGGACGCACACTCTCCCTGCAACTTTGATCTTTCAGTGTTACCCCTCTTTCAGGGTTCGCACTTTATAACTGCAGGTCTGATCTTTCAGTGCTGTCCCTCTTTCCAGGGGTCACACACTCTTCCTGCAGCTCCAGTCTTTCAGTGTTATCCCTCTTTCCAGGAGTCACACACTCTTCCTGCAGCTCTGATCTTTCAGTGTTCCAGGAGTTGCACACTCTAAATGCAGGGCTGAGCTCTCAATGTTTTCCCTCTCCCTGGGGGCATCACTCTCTACCTGCAGCTCTGATCTCTGATTGTAATCCCTCTTTCCAGGAGTCGCACACTCTACCTGCAGGTCTGATCTTTCAGTGTTAACCCTCTTTCCCGGGTTCACACACTCTTCCTGCAGCTCTGATCTTTCAGTGTTACTCCTTTTTCCAGGAGCTGCACACTCTAAATGCAGAGCTGTGCTCTCGATGTTTTCCCTCTCCCTGGGGGCAACACTCTCTACCTGCAACTCTGATCCCTCAATGTTATCCCTCTTCCCAGGGCCTGCACACGCTACCTGCAGCTTTGATCTCTCAATCTTATCCCTCTTTCCATGGGTTGCTCACTCTACCTGCAGCTCTGATTTCCCAATATTATCCCTCTTTCCAGGGGTCGCACACTCTACCTGCAGCACTGATCTCCCAATATTATCCAAATATCAGGGGTTGCACACTCTACCTGCAACTCTGATCTGTCAGTGTATCCCTCTCCCTGGGGGCCATACACTCCACCTTCAGCTCTGATCTCTCAATCTTATCTCTCTTTCCAGGGGTCGCACACTCCACCTTCAGCTCTGATCTCTCAATCTTATCTCTCTTTCCAGGGGTCGCACACTCTAGCTGCAGCTCTGATCTCTCCATCATATTCCTATTTCCAGGGGTCAAATTCTCTACCTGCAGCTTTGATCTCTCAATCTAATCCCTCTTTCCAGGGGTTGCACACTCTACCGGCAGCTCTAATCTCTCAATCTTATCCCTCTTTCTCTGGGCACATGCTGTACCTGTAGCTATGATCTCTCAATCTTATCCCTCTTTCCAGGGGTCACACACTCCACCTGCAAATCTGATCTCTCAATCTTATCTCTCTTTCCAGGGGTCGCACACTCTACCTGCAGCTCTGATCTCTCCATCATATAACTATTTACAGGTGTCAAAACCTCTACCTGCAGCTCTCATCTCTCAATCTTATCCTTCTTTCCAGGGGACGCACACTCTCCCTGCAACTTCGATCTTTCAGTGTTACCCCTCTTCCAGGGTTCGCACATTATAACTGCAGGTCTGATCTTTCAGTGCTGTCCCTCTTTCCAGGACTCACACACTCTACCTGCAGGATTAATCTTTCAGTGTTATCCCTCTTTTCAGGGGTCACACACTCTTCCTGCAGCTCTGATCTTTCAGTGTTACTCCTTTTTCCAGGAGTTGCACACTCTAAATGCAGGGCTGAGCTCTCAATGTTTTCCCTGTCCCTGGGGGCAACACTCTCTGCCCGCAGCTTTGATCTCTCAATCTTATCCCTCTTTTCAGGAGTTGCACACTCTACCTGCAGCTCTGATCTTTCAGTGTTATCCCTCTTTCCAGGAGCCGCACACTCTAACTGAAGCTCTGATCTCTCATTCTTATCCCTCTTTCCAGGGGCCGCACACTCTACCTGCAGCTTTGATCTCTCAATCTCATCCCTCTTTCCAGGGGTCGCTCACTCTACCTGCAGCTCTGATCTCCCAATATTATCCCTCTTTCCAGGGGTCGCACACTCTACCTGCAGCACTGACCTCCCAATATTATCCCTCTTATCAGGGGTCGCACACTCTACCTACAACTCTGATCTTTCAGTGGTATCCCTTTCCCTGGGGCCTGACACTCCACCCTCAGCTCTGATCTCTCAATCCTATCTCTCTTTCCAGGGGTCACACACTCTACCTGCAGCTCTGATCTCTCCATCATATCCCTATTTCCAGGGGTCACACACTCCATCTGCGGCTCTAATCTCTCAATCTTATCCCTCTTCCTGGGGGCCACACGCTTTACCTGTAGCTATGATCTCTCAATCTTATCCCTCTTTCCAGGGGTCGCACACTCTACCTGCAGCTCTGATTTCTCCATAATATACCTATTTACAGGGGTCAAATCCTCTACCTGCAACTCTGATCTCTCAATCTTATCCTTCTTTACAGCGGACGCACACTCTCCCTGCAACTTCGATCTTTCAGTGTTACCGCTCTTCCAGGGTTCGCACATTATAACTGCAGGTCTGATCTTTCAGTGCTGTCCCTCTTTCCATGGTTCACACACTCTTCCTGCAGCTTTGATCTTTCAGTCTTACTCCTTTTTCCAGGAGTTGGACACTCTAAATGCAGGGCAGATCTCTCAATGTTTCTCTCTCCCTGGGGGCAACACTCTCTACCTGCAACTCTGATCTCTCAATGTTATCCCTCTTCCCAGGGCCTGCACACGCTACCTGCAGCTTTGATCTCTCAATGTTATCCCTCTTCCCAGGAGCCTCAAACTTTAACCGAAGCTCTGATCTCTAAATCTTATCCCTCTTTCAACAGGTCACACACTCTACCTGCAGCTCTGATCTCTCAATCGTATCCCTATCTCCAGGGGTCGCTCACTCTACCTGCAGCTCTGATCTTTCACTGTTATCCCTCTCTATAGGGCTCACACACTCTACCTGCAGCTCTGATCTCTCAATCTTATCCCTCTTTCCAGTAGTCACACACTCTACCTGCAGCTCTGATCTCTAAATCTTATCCTTCTTTCAGGGGTCGCAGAATCTACCTGCAACTCTGATCTCTCAATCTTATCCTTCTTTCAGGGGTCGCACACTCTACCTGCAACTCTGATCTCTCAATCTTATCCTTCTTTTAGGGGTCGCACACTCTACCCGCAACTCTGATCTCTCAATCTTATCCTTCTTTTAGGGGTCGCACACTCTACCTGCAACTCTGATCTCTCAATCTTATCCCTCTTTCCATGGGTCGCTCACTCTACCTGCAACTCTGATCTCTCAAAATTATCCCTCTTCCCAGGAGCCGCACACTCGTACTGCAGCGCTGATCTCGCAATCTTATCTCTCCCCATTATAAGTGCAGGTTTGATCTTTCATTGCTGTCCCTCTTTCCAGGGGCCGCACACTCTACCTGCCGCTCTGATCTCTCAATCTTATCCCTCTTTCCAGGGGTTGCACACTCTAGCTGCAGCTCTGGTCTCTCAATGCTATCCCTCCTCCTGGGAACCGCACACTCTAACTGCAGCGCTGATCTCGCAATCTTATCCCTCCCCAGGGACCGCACATTCTACCTGCACCTTTTACTCTCTTTGTGTGCTCTCACGAAACTTAAAAGCTCTGATGAACCCAGGGCTATCGCTTTGCAGAGAATCAATGTACATTATATTGCTTTGTGCTGATGAGCTCATTCTGTGCGTGCCTGATGTTGAGTCATTGTTGACACCAGCTCCTGGGCATCCTTGACATTCTTACAGATGGGACCTATGTTACCGTGCCTTGAGGAGCATTTCTACTGTGAGATTTTATTGCACTACAATCATTTAACCCTGCATTGCCCATCCCGCAGCAGTGTATGCCGCAGCAGCAGGCACCGATCATTTATCCTTAACCCCTTCCGTGCTCATGACGGCCCCCGGCCATCACGAGTCACGCTGGGCGTGTGCGCACAACGGCCGGGGGCTGTCCGAACCACGCCCAAGAATGGACTGTCCAGCACCACAGTGGAAATCGCGCCGCAGCCAAGGTGTTAAAGGTTTATTTGGAGAATGCACATTATGTACCTCTAATCATGTAAAATCAGAACCCAGGAGATTCTGTCCATGCCTATGCTAGAAATACCAAACACAGCAGACCGTAAGCAAGACGTATATATGTATGAGGGTGTTTGTACTACATGGTCTTAGCTGGGGCGAAGGACCACTCTACAAGATCAAGAGCCTGATATAGAATTTAGCGAATGGGTTACTCTGTCATAAACTTGAAGGATAACCCACCTACCTTATTAACAAGTGCATTATTTCCTATAGCACTTATAATAAGGCAGACAGCATGTCGGTCATATTTCTGATGGAGTAACCAGGAAGGGGGGAGGATGTGACATAGTGGCCAGAGTTGTCCACTCTGAGAATCCAGATATGGGTTCAAGTCTCAGCATCGGCTCAACACCCTGTGATTATGGGCATGTCACTTAATCTCCCCATGGCTAAAAAACTAAAATGAACGTGTCCTTTTGTAATGGAACTGATGGTCATGTAAAGTGCTCCAAAACCTTTGGGTTGAGATTGCACTACGTAAAACTGCAAAAAATTTGAAAAATAAATAAGCAGTCACCCAAAACCTAAATCACACCCAAGATTACTATTGGTTTTCGTTAAAAGGGTCAGAGTTTGGAGTCCGTATCTTTCTTTGAAGATGTATGTCTTCATTCCTTTCCTGAATTGAAAGATGTTTTGGGAGATCCTTAAGGTTATAGGGATGCTGCTCCCAATCCTTTGTGCATCGATGAAGAATTGTTTCCAAATGTGTTTCCTCTTATATGTTAAGGTCTCCAGTCTGGCAGTGTCCTGGCTTTGGTTGTGTTGAGAAGCCCTGGAGATGGTGATCTTCTGAGTTGAACAGGGAGGGGTGCTGCAGAATTGTGTGTTGTGTTTGAAGTTCTGCAGGCTTTTGATGTGGTGTGCTGTGCCATGTAGGATGTAGGGAAGTGTGCACCAGTGTTGTCGATGCTAGGTAAGCAATTAATCGGTGTCAGTGTGAACAAAAATCCTGATGAATGTTTTTTCATATTACAGTATAAGTAACAACTTTGAATCGATATCAAAGAGTGTGCTACTTTTATCTGAGAAAGAAGTGAGATAATGCGAAAACCTAAGTAATATTATTTTCAATAATATTAAATTCCAGCAAGGTAAAAATTCCACCATTGTCTCAGATAGGTTGCATCACTGAGATATTTTCGAGGTGTACCATGTATTATAGCAAATAGTCTTTCGAGAAATAAGATATTAATGATATCGATCTTGGTTTCCGATATCCGCTACGCTCTACAGAAAGACGATTCAGAGTAGTGATATGCTGTCTCTCTATTCTATATACTCTCTTATCCCATCCTCTTTTCCATGGGTATATAAAATTATAGATGTGTAACAGTGAATAACAAATGTTTTTCACTGATGGGTTCTGAGTGACAATAGATAAATATCAAGAATGCAGCTTGAATTTTCTATGATGTCACTCTGAGGTGAAAAATACCCCTGTATCCGCTGCTTGCCTTTTATATAATAATCAGTCTGACCCTGTGCCTAAGCCATGTCTTCCCTGGACCGGAAACAAGCATCCTGGAACCAGTTTCTGGCTAATCAGCCGTCATCAGCCAAGCTAGCTTGAATCCAGTGGCAAAGTGAGCAAGGGACCGACGTCTGGGCATACCCTGCCAACTTAGGGTGAACAAAGCAAAACCAGAGGGGATGATGGACGGAGTGTAGAACATTGCAAGCACTCACCCCCAGTCAATTGATCTGGGTTTAATCCATCATCATTATTTAGCTCACTTCCCCACCTCAGTTCAGACATGGCCATATGCAAATCAGTCTGACCCGGTGCCTCATGGGAACAGTTCAGCCCGAACTGCCAAGCCATGTCTTCCCTAGACCTGAAACAAGCTTCCGAGGACCGGTTTCTGGCTAATCAGTCGTCATCAGCCAGGCTAGCTTGAATCCAGTGGTAAAGTGAGCAAGGGACCCACATCTGGGCATACCCTGCCAACTTAGGGTGAACAAAGCAAAACCAAAGGGGATGATGGACGGAGTGTTGAACATTGCAAACACTCACCCCCAGTCAACTGATCTGGGTTTAATCCATCATCAAAATGTAATCTAACTAGTAACATGCAGAAAAAGATGCACAGAGAATAGCGACAACTTTCATATCTTTTTGGTGGCTTCCAAACATAAAATGTAAAAATGGGTCTTGGTCGATGAGTCCAGCCTTGCAATAATGTAGAGCACTATCCTGTCGCTGCTATCTCGCAAATAAGCCTTTTAAGTAGAAAGCCACTTGAGAAGACCAATATATGGAGTTTCTATTTTCAAAGGCTTTTATAAATCATTTGCTCAATTATTGAATCTTTAGTAGAGAACAAAATAATATATTATATTGATAAGCATAGAGGATAGAGGATTTCAACAATTTGATGATGGTAAAGCCAAATCTCTGATTTGGGATGAAGAAATAGGATACAAACTATTGAATGCATAAATTATACTAAGCTGTTGCAAAATATAAAACATTGTAAGAAGCGATGTTAAAATAATGCAAACATAGTAACTTTGAATAAGTGCTACAAGAAATTGCTACATTGACCTAGTTAGAAGTAAAGATGTGAATTGAAGTGTAGCCAGGTGGCTGGACTTGATGGCCTTCATCCGTGATTCGCTTTGTAATTCTTTCTAAATGTTCTTGGTTTGTCAGGTCTCGACTCAACGTGTTGGATGGTCTTCAGTTTCAGAAAACAGCTCAATTAGATTTTACTAGATTATTTGTTATCTATAAGGAGAAATATCAGTTTGGGGATTCAACTGAAGAGCAGTAGATTAGGACTAGAATTGGAGGGCAGAGGGGGTGGGGGGGCGGGGGGGGGGGGGGGGGGGGGGTCACCTGAAGAAAGGGTGACCAGATCTTGAGAACCAAAAACAGGGACATTTTATGATTTTGCAAAAACAGAAGAAGGACTACCATTTTCCATCAATGGTGCTGTGCAGAATGACAACTATTATCAAGATAGGAACACAGAAGAAGTCCTAAGAAAATAAATAAAATGTAATTCCTAAAACCAGCCCCCTACCTGTTAATTAAATTGCTTCCTTTTAACAGCTGCTAACTAGCACAGCTTTAGAACACCCAACAAGTGCCTCTTACTGGTTTCAGCCAACCCCCTCTAAAAACCGAGACATGAGCCAAAATTGCCGAAATTTGCCGGGAAGCAGGTGGAAATGCGGGACTGCCCGGACAAATCCGGGACGCCTGGTCCCCCTACCTGAAGATCTACATTTGTGACCGCATGAATTTTGACAAGACTCGCCAACCCAGAGTAGAAACCAAAAGTAGACAGTGCCTTGTTGACCTTCCATGACCTCTATACAGCGCTGCGCCTCGAAGGACACAAGGCGCTGCACGCCACGTGCACTGCGCGGGATGCACTGCACAGCATCGTCTCCTGCAGAAGGTGCCCCCTCAGCAGTGCTGGTCATCGCCGGCCCAGATACACATTTCTGCTGAACAATAAGCCCCCCGGGGGAGGGAGGGGGGGGGGGGGGGGGGGGGTGGAGAGAGCTAAACACTTATCTCATCGTTCAATTACATCGGGGAAATCAGAGCCCACGGAGGGCGGGAAAGCCTCGGCTGTCGAGGAGGGAAGGAGAGCGCCCTCTCCCTCCCCGAGAGTTCCTGGAAAACCAGCTCCGGTCCTCGGGGCGGGACGATGATGAAGACATGGAAGGGGGGGGCTGCACGAGACGAGGTGTGTAATCCAAGGTTATCATCTGTCTTCAAGTAAACAGATGTAAAATAATTCTGTGATAAGTGCTGAATGTGCAGGACTGAACGCCCTGCTCCTTGCCGGGGTTGTAAATCTTCGTAGACAGAATGCAGATGTATACATACATACATACAAATATATACACTATACAAAGTCACAGCAACATTGATGAAATGCAAACAAAACAATCTTCAAGCACAATGAATGCTAATGAAGTCAGCATCCTTACTCTGCGGATGATTCGACAAATGACGTCACACACGACTCAACAGTGACACCAGGAGTTTTCGAAAACACAGAAGCACAGCAGTTTGTGGGCGAGAGCACAGCCCTGGGCGGAGAGAATCTTGGCGCCCTTGCTGATGCTAGCGAATTAAATGTTAAAAGAACAATAGACAGAATGCCGAACAATGTCATACATTCCCCCCAGTATAGAGATCTGGGCCTAAATCCATCGTTTTTTTGCTCACCATGCCATTCCAGTTTGGACCCAGCCATATGCAAACCACTCTCGACCTGTGCCTCATGGGAACAGTCCAGCCCGAACTGCCAAGCCAGGTCTTCCCTGGACTGGAAACAAGAGTGGTAGCACAGGTTTCAGGGTTTCACCCCTCATCAGCTGGGATAGCTTGACTCCAGTGGCATGGCGAGCATGGGACCCACGTCTGGGCATAACCGTCTCACTCAGGGTGACAAATGCAACAATTGATGGACAGAATGTAGAACAATGTCAGACATTCACTCCAGTACAGAGATCTGGGCCTGAATCCATCGTTTTTGCTCCCCGTGCCATTCCAGTTTGAACCCAGCCATATGCAAATCAGTCTTCACCCTGAACTTGATGCTTGTTTCCGGTCCAGGGAGGACCTGGCTTGGCAGTTTGGTCTGGACTGTACCCATTAAGCACAGGGTCAAGACTGATTTGCATATGGCTGGGTCCAAACTGGAGTGGCAAGGTGAGCAAAAGAACGATGGATTTAATCCAGATCTCTTGACTCGGGCTGAATGTTTGATTTGCTCTGTATTCTGTCCATCATCTGCCTGTCTTTAGCGAATTAAATGAAGCAGCAGAGGGGCCCTTTCAAGTTAACTGCTCAGTACATGGCTGAGCAGGGACTGGCCCCTGAACTCAAACATCCCGGACCTCCCCCAGATCACCTAAATCACTGAGGGCCTCATTTATGGGTTATTTTCCATGTGGGCAGCGCAAGATACCTTCCTGCTGCGCTGCCCTAAGGCAAAAGAAAAGGGCAGGAATGTGCTGTATCTATTAGATACTGCACATTACTGTCCTTTTCCCCTGCGCCGGCGCAGAAAGGGCTGCCGTGCGCCAACGCAAAAAACACAGTTGATGGACAGAATGCAGAACAATGTCTTACATTCACCGCAATACAAAGATCTGGGCCTAAATCCATCGTTTTTTTACACTCCACACCACCCTAGGTCAGACAATGGCTATATGCAAATCAGCCTTGACCCTGTGCCTCATGGGAACAGTCCAGCCCGAACTACCAAGCCATGTTTTCTGGCTATCAGCCTTCTTCAGCCTGGATAGCTTGACTCCAGTGGTGTGGAGAGCCTGGGACTCACGTCTGAGCATACCCAGCCCACTCGGGGTGAAAATTGCAAAAAAAACACAGTTGATGGACAGAATGCAGAACAATGTCTTACATTCACCCCAGTAAAAAGATCTGGGCCTAAATCCATCGTTTTTTTGCACTCCACACCACCCTAGGTCAGACAATGGCTATATGCAAATCAGCCTTGACCCTGTGCCTCATGGGAACAGTCCAGCCCGAACTACCAAGCCATGTCTTTCCTAGACCGGAATCAAGCATCCAAGGACCGGTTTCTGGCTATCAGCCTTCTTCAGCCTGGATAGCTTGACTCCAGTGGTGTGGAGAGCCTGGGACTCACGTCTGAGCCTGGTGCAAAGGTGCCTGCATTGCGGGGATGATTATTTTTGTGCAGGAAAGGAAACCTTCCTGCACAAAAACAATCACAAGAGGCTTTTTCCTCTTTCTGTGTGCTGCAGAATGCAGCACACCTAGAAAAGTTAATAGAAAGAGGGAAAACTTGCAGAAATAAAGATGTTTCTCCTCGTTGTGCCTCCCTTACGCCTCCCCTGAGGAGGCATACGTTTTTGGCTCTGCCTTAGTCTTACGATTTTTCCTTAGTGTGGGCAGTGTCAGAAAGCAAGGGAACGCCCCCAGCAACACCCATGGAATTCCCCTTTCACACAGTTTTCTGCGCGAAAGGGGCGCATATTTATAAGGCCATGAAAAGGCATGTAACATGGCTTTATGTGGCCTTATAAGTATGCCAGTGGCACATTGCGCCACTGGAACATAAAAAAGTGACATTGCTGTGGTGCAATAGTGCCGGTAGGGCCTAAAAAATGAGGCCCCCAGAGCTTAGCTGCCTCGCGCTGATGATGGCTTTGTTTGTGTGTGTCAGCACACAAACACGAGGGTGAAGGGAGGGCACGGAATGAGGCAGTGGGGTGTCAAAAACATTGCCCATGGTATGATAATGAAGGAGTAGCACCACTTACTGACGAATCAGACAGAATCAAGCACGCAAGGACAGGGCCAAGTCTAGAGCAAGACGACAAGGGTGCGTGCAGCTGTTGGCATTACCTTATACATACATCTCCGTGCGCCCCTCAGAATATTGGCCCTGGGCCCAGCTCACTCATGCATACCTGCCAACTTACAAATTAATGCCACCGTGTGGGGAGGGGGCGAGGCCTTGAAGGGGTGGGGCCTCACAACGAGAGCTACCTAAGAGGCACTCTGCCCCTCACCAAGCCACCCCCAGAAAAATAAAAATAATGGGTCATTGAGGCTGTCACCGATGTCCTGTTTTTTTTTCACACCGCTTAATGGACATCGGCTGCTTACAGCCTCCGAAAACGATCTGAAAAGCCACTGTTTACAGTGGTTTTCAGCTTGTCTTCACGCCACAGTTCGATTTTTGGCTCCATGCCAGGTGACCGTGTGAAGGGAGCCAAAATCATGTGACACACTGTGGCACGGGAAACATCCATAACAACGCGGGCATTACCCCGCACTGCTATTACAACGCTGCTGTTACAACGCAAGTCGTTACAACAACTTGCGCTGGAGGGCGCTGTAGGATAGGGAATAGTTAAATTTTCTATCCAACACCTTCCCTACTATCAAAGTGGGCTGGAGTTGGAATAGAAAATTAAACTATTCCACTATCCAGCGCCCTCCAACGCAAGTCGTTGTAACGACTTGCGTTGTAAAAACTGTGTTGTAATGGCATGCGGAGTAAAAGCCCGCGTTGTAATGCCGTACAACCCTGTGGCACTGTGTGAGTTGGCAGGTCTGCCCATGTTAAAGCCCGGCCCTGGAGGGGCACCTATCTGGATGTAGAGGACGCCCCCTTTCATCTGCTTTCCATTTGCATGTGTTGTTCTGCCACTACCATGGGCTTTCTGGCACCCTACCCCTCTTTCTAAGGGTTGGGTCAGCCTAACGTGGGTCTACAACCCCAGAAAAAAAGTGAAGTTTACCAAATATGTTTGTAAAGAGCTGGAGAAACGTTTCACTCAAAGGCTAAATTGGTGAAATCTGACCCTTTTGATCCTCCTGCAGTGAGTACCTAGACTGCCAACCATCGTCAAGTGAGTCCTACCGGACTGGCCAATCAGTATGCTGCTTACAAAGCAATCTATTCTAGTCGGTAGCCAATCATTTTGCTGTTCTTTGGTCACCATTTCAAGCAATTACAAAAAGGCCAAGTGTTAGGCCCATTCAGATAATCAGTAAAACAATAGAGTTGATTTTATTCCCTCCATAGGCCATTGTAACCAGTGCCCCCTAAAAATGTACCAGGATTTGCTCCCGCTAACTAAAAAGCATACGTTTCCTCACCCCTAGTGATAGTACAACTGTGTATGCAGAAGAAGTGATTTGTATGTGTGTGCAGCGTCCCTTGTATGTGTGGCACTTTTCCAAATTCCCCTATTACTTTCATGGGAAACTTCAACTGGTGCCCAAACATCCTCTGCTAAAAAGAATCTAACCACCCCCTGACTGAAAATATTCTGCCATTATTGGAAGTAATTTGAGGGCGAAGGCTCATGGGCTTGCTGGTTCGCCTTTGGTCGCGGGGTCGAATGACAAGGCCAAAGCTTTGCAGGAAAGGACTGGATGGTGTAGAGTACAGTATTACACAAGGAAATGCATTAGAAAAAATCAATGACTTCTAATGATTTAGCAGAATAATCATTTACAAGGGCTCACAGCACTGGCCGGGCTGTGTAGAGTTAATCTTAAACATGGTGATTCTACTATCAACCCATCAACCCACAGGCCAAGAATCAAAACACACCCAGCAACCCGAATAAAAGACAGTTCAGCCAGAAACTTGCTTTTATGAAAAAAGTAGGATTTAAATACAGCGACTAAAAACAATGAACCGTCTTCTATGCGAGGCCGGCTCTCTGGCACTCTCCAGGTAAGAGCCGGGGTCCCGTCAACTGGCCGTGGGTATTCCCCAGTTACATGAGCCAACATTTGGGTTCGGCCCGCTAGTGAGTACAAGTCTTTGAAGCTCTACAATGGATTCGTAAAAGTCATCGGGCCTCATTTATGAAAAGTGACACATCGCTGAGTGAAAACAGCGATGCGTCACTTTTCTCTGCGCCCTCCTTGCGACACCAATGATGCATCATATTTACAGTATGACGCATCATGGCGCAAAGAGTTATAGATACGTCAGTATTTCTGAAGTGTCTGCATGGCGCAAAAGTGACGCATTGCTGGAGTGTGTCACAAAAGTGACGCAACTCCAGCAATGTGTCCTTTCACTTGGGGCAAGCCCCATGTGAAAGGGTCTGCTTTAGTCTTATACCTGCTGTGAGGCAGGCGCAAGAAATTGACGCATTTGTGTCCTAGAAGTGGCGCAGTGAAATCTTATAGATTTCACTGCGTCACTTCTATGACCCTTTCTTTGCTCAGAATGCCCCCCTGCATACATTATACCTGGCGTAGGTATAATGAAGCGCAGGGGTTTAAAAAGTGACGCATCTACCTAGATGCGTCACTTTGTAAATATGGTGCAAAAAGGCACATTTTTTACGCTGCTAGTGTGTCACAAAAAGTGACGCACCAGTGGCGTAAAAGTAACGTATGGCCTCATAAACGAGGCCCCAAGTGTCTCAGCTCCGTAGCGCTTTAGTCAGGGTCAGTTCCCCCACGGCTCTGCCGCCCAGTGGTCAGTCTTACCTGCTCCCGCTGGTGTAGCGATACAGAAGACCTGGGAGCATGCAGCAGTCTGGCGTTATAGTAGACTGGCGCAGATGCCAGGGATGAGCCGTAGTCTCATCGCTGTAGACAGAGTGTCTAGGTATCCAGAGCGCTCCTCCGGTAGTGTGGTAAGTTCCTTTGATCCTGAGTGGATACCTGGTTTCCATGCTCAAGTAGTTGCTCTGGTTGCATATGGTACCATGGCAACAGCCCATCCTCGTCATGGCGGACCCCCCTAGCATACGGCCTCCACGACACTTGGTGCACACGGACAACTGTCCGATCTGCGCTGCAGTACTAATCTTCACAGCGGCCCCCCTCTGGCATACACAGTCACCTACCTTTGGCAGCACACAGGCAATGGCCTGGTTAGTAGGGCAGTACTTATCTTCACGCGGTCCTCCTCTTGCATACTGGTTTCAAACCTTAGATAGCACAGGGCAATGGCCAGATCTGTGCAGTAGTACTGAGCTCCACGACAGCCCCCTCACTCATATGGGGTTGCCGACTCTAGGCGCCATGCGGGCAATAGCCCGATTGGTTCCTCCTTTGGACCATGAACCTCACACTTGGCTTTAGAGGCCCACTTGAAAGGATCCCCACTGGACCTGGCTCCCTCCAGGCACTCTCCGGCTCCTGGCAGGGACCCTGGCCTTGGCTGGCAGGCAGATGCTGATGCTCCAGGCCCCAGGGCAGGTGCTCTTGATTCTCCTGGGTAATGTGCCGTCCCTACATGTAGGAGGAAGACAAGTAGATCTCAGTCCCCAGTGCTGGTCACGGCAGGCAGAAGCCTTGTTGAGCTTCTTCATGTCGATGTACAACAATTGGTCATCCAGCTTCCTTTTTGGAAGCTTCAGTTTCTAAAACATTTGAAGGCGATGCCCTATGAAAGGCTTTAATTAAACCAAGCACGGCGGGTGTTGAAGTGTTACACCTTGTTAGTTTTGTGTTGCTTATCACACTTGACTGAGGTGGCAACAGTCAAATTCATCTCAATTGTATCCAAGCTGAAACTCGCCTCAGATTGTTTCGCTGGACTTTGGAACTGTGAGTTAATACTTGTGCGTCAGACTAGGATTAAGGTGGCTACATTAGGTTCTAGTTATGGAGTCTCTCTTAGATATGACCCCATTGTCTATGGGCAGCCACTATCAGTTACCAAACAATTGCTTAAGCAGAGAGGAAAAGTACTATCATTTGCCACAAACATAACATACGTTAAAAACAAAACATCTTTGTAACACTTGCGCAAAGCTACACATGTTCTGGGAATCTCGACATATCTAACAGTGCTTCACAGCCCTAATTGGTGTTGAGAACTCCGTTTATTTCCACTTATGTGTTCAGCAAACTTCACATACATAGTCTGGGCACACGTGTTGTACGAGTGCCACTGTTTCTATCGCAAACCTGAAATGTTTGTAAACGTACAGCTACCCGAGCCTACTTTCAGTCCAAAATACTATGCCTAGACAATTTTCAAAGCAAACACAATGAGATGATGGACGGAGCGCTGAAACTTTTCAGACACTCACACCCAGACACAGATCTGGGTTGAATCCATCATCGTTCTTTAGCTCATTTCGCCACCCCAGTTCAGACCCAGCCATATGCAAATCAGTCTGACCCTGTGCCTCATGGGAACAGCCTGAACTGCCAAGCCAGGTCTTTCCTGAACTGGAAACAAGCATCCTGGGACTGGTTTCGGGGTAACACCCCTCATCAGCCAGGCTAGCTTGAATCCAGTGGCAAAGATAGCAAGGGACCCATGTCTGGGCATACCCTGACGACTTATGGCAAACAAAGAAAAACTAAAGGGGATGATGGACGGAGTGCTGAAACTTTTCAGACACTCACCCCCAGTCAAGGATCTGGGTTTAATCCATCACCGTTCTTTAGCCAACTCTGCCACCCCAGTTCAGACATGGCTATATGCAAATCAGTCTGACCCTGTGCCTCATGGGAACAGTCCAGCCCGAACTGCCAAGCCATATCTTCCCTAGACCGGAAACAATTTTCAAAGCATTTAACACATTGGATGTGTGCTCTTCACTGCAGCGCACATGCATAATGTTGCAGCAATGTCTTTCTCCAACTTTGTTCCTGTTTCTGTTTTTCTATTTTGCCGCAAAGGGTGGTTTGACAATTTTAGTAGTTAGGGATTTGCGTCAAAATGCACGGGTGCTTGTGATCGAACATACAAGTACCACCCATGTAACACCCCCTTGATGCAAAGTGGTGCAAAGAGGCACAAACCGGTGAGCACTCTTTGAGCTGAAATAGGGCGCATTTCCATTACAAAAAACGTTTAGCCCTGGATAGTAAATACCCTTTGCACACCTTTGCATCACCTTGTGTGACTTGGCCTCAGCACAACCTTGATAAATCTCCCGCCCAATGTTAATGTGTATAGGTTCGGACTTCCAGGAGGAGTCACCCTCTTGATGTGCATCTAGGAACTGGCTTAAATACATTGCAGATCAGCAAACAACCTGACAAAATCAAGACACAGGAGAGAGGCTGGTGGAACCCTTCCACTATGTCTTTCTGGCTTCGACCTGAGGCATCCTTAGTCATTTTTCCAGGTTGATCTGATGACATTTCACTGAACCCTTTATTTCACCCACAACCATGACATTTCGAGGGTACGCTGAGGGTAATCCTCGCCAACACCTTTCCAAGGAATCCGCAGAGGCAACACTTTTCCATCAGATCAAAGACCATAGAGTCAGTCTTCAGGTCTTGGCCATACATACATCTGACAAACGGACAAAATCAGTATGGAGATGGGGGGCATCTCACAGAGTATTTGACATGGACCCCAGTGCACTCTGCCCTCTCCATCACCCCTTTCTTGAGTGAAGTCACATCAGTTGATGGCTTTGCCTTTTTCATCACTCTCTAAATGTCATAAATGCTCACCACACAGACTCTGAAACAGTGGGGGACTGAGAGACAAAAGCCCTGGAAAATATGTTCATAACAGCCACATTTTGAGCTGAGTGAGAGTAGGGAGTGAGTCCAACCTTATCCAAGAGCAGTGGCAGCTGGTACTGGAGGAGGGTGGTGAGGCAGGGGGGATTAAAAAAAGAAATCTCACTTACTGGTGTAAGGCCGCCGACTCTCCTCCATGACCGTCTCTCGTCCCCTTCTCTTCCGGTCTGGAGTCAGGAAGCCAATAGGCTCCCCTAAGCCAATCACAAAGCCGCTGTCAGCAGCATTGCGATTAATCTGAACGCCATGGTTTGGCGCTCAGACAGGCAGTGGGAGCCTGTGCATGTTCGCCACCTGGCTGTGCATTGCAGCACTGTGGAGAACATGCTAAGTGTGCATGACTGTTTGGCCGGCCTAAGACAGCCGGCCAAACCGTCATGCGCACTTAAGTTCACATATTTTCTCCTCCCGCTGCTGGCTGTGATGAAAGCCAAGCCCCGCCCTTAAACCTGCTTCAGCATGGAAAAATAAAATGATACTAGCATCGTGTTGTTATCATCAGTTGTCCTATTTTGCACTGCTGAAAAGCAGTGGGGCGACACTTCTCCGCCTTAACTGAGGAGCCGCCACTGTCCAGGAGGGTTCAGAGGTGGTGTGGTGTAAATCATATTAGTATCTAAAAGAAAACTGCATGAGTTCAATCAGGGCAAGTGGACAGGCAGGACATCAGTTGGCCCCTTTGTCCATCCACACCTAGCAGCACCGCAGCCTGCTTGGGCTTTCCCCTGTTTTGCCCTTTGCCAGCCCAGCCGGATCTGAATTACAGTGAAATGTTGGTGGTTTATGAACATCCTTGAATGACGTCTTTGGCTGACGATGTCATGTCTGAGCTGACACTAACTTTAGATTAGGGCATTATTCTGAGCTTTCGTGTTGAACCCTTGAAGCTATAAACTGGTTTTCCTCTGTTAAAAAATGGCATTTTCTAACCTTCTGCCTGGACTTTGATTGTGAGTTGAAAAGCCCTGAAAAAGGCTGCTGCAAGGCCTATGATGTGTAAATGAAGACAGGTCTTTTTCCTTTTCTGCTGCTCTGTAGAATGCAAAGATCTATAGATCCCTAGCAACGCCTGTGAACATGTTATCTCAGCAGATTCCATAGGAATAGTGCTCAATGCCATGGGAGAAGAAGCTCTTGAAATAATTCCCCCAGTAAACCATAGTCCCCTACCTCTATATACAGAAATTTAAAATACCCCCCACTTAGACTGATGCCTCTAATGGCACAGAGCGCAACACTCTCCTATAAGAGGGTTGCCATCCAACCATCCACCCATCCATCCGTCCATCCTTCTTTAATGATTTCATCCATCCACCCATCTTTCATGATTCCATACATGGATGCTTTTCCAATAAACACATCCTTCCCTATCATGTCACCCTTCCATCTGTACACTCTTTTACCTTTCAATGTATCTTCTTTTCCTCCCACCATGCTCTCTCCCTTCTTTTCACCTTATCGTTCCTCTTTCATTCTTTTCAAGTTTCCTTCATCGCATTTACACTTTCTTCCATTTATCAATCCTTCCTATATTTCTTCTTTCCTCTCTTTTCTTCTTCTTCTTCTTTTCATATATCTTTCTTTTTTCTCCTGTTCTTACTTTTTCTTTCAAACCTTACTGCCTCCTGCCAGTAGTATTTGCCTTTCTATCCCATTTTTACTAATTTCACAATTTTTATTTTCTTATTTCTTTCACTGTTTGTCGGAATGTTAATATCCCCTGCATGATGTATGGCCATGTCCCCTCCTATATGTGCCCAAATTGCATCTACCTGTGATTCTGTTTTTGGATTGTAGGCCATGCCACACACTAACCCGGAGTGTGTGTGATGACGTTGATCGATCTCTGGACCATGTCCTGAACCGAGAGGGGCGCACCCTCATTTTGACATTGGATTACTCACCATGGTTTCATGCATAGAGCACGGTGGTTGCAGGATACCTTGATTGGTGAATGATAGTGACAGGCCGTTTTAACCATTTATTTGTATTTATTTATTTGTATAGCGCCAGAATCGACTCCCAAGGAGTATCTCTGTGCTTTGGACGGGGCACACACATCCCGAATACATGAAAGCGTGTTTACGTGCCCACTCATCCAAAGTTCTGCTGCTCACAATGTACCCAGAATCCTGAACGCCGACATCATGAACGTTGTACATGTGCGTGTGTGGTAGGATAGTGTGCTGTGCACAAACGATATAGGCCTGTGGGTTCCATTTTGAAAGCCCACAGCCTGGACCCAAGTACTGGATGGGGGAGTTGTTGCTTTCCCCAGACAGCATGTGTGTATTGATGGCAATTTTATTTACAAAGAGAGGGAGAAGTCTGTTTGAAGAAGGGCATTCACCACTCCTAATAAGTGGAAGGTCCAGCCTCAGTCGTGCCCCAAGAAAATAGGGGCATATTACCAAGCAATAGCGATAATTATCGCTATTGCTTGGTTAGAGACAAAAATTTACCGCTGAGCTGTGGCGATTTTTATCGCAAATGCGATAAAAATCGGCCGCAATGCATGAATATCGCTGAAAAGTCAGCGATATTCATGCATTACCGAGCTAATGCTCTTAGCCATGTTATCCACCTCCCATTGGATAACATGCCTAAGAACTGCTCAGGGCAGGTGTTAGCTTTTGGAGATATTCGCGCTTAGCGCAAATATCTTCAAAAGTTGGTAATAGGAGACATGCAAAGTGGGCGTGCCAAGATGTTAGCGGCTGGAAACAGTCGCTAACATCTTGGCACGCCCACTTTGCATGTCATTAGTGATAAATATCACTGACATGCAAAGTGGGGCCCAAGATGGTCGCTATCTCCTACTAGCTGTCGCTAACTGGTGTTAGCGACAGCTAGGTAATAGGGAGATAATTTTATCTCTGCTTTCTTGGCTTTTAAAGCCAAAAAAGCAGAGATAAACCCCCTTGATAATATGCCCCACAGATTCTAGTCTCGGTGAAGAGGCTGGTGCAGACTGCTCACACCTCTTTGTACTTTTATGATGGGTACTCCACCTGGAGATTGTTCTGCTGGGAGAGCACCCTTACAGGCAGAGGCCAGACCAGGAAGGTGTCCTGGCCAGGACACATGAAAGGGGAAGCACCCCAAACAATTTCTAAGGAAGCAGACGTGGAATACACATCTTCTGTCTGCGGAATCAATATAAAGATGGAAGCCCAAGACCCATCGTTATTCGCTGTCGTGGTCGGTTCCACCGAGGAGTTGGTACTCCGCAGTGTTGTACAACACAACCAAGAAAAGGGAGCTCCAAGCCTTCAGGACGAGCTAATCATGGAAGGGACAGCCAGAATGGACCTCGGCGAGGGTCCGTCAGACAGAGACTTGGTAAGCAGATCCACTGGAGGAATCGCGGTGCTGCTGGACCAGGCAGTGCATTCTTCGTTATTGATTCTTGTTATAGCTTCCATGGCATTTGGAGCTGTGCGCCTGAGTGGTAGACCTGACCGAAGCCAGGGTAAGTGTCTGCTGGTGACCCATGTGCTCCAATATGGGACTGTCTAACCGCAGCGCTGCCACTGCATGTTGTTGGGGTGAGGCCAGGCTCAAAGCCCAAGAGATCTCAGAGGTGCCTCTTGGGTGTCTCATAAATAATTGAGTTTGTCACCATGAGGCATTGCATATGAACTGAAGGTAGTGTCTGCTGACCACTGAACTGAAGAACAATCACCTGGGAATGGGTTACTCTCAAGAAGAAGCGCCAAGCACTCACGGAATTGCTGGAGTGAGCCGCAATGTGATCCGCGATCAACCGCCAGCCGCCTGGAAGTGGGTTACCGACAGAAGACTTTGCTCATGCTGTATCCCTCCGAGCAATGTGCTGCAGGTCAGCTGCCATGCTGCTCTCTGGAAAATGGCTGTGTGCCGTCTGGAGGCTCCTGGTATGGGTGAGGTCCCGCTGCTGTGGAAGGGCCAAATGCGAAGGAGGTAAGTCATTTAAAGGGCCAAGGCCTGAGAGACTGAGTGCTAAGACCAAAGAAGGGGGAGGAGCATAAGCTGCATCCATAGAGAGTACCTTATTATCTGCACCTGGGCTGTGGCCTACAGAAAGGGGTAGTGTCATGGGGGATAGGTGGAGGGGTATCCTGGAAAGGATAGCATAAAGACTCAGAGCAGTGTCTCAGGTCTCCTTGCATCATTATATTTGCAGTAGACTTCAGTTTTCTGTGTAATAAAGTACTCGTCTTTAAAAAAAGAGAGGCAATGGGCAGGGAACTGATCTTTTTGCTCTGCTGAGAGGATGGTGTTGATTACTGAGCCTGAGTACTCCCACATTAACCTCCAGAGAAGGTGGTGACCACTCGCCCTCTCTACCACTGAGACTCAGGGCCGAAAGGCCCTGGGACAGCAGTGGTAAAAGGCCTCAACCCCTATCGTTGTTGACTATGGGATGAAAGAGTTTCATTATATGCAGACATCAATTTCTACATTGCAGACCTAGAAACTCATTAATCAGGCTTAAGAAAATATTCAAAACAAACAAGGATTGTTGAGGACTTGGCATAAGCTGGGACACATCATTATTATTTCTGCTAGGAGGGTGGGCACCACGTTGATAATCTGCCACTGCCTCTCAGAATGGGACAGTATGGGCCCGATTGACAGAACTAACTTAAGACAAAATCCTAAACTTACTACTTTTGGTATTCACAGAAGTTAGGATTTTGTCTTAAGTTTGTCTTAAGATAGACTTAAGATAGATTAAGACAGACTTAAGTTAGGATTTTGTCTTAAGTAACTTCTGGGAATACCAAAAGTAGTAAGTTTAGGATTTTGTCTTAAGTTAGTTCTGTGAATCGGGCCCTACCATTTCAAGTACTTATAACCTGGATAACTAAAGGGAGTCACATATATTACAGAGACAACGTGGAACTCTCAGTGCATAAATTGGGAGCCAACGTCTACCACGGTATTTGGATAAAATATTGAGTTTTAAATATCAAGGTGCAGAAATATCGGAAAAAAAAGAATGTGATCCAAAAATATTGTGATGCAGAAATGTCATCAAGAATATCGATTTTTCAGGTAAGTAATATCATTGTCTAGAATATTGTTGTTGCTAATATCATTTTCAATGATATAGTTGTAAAAAATATAGTTCATTAATTATCTTTATGTGATTTAGTTAATATATTAATTATATGTTATTATTGTTTGTATAATTGTTAATAATATTTTTAAATCTAATTTGTAATTTTGTGTGACAAACACATAGAAGGAGGAAATCGCCTCCATTGATTGATTTTGTGCAGGAAGGTGCCAATTTCTGCACAAAACAATCATTCCTACGACACAGATTCCCTTGCACCGTGGTACAAGGGTGCCTGTGTTGGCGCAGGGCAGCCCATTGAGCACCAGGAAAAGAGGGCAGGAATGCGTCGTATCTGAAAGCTACAGCGCAATCCAACACTTTTCTTTTGCCGTAGGGCAGTGCAGCAGGAAGGCTAGTATTACACTGGGATAGAAAGAGCGACAACTCCCATAATGCAAAGCAAAATCCTGGTCAGGATGAGTTACTCGCGCATGGACCTGATAAACCGGGAGCTCTGAGAAAGGATGAAAAGCAGAGTTCATAAAGAGCTGTCACTGCTTTGCTTACCCAGCGAGTCCTCTGCGCAGCTCTTTCCCTGCTGAGTGAGATGTCTGTACAGCTCAGTCCTTCCTTATTGAGCCATCTGTGCAGCCCCTTCCCTCACTTCCAAAGAAGCACCCCCGGGCACCCAGACCCTATGAAGCTATTTTCAGCAGCGCCCGGAGGCAGATAGAAGCCGCATACGGAGGTGGGGTCTGGTCCTTTGGTTCTTAGCAGAAGCCTCTCATCTTCTGCTGAGTGAGACGGGGAACATCCTTTACAATGCGGATGTTACCCGGAAAGTGCTGTTACGACGCGTCTTTTACAAAGTAAGTCGTTACTACGACTTGCGCTGGATGGCGCTGTGGGATAAGGAATCTTGTAATTTTAAATTCCAACACCTTACCTACTGTTACGGGGCCTGGTGTTGGAATATAAAATTATAAGATTCCGAAATCCGTGCCCTCCAACGCAAGTCGTTGTAACGACTTGCGTTGTAAAATCTGCGATGTAAAGTACCGCGTTGAAAACAACTGCGTTGTACTGACATACATCCGAGTGAGACTCAGCAGCACATGGACATTTTATTGGTAGATGGAGGACAACAGAGAGGGTGTGAAGGATATAGGGGGTAGAGAGCAACACAGGGGCAAGAGGGGAGAAGTGGAGGTTGGGATAAGCTGCAATACTGGAGGTAGTGGTAGTGGGGAGAGAGGGAGAGGATGGGGAAAAGAGGCTGTTTGTGTTGGATTTAGTGGAGAAAGTCAGGTAAATAATAGAAATAGAGATGGACGGAGGATGGGAGAGAGAGATGGTTGGGATGAGTGTGGTGGGATGAAGATACTGGAGAAAGGAAGACAATAGAAAGGTGAGTGGATGGAGACACTAGGGTAAGGATGTACGTCGTTACAACACATGCTTTTACAACGCATGCCTTTACGACACAACTTTTACAACGGAAGTCGTTACAACGACTTGCGTTGCGGGGCACTGGATAGTGAATAGTTTAATTTACTATTCCAACTCCAGTCCCCGTGGATAGTAAGGAAGGTGTTGGATAGTAAATTAGAACTATTCCCTATCCCAGAGCGCCTCCCAGCGCAAGTCGTTGTAATGACTTGCATTGTAATGGTTGCGTCGTAAAGGTACTGCGTTGTAAAAGTTGTGTTGTAAACGCTGTTCCCCAATCAATCAATCAAAGCATTTGTATAGCGCGCTACTCACCCGTAGGGTCTCAAGGCGCTTGGGGAGGGGGGCCGCTACTGCTCGAACAGCCAGGTCTTGAGTTGCTTCCTGAAGGCGAGGTGGTCTTGTGTCTGGCGGAGGTGGGTCGGGAGGGAGTTCCATGTCTTGGCGGCCAGATAGGAGAAGGATCTTCCTCCCATGGTGGCTCTTCGGATGCGGGGGACGGCGGCGTGGGCGTGGTTGGTCGAGCGGAGTTGGCGTGTGGGAGTGTAGAAGCTGAGGCGGTTGATGAGGTATCTCGGGCCTTGGTTGTGTAGGGCTTTGTGTGCGTGGGTGAGGAGTCGGAACGTTATTCTCTTGTTGACCGGGAGCCAGTGCAGGTTTCTCAGGTGTCCGGAGATGTGGCTGTGACGGGGGATGTCGAGGATGAGTCTTGCTGAGGCGTTCTGGATCCTCTGGAGTTTCTTCTGGAGTTTGGCAGTCGTTCCGGCGTAGAGGGCGTTGCCGTAGTCCAGTCGGCTGGTGACGAGGGCCTGGGTGACAGTCTTCCTGGTCTCGGTGGGGATCCACCGGAAGATCTTACGTAGCATGCGCAGAATGTTGAAGCATGACGAGGAGACGGCGTTGACTTGTCTGGTCATGGAGAGGGAGGAGTCCAGGATAAAGCCCAGGTTGCGTGCGTGGTCCGTAGGTTTGGGTGCGCTGCCCAGGGCGGGGGGCCACCAGGAGTCATCCCAGGCGGAGGGTGATGATCCCAGGATGAGGACTTCCGTCTTGTCTGCGTTCAGTTTCAGGCGGCTGTTCTTCATCCATTCGGCTACATCTTTCATCCCTTCGTGAAGTTTGACTCTGGCTGTGGCGGGGTCATTGGTGAGGGAGAGGATCAGCTGGGTGTCGTCGGCGTACGAGATGATGTTGAGGTTGTGTTGGCGTGCGATGGCCGCGAGGGGGTTCATGTAGACATTGAAGAGTGTGGGGCTGAGCGAGGAGCCTTGAGGGACGCCGCAGATGACTTTGGTGGCTTCAGATCTGAATGTGGGGAGGCGGACTCTCTGTGTCCTTCCGGCGAGGAAGGAGATGATCAATTCTAGCGCCTTCTCTTGGATTCCGACGTTGCCGAGGCGCTGTACTAGGGTGCGGTGGCAGACAGTGTTGAATGCCGCGGAGAGGTCCAGGAGGATGAGGGCTCGGATGTCATCGTGGCTGCGATGAGGGCGGTCTCGGTGCTGTGGTTGGCCCGGAAGCCAGACTGCATGATGTCGAGGGATCCGTTCGTCTCGAGGAAGGCGGCCAGCTGCTTGTTGGCGGTCTTCTCGATGACTTTGGCTGGAAACGGGAGGAGCGAGATGGGGCGGTAGTTTTTGAGGTCGGTGGGGTCTGCCGCAGGTTTCTTCAGTAGAGCGCTGAGTTCGGCGTGCTTCCAGCTCTCCGGGAAGGTAGCAGTGTCGAAGGAGGTGTTGATGATGTCTCGTAGGTGGGGTGCGATGACGGCGTCGGCCTTGTTGTAGATGTGGTGGGGGCAGGGGTCGGTTGGAGATCCGGAGTGGATGGAGTTCATCGTGCGTTGCGTTTCTTCGGTGTTGGTCGGGTTCCAGGCGTGGAGGATGTTGGTGGGGGGTGCCGTTGTGATCGTGGGGTTCGTTGGCTGTGTGCTGAAGCTGTTGTGTATGTCTGTGATCTTGTTGTGGAAGAAGGCGGCGAGGGAGTTGCAGAGGTCTTGTGATGGGGTGATGTCGTTGTTACCGGCGTTGGGGTTGGAGAGCTCTCTGACGATGTTGAAAAGTTCCTTGCTGTTGTGTGCGTTGTTGTCCAGTCGTTCCTTGAATGCAGCGCGGATCAGTTGGTGGTGTTTTCGAGTGGCGAGTTTGAGGGAGGTCATGTTGTCTGATGTTGGGTCTCTGCGCCAGGTTCTCTTGAGGGCTCGGCAGTTCTTCTTGGAGCTCTTGAGTTCGTCGGTGTACCATGGTGCTTTCTTACTGCCGGGTCTGCTGGGTGGGGTCCTCAGGGGGGCGAGGTCGTCAGCGCATCTGCTGATCCACTTCGTGAGGTTGCTGGCGGCCTGGCTGGGGTTCTCTGAGCTGATGGGGGGGTCCTGGCTCAGGGATGCGGCAGCAGGTCGGCTGTGATCTTGTTTCAGCTTCTGCGTGCAACCTGTTGCTGGTGGTGGTGGGTCGTGTTCCTTCTGAAGCTGAAGTGGATGCAGCTGTGGTCCGTCCTGTGAAGACCGGTGGCGTGGCTGAAGACGACGTCCTTGCTGGTAGAGAAGACGGGTCGAGAGTATGTCCGGCGTAGTGGGTGGGGGTGGTCACCAGCTGTTCGAGACCGAGGGTGGAGAGGTTGTCCAGCAGGGTGGTGGTGTTGCGGTCGTTGTTGTTCTCCAGGTGGAAGTTGAGGTCCCCGAGGAGGATGTAGTCAGTGGAGGGGAGGGCGTGCGGGCTGATGAAGTCGGCGAAATCTTCGCTGAATTGTGTGCGTGGGCCCGGGGGTCTGTAGATGAGGGTGCCTCTGAGGGTGGTCTTGGGATCGGTGTGGATCTGGAAGTGCATGTGTTCGGCGGCTATGCGGGTGTCGTCGGTGGTGGTTGTGATGCGGATGGTGTTCTTGTGGACTATTGCGATGCCTCCTCCAGTCTGGTTGGCGGCGCGATCCCTCCGGGTGATCTTGTATCCGTCCGGGATGGCGATGGCGATGTCGGGAGCTGAGGAGGCGTTCATCCAGGTTTCCGTGAGGAAGGCGACGTCTGGAGATGTGGTGTCGAGGAGGTTCCAGAGTTGGACGGCATGTCTGTGGACGGATCGGGTGTTGAGAAGGATGCACTTCAGGTGGTTTCTGTTGGTGCTCTTCTTTGCGGGTGTGGGTGTAGTGCAGGCCCGGATGCAGGCGAACTTGCAGGCACGGCAGCTGAAGGGTCCGTGGGTCCGTCTCGGGGTGGCTCGGTAGCAGCCCGGGATCCGGCCGGTGTTGAGTGCGTAGAGGTCGGTGGCGTAGTAGGTCAGGCGGGTGGGTTGGCGGCGGCGGAAGGCAGGGGGTCTGGCGCTGGGCGCGGTCCAGGCGCGGACGGGCGCAGACAGGCTTACCTTTGGCGCGCCTTTGGCGCGCCCGCTGCGCGTCAACGCTGCGCGTTTGCCACTCTGCCATATGAGGAGAGTGGGGGAGCGGAGCGAGGGAGGAGCCGCTGGGAGGCGGGAGCGGGGCTGGCGAATGGGAAGGCTCTCAGGTGTAAGGGGGCGTAGCCGCAGGGGGGCAGGGGCGGGGAGCGGGGAGGTGGCGGGAAATGCGGCGGGGTCACAGCAAGGGAGAACAGCGGGCAACAGTTACAGGGCAAGAAGGCACAGAAGGGCAACAGAGGATACAGCGACGAACAGGGGGACACAAAGCAGAAAACAAGGAGACAGGTCACGGAGCGGGCACCAGGGGAGAGACAGCAGTCAGCAGGAGAGGCGGCGCAGCGCTCCGGAGGCTGAGACCACACCAGAGGTCAGGAGCTCAGCTGCGGGCAGCGGCGGGATCGTGGCACACCAGAGGTCAGGAGCTCAGCTGCGGGCAGCGGTGGGATCGGGCAGCCTGGGCACACCCACAGGGAGTGTGCGCGGTGCGAGGTGGTGTGACCGGCCCAGAGGGCCAGAGGGGAAGACATGGTGAAAACAAAGGGGTTGGAGCTGTTCAAGTGAAAGGGTAGAGGGCGACACATTGAGAAGTGCAGCAAAGGTGATGAGAGAGGGAGTAAGTAGTAAAATAAAGGACAACAAGCATCAGAATGAAAATAAAAGAACCTGGACTGGATGAGCTACTGTGCATTCAAATCCCCAGAAAACAGAGTTTCTTTAGATGCCACCTGGACACAAATCAATGATGTTTTTTATTTGCTCTGTATTGAGAGTTTTGAATACAGTGAGAGATAGAAGGTGGAACAAGGCACATATCTGGTCATGGTGCACAAGGCTACATACACTTGTTTACCATAGTACATACCAAGCGGGGTAACTGGGGTCACATCAGGTCAGACACAAATAGTGTAAAATCATGCTGCATAACATGTCATGTGGGGTGTGCTGAAGACACAATGCACAGTGTGGTGCCAGAGCCAAGTCGATGAACTTGCTTCCAGCCATATTCATCCTGGGGCGCGGCATAAGGCCGAGCATGAGGTCAGAAAGCACGTTTGAGGGTGTTAATGTGATGTCTGTCCATTATGTGTGTAAGATAATCACAGACTTTGACGCAAAATCTGTAGAACACTGCCACATCATGTAATAAACGTCTGCGTGGTCGGAAATGCACCTGGGGCAATTATGTAATGCTGAGCCGCGAATGCTGTGCAGTCGCGTTGGTGTCAAGTATGTGCGATGGACATTAATGAAACTATAACAGTTTCGTCATGCGTTTCACAATACCTGAGGGGTGCGGCTCCGGATATGGGACCAACCCCTATCCGATAAGTCGATCTGGAAGATCCTGACTCTGGGCAGTGCTGGCCCCACCTCCTGCCCCAGTGCCTTATATATGTTTGTAATCTGGACCTCGTGGAACTACACGTCAGCAGCATATGCAAGGCTGGGTCAGTGGCAGGTTCCACGACAAACAACACCTATCATCTCTCGATGCGCTGCGTGTGTCAAGAACTGTTTAGATGGAAGTGTGTCCATCCCACAAAGCTCCTCGAATGTGAGGGTGGTCCCCTCCTTGAACAACTGCCCAATGGACGTGATAGAAGCACATCTCCACAGTGATGTGTGAGTAGTCCTCCTGACCTTTGAGAAGTCGGGTAGGGATCGGCGAGGAAGATTCGGAGAGTATGTCGCCGTGCAGTGCCTGCACTAAAATAACTGGACCAACAGTGTCTAGCCACCCGGAGCAAAAGTGGTAGCGACACACCGCGACTGGCTGCCCCAAGACGTCTCTGATAACCAGGGAGCGTCTCAACCTACGACAGAGGTACCTCACCTCAGGAGGCAGCCCTGTGGCAATCCATGTCATGAGCCACTGTAACTGTGTCGCCAGATAATACAGTTCATAGTCCGGCCACCTCAAGGAGCCTGGCCTCTGTGGACAGAAACAGCTTCCCCAGAGCCACCAGGTGTCTACGCTAAGCCCAGGTCAGATCCAACACCTATCGGGGCAACCACAAAGGAACCTTGGTGAAAAGATACAGAAAATGTAGCACGGTCATCATTTTTGATAATGTTGTGTGGCCCATAGTTAACAGTAGAAGACTCTGCCAAAAGGAAAATGTATGGGGCAATGGGAACAATGTAGGTCCCGGTCTCCTCCAGGAATTGCACTCATGTGTCCGACACCGGGAAGATGCAGGAGTTCTGTGTGTTAACACGCAGGCCTGACAGCACACCGACAGAGTCCAGAATTTACATAATCGGAGTCCTGCCGGAGGTGACATCATTCAGTTTGACCAGAATGTTGTCTGCATGTAATAAAATGGCTCACACTTGGACTGGTCTTCGCAGACCATGTCTACCACTCTGCAGCCACTGGTCCTAGAACTCCAGCCCAATCTGCGCCCACGTGATCTGATCTGCGTAGACCACCCTAATCCAGGACATTAGCTCCTTCCCAAACCTCATGCGACGGAACACTGCTAAGCGGTACGACCAGGACAGCGTATCAAAGGATTTCTCCATGTCCACTGAGACCGCTACTGCTCAGGGACACCGCTCTAACAGCCCACCCAAGATATGGAAGAGGCGTCTGATGTTCGAGGACTTTCTACTCCCTGCAGCAAAGCTGAACTCGTCCGGGTAGACCAAGGACAGCAAATGTGGTTGATTGCGGTTCTTATTATGTTCCCCAGAATTTTACAGTCTAAGTTAAGGAGAGACAGAGGTCGATATGAGCTCTTGTTTAGAAGATTACCCCCATACTTAGGAATCATAACAATAAGGGCTTTATGTGAGGATGATGACAACAGTCCCTCTGTACGAGCTGTTTTATACAACAGAACTAGTTGTTCGATAAGGTCCGCCTGGAAGCATAAACAATACTCCAGGGAAAGGCTGTCTCTGTGTGGTATCCTGGTTTGGATACCATGTGCCTTTCTCATTAACCTGTCTTGCTAATCAGCCTATCTGGGTGAATGGTGGAATGTTGAGTGTGTGAAGTAATATGGAATGTGTGGTGGGCCTGGTGGATGGATGACACTTGGAAGAGAGGGCTGAGTAGCAGGAGAGCTGCTCCTGGTGGGGCTTAGAAGAGACTTGAATATACTTAGAAGATCTTAGATGATGCTTTAATGACTTTATGATTCAACCTAATTATCCTTCAATAAATCTACTTGAATTATCACAACTCGGCTACCGATCCACTTATTACACTCTGCCAGGAGTCTTGCCCGTCACCAGCTGCTTAATCACCAGAGCTCCCTCATGTTCCATGATGGGAGTCTCCATTGGAAGTCGCCTTTCTGGAGTCAACCTATCCAAGGAAGTGTTGACTAAGAAAGAATTCAGCATCCTCTGTGGGCCGTACAGGGCTCAATAGTAGTCCAAAAACACCACAGTGATGTCTGCCTGCTTACACATGCAGTGTCGCTTTGGATGGCAGGTGACAGTGATCGTAGACTGGCAAAGCTTTTCTTTAACAAAACACGTGAGGTCTCTTCCAGCCCAGTCCGCCTCCGTGTGCCTCTGTGACACATATATTCCATAAAATCATGTTGATCCAACCAAGAGCTCAAATGAGCATGTTCTCGCTGCTTTTGATTGAGACCACGAAGCGCCTTCATGTCCGAAATTGAGCGCAGTTCCCAGGGACATAGGTCTCTATCCATCCAGTCCAGTTGAGCCAGCAGAGTGGACTGAACTCCAGAAGAGGTCTTCATACAGATACCCCGGATATATACTTTAAAAGCGTCCCATTCAACCAGAGGAGTGAAGGTTTAACTCACGTTAACTTCGAAATACTGCCTGATCTCATCCCTTATAGTGCCCCGGTATGCAGCGTACTCTAAAGCTGAACATTGCAGGTGCCACAAGTGTATTCATGTCCTGTATGGGGCGCATTGCAATGACAGTCGGAGTGGGCAATGATCCAAGTGGGTCATCAGTAAGTATTATATGTTGTGTGCTGCCCCTGTGAGATGCTGGGAAGTGAGGAACATGTCTATCCTTGTGAGTAGGCTGTGAATTTGAGAGAAATTAGAGTATTCCTGAGCTAATGGTTGTGCCTGTCTCCACGTGTGAGATACATACCGGTTATGGATCCAGGTTCCCTTGTGTGTAGATGCCTTGTGTTCCAATGTGCCCTGTGGTGGATGTAAGACTTGTCCATCGTGGTGTCAAGGACACAATTGAAGACCCCACTCATCAATAGGGCTCACCTAAGGCCATTTCCACCTAGGGGCTCATTACGATGTCGGTCAGAAAGCAAACCAACCGACTTCTTGTTTGAATCGGTTCCGACTAACTTGCATTCGGCGAGTCTGAACGATCGATTACAACGCTTCCGAACACCGTTCGGAAAGTCTTCCATTGACTTCAATGAGAGACTGTGCTCTGACCAGCAACACAGGCTCCCATTGAAAAAAGGAGTGGTTGCGTAAAACCCTACCCCCTTTGGCGGGCACCCCGTGGTGCCTCCCACACTGTGCATGGTTTTAAAGAAGGGTCCCTTGGGTACCCCCAAGGACCTCAGCTGGAAGCCTCCGGATGAAGGGGGCCTGCTAGTGGCTTCCAAAGTCAGTTCCCAACAGCCTTTTTGTGTAGGACAGACCAATTTGGAAAGGCAATCCAGTTCTGACATCGTAAACCGTCAATCGGAAACGCGGTCCGTAGAGCTGTTTGATTTGGCTCCGACCGACTCTGAGTTTCCGAATGCCGGTCAGAACCATTTCAGACTGACCGAATGGTTTGATTTCTGGCTGAGAACATCGTAATCGGTCGGTTGAAAATGTTTCTGACTGAGTCGGAAACATAGGTTCCGACACGGTTTAGGAAAATCCTACTGCTGTTTGGAGCCTTTCTGACCGACATCGTAATCAGCCTCCAAATCATGGCGGTAATGTAAGCCCCTGCCCTGTGTTGGGGGAGTAAAGTCCAAGAAGGTGAACAAGAGAGCCATCCAACCACCCACTCACAAACATATACTGATCGCTGAGGTCCACCTTCAGCCGCTCCAGCATGAACGGCCCCATTGCTGCGATCAAAATCAGGACCCCCTGGAGAGAATGTGGCATAGAAAAGTTGGCTTCTTCAGGACGATTGTAGTCGGCACCACTCCAGATCTGTGAGATGTGTCTCCGGTAGCACAGCAAATGTGGACATTCCTTATAGGTAAATAGTAACAGATGAGGTGATGTTTGGCCGACTGCCTCATCCCCCTGATATTCCATGTGTTGAAGTTAAAGGTATTAACATATGCAGTGATGTACAATAGGGTAGAAACTTTGTTCCCACGAGGCAGTCACACACTCCCTACACTGTGTCACCAGCCCATCTTAAGGTCGGACCCACGCTAAAAAATATGCATTATTTGGTGCACCCAGCACCATGGGATGATGTGTCAACAAGCTGCCCTTCATGAGTACTACAAAAAACTAAGTAATGTCCCCAACAACAACTCCCCTCCCTTGGCCGAGTTTAAACCATACCCCACCCAATCCTACAATGACAAACAAGAAAGTGAGCTCTCAGGGTGGGAAAGCAGAGAAGGAGACTCGTGAAAAGACAAAAGGAAAGAGAAAGGGGCATATTATCAAGGGGGTTTATCTCCGCTTTTTTGGCTTTAAAAGCCAAGAAAGCGGAGATAAAATTATCTCCCTATTACCTAGCTGTCGCTAACACCAGTTAGCGACAGCTAGTAGGAGATAGCGACCATCTTGGGCCCCACTTTGCATGTCAGTGATATTTATCACTAATGACATGCAAAGTGGGCGTGTCAAGATGTTAGCGACTGGAAACAGTCGCTAACATCGCTATCTCCTATTAACAACTTTTGGAGATATTCGCGCTAAGCGCGAATATCTCCAAAAGCTAACACCTGCCCCTGAGCAGTTCTTAGCCATGTTATCCAATGGGAGGTGGATAACATGGCTAAGAGCATTAGCTCGGTAATGCATGAATATCGCTGACTTTTCAGCGATATTCATGCATTGCGGCGATTTTTATCGCATTTGCGATAAACCTTGGTAATACCAAGGTTTATTTACGGTAAAAATCGCCGCAGCTCAGCTGTAAATTTTTGTCTCTAACCAAGCAATAGCGATAATTATTATCGCTATTGCTTTGTAATATGCCCCAAAATCACTTCCATTTTAGGAAAGCTCTCAAGACCCATCCTTTTTAAGGATAGTTTCTTCGATCTGTCGTCCTGGTCTCATGCTGAGATACCCTTTCGGGGGTGATTCGAGTGCATAATAAATTAAATTAACAATAACAAAAAGCAAGAAACCTATGAGGGGGGGGGGGTGAAGAGGAGGGTTAGGGGAAAAGAGAAAGATCAACAACGGAAGCCTCTAGGGGGTTGTGCACTGAAACCCTGCACTGCAGGCTATCCAGTGGAGGTGACAGCCAGGACACACATGGGACATAACGTATCATGTGTATGGCGCACGTTCACCCAGAGGTCTCTTGGCGCTGAATAACAGATATTCATTGTTACCCAACTCAATGGTACTCATTTTATCGACCTCAGATGGATGAAAGGCTGAGTGGACCCACCGGCATTTGAACCTGTGACTATGAGGTCGAACACAGGCCCCTGCGGTGGACGCATTAGTCCACTGAGCCGCCAGACCCGTGATTGTTGTGGGACATCAGCTGTCCCACGATAATGAGGAAATGGTAGATGAGTACATGGTCGAGGCGACTTGCTCCGGGGTATGTGTGTGAAGGATTTGCAATTCCCTGCCAGTCAGGTGGAGTTTCTGCGCATGAGCCTCGCTGAAAATCGTTGGGGTAGAATTGCTGCATAGGGCTTGACAGCGCACGTGACTGTGCTGAAACGTATAAAAACAGACACAGCCGCACAAGTGGTACTTACCTCTTTGCGCAGAGATTGTAGCAGCTAGTGGGGGTGTCGATGATGTCTGTAAAATGTACCTATTAGACAATTGTTTGGGCTAGGCATGGATGTAGGAAAGAAACTAGAACCATCCAAAAATGTATGGTCAATCCTGCGACGCTGGCGGTCTAATTTGACTAGGATTACCTAAAATACAGCTGTTTTCGTGAGCCTGTGAAAATCTGGAAGTGTGACACCCTCTTAGCTAATATTGGCTTTTTAGTCAATATCACTGCATTCTGGGACTTTTTTTTCTTTTTTTAACCATGTATGGGCTGAGAAATCCCACCTTGCAATGAGTCGTGGTATGTGTGACCAACCTGTCTCAAGGTACCACGCGTGCCTCAGAGCTACTTGAAGATTCTCCGCAAAACGGATTCATGGCCCAGCCATTTCCACCGACCTACAAATGCCCAGACACAAAATTGTGTATGTGATAACTGTCCCATTGGAGCTTGAAAATAGCGGTACAATGGCGCTCTCTTGTGTCCAACTGAAGAAAATGCACCTCTTCGCCACTTTTACGGGATGCTACTGATTGAAGATATCTCAAATACACCTCAGATGCACCAGTAAGATCATAGGTTACAAGGCAAGGGCTACTCAGACTTCTTGGTCTGAATAACTATAAATGCAAAAACACTCTAGTGGGTTAATTCAATACGCTTTTTATCTCTTCAGAAGACTACTGGACCACAAAACATACAATTTAATTTGAGAATTTAGGGGCATATTATCAAGACAATTATCGCCACTTTAGCGTCAGTTTTCGGGCGAAAAGAGGCAATAATTTCATCGCACTATCCACAAGGACATGCTAGCGCGTGATTCCTTGCCTCAGCACCCGTTTTCATAACGCCCAACCTTGCAGCGCTAATTATATGCAAAGTGGGCGTACCTTACTAAAATAACCTGGAAATTGTCGCTAACACAACTATCTCCTAACATCAATCGTGCTGCAAACCCGCGTAGCGATATGAAAAGTAGAGCTAACCGCGCTTATCGCTGGTTTCTTAACACCTGCTTACAATCTGACTTAGCCATTATATCCTAACAGGAGGTGGATTGTATGGATGAGTCCACCCTGCCCGATCTATAAGAATTTGCCTATCGCTGTGCTTTTATTGCTGGATTTCCAGCGATAATCGCACATTTTTCCGCTATCGCTGTTTTTTTTATCGCCTTGGAGTTAGACGTTGATGATAACGCACTAACTCGGCGATATGAACCAGCGATAGACGGCGATATTTAAATTCGCGCTAGGCGCGAATAGCGATATTTACCACTACCCGTTGATAATATGCCCCTACGTTCACTAGAGAAATACTCTGACATCAGGCAAGAGTTTTGAGGACAGGAGGGTTGTATGTGTGCTCATTCGCATGCACACGCCTGTGTTTGCTCATTCCTCCAACTCTTGCTACAGTTTTCTGTCCTGCCAGAGTGAAATGGGCAGAGTTCGATTTCTTACGAAGTCCACAATTCCCGTAGTGTGCTCTCATTATGCCCAGATGCCTCGGTGGGACTAGCCGAGAAAGGGTTCAGCAGAGTCGACCCATAACCAGCCTAGAGAGAGCACTGGCAGTCTTGGCAGGCCATGCCAGCTTGGGATCAAAAAGTGCCAGGGCACCTGATGCCTCTGTCCGTTCAAGTGTTTGAAGTCTTAGGGGCATGATGCTGTGTGCAAAGACAATTAACACCAGGATGTTGCCCGTCAGATGCTCATTATATCTGAAGTGCATTGTCACATTGTTGCCCACTGTGGCATCTGCTTGTGTTTGTTCCATGAGTTATTTTGGTGCACTCTGGGATTTGTAGTCCGTGAGCTACAGATGTCACATGTCAGAGGCGCCCACAAGCCTCCAGCTGGTTCTGTTATTTCAGAAGCACATGTGCGCATTCCTCTTGGACTTGTGTTGGGTGGCCTCTGTAGGCAGTAGGAAGGGGGGGTGGTCTCCAAACAGTTATGACAATGGATTGGGGAATCTTTTCCATGTATTCCCTGGAGAAGCCGAGCAGGCCAATAACTGGCCACACATAGGATTGAAGAGTTCGCCCCAACAAGCCAGGTATCCAGTGCTTAATTTGAGCCGGTGCTTTCCAGTACTAGGCACCGGCACTTAATTGTCAACACCGACACTTATGACAGTCAGCCACATGGTGAGTTTTTGACCATGATGGCTGGCCCGCGCTGAGTTTGAATGAGTGACCTGCGCTGAACGAAGTTGTTTTTGGGATATTGATTACCCCAAGCCAGACGCCAGTGAGAGCTCTGCTCTAGCACACACAAGCCTGCTGTACTTAAGCAGTGGTTTGTGCATTGTGAGAAACCCTATGCCTGGTGCCGTTGGATTGAGCTTCAGGAGTTCTTTATCGCCCTGTCCTGAGGAGGCCAGACTTGCTGGAAGGCCAAAACGCGACCGCGTCGACACTTTACGCGACTGTGTCGACACTTGCCATAAGGAGGAGTCATTGTCTTGAAACATTATGGAAAATTATTTTCATTGACACATCCGAAGATTTGGGTTCTGTTAAGTCATTAGTTGAACCAGTTGTGTCTGACTACCTCTTAGTGTACCCCCTAGACTGCATAGGAGGACACGCAGCTGTAAGATTGTTTTTGATTGGGTGAAAAAGATATTATTTCGTGATCTTTTTGATTTTTGTATAAAGTGTATATGTTGTTTTTGTTTGTATTCATTGTATATAGGTGTGTACATATGTATGTATACTTGTGTATATTTAAAAAAACTTTTTGATAAAAGAAATTAGCGGAGAATAATTCTGCTTGATTACAATAAATAAAACGTGTAATCACGTCCTCACTTGGTAGTGATGGCTTTGATAATTTGTTAGTGATATATAGTGGACAAAGGACACAAACAATGGGAGAATTTAGAGTCACCTATTAGATAAATAGTTAGGTATTTTTTCCTCCTTTTTCCACTTTTTTCAGTCTTCTGAGTCTGCCACATGGTGACACTGTTTGTCTAATTTAGAGATGAACATAACAACAGTTGTTTATTAATTCAATAGACATTAAAATTGACTAATACTTGTAGATCAAGTCATTCTTATAGTTTTGGGGGCCACGAATATTCTGAGTTGTTACACTTGTAGGATGTGAAGTTTAGTAATTGTGTTGGTTGTGTCATTGGCGGCGCTGGCACGGGCAAGTGGCCTCCTGACGAGGGTCCTGGCACTTAAATGTTTACAAATTAAGCACTGCTGGTATCCAAGACATCTTACGAGAGTCCTAAGGGAGACCAGAGTTGTCAGTAGGTGTCCAGGCATCAAGACCACGGTCATGAAGGCCAGGAGGAGTTTCATGATGACTTAGGTTTGTTCGGTTTACAAGAGCTAAGAGACTGCAGTGGTGGGGTTGCAATCTTGTCTTCTCCATTCTCTCTTAAAGAGGCATCTCTACTCACGTCCATGTACCCTGAAGAACTGTAGACTCAGCTAAGAGCACACTAGTGAGATAGGACCCCAATCCGCTCACCGCAGTATGGGCAGGCATCTCAGCCTGACATCACTCTTAGGTGCAAATTTACTAGGGGCTTGCATTGACCTTGAGTCACACAAGGCGACGCAAGGCAACTCAAGCACTTAAGTGAGATTTACTAAGCCACACAAAACCACCTTGTGTGGCTCTGCATGGCTTCCTAAATCTAGATTACCGCAAGGCAGCGCAAGTCAGTGCCTTGCATAGGGAAGGCATTCCAAGGGTGCAGTGACGGCTTTTCCTTGCATCGATCCATGGATTTTGGTGCATTCCCCGAGTTACTAAGAATAGTGAATCTAGGAATGTGTCAAAAATGATATGCCGTCCCAACAGAGGCATAATGAGGAAACATATATTTATTTTTCTTTGTCAATTCCTATTTGAATTGTTTTTGTGCAGGAAGGTGTCCCTTCCTACACAAAATCAATCTTGATTGTAACACAACCACTCTTGTACCATGATGCAAGGGTGCCTGCTTTGGCATTAGGCAGCAGACAGAGAGAGAGCAAGAATGCACTATATCTTAGTAAATATGATGCATTTCTAGTCTCTCCATTTGACGCAATGCAGCAAGTTCTTCCTGTATAGCGTTGCACCAAATGTTAGTCAATCTGGGCCTTAGTGTTCTGTTGGTGTTATTTATTGAGTCCTTCCTTGACGACACTTCTCTTCTTCAGGAAGCTGAGCTGTGACTGGTTTTTCTAGGCAGCTCTCCGCTGTAGGGATACCTCCCATACCCATCTCTCACCACTGATAGCTCCTTCCACTCTGCCTTCTTCCAAGTATTTCTAGCAGGATGGTGGAAGGGCCTTCAGGTCTGTTCCTAACCTGAGAAGGGGGATAGCTGGACTACGTTTCCAAATAGTGCATAAACCAGGGAAGCGGCATAACCCTCCCGATTACATGTCAAAGCATCCCTTACCTCGCGCACCAGAGACCACGTCCATAGCAGAGGAGTACCTCAACATTGTTCTGCGACAAAAACACACCTGCCCCAATAACAATTGATGAACTGGTGCAAGAAGCAATGAATTATGCCACATTACAAGCTGTCAAAAGCCCTATAGAACAACAGAGGTGGAGACAAATAAACAACAGCAGTCCATTAAGTGAAGGAGTCAGAAGAGAAGAAATACTACAGTTCGAACAAATACTAGAGGAGCTGTCAGAAACAGCACGGCCCCCTCCTGTTCTCCACCATCACCGGGGCCCGGAGGTGGGGGTCACAGGCCCTTGCACTTTCTTTGAGGGGAGCGCAGCGGCGTTCCCCCTCCCCCAATGTCACCTTGGGCCAGGGTGGGCTCCTGGCACCCCTCCAGGGCAACTTAACAGGGAGCTCAACGGCGCTCCCCGACTTATCTTCTTCTAGGGGCAGCCCCGGGGACCTGGCCCAACCCGGGGGTATAGTTGACACCGGCTGTGGAGCCCCACGTGCTTCGTCGTCGGTCCAATTAGAGGTTAAAGGTAGCCTACCTTCTGGAGGGCATATCTTAGCCCCTAGGGGACAGATTTTCACAATTCTCACTCCTAGTGGCCAGCCCCAGCCACGGGGAGCACTTTACTTCACCCTCCTGATCTCAAGGAGGGTGAATTCAGCAGGGAACTGTCTTCACTGGCTCCTTGTACCAGCCTTTCGCCTGGCTCTCCTCCTGGGCCTCTCTTCTCCTTCGCCGAGGCCCAGGCTTCTGATCACTGGTCCTGGACTCCCCTCCTGGTGCAATTCTGGATCCTGGGACAGTCAAGGGATTCTTCCTTCCAACGGCCCATGGCGACCAGCTCAAGCACTAGTCTTCCTCAGCAGACCACACCCCAGAGAGAGCTCATCTTCCTGTGCAAGATCTTTTAAAAGAATTCTGAGGCGGCTGGCAGGAAGTCTCTGCTTGCCCTATCAAGCAGCAACACATCACCTCTCTGCCCCTGCTCCCTCCTTCCTACCCAGGCCTCAGGGTAAGTTCCAAATGGCGTCGTCCAGAGGTCTCTTGCCACATGGTCTCTGAAGAGCCCTTTTCCCCCTTTCTTCCTTCTCTCCAGAGCAGCTTGGTGCCTGGCACCAGGTGACAGCTGCTGATGGATAACCGTGTAGCTCCACCCATCTTCTCTCCCTTTTGGAGAGGAGACCTTAGCCCTTGGAATGCTTGTTGTGAAGGGCTAGGCCTCTGATGCTACAGCTTGGGGAGGAAGGTCATTAATCCAGCCTGGCAGGGTCAGCCCCAGCCAGGCTCTGGATATGAGCTGACTCAGAGGAATATGACATTTCTGGATGACCCAAAAGTAGTACAGATATGACTTTGGACTCTGCAGAATAGTACTTCTCACCTAAGGTACAGTGGACTTTAGTGCGTGTCTGGAATTTGTAGGCCCTAGGGAAGTGAAACTGCCCCATGTTATCCCCATAGCAGAATAATGAAGTGGTCCTTCAGTGAAAACAGTAAAGCACACTGACTTTCCCTTACATGTTTCTTCCCATTGTATAAAGCCTAATCCATGTCCCCACCCAGCTCTGCACAATTCCTGCCACACCATTCAATTTGTAGCCGCTCCTGGGCTGCCCATGCCAACAATCTCCCCTGAGCAGCCCCTACACGTGCGCACACACACATGTACACACGTGTTTGCATGTAACCAGCCCAGTGTCCCTTTCTCCGGCTTCTGCACAGTGGCCTACTCTCACCAGGGGGACACCGCTAAAATCCACATGCAGTCTCTTTCATCATGATTTCACTGTGGGTGAGTCCCAACTTATGAGGCTCTCCCACAGTAAAAGTTCAATATTTAGGTGCTCAAAATGCGAAAAATCCGGGCGGCTCAGATAGTCAGAACCACCTTCTAACACTACACATAGACACAGACCACAAATAGATTACCACACACAAACCACAAATACATAAACACTACACACAAATATCACACACAAATAGCTGCCATGGTATATGAATACCATTCATAAATACCACATATAGACATGGATTGCACATACATTATTACCACACACAAACCAAAAATACATAAACACCACACACAAATATCACACACAAATAAATGCAACATGTATATTAATACCATACATAAATACCACATATAGGCAAGCACTGCACATACATTATTACCACACACAAATCACAGATAAATAAACACTACACACAAATATCACACACAAATAAATGCCACATGTATATGAATACCATTCATAGACACCACATATAGACAAGTGCCACACGTGCATTATTACCACACACAAACCATAGATACATAAACACCAAACAGACATCACACTCAAATAAATGCCACATGTATATGAAAGTTAGTAAGGATATGAATACAACATTATCCAGGGAGGAACAAGGAGACGCCTGGACAGCGATTCATTCGTGCCTTCTTGTCCACGAGGAAAGATTGAGTCTCCTCACCCCGCCGATCACGCTTGGATCGGTTCGTACCACCCCCGGACCACGCGGCACCGGGAGTTCCCCCTGAAATTGTTTAACATCAGAACGACGCTTTGTGTAGGATCCATGGCCCACGGAGTACCTACACAGATACTATCGACTCCTTAGCGATATTAACACGGATGACCCACCAGGCACCCGTATTGCTCCAGCCTTAGCGGAGCAGCCCCACAGATCGGCTCCCCATAAACGGCCGACCAATCGCGATATACGCACTGCTACCAACCCACACAGTCATGAAGATGATCCCAATTCTTACGGATCGAAACGCCGTCGACTCATCAGCAAGACCCTAGGCGCCCCTCACACAGTGGTTCTCGCAAAGAATGACAAACGGAAAATAACCATTCTAAATCATTTAGAAACCACACTGTTCTTTATTCACTGTATATATCTATGCACAAACACCTTGCGCCGCCCACTCTGATCACTCTGTCACTTGCGTCGCCGTAGTGTTATTCACCTCTTCACTCGTGCACCTTGTACAACTTTGGGTTGTTATTCTTGAATTATAAATTGCAGTGCTGATATTAACTGTAATTGTACTTGCCCACTCCTTTGAAAAATTGTTGAGTAAAATAATGCCTTGAGCACACGTGACAATCATATAGAGTCTCCTTGTCCCTCCCTGGATAATGTTGTATTCATATCCTTACTAACTGTCTACAAATCTTACCAGTTGGGATACTGTTCTGTATATATAGTATGGCTGAGATACCCGCCACCCCCTCTCAACACAATCCCCAAGGATGGGAAACCGGAAACAGTTCTGAAGTTTTTTGGAGACGGGAGGGAGTGACCCTCCCGGGCCGTATTTATTAAAATATGAAACAAAATTAAAACATTAAAATAAACAGTTTCATATTATGTACAATTTCATTACCACATTGCGATGTTTGGCTAACCTTAACATATCCTCTAGTACAAAGGTTCTCCTAGCCGAACTAACATCCTACCAAACATTTACTTAACTTTTGAAATTGTACATCCTAACGTTTAAGGGCCAACGGCAAGGTCGTAACCGGTGTCAAGATCCCTAACCCAGACATATCCCCCTCACTTGTGAGGGGCGGCACGGAGGCTTACCTCAAGTGCAACTACCAATTTCCCTTGACTTGACGGGGGCCCCAATAAAACTCGACGCCACTTAAAGGTCGTACGAGGACTCGTGTGAGGTATCTAGAAGGTAGCGTAGACCCCCCCCAAACCCCACACAACTTACCACATCTGCCGTCGCAGACGTACTGGCCCCGGGAAATTCCCCAGGAGGGGGCTGTAACCCCTCCTACCCATGAAGGGGCCTTGACCGCCTTCCCTTTCCTTTCGGCGACCCATCCTTAGAAGGGACCGCCTCCCCGTTGAGGGGCCAATGGCCACCTCCCCCGAGCCCCCCATCCGTAATGGGTGACGCCCACTCATAGGGATCTTCCAATTAGTGCTCACCGATCATGACCTTACCGCCCGACCAAAATAAATACGACATGATAACTAAATAACTAAAGACTAAATATAACAGACAGTAGCAACAACAACTTTATTCAAAGCATGCCTACTGATGAACACAAAAGCAGAATTACTTTATTTGCAAAACATAACACAAAAACGATCATTCTTTATTGCATACTCAAAATCTTCACGATAATACCGCAACCTGTAAACGAAAATAAGAATTATAAATCAAACTTTATTTAAAACCACTCGCTGTCTTCAGGGGCTGGTGGGTGGGTCAAAAATGGCTCTTCGTTCCGTCTCGAGCTCACGTGCAGCGAGGAGGTGCAGCTTCAGAGCACAGGAACAAGAGGATGCTTTCCGGTCTTGTTCCTCCTTTTATCCGTCTTCAGGGCGGGCGTAAACCCGCCCCTGCCTGCCCCAAGGGCGTGGCCAGCCGCGTCAGTGTCTAGGCCAACCCACTCTAGGGCGGGAAAAGGCGCGCCCCGGCTACGCCGCTTCGGGCATACCAGCCGAGACTCGCCTCCCGCCCAAGATGGCTTCCCGGGGGGATCGTGGTACTCTGCCATACGTTCGGGGGGACCGATTGGTCGCCCCTTGCCATTCTCTACCCAAATCCCAACAAGGTTGACGGGTTACCACTCCTGTTAATATATACAACATGTATATGAAAACCATACATAAATATCACATATAAACAGGGACCACACATACATTATTACCACACACAAACCACAGTTAAATAAACAATACACACAAATATCACACACAACTAAATACCACATGTATATGAATACTATTCATAAATACCACATATAGACAAGGGCCATACATACATTACCTCACACAAACCACAGATACAAAAACACGACACATAAATATAACACACAAGTAAATGTGACATGCATGTGAATACTATATGTAAATACCACATATAGACAAGGGTGATACATAGATTATTACCACACACAACCCACAGATATATAAACACCACACACAAATATTTCACTCAAATGAATGCTGAATGCATATGAATGCCATACATAAATACCACATATAGACAAGGGCCACACATACATTATTACCACACACAAACCACAGATACATAAACACCATACACAAATATCACACATAAATAAACTCTGCATGTATATGAATACCATACATAAATACCACATATCGACAAAGACCACACTTACATTATTATCACACACAAACAAAATATACATAAACCACATATTCAAAAATACCACATATTCAAAAATACCACGAACAAATATCACACACAAATAAATACCACAAATATATATATATACACACACACACACATATATATATATATATATATATATATATATATATATATATATATATATATATATATATATATATATATATATATATATATATATATATATATATATATATATATATATATATCGATATACAAAACAGTTAACTCAAAGTTGTGCCCAATTGTAATCACACTAAATCAAGCATTTGATTGGCATTGACGTTTCGAAGCGGTTGGATGTGATATTTGGTCAGGTCTTCATCAGGACAAACAAATGGATACATTCTGGGTAATCAGAAGAAAAGTGCATTCAGTGGTGTAGCTCTTTATTCACAAGTCTTGAGGTAAGTTTTGGTGATCTGTGTGCCTTATGTTATTAGTTAAAGAGGATCAAGTAAGTACCTTCTATTTGGTCCTGGTCTAGCAGAATGAGGTCCTGCTAGATGTTCAGCGGCCATAGTCAAGAATTATTAGTGTACCACCAATCTGTATCAGCCATTACCAGTGAAAATTACTCACCAACTGCTGTGTAAGTATCCGTGTACAAGGACCGCCATGATACGCTATAGTTATAAGAAAAATCAATTAACTGATGTATTCTAAGTTGACAATTGATGATATGAGGCAGAACCATCGTCGCTGGCTGCATGGCAGGCTGAGACTGTATATGTGTCCATGGACTACATAAGCGCGCATGGAGTGGGGACTCATATATCAATAGAATGTATTTTACCCTCATCGTCAAGCAGGAAAAACCACAGAAATGCTCATACAGTGTCTAATCAAGGCCTACCTTCAATTGACAAAGTGCATATAATCACTCATTTAAACCACTGAGGGAGAGTTAATCACATATCTGCCAACTCCCAAAAACACCCCACACTGAGGTTCATGATATATTATTACTGATGTGGAGCTCACATTTATAATTATTTAAATCCTCATTGTTCAGCACATAGACACACCGAAATGTTAATTCAGTGTGTATACAAAGGCCTGCCAACAAATGACAATGTTCATTTGAAATAGTAATTAAAAGCATTCCCAAATGGTGAAGCTTGTGCATTTTACTTAAATCCACCAGACAGTTTCTATCACTGCGGTCGAGGAGTTCTTTGTAGTACTGCGTCGCGTCGACAAAGAGTCGGTTCTCCCTGTTGCTTGCATTACTTGTAACTAGGACTCTTTTTCATTGATTCACTGAAGTGCTTTACTGGCAATGGCCTTTCTATCACAGAGAGTTGAAGTGACTGCAAGTCATCACCCAGTGTTTTATAAAGCTAAATAATAAATAAATAAACGACTTGCGCCATTGTCGATTGAGCACACTCGTTGCTAGGATACATATTCTGGGGAGACTTAACAAAAGAACTTCCTCCTACAACTTCCCAGCTTCACCACAGGTAAAATAACACTGGTGACCCTGGTGTACTGAACAAAAGCCAAGTGGGCTGGAGTGCAGAGAGAGCGTTTATACCCAAAAAGGATATTTATTAAGGAATTACAAAATAACCCAGCCTGATTTTGAGAGTGACAGACTCATGACAGTCCAGAGACATGACCTGGTGAAATCTTTCATTTTTCTTCATTCACATTTTATAAGCCTGTCGCAGGGCACTACATTGTCCAGATTGTACTTCAGAAATGAAAGAAATTGGCAGGGTTCCCAGAAGCACTTCTGTGGAAGGGGAACTGCCCTCTTCCTGCAGGGGTGAAGGCCACAGTCTTCACTGTACACAGAGACTGATGCAAGAGAGGACAGCCCAGGCTGCAGGGGTGGGAGAATTTATGGGTTTTTGACGCAGGAAAGGGCAGGAATGAGCCGTATTTATGATATAACATGCATTTCTGTCCTTTCCCTCGCGCCGGCGCCATTTTGGCTGCCTTGCACCATCACAATCATCCTTGCACCATGGTGCAAGGGTGTCTGCGTTGTTGGCTGGATTGCAATTTTGTAGGAAGGGACTCCTTCCTGCACTATAACAATCCATGGGGGCATTTTTCTTTTTAAATGTGTGAATGCAGCACACATGAAAAAAGGAAAAAACGTGTATAAATAAACATGTTTCTCTTCGTTACGCCTGTCCTGGGGAGGCGTACAGTTTCGACACATTCCCAGGTTTACAGATCCTGGTTAATCTGTGAAAACTCATGCGTGTTGCATGGGAACTTCCACCTCAACATCCGTTGTACGCCCCCCTGATGCAGTGTAAGCAACAAACCGACTTGGGCTGCATTGCCTTACACCATATCTGTGAGGCCATAAAAAAACCACGCAAAGTGGCTTTGAAAGGCATCGTAGTGAGGAGTCTGCACTTTACCCCACCGGCGCGTTAAATAAAGTGACACCCCAGTGTCGAAAGAGGCTTGTATGTAAGCTAATGCACAGCCTAAAACTATACCCTATAAAAATAAGTATGTGTGATGTGTGATGATGCAATTAAGTCGTTTACATGGAAGGAATCAATTTTAAGGACAAGAACCCTCACTCACCCAAGGGTAACCTGCTTCATCCCTCCTCACACCCGGACTGAAAGGTGTTTTGATGAGCGATGGAGATAGAGTCAGCGAGGGACAAAGTGCTAGTGAAAATATAATGTCTGGTGTTTGTTCAATCAACCTCCAGAGGGCCAAAATAACTTTATTCTGTAGGTCCAAATGGGTAGAGTTAAAAAGAGGACTGGGGTTGTAAACCAAATATACCCCTCTCAGTGGTCAACATGTTTCTGCCCACTAGCAGACCCCAAAAGGATTCCAGGGCATTCATCAGGACCATGGTTGATTAGTCACTCTGTTCAAAGTGCTTGTATAATACAAAATAAAATGGCATCAGACCAGGCGTACTTGAGTGTGATTTATATGTAATGGTGGAATTAGTACTCCGCTGGTAGTGCCGATCCCTAGTGTGAACATGCTTGTAAATAGGCCCCTGGGTTTTGAAGATTTAGAACATATATCAAATTGTGAAAACTAACTGGAGCAAAAGGAATCAAGTGCAATAAAAGGTGGAATTTGCAAGGGTTGTGATATTTAGGATTGGACTAGAACAGAAAATAGGGCACAAAATGGGGCCCTTCTCATATGCAAACTGGATAGCAAAAAGCGACTCACATTTGTAGAGCCCCTAGTGTGGCCTCTCCAATATGCCGGCCATGTGTGGTATTACCACACCAAGGCAATAACACCTACCCAATCAACTGGCCACTGCTTGCGAGTCAATGGGAATTTGGCAATGGACATTCATTGGTGCTGCATTCAGAGTTTGTGTGACTGGAGGGGGGATGAAGTTGGAGAGTGGGTAACTTTGGAAAGGTATGCATGAAACAGTTACCTTGGGTAGTTGGCGGTTGATTACAGTAGCGGCCGGTGTCAGAGGAGAGTGGTGAGGTGGGGCATGAGGGGGTAGACGATGAACAACGAATAAAAGGGAGGAAAAACAGAACCAACCTGCAGCCCACCGCATTGCTATCCTCTGCTCCTCTCAATGCTCCACTTGCAGGCAGAGGCTCCCAGACTCCCGTGCGGCCAATCTTGAAACTGCTCTCATGCATGAGAGCAGCTTCAGGATTGGCCTGGGCACCGATGGTTTGAACTCCCAGGGAGGCTGGGAGCCTGTGCTTGCTGTCTTCAATCCAGACACGCAGCTATGTTGGAGAGAGCTTTAGTGCGTATTTTAGTTTGGCTGACCTGAGACGGACAGACAAACCGTCATGCGCACTGATAACAGTGCATACCATTCCCTGTGGTGCCTGTTATCTCGCTGGTCCCACCCCCAACACTCCAGTAAACAAAATAAACCTGTGCTTATTATATATTTTTTTATATGCTGCTGGCAGGGGGCGGCGACTCTCTTTCGCCATGGCTGATTTTATTTTCCGATTAGGTTTGCACCCCCTGCCACAGCAGACCTGATAGTACATGATGCAGCTCCTTCCATATCATGTGAGCCACCCACACTGTGCTGTATTGTTTACCCAGAGAAACCTATTGTCACCTGCACAGTGCAGTTTACTGCTGCACCCTACACATTATCTATACTACTATTATAAAGAGAGAATTTGCACCTTTTGGCCAGGTAAACTCGCGCCAATCTACACACCTGATACATCTATGAAAAGGTCAGGGTGTGTAGATGGACATAGGCTATATAAATTAAAAAAAAAAGTAAATTAAAAAAATTAGTTTGTAAACAAAGTAGTCCCCTGAAAGTCGCGCCGGCCGGGACCTAGCGCTGGCCGCGACGCGACGTGTGTGATGACCGTGACGCGACGTGCGTGATGACGACGAAGGAGGAGCGGGGGTGCAGTGACGAGCGGCTGTGCAGTGAGGTGCGGCGGCACAGGTATGGAAAGGGAAAGTTCAGTGCAAGACTGTGTGATGCAGGGGGAGGCAAGAAGGAGGCAGCAGTAAAGGAAAATGTCGGAGCGCAAGTGAATCGGGGCGGGAGGGGGGCGCGAGTGAGTCGGGGCGGGAGGGGGGCGGGAGTGAGTCGGGGCGGGAGGGAGTCGGTGCGAGAGGGGTTTGGGCGGGAGCGGGTGTACTGCCCCCAGCCCCTTTCTGCCCCAGGCAACGCTGGGGTGGGCTGCTAGTACTCATTATAAACAGATGCTTAAAACAGCAGCCCACATGCAGCCACAGATGTGCCAAGCCACCATAAAATGGCCAACCACACAGCCACAAAACCGGCCCACACATTGACCCATAAGCCCAGCCTTTCTGGCACTGCCAGGTGGCACAACAGACCAGCCTGACCCATGGGGCCTTTCTAAAAGCACGCTAATAATTACGCACATTATTTTTTTAAGTTTTGTACTTTTACTTTTATATATTTCATTGACTTTAAACATACTAGAGAAAGTAACTGAACAAATCACATTAACCCACAAACAAGTAGGCAGTGGTGTCAATGATGCCAGCACACATGTTCCAAGAGTGCCCCTACACCACAGTAGAAAACATAACAGAGCTCAGACACAGAATGGACCATAGGAGTAAAATATGGTGAAAAGTCAACAATCGACAAAGAGTTGGAGCTATGCCACAGAATAGCATGGTATGAGGAGGCACCAGGCCACAGGAAATGTTGTGAGCGTCTTTATTGCCAAAGCCAGTTAGTAACAATATGATTCTCCGTTTGCAGCCAATGAGTAACTGCCGAAAGCCGAACCACACACACACTGGGTTCCAACGGAACTTACGACATGAAACATTCTTAACATTAACCCCTTGCATGCTCCCGGCCGTCATGCGTCAAGGTGGGCGTGTGTTCACGATGGCCTGGGACAGTCCGAATCCCGCCCACTATGTTAATAACCCGCACAGCGCGAAAATTTGCCGCGCATGCAAGGGGTTAAAGACATAACGAACTTCATAACGTATCCCATTACGACACAGCACAACAATAACAGGCAATCCAAAGCGTTCAATTATGACGACATTGGAGAAAGACTTTTCAGCTGTCACGACAATGGGACGTCAATGCTGATGGAAGCAGGTTCACACCATGGTTGAAATTTAGCACAGTTTAAATGACATGACATATGTATTTGTAATGATGAACACGTTCACCCATAGCTATCTTGGCTCTAAATAACATATGTTTATTGTTACCCAACTCAATGACATTCATTTTATCGACCTCAGATGGATGAAAGGCTGAGTGGACCCACCAGAAAATCAAACCTACACCAAAGCCAGGGCGACTGAAATTATGGGATTGTGCGGCCCTGGCGATTTTCGCATAGTTACAGATATGCTGCATTTGCCACATAATGCACCATCTGCTGCACGATCGGCAGATTTTACCAACTAAAAAAATACTTTCTGGCTCAAATGGTTAAAAAGTTATTAAACATGCAGCAATATGTGTTGTCTCACAGTGGAAGACCCTTTACAAAGTGAAACTGGTCACCTTTCTGTTGCTCTTGCTATATTCAGTTGTTTAACGGGTACTACTATGGTGCAGCCAATGCCCAGACAGTGTTACTAAGTTAAAAAATGACAAAATAATGAATTAATACTATTCCAAAATGTTCCACATAATGCCACAAAATTTGCCTTTTCAACCCTGTCACATAATTTGGCCCTCTCCTGCCGCATACTACCAGGGCCCTGACCATAGCTTCTAAGCGTTTTGTACCTCAGGCCCTTTCAGCATTATCCTGTTAGGACATAAGGTTCTAAGGGGCATATTATCAAGACAGGAGATAAAACAATCGCCGTTTTAGTGGCAGAAAACTGCCGCTAAAACGCCAATAATGGGCTTGATAATATGCTCTATGGAATTCCAATTGAAGCCCATGTTAGATGAAGGACTCTGCCACCCCAGTTCAGACATGGCCATATGCAAATCAGTCTGACCCTGTGCCTCATGGGAACAGTCCAGCCAGAACTGCCAAGCCATGTCTTTCCTGGACCGGAAACAAGCATCCTGGGACCGGTTTCGGATTCATAATCCTCATCAGCCAGTCTACCTTGAATCCAGTGGCAGTGAATTCTCATGAGGCACAGGGTCAGACTGATTTGCATATGGCCATGTCTGAACTGGGGTGGCAGAGTGGGACAAAGAATGGTGATGGATTAAACCCAGATCAGTTGACTGGGTGTGAGTGTTTGATTCGTTCAGATGCTCCATCCATCATCCCCCCTTTAGTATTGATCAGGTAAATAGGATCAGATAAGTACCCTCTATTTGGTCAGGACCCAGCGGAATTAGGTCCGGCAAAATGTATAGCGGCCAGAGTCAAAAACTGATAGTGTTACACCAATCTGTATCAGCCATTACCAGTGATAATTATTCACCAACTGCTATGTAAGTATCTGTGTACAAGGACCTTCATGATACTCTGTAGTTATAAGAATAATCGATCAACTTATGAGATCTAAGTTGACAATTGATGATAATACAGAGCCTGTTTATGTGTCCCTAGAACCACATAAGCGCACATGGAGTGGGGACTCACATATCAATAGAATCTATTGGACTCTGATCTTAAAGTACGAAAAACCACAGAAATACCCATACAATGTATGATTCAATGACTACCGTCAATTGACAAAGTGCATGTAATCACTCATTTAAACCACTGAGGGAGTGTTAATCGCATATTTGCCAACTTCTGTCAACACCTCACACTGAGGTTCATGATATATTATTAGAATGTCTGACATAATATCGACAGACAGAATATCGAACTACAAAAATATTGTAACAAAAATATTGACATCAAAAATATCGGAATCCTATCTTCATAAAGGTAAGTACAAAAATATCGAAAAAAAATATCGTAGTACAAAAATATCGGAATTAAAAATATCGTTTTTTTAAATGTATTAATAATAATGTAAAAATAATTTTAAAATACATATAATTTAACAAATATTAAATAAAAATATTAAAACAAAATTAAAAGTAATACATATACATTTAAAATAAATAAAACACTTAATAATGTAATGTACTTTTATTTTTTTAATGGTATTTAATTGATTTAATGTAATATTTTTTAGTTTTTACGCTGTACGCCTGTACCCCAAAAACCCAAAACTGACCCTGAACCCTAAAAATATCCCTGTACCCCAAAAACCCAAAACTGACCCTGAACCCTAAAAATACCCCTTTACCCAAAAACTGAAAACTGACCCTGAACCCTAAAAATACCCCTTTTCCCAAAAACTGAAAACTGACCCTGAACCCTAAAAATACCCCTTTACCCACGAACTGAAAACTGACCCTGAACCCTAAAAATACCCCTTTACCCATGAACTGAAAACTGACCCTGAACCCTAAAAATACCCCTTTACCCAAAAACTGAAAACTGACACTGAACCCTAAAAATACCCCTTTACCCAAAAACTGAAAACTGACCCTGAACCCTAAAAATACCACTTTACCCATGAACTGAAAACTGACCCTGAACCCTAAAAATACCCCTTTACCCATGAACTGCAAACTGACCCTGAACCCTAAAAATACCCCTTTACCCAAAAACTGAAAACTGACACCGAACCCTAAAAATACTCCTTTACCCAAAATTAATTTTTATTATTTAATTACCAATTAATTATTAATTAACAATATCAATAAAGTAAATATATTAGCACATTAGCTGTAATTAATTTAATTTAATAATTAATATTATTTTCCCAATTAATTATTTAAGAATAACAAAAAATTATATATTAAAAAAATACTATAATTAATGTAATTAACTAATTAATATTAATTAATTACTAACTAATTAATAATTTTAAATATGTACAAAATTATATTAATTAATTAACTAATTAATATAAATTAATTACCAAATAATTATTAATTAAAATATGTACAAACATATATTAATTAATTATTTATTATTAAATTACTTCCCACCCTATTCCCCTATAAACCCATAACCCGCTACAGAACATATTTATCAATTAATCAATTAATTTAAATTAATAAAAAATTATTTCTCAATTAATTAATTAATAATTCCTACTAATTAATAATTAATTTAACATAATTAAATTACTTCCCACCCTATTCCCCTATAAACCCACAACCCGCTACAGTAGTAAAAGACAATATTTAATTAAATTACATTAAAAATAAATAATAAAACATAATAAATACAATATAATATACACTAAATGTATTTAAAAATTGATATTAGTAACATCGAAGTTATTTATTTCAATATTATTGACATTGATATTTAAAACTTCGAGATTACTGATATCATACTAATATCGATATTAAGACTGTCGATATTACTTGCCTTCGATATTTTGTCCCATCGGTATTTAAACTTCGATATTTTTGTATGTCGATATAAAAAAAATCGATATTTTGTCTGTGTACCATATTATTACTAATGTGGGACTCACATTCCAATAGATTTATTTAAATTCTCTATTGTCCAGCACATAGACACACGAAAATGCAAATTCAATGTGTATACAAAGGCCTGCTAACAAATGACAATGTTCATTTGAAATAGTAATTAAAAGCATTCCCAAATGGTGCAGCTTGTACATTCTACTTAAACCCACCAGACAGTTTCGTGTGTGTAAACCACATATCTGTCAAATCCTACTGCAGTTCAAGTTGACTAATTGGCTTTTATTTCTCTAACTTGAAGGGGAGACAAAAGCAAACAGGCTGTGTGAGTGTGGTAATTTTAAAGGTCTGAGTCAATGTTAACTTAAAGAAAAGAAAGTACATCTTCATAAAACCAGCTGTGTGGGGACGCTCATCCCCGGGTCATGTCAGCATCAGCATGGTTCGGAGGAGACAGCAGTGCCATCCTCGGAGAGCCCCAAGCTCTGGACTGGACCACACCAGCCTGAAATGAGAGAGCCTCGAAAATGCAGCTTGTGAAAACTATTTACATAATTTTTGCAAAGTACATACTGAAGAGTGAACATGGATGCAACATGTGAATTGTTATGATCAAATTAAAAACTTATAGCATCACAAATTCAGATCAACATGATATTACAAACAGTATACAGTATAGGTGACCCTTGCTCAAGGTTCCCTATTAAAGGTCCCAATCCGTCATATTAATTTAATATATGACTTATAGGGCCGTATTACATAATTGCCCCGAGGGCGCAACAGACGTTTGCACCTGCTTTGCGAGCCACCGGGGCACAGTAGGGACCATCTCACAGGGATAGCCAGGACGGATTCCCCAGCGGTCTACAGCGCCACGACGCCTCAGGGCAGCAGTGCGCTTTACAAGACACATACATTACATTACATTACATTACTTTGGCATTATCGAAGGGGCCACAACGCTTGTGCGTCCCCTTCTGTAAAACCGATAGCTCTGGTGCACGAAAAGCGCCACCGCTATCTTCAGGGAATGTTCCCTCATTTGCATGGGGGCGTGCCCCATGCAAATAAGGGAATCCCTATGACGCTATTACCCTATTACAGATGCGGGCGCAGAGGCGAAGAAGCCCTCAGGAGGCGCACTGACAGTGCATCATTTAAAATGGCACACTGTCAGGGCGCCACTTGATGGCAGCCCTCTGGAGAGGTAAAAGGGGGGTCCATGTACCCCCAGATATCCCCTTGTAGCCGGATGCAGTCACTAACTGCGAGGGGATCTCTAATCTCCGTTTAAAGTGCCGGTGGGTTGCTACCTGCAGTGTGAAAACACGGAGCGCTTCGCAGCAACCACTCCATTTTTCACAGGGATGCACTGCTCCCAGCGCGGAGCGAGTTTGCGGCGACCTGGGGGCAGCGCATTCCATGTAATCGGGTGTTCTTTCCCTGTTTGCGTCTGTGGCACCTATTTTGAACTGCCTTAAGAGCCGCCTTCCTCACTGTGAGGTAACTTTCAATCATCCATTTCCACTAGGACTGTATTCAAGACGTTAGTGATTCTGCATTACACACCGACGCAGTACAAATAGTGACCGTTGCTTTTCCTCCCCTTTTTGAACCCACTACTGAAGAACCCGGCTGGGTCCTCACGCGAGTTCTTTCTTTCACTTTCCACTGAGGCACTTCACGTTCACAAAGGCTGCGCCCTTTTCGCAATCCAGGTAACTTTCTCTTTTTTTTTTTAATTCTTTTTAATAGCAGCAAAAGAAGAAGGGGATAGGTGGCAATCATCACAATCAAGGCAATAATAATATTCTACATTCAAGCGCAGGGAGTTCCAGGGCACACACAATGATAACAGTATGGAGGCATGCACAAGCATATCAAAGAACATTTATAGTACAAGCGGTTCGTCAATTGAGGCGTTCTGAGGGGTTTCGCAAATGTTCCCTCTGTAATCGTTCCAGGTGGTCCAAATTTGTGTCCATTTCCGAGGGCAGCCCCGTGCCTCGTACACCGTCTTTTACAGGTAAGCTTCTTTTATTCAAGTTCTTCGCCATAGTTTCTCGCATCTGTGCATGTACATGGGCTTTATGCTAATCTTAATTTTATTCATTTTTAGATGTCCCTACATCGTTAGTCCTGAGGAGACCCAACATTCACAGAAGGGTCAAAACGCCGTCTATTAGCACACAAAACGGACCATCACCCAGCGTGTATCACTATATACCTAGGCTGTTGAAAAAGTGTATTTGAATGGTCGTTTTCTTACAACTTATGCAAACCCTTTACAAAATTATTCACTGTGTACAGTCACTTTTTGGTTCCAATTTTCACTTGGGGACACTATGCATAAAGTTTTGCGCTTTTGACTTAAAGAAGTGTATGTACTATTTGCTCTGTTTAAAAAACTATACTGTGCAAACTGTGTAGAAGGTTCATTTTGCCCTCCGACATTACTAGGTCCTTTACATACTTATCGCGATTGTGCTTATTCATTGCTTAAATCATTTTCCTATTATCCACTGGAACCATTGTTTTCCCATATATAACAAAGGAATTAAAGGCTCTGTGCGAAGTGTGATGGTGACCATGTATTATGAAATATTAGAAATAAAATACCCTCAGTAAAAGGATATTGCACTTGACTTCGGGATTCTGTGACATTATAAATTAACATAGCTTTCGCACTAAGATGGTCTTTGTGCTACATGCCGCTTGAAAGACGGAGTACTCTCCGTGGCATCAGGTGGCTCTTCAAATAGCTGGGACGACCTTCAATTTATTAATATGGATATTCTTCCTTGAAATTTCAATACCGTTGGTTTAGGACTCACTAACCAATTGGGCATTATTTTGGTTGGATGATAGGTTTCTAGTACTTCAGATACAGATATCATAATCTCATTTCTCCGAAGATAATCTTTCGCGCCCTGAGGAAGTCTTGGGTGACGGCCAATATAAAATGAAACACGTGTTGGCTTTGTGGCTATCTGTTTTTGGAAAAAGAAAATGAGAATTGAAGTATTCATCTAACAAGATCTGGCATAATAAAGCAAGAAGAAATTTGGAGAAGACCACTGTGTGGATTTATTTTTGATGTTAATATATGAGCATTGCTTGGTTATCGCGATTGTGCTTATTCATTGCTTAAATCATTTTCCTATTATCCACTGGAACCATTGTTTTCCCATATATAACAAAGGAATACAACCCCATCTACACCAACATGCCCTCCATATATTGCCAGTCCACTGAATCAAAAGCCTTCTCGAAATCGACGAGAAAGAGCGCCAAATAAGGGGTGAGTAAATGACGATGCGCCATGGCCAGATGAAGGCAACGGAGACAATGTCTAGTCCCCAGCATGGGCATGAGCCCGCATTGGTCCGGGTGGACGAGCTGAGGGAGGTAAAGCCTCATCCTCTGGGCAAGGATGTTAGCAAAGAATTTAATGTCGGTGTTGATGAGAGATATTGGGCGGTTATCCGCACATCGAGGTGACGGAGGTTGCGTTTTAGGGAGAACGACTATCGTGGCCAATGGGAAGGAGCTTTTTCGAGAGCCTTTCCGAAGAGATCTGCCAGGTGGGTTACAAGAATATCCTGATATGTAGCATAGAACTCCTGTGGGAGTCCGTCTGGACCTGGAGTCTTGCCTGATGAGGTACGCATGATGGCATCAGTAATTTCTTCACGAGTGATGGGAAATTCCAGGGTGGCCATGGCGGTCGCGTTGAGGCAGGGGAGGTGGACGGGGCCTGCAGCAAACAAGTCCGAATGGGAAATTTTGGGCCTTTGGGCCGAGTATAGAGTGCAGCAAGATGAGGCAAACTTTGGTCCAGTGCTAGTGGGGATCAGTGAATTAAAACATCTGGGTATATGATTTCAGGAATGATGCAGTTGGCCCTCGGGTAGGTGGCCAGCCGGTAGAGGATCTTCCCATTCTTGTTGCCCCATCCTTACACCCTGGCTATAGAGGACCTCAAGTGGAGTTTGGCGGCTTCCATGGAGAGCTGTTTGATTTCGGCCTGGAGGCGCGTAAGTTGCCTCTCGTGGGTGGCATCATGATCCTTGGGGGGATTGCTCGAGGAACCTCATGCAACCTAGGAATCATCCTTGAACTCAATGCTCTCAATGACCAAGCAAGTCAACGCTGTCTCCTCCTCCTGCTTCAACACCCTCCACATGCTCCGCAAGATCTACAGATGGATTCGACAGATACAAGAAAGACAGTCACCCAGGCCCTCATCAGCAGCAGACTCGACTACGGAAATGCCCTCTACGCAGGAGCCCCGACCAAGCTCATCAAACGACTACAGCGCATCCAAAACACCTTGGCACGACTGATCCTAGACGTACCACGCCACGGCCACATCACCCCCCACCTGAGAAACCTGCACTGGCTCCCCGTCAACAGGAGGATATCCTTCACCCACGCACACAAGGCACTCCACAAGACCGGCCCAGCCTACCTCAACAGACGGCTCTCCTTCTACATCCCCAACTGCCAGCTACGCTCCTCCGACCTCTCACTCACCACCGCCCCGCGCATCTGAACAACAACCACCGGTGGGAGATCCTTCTCCCACCTCGCCGCCAAGACATGGAACACCCTCCCACTGAGCCTACGACAGACCCAAGACCTGCAGACCTTCAGGAGGATACTCAAGACATGGCTGTTCGATCAGAACCCCCCCCCCCCCCCCCAGCCCCTTGAGACCCTCGCAGGTATGTAGTGTGCTTTTCAAATGATTGATTGATTAATTGACATGAGGTCAACTTTGTAAATATGTATTTTACCCCTGCTTTTATCCTAACACTTCAAGTATAATGGGGTGACCCTCAGAACCTGGGCGTCTAGAATATGTGCTAATGTTGGTTCTGTCGGGTAGAGAAATTGCTTTAACGTTACATCAATATGTTTGCATCGAGAAAAAAAGAACACACCTACTTTGATTCAATCAAAAAGCAGTATATTGACGGCATTAGTTGTTTTTTTCTTTTTATAATATTTCAGTTTTCTGGTTATAACATAGTATGGCTGTCACAGGCAAACAAAAGTTATTGAAAAGCGACGCAGGACTAATTTATAAGGTGAGATAGAGGTGACAAGGTGCTGTAGGTGAATATATACAGTGCTGTATAAAAGATATTTTGACCCAGATAAGTGCGTGATTGAAGAAGAGAATCCCATTCACACCGGTGCCCTGACTGAGCTTTTGATGCATGCATTAACTGGTCTTCGGTGTCACTCATTGCCATCAATGCTAAGAATCCAACCTTTCATGGATAATACTCTAAAGACTTATACCTTGAAGAGTTCCACAGATACTATTCCCACTGGCTGTCCCCCTGTGTCCTGAAGAAGACTCGCAATGACTCCTTCTTCAATCACGCACTTCTCTATGTCGAAACGTCGATGTACCTACACAATCCATACCCTCCCCTCTCCACTCCATGTGAAAAGCAGATTAAGCATTAGACGAATTGGAGATACATGGGTTGAGGGACGGATGTCAATTGAATTGAACATTTTAGATATCTTTTATACAGTAGCTTATATAGTGCATTCACCTACAGCACCTTGTCACCTCTATCTCACGTAATCACCTATAAGTTAGTCCTGTGTCGCTTTCCAATATCTTTTGTTTGCCTGTGACAGCCATTCAATGTTGTAAAAAGAAAAAAACAACTAATGCTGTCAATGTACTGCTTTGTGATTGAATCAAATTAGGTGTGTTCTTTTTTCTCCATACAAAAATATTGATGTAACGTTAAAGCAATTTCTCTACCCGACAGAACTAACATTAGTACATACTTTAACCTAACACTGACACCTTTTATTTCTTTACAATATAAATATGCAAATAGTTCGATTTGGAATTGCAGATATAAAACTTGTTAGCGTGCTCAGTCTTTCTTCTGTAACTTTGTATCTGTATATATGTAACTTGTTAGCGTGCTTTATGTATCTTGTGTACCTTATGTAACATACCTGGTTCTTTTTTAAAGCGCTCTGACACCTTTGGGTAAAGTTCACGCTATATAAAACTGCATTAAATAAAATAAATAAATATGCGCGCAGATCGACCCATTGTCATCTCGGCAGTGAAAGGGTAAATGGGCGGAGTTTACTTTGTAGTTAAGAGCTCTTGTATCACTTGGGAGGAACCTCTGATGGGGGATGGTGGGGATTATCACTCAGGTTTACTTCCTGCTTGTGCCCTGAGCTACGACCTCTGGTTATGCATTTCCTTAACTCCTACAGGAGGCGCCTGGCTTATTTCTGTGATGATGAGTGCAAAGTGGGCGACACCACCAGGAAAGGGTTGGATTTATGCCATCCTGGCCTATTTATGACTCTCCCAAAAGTTGTTGGGTGTAGGTCAGTGGTTCTTAACCCGTGGTCCGGAAACCCCTGAGGTCCGTGATGCCTACTCAGACGGTCCGCGAATGATTACAAAATGTAATAACACTAACAGATAAATAAAGTGTACATAAATAAAAAAGAAAAATGTAATTAGAAATTCTAAAATGTTTTGTAAATATGAAAAAATGTGAAATTGAAGGCAAAACAATGACGTTGGTATCCTCAGATTGATTCATGGGAGAAGTGTATTGAATAGAATGTAATATGGATGATAGGTGGGCTTAATTGAATTTAGAATATCTCCAACCTTCCCAATAGAATTTTTTTTTAAAGTGTTTATATTTCTTTGTTAATTAAATGAAATATTTAATTATTTGTGCATTTGATTGATGAACTTTTGTGTTTGTATTTTCTGTATTGTTTTGGGGTTCCTGTCATCAAAATTACCTGGGACGGGGTCCCTGACTTCCAATAATGGCTCAGTTGGGGTCAACCAATTCCAATAAGGATTTAGTGCGGGGGTCCCTAGATTCCAATACTGATCAGTAGGGGGGTCCCCAGATTCCAGTAATGATTAATTAGGGGGGTCCACGGAAGTCAAAAGGTTAAGAACCACTGGTGTGGGTTAATTCTAGTCTACATTAAAGCCGGCTGAGCAGCTCAGCAAACGGTAGATCTAACTAGGATGTGGTGTAATGGCCAGAGCTGCCGACTTTGGAACTCGGGGACCAGTTTTGAGTCTCGGTGTCGGCTCAGCATCCTGTGATTCTGGGTAAATCACTTAATCTCCCCCCCCCCCTTCCGCCTACCAGACATGAATGTGTCCGTCAGTAACGCGGCTGGTGCTCATGTAAAGCACTCCAATACCTTCCAGTCGAGTGTGCGCTATATAAACCTGCTAAAAAAAAAGGCACTAAAGAAACACATATGGGGGATTTACTAGGATTTTGTGGCATGTTTGCGTCACAATGATACAAACTGGCGCAAAATCTTTTTTTCTCTATTTACTTTCCAGTGGTAAACTTGTTTAGCACTGGAAATGGAAAAGTAATGCAAACCAGTGTATAGCGCTGCTTCACATTACTTTGCGCCATGGGGCGTACCAACGGTGGAGCATGGGCATGCCCATAGGTTTCTCACACTAAACCCAATTTACTAACTAAAATAGATTTAGTTTAGCGTGAGAAAGCTGTGCCCTTTTCAAGTAGGCACGCGGAAGAAGAATTTCTCCTTCCTTTTCCGACTTTGCATGCGTGCGGCACTATGCAGCCCCCATACAAAGCGGGAAAAACGTGCATGTGTCGGGACATCGTATTTTGTAGAGTAAGGGTACCCGTCTTGAACAAAACCTATGCTAGACTAATGCACACACCCTAGCACCATGGCGCAAAATCAGCGCCGGCCGGTGCAGGTAAAGGAGAGGAGAGAGCTCTATCTTTGAAAATATGCCGCTCTCTGGCTCCCTCCCTGTCACGCAACGCAGCGCACCCCACATTGTTTTTAGTTAGTGCTCATATTTCGATCAGCTGTTTCGTAGCACAGTACACCCCAGCAGGATGCCACTTTTCGGCGCTGTGCCAGCACAGAAAAGCATGTACAACAAAAAGATGCATTAACGCGACTCCAAAAAGAAGCGCGCAGACCTTCCGCGCTCACGCAGACAACGCGTCATGATATGGCCAGGTGCTGTTACCCACCTCAATGGTGGGCAGAGGCGCACCTAGAGTCAAATTTCGGTGGGGGGGTGCTAAGAAAAAATTGGGGGGGCTGATTCTTCAAGTAAAAGGCAGAGTGGAGCAGCAGGGGCCCTAAGAAGGGGTGAAAACCATCAAAGCCTCATTAACAAGCAAAGGGTCTTTAAAAAACCTGTTTAGTACTCAGGTGAGGCTGTGTGTCCACCCTGGAAGCTGTCTCATCCCGGGCTTTGGGGGAGGGTGGGGGGGGGGGCTGAAGCCCTTTGAGACCGATGGGCGTTGTGCGCCTGATAGTGGGCATTCTTTGTGAGAATGAAGCGAGGCTGTGTTTGCTCTTCGTGGGAGTCGTACCTACTGTGACTTGCAGAGCGCATACATAGCCCAGCAACAGGCAAAAAACCCACCGAGCTATCCCCGAGTTCCAGTGTCAGCTGCCCCCTGAGTTGCTTTGCTCACCAGGGCGTTCCCCGCGGCACCTTCCGCTTTTTATGAATCGCCTCTTTTTTTCTGAGATCTTATTTAAACATGTTGAGCAGAATTCGGGCGAATTTGCGCAATTTCAGGCACATGCTTGGTTCTAGCTGGACCCGGGGAGGGGAGGCCGTCCCTGTGGGGAAGCTCTTCCCCTTTCCCTGCCCGAGGTCGGGCGGACAATGCCCCCTGCCCTGCCAGAGGGCGGAGGGCCAACAAAGGGCAGATAAAGGATCCCTAGCAGGGAGACTAGCCCCGCCCACCCGCCGCCTCCAGGTTGCCTCGTGCGTCCCCAGTCACTGCTGCTGAGGTGAGGGCAGGAGAGGAACGTCAGCCCTCGGTTCACCCCAACCATGACTGCCGGGGTACCCCTGCTTCTGGCCGCCCTGCTGGCGGGGTGCGTGAGAGGTGAGCTCTTTAATGGACGAACGTGCGCCATATCAGAAGCAGCGCTTAATTTGTGCCGGTGGTGGGCACCAGCAGGGGTTTAAAAAGAACCTGCTAAAGTGACATGAAGCGAACTAGGGTGCAGGGTGGAGGAAGAGAGAGTCATGACATCGACTAAAGACTAGGGGGGCTTGGTATTGTCACTGGGCAGCTCCGAAACGGCCTTTTAAGAACAGGTTTGGGCCCTGAACAACCTAATAATATTATTATTTTACAAATTAAGCACAGCAGCTGTGTGCATGAGGGAAGCTTGCATTGCAGCCGCCGGTGGTGTTGTTTAAATAAGAGACGCACCCTCCGCAGCCTCGGGTTTTGCAAATCTCTTGTAATGTTTTTTTTTTTTTATCCTTTGCATGCTCTACTGTGGGAGCTTTGTATGTGAAGGGCGCTTGTCTAACAACTGCCTGTGGGGTTTCTAGTTTTCCTGTACGCTGTTCTTCAACCCTAGATTTACACAATGGGGCGATAGAGCCTATTTACAAATGCACATTATTTCTTTATTTTTCCGTAGCAAAAATATTTTGCCCCTGAAGGAAGCTCTTCCCGTACGAATCTTGACTGATCCATACTTTTTCAGACCCTGGAATGCTAGTTTCTTCAGGATTTAGCTGGAAAAAATCTCTAGTTATTTCCTGGGTGGAAAAGGGTTGGATAGGAGCTTGGGAATACCCCAAAATATGCAAAGTTTTGGGGCATGTCCAAACTTACAAGGCTAGCCATGTCTTGTTACATTGGCTTTGTATCCCTTCCATGGGATTTATTGCTGCAGGCTTCTCTATACTCATGGTGGAGAAATCACTGTTGTAAAACCAGTTGCAGCTAACAAAATTGCTTGTGTGAATTCCTTGGAGGAGTAAATGTAGGCCATTTTAGGCCATAAAGAATCTGGTAAAGGCAAAAATACCTTTGTGGCTTGAGCTCTTTTTTTGTTCATGCCACTTTTATTAAAGCTACTTTTCATTTCATTGTATGTCTTAATGTGTTTAGTAGTCATCCTCAATTTCACTGATAAACATTACAGTTATTACACTGCTCATATTCACTAAAATCCAATTAAAGTTTTATTTAAATACTATAACAATATAAGAATCTCAACACGATTGCTATTTAGTAATAACTACTACATATTTTGTTACTTATTACAGCATTACATTTTCAACATTTTGAAATGTTTAATACAGCAGCGCCTCACATTATTCCTAAAAATCTCATTAACTAAGTCAAATTCTCCAAAACATTATAACACCCAGTTATATCCCTTACACTTCTCCCAATAACATCAACATGATGGTAACTGTATTATAACACTTTTCATATTTATTAAAAACACTATCACATATTTTTACATTAATGTTAACTGCACTGCATGTTCATATATTTTAAACATGTGTATGTATATATATCTCTCCAAATGTTCTGGTATTAATTACAAAGTTTTGTTAGGTTTATTAAAATGCTCTCCTACTTATTGTATGTCCACTTTAATCAAAGCACTTTTTAAAACTTAGAACACTTTCTCATATTTATCACTCCTGTGGTATCAAACACAGTGATTTCTGTTACATATTGCTTAAAAAATCAAGTGTTTTACTGTCACATATTCAATCCAGCACTTTCTCATAATAATTCTAACATGCACATTAAATCAAAGGCCCTTCTCGAGTGCATTACATCACCTTTTGACAATGCTTTCAATATTCACAATACCCTTTCCTATTTTAACATCACTGTCTTATTTATTACATGATTATATGTATTGACACACCCTTGTTCATTTACATTACTGCATCATATTTTCACGACAATGTCTTATTCATGTGATAGCAATAGGTCATATTTATTGTAGTATTTTCCTGCATGACTCACATTCCTTTCTCTCATTCACTATATCACTCATCCACATGTATCACCATTCTCTCAAATGTATTGTTTTGTTATCATAGTTAATGCACTTCTTTCTACATCAACCTTTAAGTTGTTTATCATGTTATTCATATCTTCAGTCCGGAATATTTTTTGCAAATTTCTTTCAAGAAAACGAGTGAACTGATATCTTAAAACTTATGTTAATTGTGCAGATGTGTAACTTGTCATGTGTAACTGAATAAACAAAACAATACATTATAAACATGGCCACTGGAATTATGTGATTGTACGGCTGCAGCATTTTCGCATAATTTTAGATTTGCCACATTTGCCACATAATCCATCATCTGCTGCATGAGTTGCCCACCAAAAAATTCTAGCTAAAATGGTTCCAAAGTGACTTAAAAAGCAGCAACACTTGTTTCCGTGCAGTGGAAGGCCCTTTGAAAAGGCCGACTAGTCACCTTTCTGTTGCCTATTGCTATATTTTGGTGTTAAACTGGTACTAGGGAGGTGGAACCAATGCTATAATTAAGCCCTCCTTGCCGCATAATTCCAGTGGCTCTAATTATATCTCCTGAAGATGTAAATTAAAAAAAAATGGTGAAAATATTTCGAAGAGTGTACAAGAACGAAGACATGAATAATATGAAATAAAATTGGGAAAATGTAATAATGAAGAATTATCATATAAAATTAATTTGAAAGTACAAAGCAATGCTGTGCATATCTCACAAAAGAAGTGTACCTCAAAATCCAGGGGTAGATTTAATTAGAATTCACTCAGCGTAGTGCAGCAAGGCCCTTTGTTGTGCTGCGTTGCGTGATTGTGAGAGAGCTGAAAACACCATATCTACTTAAGATATGACGCTCTTCGGCTCTCGCCGTGTGTTGGCGCACTAGAGGCTGGCTAGCGCCAACGCGGGAACTCTTGTACCATGGTGCAAGGATGCGTTTGTTACAGGCCGGATTGTTTCATGCAGGAAGAGACACCTTTCTGCACAAAACAATCCTTAGAGGCATAGTCCGGTTTCTATGTGTGCTACAGAATGCAGTACACATGGAAAGAGAAAATAATGAGGAGAAATAATATTCTGCCACGTTGGCACACAATTTTGGCAAATACCAAGGTTTACAAGTCTTTGTGAATCTGCGTTTGTGTCCAAATGCATGGATACACCCATGCATCGCCCGTGTAACGCCTACCCTATGCAAAGTGAGGTAGGGCTATGGGATGCGTTGCGTTACTTTCTATTTATGTGGATTTGTGTGGCTTAGTAAATGCCAAAAATAATTTAGCATCAGGCCTGCACTACAAAAGTGATGCAATCCATACACAAAATCATATGAAATCTTCCCCCCAGTGTTGTTAGCACTAGATTCCAAACTCTTGCATTGGGCCAGAGAGGGCACCAGGGGACAGATTTACTAACATTTTGCATCGTGTATGTACCACTTTTTTGTTGCAAAATGTTATTTTAAATTTGCAAAACCATGCAAATCAGATTTGCGTGGGATTTGTCTCAAAATGTAATGCAAGGCTTACCGGAAGCAGGCGCGGCGACGAGAAATGTTTTTATTTCTGCCCATTACTTCCTCTTTCTATGAGTGCTGCGTTCTGTAGCACACATAGAAAGAGAAAAATGCCTTCACAGATTGTTTTTATGCAGGAAGATGTGCTCCTGTACAAACACAATCCTGCCTGTAACACAGGCACCCTTGCACCATGGTCCAAGGGTAACAGCGTTGTACTTCGGCAGCACACAGTGTGCAAGCGCTGGGAGGCAGCAGAAATGGGCCCGTTCTTAGTAGACATGGCACATTTCCTCTCTCCCTGTCACGCAACACACTGCAGCATCTTTGCTGGCTGGCCTGCGTTACGTGAATTGTTAGTAAATCTGCTCCTAGGTTTGTGGATACTCTTGCCACTGTGACGGAGTGAATCGGGTAGCGAAAGAGGCAGACACTGCCAATGGGATAGAGTCATTTTAATTGGTAGAATGAAATTCTAACTCTGACATTGGGAAATAAATTAACCCCTTCACTGCGGTGGCTATTCCCCCGCAGTGCTAAGGGGGGAGGGCAGCCGAGCGGCGGGCGCATGCTGGTGACGGAACCGCTCCGTCACCAGCGTCGGTTGCGCGGTGCTCATGACGGAGCGGTTCCGTCACGGCCCCGCCCGCTCAATAGAATGCGCTGCGCAGGCGCGAAATCAGCGCCACGCAGGCGCAGCGGCAGGGCCATGACGGAACCGTTCCGTCATCAGCACAGCGCCACCGCAGCTGATGACGGAGCAATTCCGTCATCAGCAGGGGAGGGGTTAACTCAGTTTGTAATATTTATATGGCATTGCCCCTCTTTGAGGCTCATCTTGTTGGCAACTCTCTAAATTATGCACTTGACGCCCTACCATCTGAGAAAGACAACAACCAAGCAGATGGCAAAAGATTGACTTGGTAAAAAAAGCAAAGAAACATGCCGTTAAGTACATGCTACAACGAACAGGGACGAGGAATTTGGTGTCAGTCAGACAAAAAGGCAATTCTGTTTAAATTAAAGGCAAAAAAAAGTTATCTTGCAAAGATCATGTGTACATAAGTTTTGTAGCCATTTTTGGTTTTATTTCACAAGAACGCAGCCTGTTTTCAGGCTGATGAGGTGGTGGCTTAAGCAGCAACAGCGAGCACAAATCTTACTTTGTATCCTTGGAAAATCAATTGTTTTTTTCTGCTTTTTACAAACTGCTACACTGTAGTCATAATCAAAATAAAGCAAGTCCCTGTGATGATGTGAGCCCTGGGCCCACATGATACTAAAATTAGTGACACAGAGGCAGTAGAGATACTTGGTTGACTGGCCCGGGCACGTGCGTCCGGACCCTTTTATTACCAGGGTCACCTGACCAGTGATGCCTGTGATGGGCGGGTGTTTAATGTGGGTACAGCCCGAGGCTCAACACTACAACTTTATTGGAAAAGAAACAAACAAAAGTCCAACCTTTGGAAAAACAAACAACATTACACAACACCGTTGAGTCTCTTCGGGCGATCTTCTGGGCAGTGCCGGAGCTCTGGAATGCACGGCCAGGAGGTTTTAGTTCGCCTCGGCGGTGTAGTGCGGACCGGCCTGGTCTCATGGCGTTGAAGACTATTTACACAGTTTATTCAGGGAGCATCTGGAGCGGTGGTGGTGGCCACTTCGGAGACCTTCTTGAAGGCGCTCAGGGTCCGGTGGACAAGGCGAGGATGCCTCCCGGTGCCCGCGGGTAGAGCAGCTTCAATCTTGCCTCTCCTGCCTGGACTCCCTTCTCACAGGAGTCTCCTGAGGCCCTTGGCGCCGTGCTGCCACGGGACCTTGTGGACTGTGCAGGGCCTCTGTGGACTGTGGTGTATTTACTTCTCAAATGTGCAAGGCTTTTATTCTGAAGAGCAGCCACACCCATGGGCTAGCATGAGGGGGTGGTTATTGGGCGTCCACCATACATTAGACACCAAGCGAAGAAATTGTGATCCAGTATTTCATATCCACATAAAATCTGGTAATAGCGTACGTTATCGTAGAGTTTGTTCACTAAAACACGGCCAAAGATAAATATTCTCCCTCCCTGCAGGGGCGGCCTTAGGCATGTGCAAGCTGTGCACCTGCACAGGGCTACCAAACCCCAGGGGCCACCACGCCAATATATATCCTTAATATCACAATCCTCTGAGGATGGATACATATTTGCGTTGTGGCCCCTGGCAGGGATTTGGCAGCCTCCGGCTCTGTTTCACTTTCAAACACCCTGACCCCACACTCTTCACTGGCCTCCTCGCTCTGCCCCACCCGGACCCCCTCTTCCGGGGCCCCCTACCTACGCTCCCTGCCCAGGGCCACTATGAGCCTAGAGCCGCCCCTGCTCCCTGCTCTGCTTCTTTGTAAAATAATACCCAGCCCTGATAAGGCCACAAATCATGAAATGGAGCTCTACCAATATAAAAGATAATGATGCTCAAGAAGAGGGTACCAATATGCGCCAAAGGAGAGGGCAAGGTTCTAGGCGCTCGCACACTAAGATGCATTTGGGCAAACTCTAAAGTACCAGTCCAGAGTTCGGTTCTACAGTCGAAAAGTCTTCAAGGTTAGACATTTATACTCTACTCACCAACTAAGAGAGGCTCAAAGGAAAAACAAGTTATCGCGGGGGAGGGGGTTGAGGGTATGGACATAAAAGATAAGCAGCGTCTAGTGGTGGGGAGGTGTTGTAAACATTGTCTTTTATCCGTGCTGTCATATGCCCAGGGGATTTAATCAAAAGGAAGAGAGGCAGTACATTAAAAGCAGTGTGAGACATCACCAAGCAGAGCAGTGTGAAGGAACGCAGTGGCGCCAACACTTGAAGACGCACTTGTCATATCTTCTTTTTCATCCCCTTTTCACCCCGTCCCCTTGGGGTTGTCTCAGATTAAGTAGATCCAACGCTTGATCTGGAGAGCGCGTCAGGCATCAGAGATCAGGCATCGTTCAGTTTTCCCGCTTCTACCAGGATCTCAAGTTGGTCACTCCAGTGGGTTTACTGGCTAAGCAGGCTGTATTCACTGCCCTCTCCACTGGGCCACTGGGCCTAGCCCTGAGGCACAAAGCAGACTATTGACACCTTTATGTTAAAGCAAGCCACACATCTTACCCCAACACTACCTTGTCCCCAGGTCTGTGTGCAGCAAGAGTGACCTGGGCCCTAATGCTAGTAAGGAAAAGACATGGAGTATCTGAGAAAGAAAGAATCTGTGATATTCATGATCAATAGTTGGGAGAAAGACATTTGATATCCTTATCTTGATATATTACCTAATCAATGCATTAGATCCGAAGCACGAAATTGAGAATCGGCATTAATCCTTGTATGACTAATGGGAGAATAAAAACAGAAATTATGCGACCTGATGGTAAATGTACATGCAAGCCGGGCACAAAATGGGATAATTTACATATTTTAATGGACTGCCTAAAATATTTAGAATTACATAAACAGTTCTTACTCCCCATCTTTTTAAAATATGGTGCTGCTTTGCATGCACAAGCTATTGAACTTCTTATAGATATGCCAAACCTTGTAATAGCAATAGCCATTGCGAAGTATATGAAGGCTGTAGAAATATTTTTTATGGAAAAGGAAATGGATGGTTAAAAGGTCAGATAGAAGCTATGATGGATATGGATTTTAGAATTTTTACCTGATACATACCTTTTGGAAATATATTTTAGAAAAGGAATTTTATCGTTCTTACGTTTAATATTTATGTTTATATATAGGTGTGTCTATGACTCATGTATAGTGTATATGGCGAATTTCGAAAGGGAGCATATGGAAATCAGACTACTATAAGGGCGTTTGTTGATGACTTTGTGATGATTTTAGAATTTTTACATAGAATGATATGTTTTTATGTTGTTTAAAGACCTATGGTCTAAATAAACGTTACTTTTGACAGACTAGTAAGGAAAATGGACCCCCGTCCCATTTTTTGTACTAATACAAACATAATTGTGGTGCAGTGGCCACTCACACACCTGTCCCCAGTGCCCAGCATCTGCTGTACTTGATCTATCACCCTCTTCCCTGGGGCATCTCTCAGAGGAAGCTGTGCCTGTCCATTTGTAAACAAAGAATGAGTCCCAGATGGTGCATTCATTTTCTGGGTCATCTCTCTGACACCATCATTGGACCTCCCTCCTTTCCTCTTTTCTCTGGATCATCAGTCTGAGGCCCAAGGGGTTTGGAGTACCAGAGCTCTGCCTCTGAATGTCTGACTGCCACCTTGCTTGCCTCCTCCCTGACAACCCCTGGAATCACCTTTTTAGAAAAACAACCATCCCTGACCGAGGTGCATTTTTTTGAAGGCAAATGGTGGGGTGGGGGCATGGCTCCTGTGCTCTGAAGCTGAAGGAGGGACAACCACCATTATTTAATTCTGTGACATCTTGTCAGACACTTATCTGGATTGTTTGCATTGGCACACTGAGGTTTACTAGTGAAAGAGTACAAGTCCCACTGAGTAGCTTAGCTTGCATTTATATTTCATCTATGGTGTGCACACATTATTTTATCAGCAGTTACCTGAACCCAAAAAACATCAAAATGCTTACAGAATACTTTCTTCTTTTTAGCCACGTGTTTGCCCCCTGACCTTGCCACAGGGCGGTTAGGAACACATTCCATTTCTGCGGATGGGTAACCAGGGCCCTCGACTCCCTTATCCCAATGGTTTCCAGTAAGTGTGGCTCCAGCGCCCCTAGCCCCTGGTATGATGGCAATCTGAGGGCTCTGAAAAGTGTCTGCAGACGTGCAGAGAGAGACTGGAGGAAGAGGTATGACAGCAGCAAAAAAACCCTGTATATGGCTGCGGTTACGTCTTATCACCGCGCGGTTTGTAGAACCCGGGCTGAATACTACGCTCTGGAGTTTCGCAGTAGTGGGAACCCTGTTAAAACCATCTTTAAGGCCCTTAAAGACCTTGTGGCAAGGAAGCCTGCCGGTAACTCCATCAGCTCCAAAACTCATTGTGAAGCGCTGGCGGCTTTCTTCCTGGAGAAGGTCCAGACCATATATAGGGCCTTCCCCCCCTCCACTGCACAAACCAGTATGGGGCCACCCATCCTGCCGGATCAGGTGGTGCTAGACTCTCTCCCCTCTCTCTCTTTAGAGGCTTACACGGCCTTGGCTCTCTGAGTTAAGTCTGGGTCGCCGGACGACCCGCTCAAGCCACCAATGTTCAGAGACCAGATTTTTGCTCGCCCGGTTTGCGACTTAATCAACACGTCGCTATCATCAGGCCAGGTGCCTTTGAAATGGAAGCATGCAGTAGGAATGCCCATTTTGAAAAAACCATCTCTCGACCCTACAAAATCGGAGAACTACCGCCCGATTTCGCTTCTCCCGTGGCCAGCCAAACTCGCGGAGGCGCATGTTAACACCGCCCTCACTGGTCATCTGTCGCGTGCCAACATTCTGGACGACACCCAGAATGGTTTTCGGGCTGGCCACAGTACGGAGACCGCAATGCTATCTATGGTCGAGCACCTGCGGGCAGTTCTGGATGCAGGTCAAACGGCGGCGCTTGTTTTGTTAGACCTAAGCGCCGCCTTTGACACGGTCTCCCATGATATTCTCCTGCAACGTCTTGAGGAGATAGGGGTGATCGGCACTGCACACCAGTGGTTTCGTTCGTTTCTCAGGGATCGTTCCTTCTGTGTGGCGTCCCCGCCCTACCCGTCCAAATGTCATCCTCTGTCTCTTGGGGTCCCACAGGGTTCCTCGCTGAGCCCCACGTTGTTTAACATCTACGTGAGGCCGCTGGCTGAGGTTGTGAAGCTCTGTGGTATGACCATGGTGTCGTACGCAGATGACACCCAGCTAGCGGGCACGATCAGCGGGGACTCTGGGGTGGATGCCCCAAGATTCAGAGAAGGACTCAGGGCGGTGGCTGGTTGGATGACGTCCAACTGTCTCCAAGTAAACGCCAAAAAAACGGAGGTGATGATCTTTGGGAAGCGGACGGACCTATGGGGAGATACTTGGTGGCCCTCTGAGCTGGGGCCGACCCCCACTCCGGTTGCGGAGATCAAAAATCTTGGTGTTTGGCTGGACCCTTCCCTCAACTTTGTCGGCCACACCAAAAGGACGGCGGCGTGTTGCTTCTGCATCTTGCGCAATCTGCGTCCTGCCCTTAAATACTTTGATGCCGCAACTCGTCAATTGGTGGTGCAAGCAACGGTTTTGGCTCGGCTGGACTATGCCAGCTCCCTTTTCATAGGATTAAACCAGGCCGAGTTAACCCGACTTCAAAGAGTGCAGAACGCTGCGGCCAGAGCAATCGTAGGTCTTCCTAGGTTTTGCTCGGCCGGTCCATCTTTGCGAGCCCTGCATTGGTTACCCGTTAGGCAGCGGATCCACTTTAAAGTTTTGTGCCTTTCCTTCAAGATTCTGAAGGGCCTATCGCCTCCCTTACTGTGCCAACTTTTGTGCCCTTATATCCCGGGCCGCACTTTGCACTCGCTGCACTCGCTGGACCAAGAATTAGCGGTAGCCCCTCGGTTCAAACTCAGTCGGGTGGGGGGTCGCTCCTTTAAGGTGCGGGCAGCCGCACTCTGGAACGCTCTCCCTTTGAAACTTCGGACCCTTGGTGACCTGCTTTTCTTCCGCAAGGCCGCTAAAACCCATTTATTTTCTGAGCTCTGTTAAATCCTTCACTCCCCCATTTTAGTAATATTTTCTGTTCCCCTGTTGTGTTGTGTTCGCCACCTTGTCGGTGCGCCGGGACGCTCCTTCGCTGGAGCAGCTGTGCGCAATACAAATAGCACTAACATAACATAACATAACTCCATACCCCTTTCTGTGTAAAATAATTCAGCCTGGAAGCGCCTCGTGCTTCCAGCCCATCTTCAATTACAAGTAGTTGCAGGCGCACCTCCCGATCCCCCCCGGAACACAACCCCAGGCCCTAGTGAAGACCTCTGCCATATAGGGACGCACCAGCAACAAGTGGTCACAGTTTTCCAATCCCATTCTGATGCTACAACATCTTGCACTTTCCCTAAATTTCAGTTTTGCCGTTTCGTTTGGCCAACTGATGGTTTAACAGCTGAGCGGGTTGAGTGCTTGCTGCAGGCATCTTTCTGTAACCTGAAAGTTATTGGTTTGAATTGTGGTATCCCAAAAAATGACACTTTGATTTAATTTCTGAAGGCCTGAATATCATTATACTTTACGTATTCAATCTATCAGAATTGATTATGCAAAATTCAACCTCTGCAGGCTAATCAATCAGTCAGCCAATCAAACAGCATTTGTAAAGCACAACACTGTTACCCTGGGGGTATCTGGGTGCTGTAAAAACTCTGATTCAAAGAAACAGACTCGGCTCACATTTAGACACGCAGATTGAACTTGTATGTAGAGGAAATCCACATGTATGGCCAGAGGATAAAGTGCATTAAAAAAATGGGAACTATGATGGCTGCAATGGGGTTGGGGCAGCCAATTTAGGAGCGAAGCAACAAGAAGTATGGCTTTTAGTGTAAAATGTAAAAAGTTTGGGAACATCGTTCCCAAGAGATCCCACCCACTTAAACCACTGCGTAAGACGGATCCAGCCCACTTAAACCACTGCATATTGCAGATGTTCAGTTGCTGCATGTTGTGGGTAAGGGTGGGAAGACGGGGCTTACAGGGGAATAGCAGTGGGCCCACTTCGGAAAATAGTTAACACTCACAAAGTAGAATCTTTAAGGGATTTCTCACACTTTCTCAATCGTTTTTCATACCTTGTTTGCAGTGGTGACTGGTGACATTTGAAAGTTGTAGGCGCAAAAGTTCAGGTTGATTGACTTGTGACGAGTGAGTGTAGCGAGCGAGCCCAACCATCATAAGGGAGGTTGTGTTTGGTGGAGTTCGATGGGGGTTCTCCCCCGAGAACATTTTGAAAAAAGAGTTGGCAAATAGTGCATTTTCAAGCAAAGCTGTGAAAGCAAGAACGTTCATAAGACTATTTTGAAAGTGTAGTTATGACATCAATAACGAGACATTTCATATGATAGCTGCTTATTCAGTATAACCACAGAACTTCATAACAGAGTTTGAGTAACCAAAACAAATCAGGGGGCAAGGACGAGAACAGGACATGCTTTTGAGACTGTGTGTGGCTCTATGCTCTTATGGCATTGATACTCAGGGTGCGAATGTGCATTGTGTGCAGACTGCAGAGGTCTGCTGCCAGCCCTCGGTGCGCACAGATAGTGCCAGGCTCATGCCTAGCCAGTGAAAGCTCCACAGAACTGTTCATATTGATCATGCCCCCACCCAGTGCTGCTTCATATTGCCAAGGACCCAAAGTGATGACCTTATAGGTCCCAGAGAGCTGCTCTGTTAAACCAGAGACCTCAAGCCAGTGAGAATAACGCAAATTCAGCTGACGAATCGAGACAGGTGCTTTTTAGGCATAGTGGCCAATTTTTTAGCAGAGCCGGGATAGGTGCCAGGGAGCTGCACTCACTGTACTGTACATGCTCCACTACGTCATCCTAACCGACATGTTTACAAGTATGTTGTCATCAGCAGCCAAGGTGCCATGAGCTGTGGTGCACTGAGCTATGTCACCTGGGAGTGTGTAGGTGGCCTCAGCGGTAGCTGCGGTCCGTGCAGGTAACGGCGGTGGGGCCGGGTAAGGGGGGATTTCGAGGGACGATACAGAGGGAAAATGTAATAAAAAAATAATTTTGCCTCAGCATCGTCCCTCGTATTCCCCGCTAACACGGCCCCACCGCCCTACAGCTGTTACCTGCACGGACTGCGGCTGCTCAGCTGCCCATGTGTGACTTCGGTGCAGCAGCGTGGAGAGGCGCCCGTGTAGTGACATAGCAAGAGGGGGTGAAGGGCAGTGACCCTGCTCTTACAAGAGTGGGCTGTGGAGCCGGCAAACGCAGAAAACATCGCCGGCAACACCCCAACGCTCTTCAGTGCGGCCGGGGGGTGGCAAAGGCAAGGACTGCCATCGGCTGCAAAGTGCTTAGCTACGCCAATGGTCACAATGTGATCATCCAGTGCGCGTAGCTGAGCTCCGGATTGGCTGCGACTCTGCTCTGTGCGGTGGCCCAGTCACATCATGCCAGTATATTCGGGCACTTTAATCTGCCACCCAACTCTGGGCATCTTTATGATGAGAGTAGGAACAGGCAGTTTCACTTCTCTGAATTCATAGATACCCAGGTCTTTCAAAAATTGGAGAGCACATATATACCTCAATTGAACTAGAGACAATATGATCTGAGGAGTGGCACGGTTGGAAGCCCGAGACACAAAACTACAAGTTCCAGAATGCAACATGGCAGGAAGTGTCACATGAGACATGAGACTGCTTGACAGCGTGCAAACCTCTCTACTTCAATTTGGGGAGGGTGGGGTCAGTTTCAAGTCAATATGCCAGAGGCGTCCTCTATACTTATGTGAGCCCCCCATGTTCATCAATGCTCTCTACTGTAAAGCGCCTAGTCACGTTGTCTCCAGGTTATTGATGCACTATATCTGGACGTATTATAAATATGCTATAATGTACTAGACAAAACTGTTAAAGCTCCGCGGGAGCATGGGGCAATAAAGTGAGCAGTTGATCCCAATCAATCAATTATTATTATGATTTGGAACCCCTGAGAGTTCCACATAAAAAGTATACGAATAAAAAGGCTCTGATATATCAAATCATCCAGAGCTATAATAACAGTAACAAAATAAAATACATACAAAACCACAAAATCACCAGTTTTGTTGAGCAGTGCAAGATACAAGCAGCATGTTAAAACTAAATGTGCAAATACGCAAATATTAGACCAATTTTATGATTCTATTGAAATACTGACAAGAGCAGTTGATCTTTAAAAAAAAAGACAGTGTACCACACAATGTAAATCAAGGTAACCTCACGCGGCTTACCTTGTTAAAAGGTTTAAAGTGTTTGTAAACACACCAGGAAAGATTCCCTGATTAGCTAAAGGACAGACAATGGTTCCTTTATGATGGGATGCCAGTATACCAACAATGGGCAGCTTTGTAAATTGAAGAAACAGTCTGCACCCTCACTGTCAGCACTTATTCTGTACTATAAATACATTAATTAATAAGGACATCTACCGTGCAAACCTTCATCCCCCTCCTCTTCATCTCCATTGACGTCAGTGGGATGACCCACCACAAACTCCAACTTCACCCTTCTCTGGGACCAGCGGCTTGAGGGGCGTGGGAAGCAACTGCTGGAGGAAGTAGCGCTGTGAAGCCTTGAAGGCAAGGGGGCCTCTGGCCGGAGCCTGATAGCAACTATGGTCAGATGTATGGTGCTAATCGTATAGCTCACAGGCATCCCAATGCTAAGGCTTTAAGTGGGCCGGGTCTCACCGGTGCTGAGCACCGGCAGTTTTTTCAAAGGGGCCTTGAAACGGGTCTCTATCGGGCTCTGTTTTGTGCCCTGGCACAGGCAGTCCTTTTTTTCCTGACTGCAGTGACAGCAGGCACATCCATGTGTGCTGCTCACATTGCGCACTTCTCACTAGTGGAGAAGTTACGGCATGATGTCATGCCAGGTGAGCCTTGTAGGGGAAGGGGAATGCTTTAAAGAAAGTCATTTTCTCTCTGTATTCCCCTTCTCTTTTTGAAACTCAGGAGCAGCAACATTGTTGTGGGTGTCACCACCAGGGATTTAAGTGGAAGCTTTTTCAATATTATATACAAGCCACAGTTGCTGCTTATTTATCTTATGCAACTAACAACCATTGACAAAGCCAATAGTCCTGACTTGCTGTAGGTATGATGTTACTTGTTGTATTATATATTTAGATGCAATGACAGAAACAGCAAAATACAAGTCGGGCGGCACACTATGCTAAGCACAGATTTTTTTAGCTTAAGTGTTTTTAAGCCACAGCCTTAATTACATTGGCCACGCCCCTTTAAGAGAACCTCCAGTTTTTTCATCCCACTTAAAGCCCTGTCTAAGGCCACCTCAAATCGCTTAAGGCGAACAGGAACGTCTGAAAAGAGGAATGGGGAAAGATATGAATAAGATGGAGGGAGTAAGGGCTCTGTCATGTGGATGGAATGGTGTTCGCCAAAACTGCAGAATCGCCCGAGCCGCAGCACTGAAAAGGGAATCAACCTTTAGAACTGCTTTACCAACTTCTCTGAACAATGCTGGCAGTGCCACTGTGCCAAAGTTATTTAATACACACATTCACTCACAATCAGATACAGCGAAGGAGTAAGAACACTCATCGACTGTACGTTCGGTGCAGCGTCGTACATCCAGGCGTGCATCCATCAAACCAAGCTTGTGAGTGACCTGACCCAGCTTGGCCCTCAGTCCCACCCCGCGACAAATCAGCCAATCCAGACATTGCTCACTTGCTGTTTATGTTAGGAAACATCACGGGAGCAGTGTGACCATTGGCTCGGTCACGGTCTGACAATGCCCCAAAGGAGACTTGGGGGCTGTGGCAAATATCCACGGGCTCTCTACATTGTGCATGTAGGCGAAGGTTCAAGTGCGCATGTCGGGCTGGACAGAACAAGACAGCCGTCCAACCCGACATGCGCACTTTACCCCAAGGAGGACCGGCAGCTGATCTGTCAATCACTCAAGCTTGAAGCTCCCATTCCCTGCCCCCCATCCCCCACCTCACTCACCTGTTAAAGGAACACTTTGCACTATCATGCCATGTGGCGCACCGCGGCTAACCCAGCAAAATTAAAACCGCAGTCAGCAAACATTCATTTAATATGGGGCAAATAAACAGGGGGCGATGCCCCCATGCCCAAATACAGAAACCGCCCCTGCTTATTTGTGCTCCAAAACCTTTCTCAAAGTAAAGTGAAGGACTATATCACCTTAAAAAAAAAATTCTGGGCGAGACCCTAAAAGAAAGAAAAGCGAAGTTGCGTTTGCAATTGAATCCTAACCATTTAGGCAGATAGTCCCATTTTGGGGTTAGTTTATGTATGAAATTCTACTATTTTCGTAAATTTCCTTGCATATAGGAGTGCCATCTGGCCTGTTCTAAATCGACCGGGCCGGTATTTTAATGTCCCTGCCGGTTCAAAAAAAGAGGTGAATCCAGTAAAGCCGGCATTTTCTCCTCTTATCGTTATAATAATTAAATAGTAAGGGGCAGATTGATTATTATTCCACGCACCTTGCTGAGCTGCCCTGCGGGAAAGGGAAGGAATATGCTGTATTTATTTAACATCATACGGCGCATTCCTGTCCATTCTTTGCGCTTGCGCACAAATTGCTGCCTCGCACCAATGTAGACACCCTGGTCCCATTTATTCTACAGCTGTCTTAATAACTCCTGACAGATGATTAAACTAAACAAAGACAGAAAGGCTATGCTAAAAAAGAATACAGGCCATTTCATTCAAAGTTCTTCTTCAGAAGGGTAGATGAATCTTAAACCGTGAACAGAAGGCGGGTATTTTTCTCTGGGAAAGGTGACAACCGTACTTGCATAAGCTGCTACATTTTTGTCAGTCTCAAAAAAATAAATACATTCTACCTCTCCTCACACCAGCCACCGTAATCACAGCAGTGGACCATAAGCGACACCTCTGAGCCAGAGACCACCCATGTATATCCTTTGCACCATGTAAATATAATTTTTAATAAAAAAAAATTACTGAAAAAAAAAAATACATTATGAAAATTTTAAGCACAAGCTTGTAAAGTTAGTAATTATTGGAGGAACGAGGCCCATAAGAGTATCCACTCTGAAGTGTGTGGTTCAGAAGATTGCAATATTTATCTCACGCCTGAGACCACACAGAGCCCCCGCCTGACCCCCCTGTCAAGGCTACAATCCAGCATTGTGTGCTTAGAAAACTGTAAAGGTGAAGCTTTGCAGGTCGCTAAGGAGCACCAGCAGGAAACAAACACTCCTAACAGCAAGTGTTGATGTATAAAAAAATACCCCCAGCACGTTTTACTTAGTCACTATAAACTGCTCCACATGCCCGTGTAAAAGTATCAAGCCCTTTTCCCATTCGCAAACGTGCCGATTCTCAGAATCGTCTCATTCGCGAACGAGAAAAGACCCTTTGGGTTGTATCATTCCAAAAGGGCATCGCAAACTAGAGAATCGCAAATTTGTGATTCTCTATTTTGCAATTGCATTTAAGGAATCACAAATTGCAATTCCTTAAATGCAATGTATGAAGCACAGAAAAAGTGCGATTTGGCCTTAAGGAATCACAAATTACCACCAACTTCAAATTGGTGGTAATTTGCGATTTCTTTCAAAAATACCCTTTTTTGCATTTATACATATTTCAGGGGTGCAACAGGGTGTCCTTTTGACACCCTGGCACCCATGAAATTGCATTCTCAATTTGCGATTCTCTAATTGCAAATCACAAATTGAGAACGTCTTCCCATTCATTCCTATGGACCTCCTAGCCTATAGGAATGAATGGGAAGGTATTCCTTAATTGCGATTCGCAATTAAGGAATGCCAAGGAATCGCCAAATATTTTATTACATCCCGTTTTGCGATTCTCAAATAGTGATTCTCTAAAAATTGCTATTTGAGAATCGCAATAACGGTATTTGATACATATGCCCCATTGTCACTTAACTCGCAACCATTTCCAGGCTCACTTGCACCTTTGATATTTGGAAAAAATGCACTTGATTTATACAAAATCAAACAAAAAATGTTCTTTTCATATTTATTTGTGATTATGTTAAGTTGATGTTTCTGTAAAATAGACCCTTCACCTTTTACATAAGGAATAATGCAGAGACATGCCACTCTTGTGACGTCACTTCCAGTGTCGTCATTCATCAAGTGCATATGGTAATTAGTCTCCCCACAGTTTTCCTTAGGACTTGTGCCGTCTGCAGCAGCCTCTTGAACCCAATCCAGCTTGCAACAGAAGTCCCATTCTGTTGCAAGCTGGATTGGGTTCAATGTTGCTATGTTGACCCCGGGCTTGTAGTTCCGGGCACAGAATTCATGTAATATTTCCTCATCTTGCGAAACTTGTGAGATAAGCTCCTTCTTTAAGCCTTAGCAACGAGGTTTGTTTTGGGGATTTAATTGTTTAAAGATCCGGGCTGAACACAGAAGGTGCCCACAGTTGGCATTATCTTACCACACGCGGCATCTGTTTGAGAGCCAAGTGTCACCGCCGCCTTCTTTTTAGTGTGTTAGTGTAGTGTTACCTGCTATGTTAAGGTTTGTGGTGTGCACCATCATCATATATTTAGGCTGCAACCTTGATCTTAGGTCTTTAAAGCAGTCTGGGTGGAATATATTTTACATTTATTCTATGTTTCAGGTGTACCCTGGTTGCATTGTCATAAACTTCCAAGTTTGGGAACTTGGTAAACCCTGATTATCGTTTGAACAGTTTGAATCCCGAGCACACACTTATTACAATCACACACAAAATTTTTGATCAACATATGTGAAATTCTTTTTCTTTAGTTCTTTATTTTCTTTCTTTGGAGCCCAGCCAACACGTGTTTCGGCATATAGGGTGTTCCCCAGGACTTCTTCAGGGCTGTCTTCTCATCCAAGGCACGTTTTACACCTGTATGCCGGCTATACTTCAGACCCGGCACTGCTGCGAGTGATTCTCATTCATGTATTCATGTTTCAGTTTTTCCTGGTATTTGTTGCTGGTCCTTTGAGGTGCACCATTGGTTGGTTGTATTGTGCCTTTTGGAAATTTCACAGGTCTGTTAATTGCACTGAAGAAGGAAGGCCAGCTTTGTAGCTCATTGCTGGGCAAAACTTAATTTAATGACATACCACTGGCAACTATGAAAAATGCATGATATATGGCGGAATATGACGCTAACGTCAATCAGTGTGCAATGATTGCAACATAAATGTAATGTGGTAAAAGGTGATGACAACTATACCGTAATTATAAACAAAACTGTGCGGTTAACAACGTAACCACCAGTTAATCACCAATGATTGGTTCTGGACGCTAAATCTGGAGGTAATGTGTGGTCATTACCTACAGAATTTGTACGGAATATATATGAGCCCATATATGCTTGATTTGCGAATAGTATTACGTACTTTGGGAATTTACAGTAAGGCCCTCATTACAACTGGGCCAATAAACTCTAATATGAAGTGTAACTCATTTTACCACACATTTTAGTAATACACGTTATGTGATAAATATTGGCAGGCCAAAACTGCTTATATTTATCAGGAGAAAATGTTCAGTATTTACTGGAACATGAGGATTTTGGTGCAGAAAGAACTGAAATCTGTGTGTGTTATTCCCCAAAGACTCATATTCTGCAATAGTTATCGCACCAATAAATATCGAACCCCTCAGTGTTGGTTGTTATTAAATGCAATTGTTATCGCCCCGGACAGTGGGCAACTCCTAAAGAAGTTTGGAGGATTTTAGAAGCACTTCCCATTTTAAAAATGTTTTTGTGCTAATTACAAGCACTGCCCAAATTCAAACAGACACTTACCATATTCTTTCTCCTTTTTTGCCAAACATGTGGACCTATTTCAAGACAAAAGGGTTCATCAAAATAAACTACAATGTTATGTAATCTTTAATCAAGAAGCACCTAGAGTATTTTTGAGAATATGTGACCAGGACTGGACGAGGAATCCCTGACCACTCTGATCTGCACAAAAGCCTTTCAGTGTTCCTTCACCAACCTTATTCCCTCTTGTTTCTGTTTTCCTACCTGTGAATTGACCTATAAACTGACCCTACACATTCCATTCTCTAACAATAAATCCACCTATCCTGATCACCTCTATTCTTAAACTTTCCCTAGCTCATAACCCTAATGCTGACTGAAACCATTATCATTGTTCTGTCTTTTTCCCTTAGATTTCCTCTCACAATCATCTTTAAGCTATATCTAACCCTTTCAAAAATCTAACCCTAACCTTTAACAGAAATCTAATCCTAACCCTTAACATATTTGTAATCATATTACTAAATCTACCCTTACCAAAACCTGACCTATTTACATGTTTTCCCTTTGGTTTTAACATTTTATATTGTGCATGCATTCTTTATTTTATCTAGTGAATCTGGGCTATTGTTTGTTAGGCTGGTCATTTTGGGGCACTCTCTTTTAAGATATTAATTGTGGGGGACTCTCTGCTAAGATATTTTCTGTCATGACATTCTTTGTCATGACAGATTTCCAACAATCACCAGGCAGGTCTCCTTGGGTACAATATACACCTGGTGGTTGTAAATGTAAATGGGTTTGTATTTATATAGCGCCTTCTACCCAGAGGTCTCGTAGCACTGTATTCATACCACTGTGAACCCCTTCCTGGCTTTCCTGTGAGATGTCCATTCCTGGGCACCCCCAAGGTGAAGCCAGGCATCCAAACGCTGCTAGGGCCATTGTGGAGATTAAGCAAGCTATTGCCCAGAGTCACAGAGTGGGACCCATGATGAGACTAGGCACCGAGGCGAGAATTATCAGGTCCGGGGAAATTGAGTCCAAGAGCCACCAAGGCGGGAATTGAACCCTGGTCCCGGGCCAGACCTCTGCATCAGGGTCTGCCGCTCCAACCATTGAGCCACACTTCTCCAGTGTCAGTGCCTTGATCTTGCTCAAGTTATCACTATGTATTTTACTTGGCTCTAGATATTTTTAATGAGGGAAACAGTGTTTTGCCTGGTTGTGTTCAGCAAAGAGATCATACACTGATATTTTCCTGTTAACCAATGATCTTATAAAATCTCTAAGGCATCATCGTTATAATGTATTATTTTTTATCTTTACCTCTGTCTTGTTGCCTCGTCTATTTATTTCTTCATGCTTTCAAATTACATGATTTTGAAACACGATGGATAAGGGGCCAGTAGACACAATCCCAAAACATCTGGATCAAAGTTATACTTTAAATTGGAGTTGTGGGTTTTTAATGCTTTAATGCAGCCTCCACCATTCAGTGGGAGCTTTTGTCTCTGTCAAGTCACAATAACCAGTACTGTTAACATCCTGTTGTGCTCTAACCTAAGCAATTGTATGTCCTTGATAAAACTATAATACCTTGTACATGAAAGTCATATATACATATGTAATAATGCACTCAAAAATCCTTCCCATTTCTTCAGAAGGCAAACTTGGTAGGACATACAACCCCAGTATGAACAGTTCAAGTAACCAATCAAGAGAATAGTTTAAAGTTCAATTTCATCAACAACATGACTTTCGGGATACTTCTCTGTGATGCACTATTCCATTCAAAATAATCCCTTAAGTAGCCATGAGCTTTTTGTAAGGAGATTCGAAAACTTAGCAAGGACCTGGTTGCAGTAACAGTCACAAAATCTAAAATGAACAGTAGTTCCCTTGGAGGATGCTTAGCTTCCTAGGCAGAAATTATGAAGAATTACCCAAAAAGTAATCAAATGTGTATTTAATTCTTGCTACCACATGAGATGAGAACAGTAACATTTTAAAACAATTGGCAAACAAAGGACCCCAAGAACCATTAAGGGAAGTTACACACAATATTCAAAGATGGCTGCCGTCTCTCTAGAACATGCGAGTGATTGTGGCTTGGTGGGAATCGCAGTCCATTGGCAGTATGTTACTGTGCAGCATGACTTCCGTCACTGCAGTCTCATTCCAGACAGCACTAGCACGCCATGATGACTGCCAGCCTTCCTTCGCTGAAAGCGACTAAAACAAGCTGATATAGAGTACCGCCTCCACACGCATGAGCTGCACTCAGCACTAAGCTATAACCCCAGCTCTGGTTACTGACAGGCTCAGGGTCATAACTCATTGCCAAAATGATTGCTATGGGGCATATTAGCAAGAACCTCGTTAAAATTATCGAAACGGAGATATTGGGCTTGCTAATATGCGTTATGGAATTCCAATAGAAGCTCAGGTTAGATGTCCTGCACATCTAACCTGGGCTTCTATTGGAATTCTATAATGCATCCTAGCAAGCCCATTATCGCCGTTTTAGCGGCAGTTTCCTGCCCTAAAACAGCAATAATTTTAACGAGGTTCTTGCTAATACACTCCTATATTCTTGGAAATCTTTGCTTGATGAGGAGTTGCCTTGTCCAAGTAGATTCTCACTCAGAGGAATTAATGAGAATCTATTGGGGGGGACAGCACCAGGGGCGGTGCCTCCACTGAGGCAGAGGAGCTTTGCCCCACTGCTCTATTACTAGTTGGAAAAGGAAAAATAATATGATAATATCAACCATTATTATCATTTTATTTTTCCGTGGCTCGGCTGGTTAGGGGCGGGACGGAGCTGGCTCTAACAGAAACAGGGGAGGAGTGGAAGGAACTCACTGATGTGTGCAGGCCTGTTTGTCCGGCCTCTAGGGCCCACCAAACAGTCCTGCGCACTTTGAATGTTCTTCACCCAGGTGATGAACAAACCCGGGCCCCCAGTACCTCTCTGAGTGCGGAACCACGATGCTCAGACCAATCCCGACACTGCTATCAGCAATGTTGTAATTGGCTTTTCTTTTATTTACCCTCTACCCTGCCCGCCTCGCCACCCCGTTAAGTTGAGGCCACCACTGGACAGCACGTGATATTGAAAGTAAGTGGGATATAGAAGTCAGAAAGGTGCTTTACAGAATTTTTTTAATTAGGTGAAATTGTATTGTGAAAGCCTGTTGCAAAGCAACAGAAAAAGATGATGGACGGAATGTTGAACATTGTCAAACATTCACCCCAGTCACAGATATGGGTTTAATCCATCCTTATTTTGCTCGCCATGCCATTCCAGTTTGGACCCAGCTATATGCAAATCAGCCATGACCCTGTGCCCCATGGGAACAGTCCAGGCCAGGTCCTACCTGGACTGGAATTGGGATCAGAACCGGGGCATCATCCCTCATCAGCCAGGCTAGCTTGTAACCGGTGGCGTAGCAAGCACAGAGCCACGTCTGGGCATACTCTTCCCATACCATGCACACCAATTGTTTTGTGACCCGACCTTCATTTTGCACCACAACCCACGTTGAAATCTGTGAAAATGCAAAACGAGCATTCAGTAGGAGTTGTTGAATCGCACTTTGTTATTATTTTGTCAGGATTCTGTTTTGCAAATCCTACTAAATGCAAGGTTGGAAGCCTGCAAGGGACAGCAAACCAGCAATATTTAATTAAGAATTGCATTTTTAAGTCTGTCTTGGTAGCATAGCTATCTTCAAGGTCTGATTCACAAAGTAAGTGTTGGAGAACATAAATTAGCACTCTTAGTGGTACTATTTACTTACTACAAAATTCAATCCACCTCTGCCTCTCCTACTGTTTCTGTCTGGAGATCCTTGGCATAGGTGCGGAGCTCTCCCCACACATCAGTATACAGCTTTGTAGTAAATGTAGGAGAGACCAGTGGGAGTGGAGGGAAAATGGGTGGGGTTAAGACAAAGTTAAAGCGGGTTTTAGTGAAGGACACTCTAATACGACATGAATGGACTCAAAATACAAAGACTATTGCAATTCATGAAATACACTTCTAAATTGATTTCAGCTGTAATACTATGAAAGAAGGCTTAAATGTACTCCGGTCCATCCTTGGAGTAAGTCAAGCACCACACAAGGCAAACCATTTGAACTGCAACACACCCACCCAGAAATTAGTGGCGGTAGGGAATTCAACTAACATCCCATAGAAATTGATGTTAAATTAATCTGAAATCTATCTATCTATCTATCTATCTATCTATCTATCTATCTATCTATCTATCTATCTATCTATCTATCTATCTATCTATCTATCTATCTATCTATCTATCTATCTATCTATCTATCTATCTATCTATCTATCTATCTATCTATCTATCTATCTATCTGTCTGTCTGTCTGTCTGTCTGTCTGTCTGTCTATCTATCTATCTATCTATCTATCTATCTATCTGTCTGTCTGTCTGTCTGTCTGTCTATCTTTATCTATCTATCTATCTATCTATCTATCTATCTATCTATCTATCTATCTATCTATCTATCTATCTATCTATCTATCTATCTATCTATCTATCTATCTATCTGTCTGTCTGTCTGTCTGTCTGTCTGTCTGTCTGTCTGTCTGTCTGTCTGTCTGTCTATCTATCTATCTATCTATCTATTTATCTGTCTGTCTGTCTGTCTGTCTGTCTGTCTGTCTGTCTGTCTGTCTGTCTGTCTATCTATCTATCTATCTATCTATCTATCTATCTATCTATCTATCTATCTATCTATATGTCTGTCTGTCTTAGTACTAAAATTTAGTATAATTATTGATAATGTTTTGAAAAGGTAATATACTTTTATTAAAATAAATGTTTAATAACAACAACAATAGCACTACTACTACTAATACTAATCATAATTTGTAATGATTTGACATTTATATTTAACATTCAAGCATTTTTCATTTTTTTTGTAAGCTTAATTAACTTCACCTATACTTGACAGTGGGGAGATGTCCAAACTGGAAAACTGGAAAGACAGCTGGAAAGTTACTAAAAGTTTCTTTACACTCATAAATTCGGTCATAAGAGGATCCATCTTGGAGACAAGTAAGTCTACACCTAGGTGTGATTCTGTATTCTGAAAAGGTGAACAGCAAAAAGTGGAGATTCATCCTAGGAGTAGGACTGTGAGTAGAGCTTCACATGTGCTTTATGGGTCCCTATTATCACCAGTACTTTAACGTTTACATATAATGAGATTTGGCCCTAGCCCAGTGGAGTAATACTCTTTCACCTTATGTAATTGGCTGTTTGGAGGTATCCTTCCAATGCAAGGCATGAGGGATTATTTTACATTTACAAAGCGCATTCAGGGCCAGATGCATGAAAAGAGTGGCCTCAAAAAGTTGTCTGTAATGGCACAGCAACATTTCGTTACCTAATAGGTTGCATTACAAGCTGTCGCGTCACAGAGTTTGTCTCAAGTGCTTAATGAATATTACATAGGTAGGTCTATATTTGAGACCCTTGTAATTGGCTACAAACTCAGGGATGCTCAAGGATGGTGGCCTGCACGTGACAGTAGACCACGATCCATGATTTGCATTCCCAAATTTTATAAAACAACAGTGGTCCCATGCATCTTGCATGGGACCGCTGTTGTTTTATAAAGTATGCTCCCCGAGGTCCTATGCTGGCTTAATTGGGGCCCCTTGTTGTTCCTAAACATTGCATTCCCAAATGGCAAAAAAAAAATAGTTTTTAAAGTGCAGGCCGTGTTCATTAAAGGAAACGCTGCTGCTTTACAAAAAACCCAAACCCTATTAGGAAGACATCCGGGAGGTCTCAGTGGTCCTTCGCATCTTTACCTTCTGCTCCCAAAGTCACCCGATGCAATTCCCAAAGGCAAAGCTGTCAGATGGAGGCAGCTTTCCTTTTGCAAATGTGTTACCAACCAGTGGCGGTTCCTCCGCTAAGGTGGGGGAGCGTCGCCCCACTGCTTTTAAGCAGTGTAAATCAAGGAAACATGAAATTATAATAACTCTAAGTTATTATCACTTTATGTTTCCGTGCTGTTTTGCGGGCAAGTGGGGCTGCTCTGCTCCCACAGGAGGGCAGGGGAGAAGTAGTTTGCCCATCCAAGTGCTCAATGACTGTTTGTTCTGCCCGGCTGGCCAAATACTCATGCGCACTTTGCATGTTCTTCATACAGGCTGCATTATAGCCAGGTGGGGAACATGCCCAGGGCCCCATTCCCCGGTTGAGCGCCGAACCACGGCACTTAGACCAATCACAACGCTGCCCTGCAGCATTGTGATTGGTCAGGAGAGCCTGGGTGCTTCCTGGTTCCTGTTTGGTGGTGTCCTGACGCTAAGGAGAGACGCAGCAGTAATATGGTAAGTTATTTTCATTTTTTTTTTTTTTACATGTTCCCCCCGTGCCGCTGCCACCATGCCGCAACCACCGGATTGGTGCTGGCCGCCACTGTTACCACCTCCATTGAGGAGTCAATACCTTTTCAATGATTGGCAACCAAAATTGTGGTCACAAACCATTGATAGATACCTCTATGAATTGCAATTAGGACAGAACTCCCTTTTCACGGTCCTTCATAGTTATGATTCGGAAATGGTCGGTATACCCATTTGTGCGCGTCAGAAACGCTTTTCCGACTCACAATATAGATTTAGTACATAGCAATAAGAGGCTTGCGAAAGCAAAATGGCTGTCTACAACTGACTCTCAGTTCATTGTTACTTATGCATTGTATAGATAATGCAATGCTGTTTTGAAATTCTTTTTACTAAATCAGACACTTCTTATTCTTATTTTTATTTATATGTCAAGATTTGAATGTGGGCTCATGTTGCAATATTAAAGATAGGACTATTTGATTTTCCCATGTGTATTTTTTTCTGAGTGCAGCCCTTTTCTCTAAAGGGGACAGAGGTTATATTCAGAAAAACAGAAAAGGTAGGCTGTGAGGGAGACCAGCGGGTGCATGCAGTGATAAAAATTGTGACATTCAGAAATTAAGAAGTAATAACATCCTTTCAAAACTGCTAAAATTCACACACATTATGATGTCAACTTTAAACACATAGAAAAATAACTTCAAAAAGGTGTTTGCCAGTACTCACACATAACCAATGAGAAAAAGAGCTGAACACCTTTCCGATGAGCTGGTAAGATTGTAATATTGGCAATTAGTTGAAGTGCACACTGCCCTCTTCCGTACAATACTGAAAGAATAAGAAAGTAAAAAATAACACAGCAGAGGGGCACCCATTAGATACAATAAAACAATTTAAACACTAGCTACTATAATATTGCTTAGTTTGTACATACCAAGACATTTTAAAATGGCCACAATTAAATTTACCTATTTGAGAAATAGGTTTGTTTCAATAAAAAAAACATCATTAACTAAAGCCAGTTTAATTAATGTCCCTTTATTATTACTACGGATAGCTTTTTATTTTTTCCTGTATTACATTTTCTGTCATTTTTGTCCTAGAAGTTATTTATTTACTTTACTCAAAGTGCACTAATCAGTTCTGTGGTCATCTCGTAGATTTTAGGCATGGCCTTCACCTGTGGGTCTGAAAAGAGCATGTTTTCTTTGGCCGACCCCCCTCCCCTGCATAGACTTGGCAAGGGTTAAGGTCCACCAGCCGTGCTTTGGCCCTCACATATTTCAGGTTTGTTAATGAGTCCAAGGCTGGCCAACAGCCACTGTGGGTTCAGTAAACATTGCAGAGCTTATTCCAGTAAAGCTCCCTGGGGGAGGTGGGCGTTGTGGACAGTTTACTGCTGGGTGATGGGTGGATCCATTGACTTTTATGTTTGTAGAGTGCAGGGGCTGTAGGTCCCAATTCTACCCCAAGTGGCATGTCTAATGTCCAATGCATCCACTGGGAGCTTGAACACTTTTCAGAAACACGCGTCCAAGCTCATAAAATTAATACAACAGCTTGTTTTTAATGCACATTTTCATACTGTACTTTTGCTGGTTCTAAGCTACTGTTTTCCAGTGTATTGGCACTAAGATGACCAACCTTGGATGGATGGAAGACTGTGTCGCCCAGCCGGAATTCGACCTTGAGACCAGGGCCGGACTGGGAACCACAACCGTTCCTGGCAAAGTGTCATCCTTGACCCAACCCAAACCCCTCCTCCAACTCGGGGGAGGGTAGGAGGTGCGCATACCTCTCAATTCTCAGCAGCATATTACTGAGCTGCCTGCTGCTTCGACCATTCCTCTCCCTGCTGCAACAATAGAGCACTTGGTGATTTTTTCCCCATGTGTACGACCTGTCTGTGGTAGCGTAAAATAACCAGAACACCACACAAAGTGTAAAATACAAGCGATAGGTTCATTAGCCACAGTCTTCTCCAGCTTCTAGCAGCAACCGCCAAACAAAGACCCTCACCTGAACATGCCTTGCTCCACATTCAACATTCCATAGGACTGGGACCTAGAATGTGGAATGTAGAGAAAAGATCACAACACCACAGCATCTCCCTCCTTATATATTACAAAATGCATGAACATCGAAAATAGCTAACATACACCAGCAAATAACAAAGACAAGTACATGAGTCCCTCCATACCAACTTTTACATATGAACACCAAAAATATAGTGTTTGCACCTTATACATCATGATGTCTAGCAGGTTTGACCACCGCTCTTTTTGCGTCTACGTTCGACAGGATTAGCAACCTTCACTTAAAGCAAATCTCTGGAAACATGATTTGAAACAGGGATGCACATCCGCACTCCACCAGGAGGTAACAGACACAGAAAATGAAGCATCCAGAGCCTCACCACTTGCATCTCTGCTTCCTTTTCCCTACCCTGCTTTTGATTCACAATTTATGTTCTTTTATGCAAACGGAATTCTTAGAAACGGCTTCACATCTTTCTGGAAATATGAACTTTGACTTCCCTTTAGCAACATGATTAGGATCTTTCACACATACCCAGTCACCAACTTTCGTCTCACTTCTCACCTCCTTAACCTTGGACCCGATTCACAGAATGAATTTAAGACTAAATCCTAAACTTACTACTATTTGGTATTCACAGATTGCACTTACTACTTTCGGGATTCACAATGTGAACGTACTACTTTTGGGATTCACAGAATGAATGTACTACTTTCGTATTCACAGAATAGATTTAAGACTACTAACTTTACGTCCGCACTCGGGCCGGAAATTCCTGCCCGGAAATTCCGGCCCGGAGGCGGAGCTTACGGCTCGGGGTGGAGCTTACAGCCCGGAGGTGGAGCTTGCAGTTTGGAGGCGGAGTTTCCGGCCCGGAGGTGGAGATTTCAGCCATGGCTAAATACCCACCTCCAAGTCGGAAGCTCCGCCTCCAAGGTGCAAGCTCCGCCTCTGGGCTGTAAGCTCCGCCCCCAATCCGGAAGCTCCTCCTCCGGGCCGGAATTTCAGCCGCGAGTGCGGACCTAAAGTTAGTAGTCTTAAATCTATTCTGTGAATACCGAAAGTAGTAAGTTCATTCTGTGAATCCCGAAAGTAGTAAGTTCACTCTGTGAATCCCGAAAGTAGTAAGTGCATTCTGTGAATACCAAATAGTAGTAAGTTTAGGATTTAGACTTAAGTTCATTCTGTGAATCGGACCTCTTGTGTCTAACATCTTACCCTTTTTAGGTCTCGTAGCGATTACAGCGCGAAGCGCTGTCTCGCCAGAGACCTATTGTGAGCGACGCAGCTTTCCAGGAGACAGCACCTGGCCGCACGCATTTCCTCTCCGAGAAGGCGATTGGAGCGGGCCACGCGCACGCGAACGCGCTCGCTGTGACCAGCTCCTGTCTCCTGGGAATCTCCAACACCACACACGCAAGCGCACACAAACACACGAGCGTGTACGCACGCACACATACATACAGAGAAACCCCCCACCCCCGCCGTCGCACACATACACACACGCGCGCACACACACACAGACACACACGAGTGACCCGAGAAACCCCCCCACCGTCGCACACATACACACACACGCACACACACACAAACAAGTGCACCGAGCCCCCCATCCCCTCTACCCTCTACAAATAAGGCCCACTTACTGCCACTCCAGACTTTAGCCGCCACCGCGGGGCTCTCCCTCGGGCATGGGAGCCCCGCGTCACCACTGCTCCTCTCCTGGCTAGCCATTCCGTGGGAGTGAGCGTCCAGCACTAAACGGAAGTCCCGCCCCACTGTAGTTTGTCACCGCGCACTTCTTCAGTAACACGCAGCTTGTCTTAGAAACCAGTGCCAAACCCACGGTGATCCCGGAAAGCAATGCATTTATGAAAAGTAGGCAAACTTCAGAAATAAGGAAGGTGTCATTTGCATAGATTACTGATGGTTTTCTTAAACAAATTATTGAGATAAAACGAAGTAAGAAAAAAGTAGCAATTGTAAGCGTTTTTAATTGCATTTTTTTACCCTGATTGCAGATTACCAAAAGTAATATACAGTTATGGCTGTCGCACTCTTCTGGTCTCAGGAAATCATTTGATAATAATAAATGTTCTACCATTCTATAGTCCTACACATTTTATAGTTCTAGTACGCCACATGGGTGGCTGGGCTGTACATCGAGGCGAGTGACAGTCCGATAGAGGGTACAGCGCCTTGACGCCCAGAGGGTTCTTGGGTCTCATATGACATAGGAGTAAATTGGCAGACTTGCTGGCAAGTTTGTAGGGCTGGGGCTAGGCCAGTCAGAGGTGAACATCCGCCTCGCATCTGACGGACTCTTCCTTAAAGGCTGCCATGAGGCTGACCCCCGCCCAGCCGCATGGGCAGCTCTGGAGCATAGCATTGTCATATAGAACTTTACGGCCATTAAGGGGCTCCCATTGGCTCTGGGGATGGTGCAGTCTAAGGCGAGCAAGGGGTGGGAGAGGTAAAGGGGAGTGGGGGGATGGGGGCACCAACGCAGGCAGCCATGGAAGGTACACTGTGGGGGGGGGTTGAATAACAGGGGAAATGGGGTCATCAGAGTAAAGGAATTGGTAGTATAAGGAGGGCAAGGAGGTCCGCCTATGGAGCGGGCTGGTGAAGGGGTGGTACGGGGTGGTCTGGGGGCCCGCTCCACCAGGCATGGCTGGGGGTGGTAAATACTGGGGTTGGTTGATGCGGCGTAAAAAGGAGGAGTTGGGCCAGGCCGGCGATGATCATACACAGTGTACAAGAACCCCCTATATATAAGCCCCCTCCATGCCCGTTACCAACGCCCACAAAATTAAGAGCTTCTATTTTGCAACACACAGACCACATAATTAATATTTTTCATGCACAAACTACCTTGCTGATGCTCATTTTTGTTAATTGTCGGACTTAGTTTAGCGCTGTAGTTTGTTTTTGCTGTACGTGCATTCTGTCTAGTTGTTTGTTGCTATGCGTGTATTATTGTTTTGACGTTCGGCACAGCCAATCACATGGCACTGTTGTATTACGTATGGTCGCAATTAATGCACGTTTAAATTAGAGTTTGTTAATGCCATTGCTTGTGCGAAGAGGTTCGCGTTGGTGTGGTGTTTTGGCGCGTTTCCAGGTCAGTTATTTTGAAGCATAAGGGATAGATGTAAAACAAAATGTTAAGAGAGTGAATTAAAAGTGAACTGATCCCACCACAAAACACACATTTCCTGTGATGTTGCAGTATTAGTACATGCCTGAGTAAAAGCTGTTCCTTCAATTGACTGGACTGTACACAGTTGTTTGCGATCACATTGCAGTGTTTGAGGAAAGTATCGTGAAAAACTGGTCATAGACCCCTGTATGCCTTAGCACGTCTGCTTTAGCTGGGGGGGCTGGAGACAGGAGAAAAGTGTCGGTCTGGTGGATGGCTACGTGGACAGAGGCTTGGCTACCTACCACTGGAGATTGTTACACAAACAGCGAGCTGCAAATCTAAGCAAATCTCCTAGTTTCAGACATATAGGTGTCTGTGACACATGGGGTTGGATATGAGACATATGGAGGGACGAAGATGTAGAACACATGTAGCATGACACTTTACAAACATTCCTCACATGGGAATTAGCTGGAAACTGGTGTCCTGGCTCTATAAGACTAACCCCTTACTGTGAATAGCACTGATAGACTGGGTGAAAAAGCAATGGGAAAGGAATGGACAGCCACAGAGTGGGTAACGGTGCTACGGTATACGCAAGTATGTTGAAACACGAGATTTAAATATACCCAGCTTAACTCCCTCTATACATCTCACAGGCTAAACATAATGGGTACTATAGAGCTGGCATGCCTCCTAAGCTTCTTTGGCGCGTGTAATAATGTTTTTTTTTTTGTTAATAGTTGGAGTTGTTATTTGTAATATCAATACATCTAAGTCACGTAAATACAACTCATATTCCATTACAAATGCTATAGGTGTCACATTTGCAAAAGTTATAACTATTGGCATTATCATACACAATGCCAATAACTCTAATTTTAATGCTGCGAGACCTATTGCATTGTAAATGCTTGTTTCATTTTGTTTGGTAAATTTCAACCTGGGGCCATATGCACCTTGTTATTGGATACAATTTCTTTAGGGCATCCTTCCCTCAAAAACATTTTATTTAAAAATGTTATGACTGCGACAGTGTTGGGCTCTTGCATAAAGTCTACTTCCCACCACTTGATGTAATAATCTACTACTACTATGGCAAACCTAGAACATCCAATTCCGCTAAACCGACAACTCATATTACACATTTGCATAACCCCGGATCCTTGCTGGCAAAGCTTTCTCCCTGGGCCATCCCTTTTTAAAATATTTCCCCACACTCTCAAAATCTTCATCTTCCATCATTTTGACATTCCACTCATCCTCCAATAACGCATTTCCTTGGCAGACATCAATGGTGGCTTTCAAGCATTCTTCATCGTCCTTCTCCCAATTCATAAAATCCTCTTCAGAACTGACTGGGAAGTATGATATATATTCCTGTCTGGAGCTTTTTACACCTGGGATGTATTCAATTTTAAAATCATATTCTAAGAGTTTGGAGCCCAATCTGGCCAATCTGTGAGTGTGGTCTCTGATAACTGTACCTCCAAGTATATTCACCAATGGCTTGTGATTCGCTAAAAGGGTAAATCTCCATACCCATATAAGACATTTAGAACGTTCCACACCCCCAACAGCAGGCTAACACTTCTTTCTCTATAACAGAAAATACTTTTTATTTTCTTTCAGTGACCTGGAAGCAAAACTCACCTTTACCTAATTTCCAATACTGCTTTTTAGAGCAAGCGTGGCAACCAGTCTGTCGTTACTTGCGTCTATTGTAATGACATACTACCTTGTGGGATTAAAAGGTCCCAACACGTCTCTAGATACAATGTCATTTTTGAGAGCATCAAATTAATCTTGGCATGCGTTATTCCAATCAAATGTCTTTTTTTGTTTGAGAAGTTTTCTTATGAACTTGGAATAGAACTCACAAACTACAATAAATGATAACACCTGCGCTTTTGGGCTTGGGACTCTTGTATTCGCTTCAACCAACCCAGGTTTTACTTCGTTTTCAGGCCTAATTGTTCTATGCCACTTTTGGAAAACTCAATTTTTTTCATATTGGCTAATATTTAAAATGTTTGCAATATTTTTACCACAACGTGCAAGAGTTTATAGTGATTAGCCAGGTCTTCTCCAGCCACCAGGATATCATCCTGGAATGTTAACACCCCTTTGAACCCTGGAGTACATTTTCCAACACTCACAGGAAAACCAAAGCAGCAGACGCCAATCCAAAAGGCCCCCTCTTGAATTGGTTTGTGAGAACCAGTGATACGAATGCTGTAAAATGTTTAAAGGACTCATCTAGTTTAATCTGATGGTAAACAGAAACCAAGTCGATATTGCTTAACACTTTGGCACCCGCAAACGTACCCATATCGCCCTTTTCAGCCTTCTCAGGTCTATACAGACCCTTCACTGCCCATTCTTCTTCCTTGCTATCACCAAAAGGTATAATCACAATGATGAGTCAATAGGTTAGATGACTCCATCTTCACACATTTTTTTTAATTATCTCTGATAATTCTTCACAAATGCTGAAAGGTACATTCCTTAACTTGTAAACAGGCATAACTCCACTGTGAACCTTAATTTTGTGTTTGAACCCTGTGATCTTCCCTAGTTTGTCACTGAACACTGCCTTGTACAACCTACTCCAACAATAATTCTGATCTTGGTCAGCAGACTCCTGCTCAAGGGAAGCTCCATCTGTGACCAAAGAAACCTGAACCTTCCTTCTAGGCCTTAGTGTCATTCCAACCAAACCCTGATGATACCATCAAAGTATGTTTAAGCACTTCCTGGTTACATACACCTTCCTGAAAATAACTGAAAATTTGCGACTGCATTTAAGGAACCACAAATTGGGAATCCTTAAATGCAATGCATTAAACAAAACAAATGCGATTCCGCAAATATGAATCGAAAATTACTGTCAATCTAAAGTTGATGGTAATTTGCAATTTGCAATTTCTTTGAAAAATGCACTAAAGTGCATTTTTCAAAGTCCCATGTTACACACACACACATGCCCTTGGGTCATGTGTGTGCGCAACATGTGGATACATTGTAATTTGAAGGGTGCAACAGGGCATCCTTTTGGCACCTTTGCAGCCTTGAAATTGCATGCGCAATTTGCGAGTACCAATTCCCATTCATTCCTATGGATTTCTAGGCACTTAGGAATGAATGGGAAGCCATTCCTTAATTGCCACTCGCAATTTGCAAGTCCAAATTAAGGAATGTGTAGGAATCGCAGGGTTTTTGCGATTCCTACATGCATAGGCAATTGCGATTCCTTAATTGCGATTCCTTAATAAGTGTTTTGCTGACACAAATGCGGTTGCAAAACACTAGTACATAGCATGTTGACTCTCTATTAGGAACTGACTAATAGCGAGAGTCGCAAATGCTATTTTGCGACTCAGTGACTCGCAAAATAGCTTTTGTAGATGCTATTACCCTTTTTATGCGGCCGCAAACAGGAGGTTCTCCCATATGCGGCCGCAAAAAAGAGTTGTACATCTGGCCCCAAATGTATTCCTGGCCCAACACAGAGTGCATGTTCATAAGTTACCAAAGGGGATTGTGCATTGTGAGGGGTTCATATTGCTCCTTAGCATCTCTGCTCCGAGTGAAGGAGACAGACTGTCAAGCTGAGGACACCGAAATCCATAAAAACAGGCAGAGTGGCATGCTGAAGACACCGAAATCCATAAAACAGGCAGAGTGGCCCTTGACCCTGCTTGCAGGTTAGGCTGCCCCCCTCACCGCACAGCTCCGCCTGTGTTCTCCTGCCTCCTAGCCAGCTGCTGCCGCCTCGGGAGTTCACCGCCCCCCCCCCCCTCTCCGCTGGTATCACTGCTCTGTACCTGCTACACCCATTCTGCGCTCCAGTTTGTACTGTGCCTTTTGGTTTTATTTTTACTTACTATAACTGTGCCATTTGTATTTGTATTTTATTTCGCTTCTCACTGCTTCTGTTGCCCTGCGTCGCTGTATAGCGCCCCTGCCCCGCACCCTTTAGCCTTCCCCGTCTCTCCGTCCCGCTCTTCCCTCTGATGCCCCCCTGCGGCCCGCCCCCTCACGCTCCCATTCGCTGCCCCGCTCTCACATCCACCGCCGAGACCACTACCCTGCGACCACCACCCACACCAGTCGCCTGACCGCCTGGTCCAACGTCAGCAACAAAGACACCATCAAGACCATGAACTACATTCAATCCGGATCCCCATCTGACCCATGCCTTCACCACGTTTTCAACAAAGCCAGCACAGCCATCGCACCCCATCTCCGGATAACAATCAACATCTCCTTCGAGACAGCAACCTTCCCAGAGAGCTGGAAGAACGCTGAGATCAACGCCCTACCAAAGAAACCCAAGGCGGACCCCAACGACCTGAAGAACTTCCGGCCCATCTCCCTGCTCCCTTTCCCGGTGAAAGTCACGGAGAAGATCGTCAACAGATAGCTGACCCGCTACCTCGAAGACAACAACATCCTGGACCCATCCCAGTCCGGCTTCCGCAGCAACCACAGCACCGAGACCGCCCTCATCGCCGCCACCGATGACATCAAGATCCTTATGGACAAAGGAGAAACAGCTGCCCTCATCCTTCTGGACCTATCAGCAGCCTTCGACACCGTCTGCCACCGGATTTTTCTCAATTTAGTAGTAGTAAAGAATCCTAATTTTAAGACTTTTGGTATTCACAGAAGGCATTTAGGCGTCCTAAAGTTAGTAGTCCTAACTTTACTACTACTAAATTGAGAAAAATCATAATTTTAGGACTTTCGGTATTCACAGAACGCATTTAGGAGTCCTAAAGTTAGGAGTCCTAACTTTACTACTACTAAATTGAGAAAAATCCTAATTTTAAGACTTTCGGTATTCACAGAAGGCATTTAGGAGTCCTAAAGTTAGGAGTCCTAACTTCTGTGAATACCGAAATGAGTAAGTTCATTCTGTGAATACCAAAAGTAGTAAGTGCATTCTGTGAATACCAAAAGTAGTAAGTGCATTCTGTGAATGCCAAAAGTAGTAAGTGCAATCTATGAATACCAAAACAGTAGTAAGTTTAGGATTGAGTCTTAAGTTAATTCTGTGAATCGGGCCCTGAGTCACCAGCAGACTGGACTACAGGAACGCCCTCTACGCAGAAACAACAACCAAGCTCCTGAGACGACTGCAACGCATCCAGAACGCCTCGGCACGACTGATCCTCAACGTCCCCGACGCAGCCACATCACACCCCACCTGAGAGGCCTGCATTGGCTCCCCGTCAACACCAGTATCACCTTCAAACTCCTCATCCACGCACACAAAGCCCTACACAAAGCCGGACCAGCATACCTCAACGACTGACTCAGCTTCTACACTCCCACCCGCCCGCAGCCTCCACTCTGCCAACCTCGCCACAGTTCCACGCATCCGGAGAACCACCGCCGGCAGCAGATCCTTCTCCTACCTCGCCGCCAAGACCTGGAACACTCTCCCTACCAGCCTGCTACAGACCCAGGACCTGCTGGCCTTTAGAAGACGTCTCAAGACCTGGCTTTACGATCAGGAGCAGCCCCCCTCCTCCTCCCCCCCAGCGCCTTGAGACCCTCACAGGTATGTAGCGCACTTTACAAATGATGATGATTGACTGATTGATTGAATGCAGGTGTTACCCCTCCAGTGTCTCTTCTGGGACCAATTTAGTTAATTAAATAAACCTGGGCTCATCCATTGATAAATGTAGCACAGAGCAGTCAGGGTTAACTTAGGAGAAATGTGTAAAGCATTTATTGGTACCAAAACAGTTAATGAGTAGAGAACACAGCACAATATAAATCCCACTCAAATTGATAGGAATAGAGAACATTTTAATAAGCAAACAGACACCAAAATGACAATAATAGAATGTAGGGAACCAGAGAGATTATTTTTTATAAAATATTAGTTGTTTCTAGCACCCAAAAGTGCTGAGCACCAGCAGCAGGTATCTGGTTGCACTAGACCGGGTCAAAGACAAAAGATAAGGCTGACCATAATGGAGCATAGGTTGGATACAGGGACCAAGTTCGGTCCAGCAGATAGTTTACCTTCTGACTTAGGGCCTGAGTCACAAAGGTAAACATACACTCTGCTGTAAATTTAGGAGTTTTTGCAATTTGCAAAGGAAACATGTAGTGTCTTCACAACCTGCTAATGTCTGGGGTCTCCACCACAAGATACTACTCGGAAAATTCCTTTGCGAATTGCAAAGAATCATAAACGTACAATAAAGTGTAAGTTTTCCTTTGTGAATCAGGCCCATTGTCTTTTTTGTGGAGAAAATCCCCCTTGACTAAGCCGTCAGCGGGTTGAGGTGCCACCTAGATCTGAAGAAGGACTCTTTGCTGTTGGCTGTTCGGAGTGCGGGACCTTGGAGGGTACCTCAGCTTTGGTGAGTATTTTGAGGCTCGCGGCATCAATGGCAGGAAAGTTTTGAGGGAATGAAGTCCAAAGTCTGACTGGGCAGGTCCTGTCAGCGACTCCTCATCGTCAGCCATGGTGGAATCCCTTGCGCTCAGGCTTAGAAACTTTTGTGGAAGTCAAACTTCTTTTCAACTGGGCAAACCAGCAAGTTAAATCCGACCAGTGTCTTGGCGGCGGTCTGGTGATAGCCTCTGGTCCTTTTAGGCAAAAGTTTGGAAAACGTTTGTAAGTTTCCATCTTTGCAGTTCTTGATAAGGAGAGAGTCCAGTCTTCACCTGCCAAAGGTCCGGGACTGTTTGGAAGCCACTTAGGGGTTAGGACTCAATCTTTCAGAAACTACCAGCAGGGCCCAGGGCAAATCCTGTCAGCTGGGCTCAGCAGAATCTTGGCTTCTTGCAGCTTTTCTATTCCTGGAGTTTTACAGGAGGGTAGGCAACTTGCCCCTGGAGTCCAATCTTCAGTCCCGGGTACAAGTGGGAGCAGTTCCATCCCTTGAGGGCTCTCTCCACAGATTACAGTAGGTGCAGTCCTCTTTCTGAAGTTCAGAGTTCAGGAGTTGCAGTCCTTGTTCTATCTTCCACAGGCCCAGAGGGGTTCTGAAGAAGGTACCCAAGGGTGCCGCTTTTATGCCTGGCACTGGCTTGTAAGTGAATGTGACTCCATTACCACTAGAGTAAATATTCCTAGTGGTAACCCTGTCCACTTGGACATCATTTCCATGGGGTGTTTACCCTAAATAATCCCACAGTGCCCCGTTCTCTCAAAATCCAAGATGGCAGGACACTTCTTCCCGGATTAGAGCTCTAGGCACACCACTGAGATGCATGATGCACCACATTTTGAAGCAGTAGTACCTCACTATTTTGTCATGTTTACACGTTAACACTATATGGACAAATACTTTACATTAGTGTTATCAGTTTAACAGCTAAAATACAGCAATCAGCAACATAAAGGTTACCTACCTCTGCACCACTGCATGGAACCACGTGTGAAAGTGTTCTTAATAACTTCCAATCTGTTTGAGTGTCAAAAAGTTTTGGTTAAAATTCGAAAATGAATACAGAAGATGATGGATTATGTTCAAAGTGTGTCAAATCCATGATTATGTGGAAAATGAAGCGAATCTGATAATTCCAGGAGGTAATGATGTCTGTAACTCTTATGGGGTCCCGACCCAAATGGAACCATTATGGACTTTGTTGGGGTGCGTGCGATGCGACTACTGTAATATGTGCCTTGAAAAGAATCTCCTCCAGTAGAAAAAACATACAGCAGAATCATGTCTGCACCCCCAAGTCCTTCTGTTGCATTAACGCCTCACAAAGGATTTTGACCACATAATTCAGTCACTGGAAAACACTGCCATGTGCAAATCCTTAGTGTGCTATGTCTCCTCTTTACCTTCAATGACTTTATGTAAAATCACAGATTAATGGCACAATTTAAAGGCAGCATCTTTTGCAATCAAAGACGTATCTCTCAAAGGCTTTCAATAATCAATGTGGTTCTCATTTCTTGTGACTGGATTAAGGGCTGCTTGGGACTAGTGTGTTGTTCAGGGACTTGCGATAATGGGGCCTATTCATAATTCACAATGGTCAATCTACACTTGAAGATTTTCTACGAGTACATTTACTCTTATACTTTTGAGTAACTTTACAACTTTTGGGTATTTACCATTTATGAATGTAAAGTTAGTCAAAAGTGCAGACTTGCAAGTCACCACCCTCTAAAATAGGGAGTAGCGACAGTACAAACATCAAATACAACAGTAACGTTTCTACCACTAGTGACTTCGCTACTGTATTTGTTGTTGCAGACCCTTGGGGAAGTCCTTTGCAATGTGGAAGGAGGTATGATACAGAAACCTTAGAAGGGCAGTTTACGAATAGTGATGAGCTAACGCTTTCGCGAGTGGGTGCATATCCCTTCCTAAACACCTGCTTAACTCTCCTTAAACCTCCTTACTCTCCCCTTAACCCCTCAGTAGTAACTATTTCTCATTCCCCAGCCATTCTTCACTATCAATTTCACATAATCAAGAAAATGTATACCTACAGATCTCTACAGTTCAGGTGGAAATACGCTCACTGAAAAGATAGGGAGTCGGAGGTGTAGACCTCCATATGTTGATGTGATGTGAATAGTATTTTGTAGTATGCTACTTGTACTATTGTAGCACTACTAAACACACTACAAAATGAAGTTATGACTAGACCTCACAGTTGCTTTCATACTGCATTCTGTTTTAGAACAATGGAATACTGAGAGCTCCCCTGAAAACAGGACCTACAGCTCAGGCCAATACCTGACATTCAGGGCCTTCAACAACCAGTGTAGCCCGTGGCTTCAGAATATATTTCTATAATATTTACTGACGTCTTCCATATTCAGGAGAATGATAAGTAAGATGCTTGATGGGTAAGTGCAATTTTAACATTCAAAGATGATATCATGGTATCTGGTCAAGATTAAATCCAGGTAAATTCATGTGAAAAGGTGGGAAGACATACCTCCAAGAAAGGATTGCGAGGGAGGGCAATGTTTGATTTTAGCTTATTAAAAGGACAGGCTGAAAGGTCTTCCAGTTAAATAAATGTTTTTGGCCTTCCTGTGCTTCAGGATGTCATGTGCCCCTTGTGGGAATGGCCAACAAGGACCAAGAAGGCACCTGGAGATATTTAGGTTCAATCAGATGCTAAAGAATTCATCTTAACTTAGTTCTGCCACATCCTGCAAATGGGGACAAGAGGAGTCATCTGTGGGGCTCAAAAGCTGCTGAAACGTCTTACTTCACAGCCAGTTTTTCCACCTGTTCCTGAAGCTCATGCAATTTCCTTCTCCATTCAATGATAATGGAAGCATTGTTTGCAGTTGTGCCCCTTCCAGTAATAGTCCACTTCAGCCATGACTATTGTCTTGAACTACTTCAAGTATCATTGCATCATCCTAGAATTCCAGTACACGCATACTAAAGGAATTTCTTACTTGGTAGCTCTGTCTCAGCACCATGCACAGACGCCACTGTGAGATCACCGTGCAACGCTAATCATAAACTTCGCCTCCTCTATGCTATTGCAGGGCTCTCACTTCCAAGTCCAGAGTCCAGACCAGGACCAGGATGACAGAGGCTACAGGTCATTTTTATGTCCTGGCGGCGACATCACATGTGCTGCATGCACTTGCAAGAGATATTGTATACAACAATGGACTTACACCTCCCCACCCCCCATTGAGTAACATTTTTTGGCTTCACTGTTACTCTTATTTGCTACCTTCTAATTGGCCAGTGCATGCTGACTTCACTTCCTCTTGTTTCGACTGGAGAATGGACCAAATACTAATTGCTTCAGCCTGATTGCTGTCCTACCACTGATAATGCTCTGATTGAGGTACTACTTTTATTTTTTCTCCTTCCCTATCATCCTAGTTGAACCTCCTGCCATTTGGAGCCATGTTTTACTGTGCCACATGCACTTCGAAGAAGTCATTTTCTCTCTATAAATGGATATTTATTGTGACAACAGATGCAATGTGCTTTTATTGTGACAACAGATGGTGTCTGCTTCCAAATGTATTTATACTAAGACATGGACATGGATGCAATTGCTTTCTTTATGTGATAGGATTATTCCCAAATATTACAGAGGAGATTAAATGATTTTCTCAGAATCACAAGGGTGTTTTGTTGAGACCAAACAGCATTATTTTTATAAATGCAAACATTATGTGGCCACAAGTGTAAATTGACCTTTGCTGTATCAGAGAGAAATGTTCCATTTTGTGTTGCATTTATATATCAAATGATTACAATTTATTTTCATATTAATAATTCAGTATGATGGGTGTTTGAAGTGGACGTACGTATGGGTCAATGTGAGTAGTAGCATGTCATTTGAATGAATTTTAATATTTTTATGGAGATAAAGTACAATGACCGTACATCTTTTTAAAAATATTTATTCATAGAGAAAATGGAATATCTCAACAAACAATAATAAACAGGATGTTTTCATTTTTGTATCAGTATAAATGTTTTTTTGCTTTTCATTTTATGTGCTCCCAACCTTGATGTCACACACTCAAAGATTGAACTCAGACCAATTTGTTTGTATCAAAAATATTATTTAGTTATTTTTTTTCTAGAAACAAGCCAAGCCTGGTGCAGGTAAATGAATAATACTTTACAGGTTACTGTGCACGTTACTTATTGGATTACTTTTTAAGTTACTTTTGCTAACCAGTGTGATATGCCTAGATACCACACTAGGACATCTCCTAGACAAAAGGCAAGTAATACCGTTTTTGTACACTTGCAGTTTTTCAAGTTTTCATACAAAACAACTCTACACTTTTGAAGATTTTTGAAAGAAAAGCAGTCGATGCACTCCTATGGAAGGAAATGGAGTAATCAATTAACAGGTAAGTACTTTTTTTGTGGGAGTTGGTATTCTGTGGTTAACACCAGGTTTCCCCCAGGGTCAAGGATGCATTCTTCAATCACCCTCGGCTGTACTAGGGCAGCCGAGTGCAGAGTGCTGAGGCCCAATGTTATCCAATGGGGGATAGGAGGGCTCTTGTTGGGGACTGCTCACGAGCAGGCCACATAGTTGTGGGAGCAAAGCTCCTGGTATGAGGCTCAGAACAACAGGGGATCCGGATTAGCACACAAGGTGCACCCGCAGCGGCGCAGGGGCAGCTGGGTGCAGGGTGCCTTTTTGTCATTGAGTACCTTGTTGATTTCAATGGGGATTCTCCAACAAACACTGCAGGCTCGAGGACGAAGATCTTCTGGAGGTGATCACTGGTTGGAGAGGTAAGTTGGGATGCCAGGGGATGCTGGAACACTGTTCTTTGGGCCACCCAAGGCCATGGGACATTGGGTGCTGGGGTGTCTTTAGGCGTTGGGTTTTCTTACCAGCTCAGGTCACGGTCGGGGGGATCCTCCATAAAGGGGCTGCAGGCGTCAATTGGAGATTTGAGGCAGATCAGATATCACCGGATCTCACGTCAGGATTGCCAGGGAGACCTCCTAGTGGTGTTGGACCACTCGAAATCGGGCCATGGGCATCGGGTGTAGTGTGGTGCAGACTTGCAGATTTGACTGGAGCCAGAGTCTGTGGGTGAGCAAATCCGGTGCTCATGGGAGACAAAGTCTTGGTTTGGAAGGCAGGGCAGGTCCTCCGGGTTTTTGGGGGCTGCTGGCTGCAGGACACACCGGGCCAAGTCAGTGGGCATCCTCCTCCCTTAGTACAGCACAGCTTCTTCAGTCCTTATTCTTCTCTTCTTCTGGTCGGTTCTTGTCTGAGGAGGCAAGGTTCGAGGTTGCCTCTAAATACTAGATTTAAAGGCGTTACAGGTAGGTGAAGGTCGGGACCAATGGGTCCCTTCCTGGGGGGGGGGGGGGTACATCCCCTATTATGCACCCTCCAGAAGGGGTGGTGCATATGCCTCTCTCTAGTTGGATGGGTCTCCCCATCTGCAAGATGGCAGGGATGGAGAGTTGTGCTTCACCTCGCCTCCCCCTCCTGAGGGGTGGGGTTGGCAAAGGTAGGCACACCTTCCTTCCTCACTTGGTTTACCTGCCAATTCTCCCACCCAAAGTGGGGGTCAGAACTAGTGGGGGCCAGTTGCAGCAAGCAGTAAAGGCCTGGTGTGACTCACAAAGGAGGCAAGCCTTTGAAGAATCCCCTTCCTGGACCCAGCCCATCCTGGGGAGGAGGCTTGGCACCTTGTCCCAGGATGTGCATTGTTTCAGACCCCCGAGAGCAGCAGGCTCTCGACCCAGGAGTCCAGAAACATGACTGGTGTTGGCAGCTGGCAAGCAGCCACTCAGCCAGGACACTAGTGTTAGGTCATTTTTCAGGGGGCATCTCTAAGATGCCCTCTGAGTGCATTTTTCATTAAATCCCACACTGGCATCAATGTGGGTTTAATGTGCAGAGACGTTTGATACCAAACTTCCCAGTTTTCAGTAGAGCCTTCATGGTGCTGTGGAGTACTGAACGACAAACTCCCAGCACCATATACTCTTAATGGCAGTACTGCTCGTACAATGTCTAAGAATGGACTTAGATACTGTATTGGTACTGGGCTCATGCACCTGTCTCCTCATCACTGGTACAGTTCACCTAGCTAGAGGTGTGGCTTACCTATGCCAGGGCAGTGGCTTATAGGTATGGCACACAGGGATGTGTGCCATGTCGACTCTAAACTTTGGTCTGCACCAAAACAAAGCCTGCAAGGGCAGTGTGTGTGTGTGAAGGTACACAACCTCTAAGGGTGGCACAATAAGTGCTGCAGTCCTTAGAGGCCTTCCCTGACCACAGTGACATAGGTACCTGTGGTACCAGTTACAAGGGACTTATATGTGGCAAAAGAGTGCCAATTGGGTTTTGTATCAATGCAGTTCAGGGAAAGAACATAGGCTCTGGGTACCTGGTTGGCAGGGACCCAGGGCACACTCAGTCAAAGTACATCAATGGTTTGCAAATAGTGGGGGCAGCCATGCAAAAAGGCACTTTCTTAAAGGGACCCCTTTTTTCAAACACATGGCAGCCCTGTCATTGTGCTCCATGTCAAAATAATCTGTTCAAACTCTAGTCTTTGGCTCTATGGACATTAGGGTTAGATTTGATGAAACTGGGTGTAGGGGTGTCTGGTAACCTTGTGCGAGTGGCTTGGCCTTCAGTAGCTCACAATGATTTTTCACTGACCAGAAGTAGCTACCACTACAGAAAAGTTCGGAGACCCTCATTTTGACATATTAGTACAGAGTAAAACTAAATGGGTCCCATTAATATAGAAATTATACAGGTTTTTAGGAAAGAAATCACTACACATTTAGCAGATCCCAATCAAAGTGTGTTCATGCAAACAAAAAAAATATTACTGCACAGAATAGCTTTTTTATGCACACTTCCCTAACTCTCATTCTTGCAGAGTTTGTATCAAACGTAAAGTGCTGTATTTCGTACAAAGTAAAGCTACATGTTCCTACTTTTTTAATAAAAGGTGTGTTTAGTTTATTGTGGGCATGATTCCAGATATGTTTTTACAATAGTCTTCAGTTCAGATTTAGTTTGTTTTCAGCCTGTGTACAACTCCTCTTTCCTTAAGGAAGAGCAGGGCAAAAGTCCTAAAAAAAAAGAAGTGGGGGACGCTGACATCACGACAGGAAGTGACGTCACGAAAGGTGGCTTGCACCATCAGACTCATTGCCTCCCCTCGCTCACCCCTTAGATGCGATTGCATCAGAGAAGCCAGCGCGTGAGCAGCGATCTGAATGAGCTCTGATCTCGCCCCAGAGAGGCCAAAGAGTGAATGTGTGGCTCCATTTGCTCCAGTAATCGAGATCCTGGTAAAATAAGTGTGGGGGGGACGCCCTCCACCCGCGTGGTACCCCGACTCGAGCCCTGAGGAAGAGCCCTGTAAAAGCCGCATTGTACAATCCTTATGTATAATGTAAGTTTTTCACAAGGAGGCAGTGCAGGGGTCATGTTTTCAGACCCTGCAAAGGACAGTGCCTGTGGCATAGCATGAACGTGCTTTAAAGTGACATTTCGAAGGAGTCATTGTCTTTATTCTGTTTAAACTCCATCTAAATGTGAAAGGTTTTGTCCGTTGCAGCAGACAAGAGTCATTCTTCAGAGTACCAATAGGGGGCACTGGTACCACATTTACACATCTTCTGTGCCTTAATACCTGAATACATCACGAAGAGTGACCAGCCGCGTCATGCCACATATTAAGTGTTCATTTGGTAACTTTTTTTTATTTGTTTGATCTAGAATTTTTTGGGTTGAAATATAGAAGTTATGCAGCAGATGATAGATTATGTGACCAATATGAGGAATCCATTCTTATGCAGAAAAAGCAGTGGCTCGTGATACAATTTTGAAGCAAAATGTCCATTTAGGACAGGTGTTTATGCCAACCTTTGACCACAAGAGTGACCCAGCAAGCAAATCTCCAAGAGCAGCTAATGTGGCGTTTGGAGGTGTAAATGTCTCCAGGTTGATGGTGTATTTTGTATTTTGTTTACCTTTTATTTTAGTGATCAGATCAAATTCTTTATTTCCAAGAAATTAATTCTTATAGAAATATTGCACATTACCCAAATCATTGACCTATACAATTACAAATATCATAATATCACCAATGCATAACACTTAATTAAATCAATGAAATAGCACATATCACAAGTCTAAACTGAATATAAAATAGTATATGAGTTAAAATATCTTCTCTCTAAAACTCATTGGGAGATCTTCAGCTCAATATCCCATGTATATTAAAATATTTGAAAGTGCAACAGTTTTAACCAAGCACCCACCACTCCCCCGTCAGTTTAGGCAACAAGATTGCATTATACAGGACAACATAACATAAATAGGCAGAGAGACAATCCGCAGTAAAAAATCTCATTTCACAGGGCATCATAGTGTACTTAGCCCTAGAGGAGCAAAAACAGCAGGTCCCATTTATGAGAAATAAAGTGCATTATAGGGGGCCAAATAATGTACCCTTTATTTTAGTGTACAGTCATGTTGTCATATCAGGGGCACATGATACCCTGGCCTTGACTGAGTTTCTGGTGCCAGGTCCTCAGCTAAGCTCATTCATTGGTCCCAAAAACAAACCAAATGCTTGGACTACAGCAGAAGTGATCTAGGCTTCTTTAAAGGACCGGCTTGCATATAAGCATCCTAATTAGGGACAGCATCAATGTCACTCTTTAGTAAGTCACTCTTTCAGTGGTCCTGGGCTTCGGGCAGTCCATCTGTGCATGAAAGCACACCTGCAGAAGTGAGTCCCTCACCACAGACTGAACCATCAGTGTGCATAGGTCTTTGCATAGAAACCATTTATATGGTCAGTGGTCGTCTTGAAAATCTGATATGGACCGCGTATCTATGTTGAATGCTCTTGCTCGCCGTCCTGGTCTCCCCGACAGCACATCCTTCATGGGATGCAGGGCCGGCTAAAGTGAGATGCAACTGGTGCAGCCCTACCTAGCACTGACTTTGGTGCGCTGTGTTTAACAATAACTATTGGCTGAAAATGTGAACTTCCTTGTGCATTCAGCAGTTTTCAGGCAGCAACAAAAATGTCAAGATAACTGTGGTAAATATTGTTCCTACTAGTGAGAGATTGGAATTTTGTCTAGTGGCAGTTTTGACTCATCTTAAACTAGCCCGGAGGGTTAATGTGCCTGCTGCAAAGAATGTGTACTGTGCAGATCACAAAGCTGAGGGTGAGTGAACTATGAGTAGCAGAAAGTACACCTGGGGTCAGGGGAGCACTGACTGTGTAACACCAGATATGTGCCATGCAATCATTGCACCTCCGGCTGGCTTGTTTGTCCTTGCAAAGGTGTTTCCTCATTTGCATGGGCCACTCCCCATGCGAATGAGGGAACATCCCTTTGGGGTTGTTGCAGCTCAATCAATACCATATAAGTGGCAGCACCAGCATCTGCAACAACTTCTGTAACACCAAAGAGCCCTGAGATACAAAAGATGGCCTCAGCTGTTCGGTGACCTGCGAGACACTTTGCAACATGTCCCCTGGTGTTTATATTCAATTGCACTGTGTAAGATAGGTAAATACCCCCTTGTATTTACACAGAAAATATGCTGAGGATGACTACAGCAAACTATTTCTAAGAGTTATACCTTCAATACCATGCTGCAATCTTTTTAAGGTTGATAAAAGTATTTTTCTTCACATGCTTAAGCATCCTCAAACCACCTTCCTCTGGGTCTTACATGTCTCTTAAGTTCGGCTGATTTTCAGCTTAGCCCTCCGGATGCTCAGACTGCCTTGTTTCTAAGAATGAACCTATCAGTTAGGGGGCTGCTGTTTCTCTGCCATGCTGGGTCCAGGGCCGGACTGGCTGTAGCAGGCACCGGGCATTTTATCCGTGGGCTGCCAGAGTTCGGGCCGGTTTTGGGCTGATTTGGTTACAGGGCCGTTTTTGCAGCATCGTAGCAATATCAGTCGCTGTAACGAAATCGGCCGAAACCAGCCCTGGCAAACAGCTCGGCCACACCCCCAACCGCCCCGGGGGGCCGGACGAGAACTTCGCCTTGGTCGGTTTTGGTTCCCAGTCCTGCTCTGTACTGTATCTCCCTATCACCTTCCCCTTTTCCACCCGTTCACCTCATATACCACCACCATTTCAATTTGTTGTAAAACAGTATATCCAATTTATACTATTTTTCGTGATTTCCAACTAGGTAAAACAATTTCTATAAAACATATTTTTATCGAAGCAAACAATGGTACTTGAGCTTTTCCTTATTCATTTTTTATTTTGTTAGTTCCATTACACTCATCTGAACGAGACAGATGTTTTCGAGGACAGGAAGCATCTGGTCTAATATCATCATGTTGTCTGACGACATTAAGGAGCTTTGGGGCTGTTTGCAAACCCCTTGCACTGCCAGTGCGTCACTTTTTATATGGGGAAATGTGACGCAACAGCGGCGCAAGAGGCTTGCAAATCAGCCCCTTTGTCTCTCAACTTGGATTCTGTGGCAGAGCACTATTTCTCAATCCTCCAGAGGATATATGCACAAGGAAATGGCGCAGAGCAGCGAAAATTTTTGCAGTGCCGCTTCATTTAAAAAACGCTGAGATGCGTCATATTCACAAGAGTACAGCGCACCCCTGTGTTTACCGTTCACTGGCACTAGAAATAGCTGCCTAGTGCCAACACAGACACTCTTGCGCTATAGTGCAAGGGTACCTGTGTTGCAGAGATGATTTTGTGCAAAGCAGGCACCCTTGCACTATGATGCAATGGTGCCTATGTTGTAGGGAATTATTGTTTATGTGCAGGAAGGGAAAACTTCCTGCACATAAACAACCTTTAAAGGCGATTTGCTCTTTCTGTGTGTACTGCAGAATGCAGCACACATGGCACAAGCAAAAACAAGGAGAAGTACAAGTATTTCTCCTCGCTGCACCAATCTAACGCCTTTTTGCATGGCATTAGTTTCTGTCACTGCCTCAGATTCACACATCCTTGTTAATCTGGGGCAGCGTCAGAAAACAATGGGTGTTGTGGTGGAACGCCCACAGCAACACCCATTGCACGCCCCTTTCAAGCAGAGAACTGCATGAAAAGGTGCCATGTTTAAAAGCAGCGTTAAGCCATGCAAAGTGGCTTAACACTGCTTTACAAATAAGATGAAAGGCATTGCGCCACCGGAACATCTAAAAAATGACGGGCCCTATTCACAGAACTAACTTAAGACAAAATCCTAAACTTACTACTTTGGTATACACAGAAGTTAGGATTTTGTCTTAAATTGTCTTAAGACAGACTTAACCCCTTCGCTGCTGTGGCTATTCCGCCACAGCGCTAAGGGAGAGGAGGGGCTGTGCGGCTCTCCCGTACACGTGACGGAACCGCTCCATCACGGCCCGCGGGTGAGCTGTGCTTGTGACGGAACGGTTCCATCACGGCCCCGCCCGCTCTTTAGAATGTCAGTGCAGGTGCGGAATTCGCCCCGCGCAGGCGCGCGAGCGGGCCGCGACGGAACGGTTCCGTCACCAGCACAGCCCACCCGAGGCTTGTGACGGAACGGTTCCGTCACGAGCATGGGAGGGGTTAAGGCAGACTTAAGACAGACTTAAGATAGGATATTGTCATAAGTTGTCTTAAGACAAACTTAAGACAAAATACTAACTTCTGTGAATACCAAAAGTAGTAAGTTTAGGATTTGGTCTTAAGTTAGTTCTGTGAATCAGGCCCGACGTTCCAGTGGTGCAATCGCCTTGTAAATATGCCCCCAGGTCTGATGTGTTTCCAAACAGAGACTACGCCTACGTTAAAGTTGGGTTTTAACAGAAAATACTCCTATTTGTGGAGGAACAGTTCAGTCTGTAGGAGAGTCCGCCACCAGGATTCACTCGATTTGCTGAATTTCTTTCACCACACTATCCCTTCCTGGGATGAAAATCCACTGGTTTATTCTCCACCAGATTTAGAAATTCCTCCAAAAATCAGTTTCCAAGCAGGTACTAAAAATGTGAATATTGTCTAAAATTGATGCACATCTGAAACAAATTCATACAGAATTTTCCAGAGATGGACATCACATGACCCTTACCCGTGGAAAATTATATGAACTTTTAAAAATGAAAGGAAAGGCAAAAAATAAAGACTATAAAATGGTGTGTATGTTTTCCTAGGGGATTGTGGTCTCTCTCCAGAAATTCTTCCAGCAGGATCTCAATTAGAACAGCTTCTCAAAGGTGCAAGTCATTCCTTGGGTGGCATTGGTAGTTTTAGGATGGGCTTAACCTAATGACACAGCCTGTGGGAACCAACCCCTTTCTTATCTCTGATCATGTATGTCACCCATTGGCTTCCAACAGTAATATTTCTGTTCCTTCCCTCTTGTAGTCTCCGAGAGTGTTTCCTGCTATAGTAGCTTCAACAACGCTGACGGCAACTGCGTGGACTTCCTCGGGGACGACGTTTCAGAAGACGATTGCTGTCTGAACCTTCAGTATGGCTTCAAGCGTGATGAAGACTCCCCCTGTGAAGCTTGCTAGTAAGTGTACTTCATGATTGGAGATGAGCGGGTCAGAGCCAGTGAGGGGGCAATGGGCAGGTTGGGGCTAAAGGGCATCAACTGTGGTGGTTGGGGCTGTTTGCCTCTTGCATGCTGGGGTTGTTGTACTTGACTTTGCAAACTGGACCATGTGCACCCCTTCTAACTTGACTTTCAGGGCTGCAAGAGTGTGCACTTAAAGGCATTTAAGAGAGCTGGTGTGAGAGGCAGTGGCTCGGAAATCAAAGAGTTAAACAGCAGACACCAATATTGGACTGTTCAGTCCAATGCTTATGTTAGGAAATAGAGGTACTTAAACATTACCACAAAACAATATATTACCTTCAGTAATGGAGACTAAAGTACAGGGTTTTACTAAATACACTACTGCCCTCTTTGGTGGTCCTGCACCAACTACTGTGGTCTAGTTGCAGTGAAAACATAATGGGCTGCAACCAGGCATAGATGCGATTAGTAGACTTGTGTAGGAAAGTAGGACCTGCTTCTTATGGTTACCCCAACTTTTTGCTTGATGTTACACTGTTTTTGACTATTCTGACTGGAATCCTGCTAATCAGGACCCCCAGTCTATCTGCATTCTCCCTAAAATGTTATGGGCCCGATTCACAGAACTAACTTAAGACAAAATCCTAAACTTACTACTTTTGGTATTCACAGAAGTTAGGATTTTGTCTTTAGTTTGTCTTAAGACAGACTTAAGACTGACTTAAGACAAAATCCGAACTTAAGTCTGTCTTAAGTCTGTCTTAAGTTCGTCTTAAGACAAACTTAAGACAAAATCCTAACTCTGTGAATACCAAAAGTAGTAAGTTTAGGATTTTGTCTTAAGTTAGTTCTGTGAATCGGGCCCTCTGTCATGTACTTAGGTACACTCCAGATTGGATACTGGGGTACCCTTGTCAGTCCCTAGTATAGCATATTTATCCAGGACATAGGTACCCCAGAGGCCTCCCATGGGCTGAAGCATGTATTATGCCACCATTGAGAGGCCATGCAAAATGGATCTACAGGCCTTCCATTGCAGCATGTAAGTTGGTGCATGCAACACTTACTTAAGATATAGGTTTACTATATCTAAGAGTCACTACACTTAAAACCTATAAGTCACCCCTATAGCAAGCCATGACAATCCTGAAGGCAGGGTTCTTGGTTCTAAATCTTAGGAAACCACTGCATGAGCAGGACACCCATGCAGCCTACGGAGTCCATTCTTCAGGGTTGTTAGTGCTGCAGCTATTTACAACATATAGAGTAGCATTATGCGATACCCTATCGTGTATTTGTTGCTGCCAATCAGAGACACATTTCTGCCCTCCAGCTGCTGAGCCAAGCTCGAGCAGGGGAAAGCAGAACAATAGACATCCTGTCCCAGGGAGGTGTGACCACCTCCCAGACAGGATTTAGTGTATTAGGCCTGGGTGGGTGCGCTTGCAAGTGACCGAAAGTCTGAATGAGGGGCACATTTGGTGCCCCTGTGCATAGTCCAGTTCAAACCACTCCTGGGAGCCGTTGGGTCCTGCTCTGGCACGAAACTGGACTAAGGACATGGGAGTAACCTCCCTACTGTCCTGACCCTCCCCTGAATCTGTCTAACCCTCTCCCATGTGTACAAAAGGGCTTAACTGGCTGAAGGACCCTAGATTTGATGTGGACAAGATTCTGACAAAGAAACCACTGACCTTTGACCGTCTGGACACTCTGGACTTTGCTGGACTTTGTTTGGGCCCAACTTTGTCTCCCACTCCATCCAAAGCATTGTCTGTGCCCGTGCACCATACAGGCTCAGTGCAGGACCTGTGGAGCATCAAGGAACACTGAAGACATCTCCCTTGTAGTGAAGGAGTCACTCCCCTGCAGAAGCAGGCATCATAATGCAACTGACCAGTCTGCTGATCCTGAGCTCCTACGGACTCCAAAGGCTCCAGCAACACAGGGAGTGGGTTCCACATTTCTTGAGGTCCAAGCTGCCCTCTTGCCAAGTTTTAGGACAACATCCCTCATGGGAGCTGCAATAGCCATACTCCTGTGCACTGTGTACTTTTGTAATTGCATATGCTTGTTGGTGTTCCCAAAACAAGTGCACTGGGCTCCGAGTAGCCCCAACCTATGGCACCAGTTCCACCAAAGATTTTGGCCTCCTCGCACAGAGTGCTCCGTGGGCTGTTGCTTTGTAATTCTGCTTGAGGTCCTCTTGCGAATCCTGTACCTCCGGCCTGGTGGTCCTCTTGAGGTTCAACACTGCTTTTTTGGGCTTCCCTGGTTGCTTCAGGCTTGCCCCGACTCCCCTGTGCTTGGTGAGTCTCCGGTGCATTGCTGGTCTGAACGGTAACTCCTCTTGACCATCTTCGTGGGTTGCCAAGGCTTGTTGGTGCTCCAGCCAGACATCGACCCCTCAGCACTCGACATCCTTTGTGGGACAGCTCGAACCCGGCTCCTGGTTGTCCTCGACGTCTCCTGGTCCCGGTGGCTGCAGAGTCAAGAACCCCCTCAACGCACCTGAAGCACCCGACATTGGTGGGCATTCGTCTACCGAGCCCCTGGTCACTCCTGAGTGACCCAGACTCTGTCCCCTCTCCTTTCAGGTACTCTTCGACACTAATCCACCTTTGGATTCTGACAGACATTTTCTTCTTTCCGCAGTGGCATTTCCTTGAGGTCTTCCATTGAGATCGACGGCAGTTTCCGACACCACTTCAGACCTATGCACCCGGCTACCCTGTGATAGGTAACTCTGATACTACGGTATCCGTGGGTGGGGTGTCTCTTCAACCTCCTATGATCCAAAAGGCTTCCTTGCAATCCACTGGGTAGGGGCCCTAAACTTTAAAACTGCAACCGAGACTGTCCCATTGAATTGTTCTCACACTACACCCGTCCTCCGTGGGGTCCCTACTTACTCACATTGGGTGGTTCCTTGGGGTCCCAGCGATTCTACATCCTCTAGACACTGTGGGGGCCGAGAAGGGGGAAGGGGGCAAAGTAAAGAAAAACAAATACAACTTACCTTACCTCCTTGCCTCTCCTTGCCATCCCTAATCGTCGTCTCCGCAGGAACCAGGAAGCAAACCCAGAATCCCCTGACCAATCACAACGCTGCAACGGTTCGTGCTCAGCCAGGCAATGGGGCCCTGGGCATGTTCTCCATGCAGGCGGTAATGCAGCCTGCATGGAGAACATGCAAAGTGCGCATGATTTTTGTCCTGCCCAAGAGGGCTGGCCAAACATTCATTGTACACTTAGGAGAGTGCCACTACTCCTCCCCTGCTCCTACAGCAGAGCAAACCGCCCGCCCACAAAGTCACAGCAGAAACAAATAAAATGATAATAGGAACCAGTTCATTTAATTTTTCCTTTATTTGCCAAAGGCAGTGAGGCGACACTCCTCCGACTCAGTGGAGGGGACACCACTGCTGACCACATATGCCACAAAGGGGATTTTTGTTTTAAATAAGTGTTAAAATACCCTAATGCGGAGCGAGTGAGCCACTGGATGTTGGGGTGAGAGGTCAGGTTTATATGATGCCTAATAAATCTCCCTTTTGGAGGAACACAGCAAGATGGGGAGAGAACTGAAAGGGGGCGTAAAATGACTTTATGCATCTCTTCTTTTGGGCGCAGAAGTGCTCAGTTCTAATTGTACATGCCTTGCCTTGAGGGGCGCTTTTTGTGCTTCTCTTGGGAGGGGACTGCTCTTTTTGTTAAAACCCCAAAACTGGTCCTAGGATGCTTGTTTCCGGTCCAGGGAGGACCTGGCTTAGCAATTCGGGCTGGACTGTTCCCATGAGGCACAGGGTCATGAAGACTGATTTGCTTATGGCCAGGTCTAAACTGGGGTGGCATGGTGAGCAAAAAAATGATGGATTTAACCCAGATCTCTTGACTGGTGGTGAATGTTTTGATTTGTTCTGCATTCCATCTATCAATTGTGTGTCTTTTGAATTCTCGCCCTAAGTGTGCAGGGTATGCCCAGATGTGGGTCCCGGGTTCACTGTTCCACTGGATTCAAACTATCCTGGCTGATGAGGGGTGAAACCCCGAAACTAGTCCTAGGATGGTTGTTTCTGGTCCAGGGAGGACCTGGCTTGGCAGTTCGGGCTGGACTGTTCACATGAGGCACAGGTCAAGACGGATTTGCATATGCCCAGGTCTAAACTGGGGTGGCATGGTGAGCAAAAGAATGATGAATTTAACCCAGATCTCTTGACTGGAGGTGAATGTTTTGATTTGTACTGCATTCCGTCCATCAATTGTCTGTCATTTTGTTCTTCATAACTATGGGGCTCCTTACGATGGCAGAAGACCTGCCACCACCAGCAGTGAAATCATCGCCTGCCAGATTATAATGGTGGGCGGATCCAGACTGCGACCGTAACGGGCACAAAGACCTCCTGCCATGGAACCACTGAGCGGTCTGCATCTGTAAAATAGTGGTGGTACCTAGCAGGCACTGTCCGCCAAATTAGGATGCTGGCTTCAGCAAGCCATTCCATGGCGGCGAAACTGACATGGAAAGGCTGGCGGGGATTGATTTTGGTTGTGTTGGGGGAGGTTTTGGTGCACTGGGGGTACCTATGGTACCCCCCTATATTTGACTGCACTAAGTGGCAAGCACCATGTGGTGCTTGCCACGTAGTGCAGTGAAAAGCAGCACATGCATTTTTGACATTGCGGTGGGTACTGCAGTCGGTAGCACCTGCCGCTGTGTTAAATTGTATGATGCGACCGCCATAGTGGGGGTCACATCCTAATTTGGAGTGCGGGACCGCCTCCTGCATGTCGGGCGATCCCGATGCCCGCCATCGTAATCGACCCCTATATGCAGACGTGCTATGCCATCTTGGGAATACTCTACGGTGCACTCCATAGGGGAGGGAGGTTTGCTCTTCCACATCTTCTAAAATGTTCCTGTTTGTGGATCTTGAAGCTTGGGGTCCAACGTGTCATAGAGGATAGGGGTCTCGATGTTTGGTAGGGTGGTTTGCACATTAGATGCGTTTAACTGGGTCTCTCAATATTTTTTAGTACTTGAGCATTTTCATGTCATTACTGACTGGAAGGCGTTCCTTTCCTCTCATTTTGAAATGATGTGTTTCAGATGTGGACTAATGGAGGTAGCGTGGCTCCATATGCCTTTTCTTGTCCCATTCCTTATTGCATGAGGTGTTGGCCCCACTTACTCTTCTTGGCACCCCATCTGAATCTACGTTTTAAGTCCATGTTTTACTCTCAGGCAAGACAGCCAATTCCCTTCTTTATGAAAAGACCTCCCACACTCCCCCCTTCCTTCTTTGCGGTCTTGCTACGGATAGCTCTCAATATCTGTCAGAAAACAACATTCTATACAAAGTAGAGGTGGGGGACCCAACATATCAATGGGGAGGGCAGAGCTACATATGAGTCAATGGTCTGGCTCGGATCTTAGAGTCTGTGAAAGAGCTGAGCCCTGAAAATGTTTACTATGTCAATCATAGACCACACATCATGCAAAATATGTCTCTTCAAAATTCAAAAATGTTTTTTCTTTAGCATGTGAAAGCTTTGACATTATTACGTCACATTATAGCACTGCATTGAGAAGTACTTTATTAAAAGTGGTGATTTTTAAACATGAATCTTGAGTGATCTAAGAGCCAAGGCAAATTTGGGACACTCTAGACGTAGAGATGAGCAGGTTTAGCCTCAGGAGTCTGTTACTGCAAATGCATCATTTTATCGACGAGTTCCAAGGCAGCTACTGACAAAAACTTGCCCATCCTTTTCTGTACATAAGCCACCCATTATGGTCGCTTTGGCACCCCTTGACAGGCAGTACCCCTGGCTCCATCAGCATTTAGCCCTGCAGTGTTTTGCAACAGGTCAGAGGCGGTGCACATGAAAAACAGGTGAGGGTGAAAAAAAATGTCCTTTCCACTTGACTTTTTCGACCATTTGTTGCAATTTGGCACCTTCTTGTGGGCATTTGTGGTGGCGCTGTAAGGCAGCTGCCTATAGTGAGGCCCGCTGGAATGATGCGATTCTGTGGCTGCGGCTATTTTCGCATAGTTATGGATTTGGAGCATTTGAAGCATGGATTTCCATCACCTGCTACAAAATCTGTAGATTTTAACAAAAAAATGTTTCTACCTCAAACGGATCAAAAGTTAGTAAAAACGTGGCAAAGTGTCCTCGCGCAGTGGAAGGCCCTCGGCAAAGGTTAACTGGTCATCTTTAAGTTGCTTATTTCTGTATTTGGTTGTTAAACTGGTACTTAAGGGGTGAAATCTTTGTCCACACAGTTTAACCACGTGTAACAATTACAAATTAATGAAGTACTGCTATAATAAAATGTGCCACGTTATGCTGCATAATTTGCCTTTTCTTGTCGAATAATTTAGCCATCCCTAACGCATAAAATGGTGCTTCCATGCAGCATAATTTCAGGTGCCCTCACCAGCACCTTGTGGCAAGAGGCCCTGAGAAAGACCTTCATCTCCTCCTCCTCTTCGACAGCCTTTCCATCTGTGGCTGTGCTTCACACATCTTCTTGTGAAATGAAATATGTAAAAAGCGCCTTTGACCTTTCCGAAGCTGTTAATTTTCTGCTTTGCTGCCTCCACCGGGTTGTGTGATTTCAAATCTCTCCAACTCCGATATATCTCGCGCTGTAACCGCAGAGGGAGGGTGAGTAGTGGCTGCTCCCTGTGCTCGTGGTAAAGAAGCGAGGCCCGCAATCTAAAGAACATTTGCTTAAAAGGTCAGATGTGGCTGGTGGACATTTTAAAGCGCTCGCGCGTTTGACGTTCTGAACGCACATGCGTGGGGGTGCCTGGGGTGACGGCTGTATCACAAAGGTCGCTGTGACCCCTTAGAAACCAGGCTGCGACCCCGATGGGCGGGAATGACTTAGTCTGTGTAACAGGGTAATATATTTATTTATTTTTATTTATAAAGTTTTATATAGCGCGTACTAGATCCCATGGGATATCAGAGCGCTTTACAATAGGAAGGAAAGGAAGGGCAATAATGCAAATACATCAACAGGTAGGGATAAAAACAAGCATGATCACAGATTACACGACAAATGCCACATGGAGGTTATATTAACAATTGTACAAGGGTAGAGAAGGAGGGGCATAATATGGGCAGTTTCGTTGTTTCAGAAACTGCATTGCACATGGGGGGATGGGGGGGCTATGGTGGTGATGGTGTTGGGAAGGGGTGCTTGCTTCCTGGCACTCCTAGCTACGAGCATGTGCCAGGAAGAGGCTGGTCATAAGGAGGTGAATTATGAGGATCTGTCAGTCAAGGAGCCCTCATTTCATCTTCCTCCAGTGTATACAACTATGGAGGCGCTAGCTGTGAGTTTGGCTGGTTATGAGTTCTGGTTACATAAACAAGGGGAATCCTACTAACAGTGACTAAGGGAAGTGTTACCCACAGGAGTGTGGGAGCACTTAGTGTTTTGTAAAATACCCCTCACACACCAAAAGGCCCCTTGGTGTCATGCTTCATCATAGGGGTCTTCGCACCCCTCTAGCGGGATGCGGCGTGCTGCGACCTACGACTACGCGGGAGCACTGATGGTAATGACTATGTGTGGTGCGTGTGGTGCAAGTGATAGGGATATTTACGTGAGTGGTAGGATTTAGAGAAGAGTTAAAAAGTACCTGGCTCGTGGGTGTATTGGAAAAAACTTTATTCACAACCCCGGGCTGGTACTACTAAAAGAAGTGAAGTGCAAGGTTTGATCTGTCGTATTTATGGACAGTACCTCATGTGTGCGTCGACATGTTTCGGAGCATGTGCTCCTTCTTCAGGACGGGGGCACAACTTCCCCACCTTACTCACGTTTCACTAATTTGTAACTTAAAAGTTTTGTGTAAGTAACAAAAAGTGAAAAATATTTTTTTAAGTGTATAAAAATATATAGGCTATAAAGTGCCTACAGCGGTTTTTGCTCAAGTTACATGCAATTGCATGACCTGAAAAAGAAAAAAGAAAAAGGAGATGGTCACCCTAGTCATGGGTAGCTCAGACAGGTGAAGTCACCTGGAACAAATCATTTGCTCAATTGGCCCTGTAAAAGAAAAACTAACAAGACATACAACATAGAAAACACACATTTTTGTCTCTCAAATGAATATAAAGGAAGTGTTGGTCATACTTAATAGGTATAGCTTGCTTGCTTCATGAGCACTCTAGAACGTCTGGGGGGTGATTGCTATTTGTGCAATGTAAGTAGAGAAACAATCTGGGTTTTAAAATCATTTCTTGCTTACTTTGTCATAAGGAATGCTTGTGTTGCAAACTCTATACTCACAAACTCGGGATGAGTTGTCCTCCGTCTTACCCCACACGCTGCTCCGCCGGAATGAATCAGAGAGTCTGCCGTATGTGCTATTTATACCCGGTATTCCTAATTAGTGGAGCCGTCTATTGAGCCCAAGCAGATGTGATGTTATACCCAAATAAGGGTAATCCGCCCTTTATTCATTGATTGTTAGGCTGATTGTAGGTCCTTTTAAGGCAGGTCCAGTAGAGCCTGCTCTCATTTCAGCCCCGTGTCCGTGCGTAAGCCCCCGTGGTCTGTCTTTGCTTCGCGCACGCTTAGTTAGTGTCTATCCCCCAGTCTCCTGAAGCAATGCGTGTGATTACTACGGTACAAAAACCTTGCAGCGCCACCACTTTTGAGCCAAGTACGCACGCGGGGGACTCTGTGTCTTCCCGCAGCGCATGCGCGATTACCCTTATTTGGGTATAACATCACATCTGCTTGGGCTCAATAGACGGCTCCACTAATTAGGAATACCGGGTATAAATACCACATACGGCAGACTCTCTGATTCATTCCGGCGGAGCAGCGTGTGGGGTAAGACGGAGGACAACTCATCCCGAGTTTGTGAGTATAGAGATTGCAACACAAGCATTCCTTATGACAAAGTAAGCAAGAAATTATTTTAAAACCCAGATTGTTTCTCTACTTACATTGCACAAATAGCAATCACCCCCCAGACGTTCTAGAGTGCTCATGAAGCAAGCAAGCTATACCTATTAAGTATGACCAACACTTCCTTTATATTCATTTGAGAGACAAAAATGTGTGTTTTCTATGTTGTATGTCTTGTTAGTTTTTCTTTTACAGGGCCAATTGAGCAAATGGTTTGTTCCAGGTGACTGCACCTGTCTGAGCTACCCATGACTAGGGTGACCATCTCCTTTTTCTTTTTTCTTTTTCGGGTCATGCAATTGCATGTAACTTGAGCAAAAACCGCTGTAGGCACATTATAGCCTATATATTTTTATACACTTAAAAAATTATTTTTCACTTTTTGTTACTTACACAAAACTTTTAAGTTACAAATTAGTGAAACGTGAGTAAGGTGGGGAAGTTGTGCCCCAGTCCTGAAGAAGGAGCACATGCTCCGAAACATGTAAACGCACACATGAGGTACTGTCCATAAATACGACAGATTAAACCTCGCACTTCACTTCTTTTAGTAGTACCAGCCCGGGGTTGTGAATAAAGTTTTTTCCTATACACCCACGAGTCAGGTACTTTTTAACTCTTCACTAAATCCCACCACTCACGTAAATATCCCTATCACTTGCACCACAAGCACCACACATAGTCATTACCATCAGTGCTCCCGCGTAATCGTAGGTCGCAGCACGCCGCATCCCGCTAGAGGGGTGCGAAGACCCCTATGATGAAGCATGACACCAATGGGCCTTTTGGTGTGTGAGGGGTATTTTACAAAACACTAAGTGCTCCCACACTCCTGTGGGTAACACTTCCCTTAGTCACTGTTAGTAGGATTCCCCTTGTTTATGTAACTAAGACCGTGGAGTAAGAATCCTACATCATTACTCTACCTCCCTCCTTTGTTAAATTTGTATGAGTTCTGGTTGTCATTCTGCCACCTTCATGGCCATGGCACTGGGGACCATCCTTTAATTTCCACATTAAGGATTGCATTTTCTAGTGCAGCACTCTGGAAAGTGAACTGAAGCATAGGTACAGAAAGTGATTTGCCGAGGATCACACAGTTTGGGTGATAGCTTGGATTCAATCACAGGTTTCCTCGTTCTGAAGTTTGCAGGTTTGCCAGTACACTCTATTCGCTGCCTAAGGCATCCTTCGTGGTGACCTACAGCCTTCGCTTTTCAAGGTATTAGTTTAAGAGTCCCATTGGAAATTCAAAGAGCAATTTCTACTAAAAGAAAATCTATTATTTTTGTATTTGTTGGTGACGGTGTTGATTTTCAATCCTTTACAACATATTGCAGTTCTCGAATAGCGCATTAATACGGTTTCCACAATAAAGTCTTCATAGTTACTAACTTTTTAAAATAAAGCATTTGGGGCCAGAAGTATCAACATTAAATTTTTTGAGTCTATTATAGCGAATTTAACCGATTTGCAATTATAGACTCGCAAAATGCAATGTACGTAGGTTTTTGCAAAATTTTTGCGAGTCGCAAATAAGGAATGGCTTCCCATTCCTTCCTATGGGCCTGGAGGCCCATAGGAAGGAATGGGAATTGCATGCACAATTTGTGAGTAACCAATAGGTACTCGCAAATTGCGAATGTAATTTCAATGGTGCAAGGGTGCCAAAAAGACAGAGCCTAATATTTGGCCTCTGCCTTTGAATGCACAGCAAATGTGGCAAGATAAGAACAAAATCTAAAAACTTGTTTACAGAAAGTGAGCACTTGCAGAACAAAACAGTAAACAGGCTGTGCTCCACAGGAAGGAAAAAAGACATGCTGGATAGCCTAAAACAATTAAACACTGCAGATGGAAAGCAAAGATGTAAGTTACAAAAACAATGGTAAGCAGTGCGTTTCAATTCATTTTCAGGTAAGCTTTCGGAATGTCTCCAAAAAGTCTTTAAAAACCAGACGGCTGTGCTGTCTGGTAGGCTTCGATCTAACAAGGTTGGAGCTGCTCAGGTACGGTTGCCAGGCTGATGTTATCAGCTTCAGGAAGTGGATGGTTGTTCCTTCAGTTCCCCAAACCAGGACAGCATCTCACGGGCTCTGCACTGAGGAAGGCAGCAAGTAGGTTGTCACACGCACAAGATTCATTCAAATAACCACAGTTCTGTGTAGCATTCACTGTATCTTGTGTAGGGTGCCATTCATTTATTGATTTTGCCAAAGTTTTTGAACCACGCGCATAAACATGCACACCCTCACATATCCAGGCACACACAGTCTCAGATAAAGAATAAGCACAATATTGTATTTTATTGTAATTGCATTTATATAGCGCTTACTACCCCTGATGAGGTGTCAAAGCACTTTTTCAGCAAGTGGCACGCTACTCCGGAACCCATAAAGTATTAGTGGTGAGTTAGTATCGTGAAATATGAAAGTAAATTGAGAGGTGGATATGTTAGTCAGTTATTTGGATTGAGAAGGATAGTGGAGGGATAGAAGAGGTAAAAAGGTTTGCACTTATATAGCGCTTGCTACCCCGATGGGGGTGTTGAAGCGCTTTTTCAGCGATTAGCACGCTATTCTGGGACCATAAAGGATTAGTGGTGAATTACTATAGTGAAATATGAAAGTTATTTGACTGGTGGATATGTTAGTCTGTTATTTGGATTGAGAACAATACCGGAGGGATAGACAAGGGAAGGAAATAGAATGTTTGCTTTTTGGAGCTTATAGCAGTAGGAAGAGGCTTGGGATGAGAAACAGGGAGGTGGAGGGCGAAGAGTCAGGGGGAAGGGTTTTTAGAAAGGCTGCTTTGGGGAATTGGAATAGTAAAAGAGATATGAGATGATGCAAGGAGGGGTAGCGTAGGGGAGAGTCTAGAAAGGGTTATTTTGGGGATCACAGTAGTATATCACATACACTCGCACGCACACACACGCACACACACACACACACGCACACAAGCAAATGCACACTCACACACAAACATATTTAGTTTAAATATACTGGTGAAGAGACCCCAGTTTGAGGGGCATCTAGATGGGATTTACATGGGAGGGTTGGTACAATACCTATACCACTTTGGAAATACTTAAAAACTCACGTGCCCCTGCACTAAATTTATAGACCACCAATTGTCTGCACATAGCCAGGCTGCAATGGCCACTGTCGGTTATGAATGTGGGCTTCTTTCAAGCATAACCACAGGCCAGAAGAACCTTGAGTTTGGCTGATCGCCATGTAATTGAGGAATAAAACCACAGGGCGGACCAGGAAAAGTCAAAGAGGAGCAGGGTGGCACAGCTGTCCTTGCCATGCAATGTTCTTTGTCTCTAATGACGTAAGCCTCTTCCTGCTATTTCCAGACTGAAGATAGAGCATGCGCAGTCACTCTATATGCACGTGGCAGCAGTAAGGCAGCTGGAGAGACGGAAGAGCCCTTGGTCGATGACGTCATACTGACGCTCTGCTTTGTTTGTCTCGTGCCCTGCAGCCCTGCAGAATGGAGTGCATGGAGCGCCTGGGGGCCCTGCAGCGTGACGTGCACCGAGGGGGTGCAGCAGCGTCGGCGGGCCTGCTACGGCCAGGGGAGCTGCGGGGGAGATGAGAAGCTCGAGAACAAGATGGAGACCAGAGTCTGCGCCTTGCAAGACTGCTGCCCACGTGAGTGCCCAGAGCTCCTCCGAGTGCCCACAGGCCGTGCTAGCCTTTCTGTTGCATTCTTGTGTTTTTTTTACCAGGATGTTGGGTGATAGAACTGAGCTGCTCTGACAATTGGAGGTTTTCAATTTTGGGGCAGTGGGAGCCTCAAGATGGCAACAGGGAATCAGTTTCCCTGTAAGGGGCAAGATAGAAGCGCATTGGCTGCTGTACATGCTGGGTTGTGGGGAATAGAGTAGAACTCCACGCACAGACGTATGCTGCTGGAACGATTCTTGTGGGGCTTGGAGCAGGATCCAGGCATGGATGGAATGGTTGTTGTGGGGCAGAACTCCAGGCATGGATGGTTGCTGCTTCGAATGGATCTTGTGGGGCTTGAAGTAGGACCGTTCACAAGGAAAGGGATCTAGGTGGGGGCCCTTAAAGGGTAGAGAGGTCCCCACAAAGGAGGTTGGAGGGGATACATCTTCCCTATTAAAAGTATCTGCAGACAATTGGGTATCCCTTCTGGAACCAGGCTGATTCATTCAAGAGAGAAAAAGAGGTCTAGGGGACACCAAGGATTTTTTCGTCAGTCTTTTGCCAACCCACTAATGTGGGTGGGAAGGGGAAAAGGCCCTTTTCTTAATATAGTCCCCAGTCACTCTAGCTCACTCTGACATGCTTCCTCATCGGGCTCACCTCAACTCTTAAAGGTTGGGGTGGGCTCAACCATATTTCAGAGAGCACTTACGTAAGACTTGGTGTATCGGGCATAACTTTAAAGATAAAATTCCTCCCCCACTCCTAAAGTATTCTTTATTACTGAAGTGGGAGGGATGGTTTAAAAACAAAATAGTAGGGTTTAGAGGATGTGGTGGTCCTATGACCCAAACTAGAACAGCAACACGTTTCAGCACTTTCTAATGGCCTGTAAATGGTCTTGTGCTTTCGTCAGGGTGGGATGCGATGAAGCCACTTACCCTGAGAACGGGAGTGAAAAGTGGGCATGCAAATTGCATGTGTGATATAAATATGTGGAACAAGTCTGATACTTGCCGCTGTAGTTAAGAGGAATTACCCCACATTATCAGGGTGTTTGCTCCCAATTGGCAGGGGTTGGGACATTTAATAGGAGTTCAACTTTGGTTGCATGGCGTTGGAGTGCTGGTGGTGAAGACAAACAGAAAAACTACTGATGTGGTTGTATTGCGTAGGTGTGCTGCTGGTGGGGACATAGAGTAGGTTTCTGGCTTTGTTTGTGTGGTCGGTGGTGCGGGCAGTGGAGACCTGAAGTAGAACTCCAGATTTGTTTGCATGGTGTAGGAGTGCTGCTGGTGGGGACATATAGTAGGGTTCTGGCTTTGCTTGTGTGGTTGGTTGTGCTGGTTGTGGAGAGTTGAGGTAGGACTCCTTCTTTGTTTGCATGGTGTAGGAGTGCTGCTGGTGGGGACATATAGTAGGTTTCTGGCTTAGTTTGTGTGGTTGGTGGTGCTGGTTGTGGAGAGTTGAGGTAGGACTACTGCTTTGTTTGCATGGTGTAGGAGTGCTGCTGGTGGGGACATATAGTAGGTTTCTGGCTTTGTTTGTGTGGTTGGTGGTGCTGGTTGTGGAGAGTTGAGGTAGGACTCCTGCATTGTTTGCATGGTGTAGGAGTGCTGCTGGTGGGGACATATAGTAGGGTTCTGGCTTTGTTTGTGTGGTTGGTTGTGCTGGTTGTGGAGAGTTGAGGTAGGACTCTTGCTTTGTTTTTCATGGTGTAGGAGTGCTGCTGGTGGAGACATATAGTAGGGTTCTGGCTTTGTTTGTGTGGTTGGTTGTGGAGAGTTGAGGTAGGACTCCTGCTTTGTTTGCATGGTGTAGGAGTGCTGCTGGTGGGGACATGTAGTAGGTGTCTGGCTTTGTTTGTGTGGTTGGTGGTGCTGGTTGTGGAGAGTTGAGGTAGGACTCCTGCTTTGTTTGCATGGTGTAGGAGTGCTGCTGGTGGGGACATATAGTAGGGTTCTGGCTTTGTTTGTGTGGTTGGTTGTGCTGGTTGTGGAGAGTTGAGGTAGGACCCCTGCTTTGTTTGCATGGTGTAGGAGTGCTGCTGGTGGAGACATATAGTAGGGATCTGGCTTTGTTTGTGTGGTTGGTTGTGGAGAGTTGAGGTAGGGTTCCTGCTTTGTTTGCATGGTGTAGGAGTGCTGCTGGTGGGGACATATAGTAGATTTCTGTCTTTGTTTGTGTGGTTGTGGAGAGTTGAGGTAGGACTCCTGCTTTGTTTGCGTGGTGTAGGAGTGCTGCTGGTGGGGACATATAGTAGGTTTCTGGCTTTGTTTGTGTGGTTGGTGGTGCTGGTTGTGGAGAGTTGAGGTAGGACTCCTGCTTTGTTTGCATGGTGTAGGAGTGCTGCTGGTGGGGACATATAGTAGGTTTCTGGCTTTGTTTGTGTGGTTGTTGGTGCTTGTTGTGGAGAGTTGAGGTAGGACTCCTGCTTTATTTGCATGGTGTAGGAGTTCTGCTGCTGGGGACATAAAGTAGGTTTCTGGCTTTGTTTGTGTGGTTGGTGGTGCTGGTTGTGGAGAGTTGAGGTAGGACTCCTGCTTTGTTTGCATGGTGTGGGAGTGTTGGTTTTGAAGGCATAGAGTAGGACTTTTTCTATAGTTGAATGATGTTGGATTGCAGACTGTGGGGAGGGGCCCAAGGAAGGTTTAGAGAATGGAGGGCAAACAACTGTTTAGCTGTGTAGGGATGGCATAAGGGTCATTATTATGTGTGAGAAGGCTTGTAAGTACTGGCGCAGGGTGCTGACCATGTGCAAGTAGTACACTGTGGTAGTGTCGACAGTAAGGTGAGCATGCATACCATGCATGCAATGTCTTTTGGAATCATGGGATGTAGGAGGACCTTTGGCCACATGATCTGAGTAAACCTTTAAAAGGAACACTGGCTCCATGATACCACAAAAGGCACATTTCTCTTTAGGGCAAATGTGGCTCTTCATCATCTGTGCAAAGCATATTTCGGAGACAATTGTAGGGCGGTCGAAACATCATGATCCTTGATGGGGCCAGTGAGGCAACTGGCCCATCTCTACCCAGACAAGACAGAAGACAGGCCATAGGGAATTGTGAGGCACTGGCAATGTTGCACCATATGCACATTTGGCTTGATTTTTCATGTCTTTAGCCTAGGTTTTGTCTTACCCCAGCAAAGGTGCTAAGCGAATAATTCTTTCATATCTCTGCCTGCTTGTCTCCTGTCTATCCTCTCTGCATGTTACTCTCCTCTCTAAATGCTTCGCACTTCCTTTCCGGCCTACCAACCACACTCCTCTTTGCTTCTCTCTGCCCTCTCTGCCTGTGTATCCACTGTGACTTATTTTCCCTGTTTTTTCTTTATCAGCCTCTTTCCTTTGGCTACCTGTCTCCTCTTTGTATTTTACTCTTTTCTCTCTGCCTGTCTCTTTCCCTAGGTTCCTGCTCATGTCCTAGACCCCCCCCCCCTCATTTTCCTATCTACCATCTGCTGAGGCATTGTAACCAAGCTTCTTGTGTCACCTTGTTTTTCCAGAGGATGGTGGCTGGTCAAATTGGACCCCCTGGTCACCCTGCTCAGTGACTTGCAAGTCTGGAACCATGGAGAGGAGGAGAGAGTGTAACAACCCGACACCAACCTGCGGAGGAACCTGCCATGGCACAAACAAGGAAATCTCCAATTGCGACACCGGAAGGATCTGCCCAAGTGAGTGCCCATTTCACACCTCCCTCTGATGTGGAAATTAATTGAGATATCCATTGGGTGACGGAGAAAAGGAAACCCATTCATAGGTAGAACCTTCCCAGAATGGGACTAGACCAGGGAAACGCAAAGCTGATGGGTGGAAAAAGAGACATGTCAGTGTTAGCGCTCAAGGGAGCATGGCTTTTTTTGGGAAAACCCAGTGGCAGCTAGCTTTGATAAAAAATGGTGAGGCACGAGGGCGCTCGACTCACTATAAATGCAGAGCTTGAGCACGACCGCTGAGGCAATTCTCCTTTCCACTAGCTGGCAAAGGAAGGACTTCCTTCCTGCTTGTGGACTGGAACCCTAACCAATCCTGGATCTGCTTTGATGCTGTGCAGGCAGCTCCAGGATTGGTGGGAGCAGGCTAACCCAGTGGTCATTTTGATGCTGGGTGCCTGTGCCAGCACTCTCCAGGCTGTTACACAGCCTAGGTATTGCTGGATCTACAAAACGCACAATGCCTTGGCTGTCGCAAGATGGCCGGACAATCCGACATGCGCACTGTAGACTAGTGCTGACATCCTGCATTTGCAGGATTCAGCCCTGCCCCCACCCTCTCGCTGTAGACAGCGCGAGCCAGTATTGTGGCAAATAAATAAATGGTATTGCAATTCCATTTTATTAATTCATGTGTGCCTGCTGCGGTCGCAGCAGACATGGCAGCTCTCCTCCACTGCTGATGAGGATCCGCCCTGGAATACCATGGTCTAATAGGGTAGGTGGTTTTTGCCACTCAAGGTGGGTATGACATTGAGTAGGCTCAAGGGTGATGACATTGATAATATCAATGGCAGTTTTGGAGCTCAAGGGAAGGCTGAGTTGGGGTTGATGAAGTTATGGGACAATGGTCAGATGTTGTCTATAGCAAAGGAGAAGCTTGAGGGAAGCTGGCATTAGATTGTAAGAAACCCTCTGGGAGTTCTGCTGATGACAGTCATGGACATGTAGGAACTTAAGGTAGACCCGGCTTGATAGACCGGTGCGTGACGGCAGAAGGCAGCTATGATGATGGAGGAATACAAGGGAAGGTTGGACTGGATTTATAAGACCATAAGATGATAACCGCATCAGTTCAGTAGGTTAAAGAAAGGGGGCGCTGCATTTGGAACATTATGTGGAGAGGCTAGTGATGTCATTTAAAGCCTCAAAGACAGATGAAGCTGGTTTTTGAAGAATATATGTTGATGAGGAAGAGGTAGTCATGGCTGCTCAGGAGGCCAATTGAAGGGAAAGATGGATCCATCTGACTGTGGGTCATTAAGGGGGCCGTTGCGGTGATGGGAGACATGAGAGCTCAGGAGTTTAGGGGAAGCCGGGACTAGGTTGACAAGATCATTGGCCATGGGCAGACTATAGGCACAAAAGCTCAAGTCAAGATGGAGGGGAGTTGGCCTAACGGCTAGGGCGGTCGACCTCGAATCGGGGGAACTGGGTTCGAGTCTTGGCTATGACACTGAATATCCTGTGATTCTGGCAAATCACTTAATATCCCTGTGCCTAACAAAAATGAATGTGTCCTCATGTAATGCAACTGGTGCTATGTAAAGCGCTCTGATACCTGATTCGGGTCAAATTTGCGCTATATAAAACTCTATAAAAAAAGAAACAAATAAAGATAGACAGTGCAATGGCCATATTATAGCCACGAAAATTCAAAAGGTTGATGGAAGCTCAAGCTTTAAGCCGACGAGGGCGATAACAGCCGTGTCAACGTGGGAGTGCAATGGAAGTGAAGCTGGCTTGGAACTGGACTTGGACTGGTGATCAGAGGATGAAAGGCATCCTAGTGAAGAAATCAAGGGATGGTGGAGCTGGATGGGGATTTCTGAGTTTAGAGTCGAGGTGCCAGTTAACTCGACTCCTGTGAGTTCAGGTGTCACTTTTTACAGTCTGCTATTGGGCAATGAACAGGTGCTTGAGGAAAAAGTACATTTTCCTTGTTAATTATTTTGTATGACAATCGCAAGTACAAAAATTAGGACAACACATGTGCCTATTCCAAGTCACACTTCTTTAAAGCTTCAACATTCTTTAAAGGTGAGTGTTTCCATTAGAAGAAAGCCAAATAGTTTCTTTAAACTAACAATCTACAGTGTGGTCAATAATGTTTGCACAAATCTTGTTTTTATTTACGTTTTAAAGCTTCTTTTCTTGTAGACTTCTGTAACTTGCCGAGTTCTGTTTTGCTTGCTTTTATTAATACTGTAGTTTCCCCATAGATTGCCATAAGCAATGACATCACACCCTTCCGGTTAGAGCGCGTCCAGTGTTTCATCACTTCAGGACCCTGATGTCAGACCTCCCCTATGGGATGCCAGACTTCTCTCTGTGCATTATATTTGGGGCGATTAATGCTTTTAACATTGTAGACAAAGGGTGTGCATGGGGTGTACACATGTGGGTAAACTCTAGATAAGGCAGGCATGATATCCGTCAATTTTTGTCAGGTGTTCCCCATGTACCAATGTCTAACTAAACCCCTAATTGCCATACTTTTCAAGAACTACAACAGAATGTAAGAGTGAATGTCATTAAAACGCAACCTTAAGGACGCAAGACAACCATAACTAGTGCATGGTCAAGGTTCATAATTACAAATTTGGATAAGCCTGCCCTGCACACTCTAGCAAAGTCCAGCTTTGTCTTTACACACAGGCCTGAGTAGGGACATGGAGTGAGTGACTTGACCATCCATGTTAGATACTGACCTACTGTCCCATGGTTTACTTTATCTCTCTCCTCTCTAGCCCACGGTTCTTGGAGTAGTTGGGGTGCCTGGGGTGAGTGCTCCAGCAGCTGCGTACAAGAAGCTGCAAAAAACCTACCAACGCAAGTACGTCACCGACAGTGCAACAATCCACCACCCTCCACCGACCCACCAGGAAATGATTGCCCTGGAACTGGGAATGAGGTCAGGGACTGCAGTGGCCTTCCTTTATGCCCAGGTAAGAGACCCCCTTGCATCATACTATGTGAAAGGTACGGGTGATCGGGGAGGCACTGAGGCAAGACCCTAGAGTGACCGACCAACACACCACAAGACTTTACACATGATATCTCGTGAAAATGACATATAGTAGAGGTCATTTGTCTGATAAACTTCTGCAAGTACCCTACAGAAATGGACATGTTTGTAGAGGGTGGAGGGTCTGATCTCCCAGCATTTGGGGAGTTGGGTTACTAGTGGGTCAACTGTAATAGAGAAGTGGCTAATAGGCTGTGCTTAATTTGAACCGGTGGTTTCCAGTGCTCGGCACCAGCACTTAATTGTCAGCACCAGCATTATGAGAGTCTGCCACATGGTGGTGCTGTTTGTTTCATTTAGAGACAAGCACAGCGACAATTGTTTATTAATTAAATACACACTATGAGTGACTAATACCTGCTGCCAAAGCCATTCTTTCAGCTTTTTGAGCCTGGAATTGACAGAATTGTCACACTTGTAGGAGTGAGATGGTTATTAGTTGTGTTGTTATGGTAACTGCCAGCACTGACAGTGGCACTGGGTGATGCTAGCAGTAGTGGCCTCCTGACTAGGGCCCTGCCCCTTATTTTATTTACAGACTAAGCACTGCTAACAGGAGGTAAGTGTGATTTACTCAGTTACCTTTTTGTGGAACCAGAAGAGAGTACCTCAGGCATCTTTTCATGGCGCTAGAAGAAGGTGAGACATTTTGAAAATGATCTGATGCACAACTAACATTTCGTATGTCACTTTTAAGCTCTGTGCCCCAACCTGCAGAAAAGCAGAAGCCAGTCAATCGACAACACTTCTCAGAAACAACACCATTTATTAGCAAGAATTTATAAAAATGTCCTGTGTGGAAAATCAAGTGTTTAACTGCATCAAGCTATTTACTCATGTACACCTTCTTGCTGGGAACCTGAAGCACAGAGAAACACAGTCATACCCCTGTTAAGCGATGTCTGTCAGTCTATCCTCCAAGGTAGAGCTCAGTGTGATTTGAAGCTGTGGGGTTCTAGATGTTAGCTATGAGATCTGCCTTCAGTATGTTGTACCTGAATGTCCTGCCTGGTTACAGGGAATAGCAGTTACAGTCAGCTCAGACTCCTAGCTCACAAATGTGTGATCCTGGGCACATTTCTGAAGTTGAGCTTGGACTCTTGCCGTGAAGACGCAACTGTATGTCAGAGTTGAAATCCTCCACAGCAGCAGGGATGAACCAGTACAGGAAGCTAGAAAATGTTTTCTGAAATGGACTCGGACCACTGGTTGGCAAACTCCAATGTTGGCACATTACATAGCAAACACAAGGAGATGATGGGCGGAGCATTGAAACTTTTCAGACACTCAGCCCCAGTCACAGATCTGGGTTGAATCCATCATCATTCTTTAGCTCACTTTGCCGCCTCAGTTCAGACCCAGCTATATGCAAATCAGTCTTGATGCTTTGCCTCATGGGAACAGTCCAGCCCGAACTGCCAAATCAGGTCTTCACTTTACATACATATTTGAAGGGGGTTCACCTGTGTGATTACCAGGTGGCTGGAACAGGTACTCCCGCCCACCATTACTCCGTTTTGTGGTTTTCTTTGCAGTGGATGGTCAGTGGAGCGAATGGCAGAAAGAAGGTGAATGTTCTGTGACCTGCGGAGTTGGGCGTGAGATAGAAAAGCGATTGTGCAACAATCCAGCTCCACGCCACAATGGTCGTTACTGCATTGGCAGCGACACCAGGACATGGACGTGCAACACCGGAGTGCCCTGCCCAGGTAAAATATGATCACTTGGAACTGCAGGTGAATCAAGAAGGGTCTGTATTTTCTTAGAAACATAGTTGCAACATTACATTATTTTAGTAAATCTCCTCAGAAGTCACATCTCAAGCCCTCAGGAGTTTCTCTTTTGACACCAAGTTGGGTCACTCCCAGACCGCATTAGGGTCTACTGTTATTATGGGAGGGGCTAAAACAATACGCCTTCTCCTGGACAACTGGGGGCTCATTTCCAAGCCCTGCACGCCGCAGGAACGTCACTTTTTGTGCTGTTCCCTTGACGCACAGGGCTTAGCCATATCTACAAGGCCACGTAAAAACACCCTGCATGGCTTTTCATGGCCTTGTAGATATGAAGTGAGGTAAAGCAGCGCAAGTCGCTGCCTTGCCTCGCCCTACGATGGGGATGCGTGCCATGGGCATTACGGTGGGTGTTCCCACATAATATCCATGGCATTTGACGCATTTCCAGATTTACAACACGTGTTAAACCTGCGAATGCTTCAAAAGCCTGCAGATCCCCAAGGGAAATAACATTGTATCTCCTTGTTTTTCCTCTTTCTATGCAGCCCTCATAGGAAGAGGATATCACCTCCATTGATTATTTTTGTGCAGAAAGATGTCCCTTCCTGCACAAAAACAATCATCCCTCCAATGCTGACTCCCTCGCACCATGGTGCACGGGTGCCTGCGGTGGCGCAAGGCAGCCAATTGATTGCCAGCGTTGTGAATGAGGACAGGAATGCACCGTAACTGATAGATACTTATAAAGGAACAACGGTCCCTCACAGCATAAGTCATAAACTGCAATGGACACAGAAATACAACGATGTCTATGTTTTAGAAATCCCAATTGAATTTATAATCATATTAAATCAGAATAAATAAACCATGAAAGTGGGACAGTATCCAACGTAATAAGAGAGTTTCGGAACTCAGGCACTGCAACGTGTGGCCGAAGCGTTATCAGTAATTAAGTCAAAAACATATAAATAGCACCATTGCACATATTTATAATAAATATATAAACAAGTATGCGTCATGGTGCTGAGGTCGACAACATTTTGATCGCTAACATAATAAAGGGGGTCATCATCAGGACACAACAAGCGATACCTGGGGAAAATGCCTGCTTGCTAAATGTATTTAAACTGTCAAATCATTTGGATTCTTCTATATTAAATTCCCTGCCCGGCTGGGCAAGGAAAACATATAGCAGCCTATTGTGGTCTATATAGCATTTGTTCTTTACATTCCTTTTCAGCTTTGGACCTTTGTTTTTCTTAATAATAGGAAGAAGTAGGGGGGCAAAGCAAAGTGACTTGCAACGCAGACCTCTGTCAAATACTAGTAAATAAGAGTTCGGAACTCTCCGATCAGACAATGCAGGCTGGACTTTGTACAGCGGAGAGCAGAGCTCAGTTCCCTCTCAGGGGACAGCACACTCAGATTCCTTCCAGTGGTTGGCACAATTCAGATCTGACACCCAGTAGTCAGCACAGCTCACATCCTCTCACCATTCAGCTTATCACGGATCCCTTCCAGTGGGCCTGCTCAACTCAGATCCCTGCCAGAAGATACCAGGGCTCTGATGTTTCCTAGTGGTTGGCCCATCTTAGACCCCATCCATCCAGTGTTCAGCATGTCTCTGATCTGTCCCAGCAGTCCTGACAGCTCAGATCCCTCCAAAGATTCAGCCTAGCAAAGTCAGCACAGCTTTGATGTCTCCCACTGGTCACTAGTGCTGGCATCCCACCTAGAGCCAGCACAGCTTGCATTCCTCCACACGTTTGCACCATCTTTCTTAGTGATCAGCACAGCTCTGTTCTCTCCAGCAACCAGTACCTCCCAGATCCCTCCCGTGGCGAGCACCCCTTTAATCGTCCCCATCAGTTAGCGCACCTTGAATCTCTGGCAGTAATCAGAACAGCTTGATCCTTCCCACTGACCTGAACAGCTCAGATCTCCCCCCTCCGTCGTTACAGCTTGGTCTTTCCCCACAGTCAGGACATAGTGGTCCCGTCCAAGGACATTTCAAAAGCTAGAAAAATGCAAAATGATTCAAAACTGGATCCAAGATGTCAACATCTGTCGTGGTTTCCGGTGCGGTGAAAATGCTACTTAAAACTCCCAATGGTGAAGATGCCTGTTTGTCGACAAACAAGCTCATGGTCCCTTCTTCTTCTGACCATCTCCCTGAACATCTACCTGTGATCAAATTTGGACTCTTAAAAGTCTATTTGGCGTCCCCTGCTACATTCTGACCCTTGATCTGAAAAACAGGAGGTGTGTATCGTGCGATATCAGCATCTCACTCAATATTTGACTTCCATTTTTGTCTGGCCTTTAGATGTACGACCATTCCGTTTTGCGGGTCAAAAATTGGATTTATTTCGACTCGCAATTTGTGACTCGCAAAACGGAATGTAATTATCAATATTCATGAGTCAGGTCGCAATTTGAGACCCATTGGGAATGGGCTACAATCACAGGCGATGGTGGTCTGCTGGGGACAGCAACCCACCTTGTCCGTGTTTGCTTTTTGAAAAAAGCAACGTTTTTTTTTCAAAATACAGCCCATTTTCCTTAAAGGAAAACAGGATGCGGACCACTGCCTCTTAAAAAATATTTTAGCATACATTCACAAAGGGGAAGGGGTCCCGTAAGGACGCCTTCCTGCTTGTGACTGGCTTACCACCTACTTGAAGTAGGTGGTAACTGCAATTGTTTTGCGATTGCATTTGTGCTTGCAAAACAATTGTACATTCCAGTGCAACTCACTATTAGGGAAGGATGACCCTGTTATGCCCATTCATAATAATGACTCGCAAACCCTATTTTGCAAGTCGGTAATAGGTTACCGACACGTAAAATTGGGTTTGTAGATGCTACAACCCTTTTTAGCAGTTGCAAATGGCCCAATTTTCCACTTGCGACCGCTAAAATCTGGCCCTTACTCTCAGCTTTTTAGGTTTAAAAGTTTTTAGACTTAAAACAGGCATTGGCAAAGCCAACAAGTCTGGCTTTGCTGAGCCTGAGATTATTTTTGTTTTGCAAACACATATAACAGGTATTAAACTTTTGAAAGTAAAAATATATACAATGGAAAAGTGATGTGCGCATGTTCGCACAAAACATAAGTAAAGAAATTATCCATTGCAAAAATAAATGTCAAAACATAAATTGAAAGCAGAGATAAATGAAGAGATGGGCCCACCAACCCTGGCTCTGAAGCACACTACTTGTGCATACGTCAATAGCATTGCTCACAGTAAACAGAGCTAATGAGTAAAGTGGGATCACCCATTTCCCTATGATGTTGCTGTGGTGGGCGGAATCAAGATGATAAGACAATCACCATTCCTGTCGCAATTTAGGAAGGACCTCAAGACTTGGCTCATCGACTGAACCATAGATCCCCCCCCCCCACTCCCTCACCGCAGTGAGACTCTAACGGGTGAGTAGTCGCGCTTTACGAGAAACTTGATTGATTGATTGATAATGACACTTGAACAAACCAATGGATGGAATGGGCTGACCCAAGGCTCCTGTAATTATGTGTACGTATTTTTATTATGATTTTTTGGGAAACATGAGGTATGTGACATATGTACACCTCTTTAAACCAGACCTAAAATTGTACTGTCTCATTTCATGCATGGATTTTTATGGCTTTTCATCAGAAAAGATAACTGGTGCTCCCCCTTTTCAAGAGTGGGTCATCCCAAAGGATTAGCCCCTCACATCCCCAGCTCCTTCTCCCACAATAGTGCTTTGTCATTCCCATTGATGACCCTATGGCCACTGAGTTCTGTTCTGTGCCTGTGCTTCCCAGTGGACGGGCGCTGGAGCGAGTGGTCGGAGTGGACCGAGTGCGATAGGATTGGGCTTAAGATCAAGTGCACCACGAAAAGTGGGATCCAGAAGCGCACTCGGCGCTGCGAGCAGCCCCAGGACGGCGGACAGCCGTGCGCCGGCTCCACCATCGAGCACCAGAGCTGCTACAACATCAACCTGTGCCTATTCAGTGAGTACTGCTGGAGTGTGCATCTCATCTGCAAACACTTGTGCATGTTGTGGCTGTGCTCTTGCTTATATTTCGCCCTGTACATTTGCCATACTTACACAAACACAAGCATCCACACACAAACACACACACACACCACACACATACACACACACATACTTAGACACACTTACACACAAAAAACATAAAACCACACCCTTGCACACACATACTCACACCCACACAAATACTTAAACACACATTTGCACACACATAAACACTTAAAACCACACTTTCACACACACAGACGCAGAGGCACCTGCACACACAAACACATTTACAACACATTTACAACCAAAGGCAAACAAACACCCAAAAATACTTACACCCAAAACACACTTAAAAACCACCCTGTTACACACACACACACGCATTTGCAACCACACACACAAATACTTACACACACTCTTACACACATAAAAAACATACTTTCTCACACACACACTTACACACACAAAAACACTTAAAACAGGCTTTTACATAACCACATTGACGGACACACTATCACTTCCACCCACACACCCAAATACTTACTCACACACACACAATCACTTAAAAACACACTCTTAGACACAGACACCAGTACACTTGCATAGACACACATACATTTACACCACACACCTAAATACTTACTCACACTCAAACACTTAAAACATGCTCTTACACACACACACACACAGACACAAACACCGACCACACTCCCACCACACACACACAAACCCTTAAAAATACACTCTTAAACACACACAGGCTCACGTACACTTGCTCACAGACACACGCACACACATACTTACAGAAACACACAAAAATACAGGCATCCGCACACACGCAGACTCAAGTACACTTATGCACATAGACCCTCCATTGGAATAACAGTCACAAACTATACATGTTTTGAAACTGTCCTGTGTGTGTGTCCAGTCTGTCTCTCTGCTTGTCCCATGGAGGGTGTCTTCTGTTGAATTCTCTGCTTTTTTTCATGGGCATCTATTGGCATCTAAAGGACCCAAACTTTGTGGGAATGGTGAGTGGCCGTGCACCCTAAGTGGTAGGGGATTACGACCCGATTCTTTAGATGATGAAAGCTTCTCTAAAAAAGTGGGTCAGTTGAAAGACTGCTCCAACTCCAACAAGGCGGTGTCAGAACACTATTAATTTTTTGTGTTGCGGAGGAAAAAAACTTCAGTGTTAGCCAATCCAGTTGGTCCACTAAATTCCCCCATGCTCTATGGGAGGGGAGGGGGTGGTTGTAAATATGTGAAATTAGCAGCAGTGGCGGAAACATACAATCCTAACCCCAAAACCACATTTCTGAATGGTTTTGACTTACTAATGGTGGGCGTGGCGGTGGGGTCTTTTCACTACAAAGCCGCCCCCACATCTGCCTTGTGTAGCTCAGTTTGCCCCCACTAAAAAGAAAGCCTTCTTTTCTATTCACGGTTAAGCTTAGACATTCCTTGACATTTTTCTTTATTTTTTTAAGTATAATAAATGATTTGTTTCATATAGCGCTGTCTTGTGACATGAAGCTACTTCGCAGCTCTATGAATACTGCCACTGCCATCAGCTCCATGTTGAGAATTCCCCACTAGAAGTGATATTTTTACTTCTCAAGGGGGAGAAGCAGGGGTTCAGGTCTGGGCTTGGGTGGCGGGTGGACTCCGATTGATGGGGCATTGTCCCTAATTACGGGGCGGGATATTGTGGATGGCCGAATGGGATTGAGGTGGGCACAAGCTGCCTCTATAAAGCCCCATGTCTTCATGTTTATTTTAATTTTAAATATATGTGGTTGATTTCTTATATCTGGTCATAGCTGAGTAGAGTTGATGCCTTAGGTAAAACAAGCATTGACAAAGCCAGGAGGTCTGGTGTTGGCTGCTTGTCTTCTGGCTTTATCAATTCTTTTTTTTTCATGGTTTTTGCCAACGTTTAGTGCTGGAGAAGGGCCAGCCCCTCATTAATCTAAAAAAAATAAATAAAAAAACACTGACTAAAAGCAAATATATTTTTTGGTCTCAAAACTCACAGATGGCCATAGTAGTCCCTGTCGTTGAAGGGAACTACTTTGTGTGCAGACGTGTACCTTGTGAAAAGGGGAATACTGTCACTCACTGAAGCAGGCTGAGCCATTGCACATGCTGTACACTATAGTGGGCGGAAGAAAAAAGTGAATTACAAAATAATAGACCAATGAATGAAGAGTTCTGCCTGAAAGCCCTTATAAGTATAAATGTGTGATACATATCATTCTAGTAAAATCAAAAGGTCTTGTCTAACACTATATCTGAAGAGGGAGAAGTTGTATACTGTCCCCTCAGTAAACATTGTAGCTTCCTTTAATTGAATGCCTTTTATGGCATGCAACAGTAGCCTCATTTTATGATACTCCTGTTAAGCCTAATTGTGTAGAGACTTTGCCTGGTGGCTAGCTCTGCCAACCTTAGAACATGGCGAACCAAGTTCAAATCCCGGCCTCGGCTCAACATCGTGTGATTCTGGACAAATCACTCAATCTCCTGGTGCTGAAAAGAAAAATAAATTATAAGGTACTCTGGTTCAGTTATAAAGTGAAGTAGTGTGGCTCACTGGTTAGAGGCGGCAGACCCGAGAGCAGAGGACGGCCCGGGACCAGGGTTTGATTCCCGGCGCGGCAGGTTTCTGGACCAGGGTCAGCGGACTCGATAATTCTCTCGCCTCGGTGCCCACTCTGATCAGCGATCACACTCGGCAACTCTGGGCATTAGCTTGCCTCATCTTCACTAACGGCCCCACCAGACCGCTGGGGATGCCTGGTCTCACCCTGGAGATACCCATTAAGGGACCATCTCTCAGGGAAGCCAGGAAGGGTTTCGCAGCGGTCGCAGCGCCTTGGGACCCTACGGGTAAGTAGTGCGCTATATAAATGCCTATACACATTTACACATACACATAAAGTGCTCGTTGACTAGGTTTGCACTATAAAAAATTAGAATATATAGCATGAAGTTCTTGGACATCAGCATTCAGTGTCCCTGTTCAAAACTCACAGTCAGCCTTGATAAGAAGAGTATGAATATTCTGATTTCACTAAACTCATACTGTTTGGGTGGCTGCCATGTGAGCAGCATTAATTGGCATTGCTGGTAAGCAGCACTGTTTCAAAAGTATGCAGTGTCTGTGTGGAAGGGAAGTTGTAGGGAGTAGCATAGTTTGAGTGCCGGCAACATGGCTCAGTGAATCAAGCACTGAGAGCTCACATCTGTTTGTGACGTTCACGGCGAAGACTTGCATTATGGATGTCTAGTCTTTCCTCCATCTCTGGCAAAAAAAAATACAGCACTATTGAGTTGGGGATTTACAGCACTTAAAAATTGTGTAAAATGTAGTCTTAAGTACTGTAAAACTATAGATTTATATTAATTGTGAGAAGCGTGTGTTGACACTCTCAGCAAGGAACATTGTTCAAAAGGCCTAAGGTCCAATAGTCCAGATCTCCCCTTCCTGGTTGAGTTGCTTATTTTAGGTTCCCATACCACAGATAGATTCAGTTCCCAGCAGTATTTATTATTCTCTGAAACCCCGTCCACAATTTATCTTTGTATGTGTCACAACATTGTTACTCTTAGTCCTAGGTGGGACGAAGTGTAGGAAGCAATGGAATGAGACGATCGAGTATTATAAGGATAAACAACCATAACTTAGTCATGCGATGGAAGAAAACGAACCAGCATTAAAATGCTAACCAAACATAATCTAGTCATGCAATGGAATGAAACAATACAGTGTTATAAGGACTCCCAAACATAATCTAGTCATGCGATGGAAGAAAACAATACAGTGTTATGAGGATTGACAAACATAATCTAGTCATGTGATAGAAGAAAACACTACAGTGTTATGAGGATTATCAAACATAATCTAGTCATGTGTTGGAAGAAAACAATACAGTGTTATGAGGACTGCCAAACATAATCTAGTCATGTGATGGAAGAAAACAATACAGTGTTATGAGGATTGCAAAAAACATAATCTAGTCATGCGATGGAAGAGAACAATACAGTGTTATGAGGATTACCAAACATAATCTAGTCATGCGATTGAAGAAAACAATACAGTGTTATGAGGATAACCAAACATAATCTAGTCATGCAATTTAAGAAAACAATACAGTGTTATGAGGATTAGCAAACATAATCTAGTCATGCGATGGAAGAAAACAATACAGTGTTATGAGGATTACCAAACATAATCTAGTCATGCGATGGAAGAAAACAATACAGTGTTATGAGGATTACCAAACATAATCTAGTCATGCAATGGAAGAAAACAATACAGTGTTATGAGGATTACCAAACATAATCTAGCCATACGATGGAAGAAAACAATACAGTGTTATGAGGATTGACAAACATAATCTAGTCATGCGATGGAAGAAAACACTACAGTGTTATGAGGATTACTAAACATAATCTAGTCATACGATGGAAGAAAACAATACAGTGTTATGAGGATTACCAAACATAATCTAGTCATGCGATGGAAGAAAACAATACAGTGTTATGAGGATTACCAGACATAATCTAGTCATGCGATGGAAGAAAACAATACAGTGTTATGAGGATTACTAAACATAATCTAGTCATACGATGGAAGAAAACAATACAGTGTTATGAGGATTACCAAATGCAATCTAGTCGTGCAATGGAGTGAGACAATCAAGTATCAGCAGTATTAACGAATATAATCTAGGCATGCAATAGAATGAGACATTTCATTAATACAGATAGCACTCGGCTCATGTGATGCCCCTGTAAACATTGGTTTCTGTACAATCTGCACCTGAACTTGAAACAAGCACAGCTACATCCTGATCCAAATGAACCCTAGGTAGAAGAACACGGGAAGCAGTGACACCGCTGCGTCTCGAGCAGACCCCTCTATTCGGAGCTCCCTCCCAGCCCACTCCAGACGATAAGAGGCTCAGGGGCATATTTGCTACAAAATGTCGGAGCCCGGAGCTGCGCCAAATTTTGGCGGCGCCATGCTCTGACATTTTTAAAATGCAGCGATGCGCCATATTTACACAATACAGCGTACACCTGTGTTTTCTCTAGCGCTGCACAAAAAACAGCTGCCTAGCTCCTACACAGACAACTGTTCGCCATAGTGCAAAAGTGCCTGCATTGCAGTTGATTATTGTTTACAAATAGAAGTGTCAAATCTTCATTATTTAATTATTGTTTATGGGCCCGATTCACAGAATGAATTTAAGACTCAATCCTAAACTTACTACTATTTTGGTATTCACAGAATGCACTTACTACTTTTGGCATTCACAGAATGAACTTACTACTTTTGGTATTCACAGAAGTTAGGATTTTGTCTTAAGTCTGTCTTAAGTGTGTCTTAAGTTTGTCTTAAGAAAAACTTAAGACAAAATCCTAACTTCTGTGAATACCAAAAGTAGTAAGTTTAGGATTTTGTCTTAAGTTTTTCTTAAGACAAACTTAAGACACACTTAAGACAGACTTAAGACAAAATCCTAACTTCTGTGAATACCAAAAGTAGTAAGTTCATTCTGTGAATGCCAAAAGTAGTAAGTGTATTCTGTGAATACCAAAATAGTAGTAAGTTTAGGATTTAGTCTTAAGTTCATTCTGTGAATCGGGCCCTATGTGCTGGAAGGGACACCACCCTGCACATAAACAGTCATTAAAGGCATCCAGCCTTCTCCACCCTCCTTCTGCACCATTAGTCAATATACTCTCAGTTTTAGGATTATTTTACTCCCTCTCTGCTCCCTTACTTTCCTAATCCTCCCACTCAGGGCGACAACTCTAGTATTTGCTTTGAGCCTTTTGATGAATTTTAATGTTTATACCTTCAGCGTTACTGATGATGGCTCCTTGTAAGACATGTCCCGCCTTTCAATCATGTTTTACCCACACATCTCCCAGAAACCTTCTTGGTAGAGTATCGATTTATAAAATTGTGAAATAAAAAATCATAAACAACATTTTTAGAAGAAATAAAGCCCCCCCCTCAATAGCAAAGAATTTGGCAAAGTCCAAAGATGTTGATGGAATGTACTGGAGACTCAATATATCCTAATTGTCGACCAGACATTGCGGCAACCAAGAGTAAACTTATACACAACAAGGAGTTAAAGGCTCTTCAAACAATGCAAAGGAAAGGTGTCAACAATACTTGGAAGCAAGGGGAAGTTTATGGGGGTGCTATGATGTTCCTGGAAAGGTAATAATCACGATCTTTTTCAGTGAGTGGAGAGAAAAGTTCTAATATTTCTGGTTCTGTCTGTGGAGATCCAAAATACTTAACAGCCGCCCACTCCACCTCTAGCTCGAGGGATGCTAATCCATTGTGGAGCCCTGACCACAAAACTCCAAAATCTGAGGACGAGGGGGAAAAAATGTGACTCTAAACCTTTGCCTGAACTCCAAGACTGAAAAGGTACCACTGAAGGGTACGTGGCTTCCTTGTCGATTGACAGCTGGACGTCTCTACTACCATGACTGCTCCCCTACCTCTAAAGCCTTACCTTTGAATTTCTTAGCTCATGGTTTGATGCTGCAGGGACTCAAAGTATGAATGGAGGGGGAAGGAGTCCAACAAAAGAAGCCACCCTGAGCTAGGGCGACCTGACTGCTGACAGCGCATGTGGAAGGAATTCCCAGCTCGTAACAGCTCTTGAGATGACCGGAGCACGCAGTTGAAGCATTCTCCCAAAATGGTGGATCGGAACTCCTGTTGGGTTCTTGAAGTTGATTTCTATCCCTACCTTTGTGTCAAGAGCCAATGTAGTCAGTACGGCCACTTCACCCACTTTGCTTGGTAATAAAAGGCTTTTGTGAACTATACTGCTGGCATAAACCAACACAGCAGCTGTATGGAAGTGGAAGACCTCTGCTCACATTAGTTAGTGGATCCTTGGACAATACAGCCCTCTATGGTCGCACCAGCACATCCCCTTCAGCTCATCTAGGGACAGGTTAAGGTCTACTCTTCCCATCTTCCATCTGCATTTTATGTGTAGGTTGTGTGGGAAAATATCTGAGCTTCTTAACTGCTACTGGTGTTCCCTGGAATAAGAATCTGATAATTCGGCACCACTTTCTACCAATTGTGGGAAGTTTTTGAGGGGCTACTTTGCTCAGATTGTTGGAATCAGAGGGACATAATTACAAGGGCATTGCGCCACCGCAGCTTCACATTTTAGGATGTTCCGGTGGCGCAATGCCCTGCTCCATATTTACAAAGTGGCGTTAAGACACTTTGTATGCCTTAACGCCGCTTTGGAAATTTAGTACCTTTTCACGCAGGTATTTGCATGCAAGGGGCGAGCGATGGGTGTTGCTGTGAGAGTTCCACCACAACACCGATTGCTTTTTGACACTGCCCCAGATTTACAAAGATGTGTAAATATGAGGCAGCGTCAAAAACTAACACCACTGAATAGTAGGAGTTAGGTTGGTGCAACTAGGAGAAATACTTTTATTTCTCCTCGTTTTTTCTCTTTCAATGTGTGCTCCAGTCTGCAGCACACGTTGAAAGAGCAAATCACCTTTAATGATTGTTTATGTGCAGGAAAGTGTCCTTTCCTGCACATAAACAATCATCCCTGAAACACAGGCACCCTTGCACTTTCACGCAAAGGTGTCTGTGTTGGTGCTAGACAGGTTTTTTCAGTGCCAGCGCTGGGGGAAACACAGGGGTGCGCCATATTCTTGTGAGTACGGGGCTTCCCTGCATTTTCTACATTACGCAGCGCTGCGAAATTGCTTGCAGCGCAGTGCACTTTCTTTGTAAATATGCCTCAGAGTCTTTTACCACTGGCATCCTGGGGTTTCATCAGTACTGCAGTAGTATGTATGAATGAGACTGTTGGTGTGCTAAATACGGCTGAGTTGGTGCAGAGTGATGCTGTGTTGTTGCTCAATGGTACTGTGGGGGTGCAGAATGATAAAGTGGTATTGCTGCGTGTTGCATTCGTGGACATCAGTGATGCCGTTGTTGGGAGAAGTGCAACTGTTGTGGTGCTGAGTTATGCTGTGGTGGTAATTATTAAACACCAACACAGCACCACTCATCACTAGCACAAAACAACACATCACAACCACAGCATTACTAAGCACCACACTAACATCACTCAGCAACACACCAACATCACTCTGCACCACCACAACAGCATCATTCAACAACAACACACTATCACACTACAACCACACACAAACACTTACCACCACAGCACCACTCATTACCACTACAGCATTACTCAGCAGACAAACGTCATACAATCCAAACATGTGCGCTTTTAACAGGCACACACACCAACAGCTAGCAATGGACACTTTCACCAGGCGTACACACACAACAGTCATCAGTGCATCCTTTCACCATGCATACACCCACACAAACAGGCATCAGTCCACGCTTTCAACAGTCACACACACCACCAGCCGGAAGTGCACGCTTTCTAACAACTTTTTTTACGTAGCACACACAATTACAGCTATACAAGCATGCTTTGGTGCTGTACAGTACTGCAGTAGTATGTCTAAATTAGACTGGGGGTGTGCTAAATACGGCTCTAGTGGGGCAGAGTGATGATCTGATGTTGCTCAATGGTACTGTGGGGGTGCCGAATTATAATGTGCTATTGCTGCGTGCTGCATAAATGGACATCAGGGAGGCCGTGGAAGAGAAAAATACCAAACACAAGGCAAGTGCGACCGAAAAACACGTACGGCAAAACGGAACTCAATCCATGGCAAAAAATAAAACTAAATAGCAGCCATTGATAAAATACAAAACACACTCTAAAGAAAGGAGCCAGACAGAAAGTACGTGCGAGCAAAGCAAGACCGAAAACAATAATTAGATTAACATCACAATAAGGAAATGCATAAACAAAAGTATAACAACTCACAAAGGCACTCTTTAATAATATGAAAATAAAATTCTCATTACCTGTCGATCGTAGCAGCTCATTCCCTGAAATGTAGAAAATATAAAAAAAACACACACAAACAGAACATAAACAGTGCATACATAATACTTTTAACTACAACAATCAACAAACAAAAAAAAAAGCATAGCAGCGAAACAAGTCACATACGGGTCCAAACAACACAAAAAAGCCAAGTCAGAGAAAAAATAAACATCAGAGTGCGACCAAACTACCTCACCCTCACTCACCCTCAACACCTCACCCTCATTCACCCTCAGCCCCTCACCCTCAACACCTCACCCTCACTAACCTCACCCTCAACACCTCACCCACAATCACCCTCCCTCACTCACCCTCACCATCACTCACCCTCACTCACCCTCAACACCTCACCCTCAACACCTCACCCTCACCTTCACTCAACCTCACCCTCACTCACCCTCAATCCCTCACCCTCAGTCAGCCACACTCACCCTCAAACTCTCACCCGCACTCACCCTCACCCTCACTCACCCTCAACACCTCACCCTCACTCACCCTCAACCCCTCACCCTAAATCACCCACAACACCTTACCCTCTCCCTCACTCACCCTCAACACCTCACACTCACCTACACTCACCATCACCCTCAACCTCACTCACCCTCACTCACCCTCAACACCTCACCCTCATTCACCCTCACCCACACTCACCCACACTCACCTTCATGACCTCAACAACACACCCTCACATGCCCCCACACTCACACACCCCCACCCTCACACACACCCGCCCTCACAAACTATCACACATCCTCACACACCCACACACATTCTCAATAAGCCTCACACCCTCACCCTCGCCCACCCTCACTCACCCTCACCCTCACACCATCATCCCCTCACCCTAACTCACCCTCAACATCACTCACCCTCAACACCTCACCCTCAACAACCCACTCACCCTCACTCACTAACGCTCACCCACCCTCACCTTCACTCACCCTCAACACCCCACCCTCACTCACCCTCAACACTTCACCCTCAACACCTCACCTTCAACACCTCACTCACCCTCACTCTCACTCATCCTCACTCACCCTCAACTCCTCACCCACACCCACCCTCAACACCTCACCCTCACTCACCCTCAACACCTCACACTCACCTACACTCACCATCACCCTCAACCTCACTCACCCTCAACACCTCACCCTCATTCACCCTCACCCACACTCACCCACACTCACCTTCATGACCTCAACAACACAACCTCACATGCCCCCACACTCATACACCCCCACCCTCACACACACCCGCCCTCACAAACTCTCACACATCCTCACACACCCACACACATTCTCAATAAGCCTCACACCCTCACCCTCGCCCACCCTCACTCACCCTCACCCTCACACCATCATCCCCTCACCCTAACTCACCCTCAACATCACTCACCCTCAACACCTCACCCTCAACAACTCACTCACCCTCACTCACTAACGCTCACCCACCCTCACCTTCACTCACCCTCAACACCTCACCCTCACTCACCCTCAACACTTCACCCTCAACACCTCACCCTCAACACCTCACTCACCCTCACTCTCACTCATCCTCACTCACCCTCAACTCCTCACCCACACCCACCCTCAACACCTCACCCTCACTCACCCTCAACACCTCACCGTCACTCACCCTCAACACCTTACACTCACTCACCCACAACACCTTACCCTCACTCACCCTCAACACATCACCCTCACCTACACTCACCATCACCCTCACTCACCCTCAACACCTCATCCTTAACCCCTCACTCACCCTCACTCTCACTCATCCTCACTCACCCTCAACACCTCACCCTCACTCACCCTCAACACCTCACCCTCACTCACCCTCAACACCTCCCCCCCTCACCCCCTCACCCTCAACACCTCACCCTCACTCACCCTCAACACCTCACCCTCAATTACCCTCCCTCACTCACCCTCACCATCACTCACCCTCACTCACCCTCAACACCTCACCCTCACTCACCCTCAATCACCCTCAACACCTCACCCTCACCTTCACTCAACCTCACCCTCACTCACCCTCAACGCCTCACCCTCAGTCACCCACACTCACCCTCAAAAACGCAACCGCACTCAGCCTCACTCACCCTCACCCTCAGTCACCCTCAACACCTCACCCTCACTCACCCTCAACACCTCACCCTCCACCCCTCCCCCTCAACGCCTCACCCTCACTCACCCTCAACACCTCACCCTCACTCACCCTCAACACATCACCCTCACTCACCCACAACAACTCACCCTCAACCCCTCACCCTCACTCACAACACATATTATGTTACAATTGGTATCACATTGGCAAAAGATAAAACTATTGCCATTGTAAATAACAAACATATTAATTCACTATTTTCAAAACAAGCACATAAATAAAAAAGCTGTCCGTTACAATACCAATAGCACAGACTTTCCAATCAGTCACCCACTCTGCTTCAGTCACCCACTCTGCTTCTGTCACCCACTCTGCTTCAGTCACCCACTCTGCTTCAGTCACCCACTCTGCTTCAGTCACCCACTCTGCTTCAGTCACCCACTCTGCTTCAGTCACCCACTCTCCATCATTCACCCACTCTCCATCATTCACCCACTCTCCATCATTCACCCACTCTGCATCATTCACCCACTCTGCAAATTTATGAATGTTATGCCATTTTCATACACATAAACAACTTTTAGGACGAAAAAAAAGGGGGTCTACGGAGTAGTGCATCAGATACGTTATACACAAAATATACTTCCCAAAAGTGACCTACAGCATGCAAGGATGTTAATCAGGCTTCGGGCCAAAAAGCAAAAAAAATTCGTACAATATTACAACAATATTACACCAACAAAACAAATACAAATATGTGGCAGGAAGCGAGGACGAGGATGTACAAAGACAAAAGTGAAACAGCCAACTTTTTCTTGGGACAATAAACAAGCACTATTCATCCGGAGAATGGGACGGATTAAAGACAATGGTCAACAGTTACACAAAAACGCGTACGCATAGAACAATAGCAGTTATTCACATGGAATTACATCTAATATAAGAAACATATTACGAAAATACAACTATTCTGAAACAGCCAACTTTTTCTTGGGGCAATAAACAAGCACTATTCATCCGAGAATGGGACGGATTAAAGACAATGGTCAACAGTTACACAAAAAGCCGTACGCATAGAACAATAGCAGTTATTCACACGTAATTACTTCTAATATAAGAAACATATTACGAAAATAGAACTATTCTTTCACAAAAAGCAAAAATAAATATCATTACATCACTATACATCCACTTCATACATTGCTAGGAATAATAAAGTCAGCAAATACACAAAGTTTCCTTTCATACATCAAGTACGTCAATAACATATAATCCGGCTACTTCAGCATCACAAGAAAAAATAATGCAAACACAACTTACATCAATATATTAAAAAATAATTAGCACTTCAAAGTTCGAATAACAGCTTTTGTACGTCAAATAACAAAAAACAGCAAAAAATACATTACATTACAGTTTAACAAAACATATGCATTACATATCAACAATAAAAAACAAAACTTTCCGTTACATTACAAACATTTACAAATATTACGATCGAAAAAAATACATTTCTCAAGTCTTTAACTTAAACATAGCATATATACTACATTACATTACATAATAACAATCTTTGGAATACATTCTTACCTGTCAAACGACGCAGCAACACCACAGGAACAAGAACACGCCTTCCGCGCACCAACATTCTCGATCTCTGGGAAATTCCACCGTTGACGTAAGCAAATCGGAACGCTACGTCAAAAACGTCGCGCTCCGATTGGCTAAAAATAAACGTCAAAAAAAGTAAACACTCACAACACAAAAAAACTAGACCGCTAAACATAGCCAACGTCGAAGTGACGCATTGCGTCGGCCATTTAAAAAAAAAAATAAAATAAACGGGACTCCACAAACACGTTAAACACATAACACCACACAGTTAGTACAAAACATACACAGTTACATACAAATATACACATAAGACAGAAGAAATACAAAGGGAACATCTAACACCTTTTGTAAAACACAACACATATTACTTAATTAATATTAACATACACACACTCATAACATCACCCTCACACACCAAAACTATCACACTCCTTCACACACCCTCAATAACACTAACACAACATCTCCCTCATACACCATCACACACCTTCAGCCTCACACCCACTTACTCACACTCACACTCACACTCACACACACTCACACTCACTCACACTCACACACACTCACACACCCTCACTCCCCTCAAAAAATAACACCCCTCACAACAAGCTCACACTCACTACACCGGACAGCCGCACCCACTCACACCCCTCACACTCTATCACCATCAACACCCCTCCGCCTCACACAGCCTTAGCCTCATCCCCTCACCCTCACACATGCACAATAACTCTCACACCATTACCCTCACACACTCTAACTCTCAGCCGCAACAACTCACTCACACTCACACTCCCTCGCTCACCCTCACCCCCTCACCCTCACACCCCATCACCCTCACACCCCCTCACTCACACTAACTCACACTCAAAGTCACACACCCTCACGCTCACACACCCTCACACGCCCTGTGCCTAACAACACCTCTCACACCCTCAATAACCCTCACACACACTCACACTCACACACCGTCACACACCATAAACGTCACACCCCCTCACTCACCCTCACACACACCCCCTCAAACTCAAACACCTTACACTCACACACACACGCTCCACTAAAACTCATCGCAACACTCTCAAACTCACTACACCACACACACTCTCAGACGCAAACAACAACACTCATCCTCATCCTCATACACACTCACACCCCCTCACCCTCACACCCCATTACACTCACACACGCTCACACCCCTCACACTCACAACAACACCCTCACACCCCCTCACTCACACTCACTCACACTCACTACCAATGACTCTAACTCACCCTCACACACCCTCACGCTCACACACCGTCACACACCGTCAGACACCCTCTGATTAACAACACCTAACACACCCTCACTCACCCTCACACACACACCCCCTCATCCTCAAACACCTTACCCTCACACACACACGCTCCCCTAAAACTCATCACAACACTCTCACACTCACGACACTTCACACACTCTCAGACGCAAACAACATCACTCATCCTCACACTTACACACACTCACACCCCCTCACCCTCACACCCCATCACACTCACACACCCTCACTCACCTCACACTCACAACAACACCCTCACACCCCCTCACTCACACTCACTCCAAATAACTCACACACACCCTCACACACCCTCACCCTCACACACCGGCACACACCCTCTGTGTAACAAAACCTCGCACACCCTCACTCACCCTCACACACACTAACACTCACGCACCGTCACACACCCGAAAAGTCACACACCCTCACTCACCCTCACCCTCACACACCCTAAAAATAACACCCCCTAACGCTCACACCCCCTAACACTCACACCCGCCTAACAGTCACCCCCTAACACTCACCCCCTCACCCTCACCCCCTCAACCTCACCCCTCACACCCTCACACTCACTCCCTCAACACCCCACCCTCACCCCCCTCACACCCCCTCATTCACCCTCATTCACCCTAACACACCATCACCCTCTCACACACCCTCTCACACACCCCTCACACACCCCCTCACTCACGCTCTCACACACCACCTCACACACCCCTTCACTGACCCTCTCACACCCGCTCAGCCTCACCCTCACTCTCCCTTACACTCCCTCACCACCTCACCCTCCCTCACCCTCCCTCCCCTCCCCTCACCCTCACCCTCACCCCCCTCACCCTCAACTCCCTCATACTAACCCCCCTCATCCTCAACCCCCTTAACACTCACCCCACTCACCCTCACCCTCACCCCCCTCACACTCACCCTCACCCTCCCCCCCCTCACCCGCACCCCCCTCACCCTCACACCCCTCACCCTCACACCCCTCACCCCCCTCACCCTCACCCCCCTCCCCCTCACCCTCACCCCCCTCACCCTCACCCTGACACCCCTCAGACCCCTCACCCTCACCCCCCTCACCCCCCTCACACTCACTCCCCTCACCCTCACACCCCTCACCCTCACACCCCTCACCCTCACACACTTCACCCTCACACTACTCACCCTCCCTCACCCTCCCTCCCCTCCCCTCACCCTCACCCTCACCCCCCTCACCCTCAACTCCCTCATACTAAACCCCCTCATCCTCAACACCCTTAACCCTCACCCCACTCACCCTCACCCCCTCACACTCACCCTCACCCTCCCCCCCTCACCCGCACCCCCCTCACCCTCACACCCCTCACCCTCACACCCCTCACCCCCCTCACCCTCACCCCACTCCCCCTCACCCTCACCCCCCTCACCCTCACCCTCACCCTGACACCCCTCACACCCCTCACCCTCACCCCCCTCACACTCACCCCCCTCACCCTCACACCCCTCACCCTCACACCCCTAACCCTCACACCTTTCACCCTCACACCACTCACCCTCCCTCACCCTCCCTCCCCTCCCCTCACCCCCACCCTCACCCCCCTCACTCTCAACTCCCTCATACTAACCCCCCTCATCCTCAACACCCTTAACTCTCACCCCACTCACCCTCACCCCCCTCACACTCACCCTCACCCTCCCCCCCTCACCCTCCCCCCCTCACCCGCACCCCCCTCACCCTCACACCCCTCACCCTCACACCCCTCACCCGCCTCCCCCTCACCCCCCTCCCCCTCACACTCACCCCCCTCACACTCACCCTCACACCCCTCACACCCCTCACCCTCACCCCCCTCACCCCCCTCACACTCACCCCCCTCACCCTCACACCCCTCACCCTCACACCCCTCACCCTCACACCCTTCACCCTCACACCACTCACCCTCACACCACTCAGTGCAACAACACATTTTGTGTTACAATATGTGTCAGATTTACAAAACATAAAACTATTGGCATTGTAAATAACAAAGCAATTATTTTCGCAATTTAAAAAAAAAAAAAACATCCTCACCCTCAAACTTTCACCCTCAACACCTCACTCACACTCACTCTCACTCACCCTCACTCAGCCTCAACTACTCCCCCTCACCCTCACTCACCCTCAACACCTCACCCTCACTCACCCTCACTCACCCTCAACACCTCACCCTCACTCACCCTCACCCACCCTCACGCTCACCCTCACTCACCCTCAACACCTCACCCTCACACAGTGCAATAGCTCTCAGACCATTTCAGTTAGAGCTTTTAGAAATATTTATGGCTTTTTTTATTTGTAATTCTTTAGCATTGGCTACAGGAAACAAAAATGATAAACATTTGCAAAAAAAACCCATAAACAATTCTAAAAGCACTAACTCTAATGGTGCGAGACCTATTGCATTTCCAATGCTTGTTTCTCTTTCAATGTGTGCTCCAGTCTGCAGCACACGTTGAAAGAGCAAATCAACTTTAATGATTGTTTATGTGCAGGAAAGTGTCCTTTCCTGCACATAAACAATCATCCCTGAAACGCAGGCACCCTTGCACTTTCACGCAAAGGTGTCTGTGTTGGTGCTAGACAGGTTTTTTCAGTGCCAGCGCTGGGGGAAACACAGGGGTGCGCCATATTCTTGTGAGTACGGGGCTTCCCTGCATTTTCTACATTACGCGGCGCTGCGAAATTGCTTGCAGCGCAGTGCACTTTCTTTGTAAATATGCCTCAGAGTCTTTTACCACTGGCATCCTGGGGTTTCACTGTAATGGGGAGTCCAAAACTGGGCACCAAGTTCCCCATTTAGCACTTGACCCCCTGGCTAGCGAAATCGAGCAGCTCAAGGCTTTCTCAGGCAGGTGGTGCACGCGGACTAGAGAACCGAACTCACTAGCACATCTATTAGCAATCAACAAAGCAATGTCCAACCAGTATGCCATTCCAAAGAGAAGAGGTATTTAACTTGCAATGGTGGGTGAGTCCTCAAAACATCTTTTTCCAATGGAACGTGAGTTACAGGTCAGAGATGCAAAAGGCCAGACGGTCCATAGTGCTGTGACCTGGTTGACTGCTTCCTGGCTGCGGCCAAAGTAAGCACATCGACACACATACACTGAGGTATTCAGTGCTCCTTAATTTAATATAGATGCCCAAAATAAAGAGCTAAGTTTTAAAAGAACTTTTCCATATTATTTATTTGTATTATTTAATTGTTATGCTTTATACCAAGGCCCCATGGGATATTTGGTTTTCTTTATTTTATTTTTATTTATAGAGTTTTATATAGCGCAATGTCGACCCGAAGCTATCAGGTGTCAGCGTGCTTTACATGGGCACCAGTTTTGTTAAAAGTGATTTGCCCAGAATCACAGGATTTTGAGCATCGATGCCGAGACTCGAACCTGGCTCCCCCGCTTCAAGGTCGATCACTCTAGCCGTTACGCCAAATCTTTTTTCCGCTCATAGTGCACATTTTCTGTATGGTCAGCGACATTCCACTGACACTACACAGATATTTCGGATTGCATGAATGCTGAGCATTGTTTCAAAAGTCTCCGTAAACCTGAGGGTCTTCTCATCTGATAGATCATCTCTTATCACTGTACTTTGCAGAGGAAGGCAACTTTTGGTCAGAGTGGAGTGAGTGGAGCCTGTGCAAGCCACCATGTGGAGATTCCACCCGAAGCCGCTTCAGGAAGTGCCAGCCTCTCTTGCGCGGATATAAGTGAGTATATTTGAGAGTTTACATAGGGCATTGTCGAACTTGAGCAAGTGGGCCTGAGAATGGATCAACATCACTTGAGTAAAACGTACTTCTAGGGAAACAAAAAGATTCAAAATAATTGATGCGTGCACTTAGAATAGTTCAGTCCATATATGCTCCACCCCAATGAACTTTATCCTTGTCTCTGCCATGAACAAACGTATTTAACTTATTCCCATTCCAATCTAACTAGTTACCCCCATCCATTCCATTGATACACACCCCTATTTCCCTTTCTGTACCTCAATTCCAGTCTCCTGTTGCCTTATGCTCTAGGACCCGCTGAAGCCCTCATCAAGTTGAACCACACACCTTTCCTTGAGACATGTCCCATATCAGCATTAAACTGTGGCCAAACCCTGACCTCCATCTATCTTCCTCTAAGCCCCACTCCCCTCTATGGCTATTGCCACTTGGACCTTGGTGAATTCTTGCGCCTGTATTAATTGGCCACCTACATCACACTAACAAGGTGGAGCCAAGTTGTCCCTTCAGTCAGCTCAACCAGTCAACTGGTCCCCTTGAAAGAAGGCATTCTCAGAATGCCATTTAACCAATGGGACTATATATCCCTATACTGGTCCTGACTCTTGAGCATTTACCACTTACAGGGTGAAAATTAAGATATCAATGTCTACCCATTGGAATATAGTTTTGTGTACACTGACATGTGTAACCTGTTTAGGTTTTAAATAATGAATACATATATATATAACACTGCTGCTAATTCGGAGTGCTTCATTAAATCTGGACTCAGGTGGAAGCAGAATTTTGAGTTGCACAAAATTAGCGCATGGTCCAGCCATTTTTGCCATCGCAAGTTCCTCCAGGTGTTTTTCCAATTCTGTAAAACTGTTCCTGCTTGTTGCCTTTCACACTGACCTGCAGAACTCGAAACCAGAAAGTAAAAACAGCCAGGGGGAAGGTAAAGGTGCAGTAGTGTTTTTTCATTGGTGGCTTTACATCTCTGTATTCCAGAACAACCTGGAAAGAGGACCATCGTATTTCCGGGTGAATTCGTTTTTTTAAACACTGTTTTCCCTCATTTCTGGTAAATGTGGGTTGTAAAAGTTAAATTGGAAAAGGATGCATTGCTTTTAGGATTTCCTGGACCTCTCTGCATTGGGGAGCACATCCATCACATCTGCACCACTGCACTACCTTCTCCCTTTTGGGTTCAGTCCTTCTTTCATTTCTTTTTAAATCTTTTGTTCCAAGTGTCAGTGTGCTTCGATGAACGTGTGCCGGATAACACCGCTACTACTAATAATAACCACCACTGCAACAAATCTTCTACAGCCCTGCTTTGTGGTTCGTACACCTCTCACTCTTTCCCCGGCGTGCCACCCCCAGGTGGGGATTCCTGTCTAAAATAAGCCACTGGGGCACTATTTTGCCTAGTCACTGACTTGACTCACACATGGATCGCATGACTCCATTTAAAAGACAGTTTTTCAATGCCCTCATAGGTGTCGATCTTCATTGTTGCAGTGTCTGTTAAAGCAATTTCCAGTCCTCGCAGCAAGGTAGAGCTACCTCCATAGGTTGAGCTGGACGGGTAGCAGTCCAGGAATTGTCAAGGGGAAAACATATATGTTTCTCTGTTTTACTTCCCAGGAATGAAACCGGGATCCAGAAGGTAAACGAGGTCTTCTTTTGGGGTACGCCAAATGTACTGTGTGAGGAACTCGATGGACAAAGGCGAAGGGTAACTGAGAGCCAGGACTGCAAAAATGTTTATGACTGCGACGAAGCTCAAGGTAAGCTGAATTCTAAAAAAAAAAAAAAATGATACAGGCTAGAGTGAGTACCCCAACGTCTTCACTGGTGCTTCTCTAGCCCCAGTGATGACCTCTGTTTTTGATAATTGGCTACTTCAGTAAAGAGACCCTTTTTTGATATTTGGGTATTTTGTGCTTTCATCTTGGGATATTTTTCCACATAAGGTGTCCACGTCAGTTTACCCTCTTTTTCCCCAACATTCTGGTGATTCTAATAGTACCTGGGGTTTGTGGATTACATTAGCGGGCACTGAGAACATTTCCAAAATATAGCTATTTGGTCGAAATTGCTGTGCAAGAAAGTGTATGTTTTCTAAAAATAGCATCAGTGAAGGGTTCTAGCATCACCATATTTCAGCAACAAGCTAAGTTGTAAAAATAATTTTACCACACGTTTTGTATTTTTCTAAGGGGCAGTCCATTTTTCTACTTTTCTTTTTGTTTCAACCTATTTGCAGTTTGAGGTGGAAACAGGTGTGAAACCCCTGGGAAATCCTGGGAAGCTGCTTGTTCCTGAAGAGTAGACAAACTTATGAATTGAGAAAAGGGTCATTTGTGTAAATACCTGAACATTTCCATTGATAAAATAATCATTGAAATTAAAAAAAATAGCAGTAAGTAGTTAAAAAAGCCATTGATGAAGTTTTCATCAGTAATGTTTGGTCTTGATGGCAGATTCACAAAGGCAATACATTGTTACGTTTGATAGAGCCTTCAGGTGCGAACATATATATAGGGTTTGTAGGTTCTCCAAAAACATGCGATACACAGAGTCAACAACTGTCCTGCAGATTATAATGATTTTTCATTATGTACTCAACATGCAGTAACTTATATGGTAAAGTATATTGAACATAAACATGGTATAAAGGAAATCAATGTATTTCTGAAATGTGCACATGATACTGAGTTTAGGAACAGATGTTATTTGGACACCTCTGAATTTAGGGTTACCCACAATATTATGTGAATGAGAGGGCATTTTGCACACTGTGTTCTTTCTTGCTTACTGACTTACATTTGGAATCCAAAAATACGGATAAATCCAATAGTCAAGAAAGAATGCACAGCTCTTCTGTGTTTCTACACCACTCCCAATAAAAATGGTACCCCACCTGTATGGATCGGACTAGCTCTTACAACACAAACACCCAGAACATGACATAGAGACAAAACATTTCCCAGAACAAAAATCCCACAATAGTTTCTTACCCATAAGGCACTGAATGCCGCAAACTTTGGCTGCAAAACATGCTTTTTCTTTATATTTCTGTGAGACAAAGTTTGGCAAGCTTTGGGGATCCTCAAGATTCCTACCATCCAGCATTCATTCCCCCACTTCTCCCAGTTGAAATCGTCCCCCACTTGTAGAGCTGGGTCTAGCGCTAGCAACATGAACTACCTCAAAATGTGACATGGAAACATTAAAAAAATCTGAGCAAAAAATTACCTGGTTTGGCGATGTCAGTAGATACGGAATGTGGGACTGCGATCCGCTGCCACCCATGGTCGGTTTCAATTGGTGAAAAGGTATGGCTCCATGTCTTGTTTTGGGGTGTTTTGTGTTGTGAGTCACACAAGTCACTTTCTGTTTTCTCAGGAGATGTGTCAGAACTCAGAACAGTAGAAATTTCCTGGATCCCGACAGTTTACAGAATTTTCTCCAACTGAAATATGAGTAAAATGTGTGATTTTTAGCTAAAGTTTGAGGTTTGCAGAGCATTATGGGTAGGAAAACACCTTTGGATTCACACAAGTCACACCACCTTGGACTCCGCTGGGTGTCTAGTTTTCAGAAATCTCTGGGTTTAGAAGGTTTTCCTGGTGGCTGGCTGGCTGACCCCGGGCCCGATTAGTGCAACCATTCAGCATGGTAAGTTGGATGAAATGATGATATACTTGCACTCTGCGAGAAATAGAAATCTAAATGTATGTATTAGCATGTAGGGGAGCAGAAAGACTGTTGAGGCTTTACATGTGGGTTGGGGTTGTCCAATAGGCAGATGAGCTGGACCCAACCACATTATTTCTTCCAAAACTACTCTGGCATCCGGTGATCTCTTTGCCTCTCACTTCTCCCCCAGGGAGCAGGTTGGAGGCAAACCCCCAGTCTCCTCCGGGGTGTAGAGGGGAGGAGGCAGAAAGACTGTTGCCACATTTGGTATTTGGGGTAAACCCAATTCCCTGGTGGGACGCTTTAGTTTTTTTATGTCCCACTGCAAACATTGCTGCTGTCTAGAGGGCTTTTTATCCACCTGGAGGAGAAATTAGAGGAAAACATCCTATCTGGCCCTACACCTTTCTTTTTTACCTAAAGTATATCCCTGGTGTCTAGTTCTCTTCTACCCCTTGGGGGGGGCTCATCGCAGGCAGCCCCGAAATGTGCTTCCTGGAGGGGCAGAAAGACTATATTGCCTCCTTTAGGGTGAGAGCATACCCCATGCCAGGCTAGGACACCAACATCCCTTTTGTTGAAATTCCTTGGTATCTAGTGGGTTTTCTACCCGGACGGCCAGATTGTAAGCAGAACTCCCTATCAGCCTTCTTGTGGCAGTGGGGGCGGGGCAGAAAGACTGTGGTGACCCTCCCTTCCTTGGGTGGGAGCATAGCTCTATTCTAGAGTTGGCTGCTCCCACTCCTTTGCATTTTTTTTATTCTCTAGTGTCTAGTGGTCTTTCTACACCCCCAAAGGGACAGACTGCGAACACACCCATATTGCCTTGTTTTGGGTGAGGGTCACCCCATGCCTTTCTTTTCTTGTAAGTATAATCACACAGCTCCATTTTTTGTAAATTCCTGAAGCTCAGGTGATTGAGTTCTACCTTCAGGATTGAGTTCATTAGTACAAAAGGTTGTGTGTGTAAAAGGTGCCATAATTAGGTACCCCCGCTCTTCTTGCCTATAGTGTGCTTGCATGTTTGGGGTGAGGTGCACCCTAGCCACCAGTTTGGATTTTTGGCCTCACTCCTTTGAAGAGCCCTCATGGCTCGCAGGCCACGACAAGACATTTCCCATCCTGCCTGTTTGAAGGCGGTGACCTTATGACTAACTTCCCACTCTCTGGTCGGCCATGCTTAGTAGTACTTGCCAGTTTTGATTACTTTTGTAGCCCTTACTGTGCGTCGCTGGATAATTCCTAGACAGCGCTTCATCACTTGATGTTATAGCACAATTGAAGCAGGTGAGGAATATAAGAAAAGAAAGGGGTCTTTTGTGAGAGGACCCCGTGCACAAAAGAAAACAAAAAATAAACGGGCTGCGGTTTCACGTCATATAAGTAAAAAAAGTGTCTGGTCCGTAGAGATGAAAATCGAATCATTGCCCACCTTGAGGAATGTCAGAGGCAGCAGCGGCTCCTCCGCAATGGCAGAGGAGCGTCGCCCCACTGCCTGGCTCAGAGCCAGGACATGAAAAATAAAACAATAATCTTGCCAGCAGTGTTGGAAGGGGTGGAACCGAGGCATGAGAGGGGGAGGAGGAGTGCTACGTGCACTCCACTCCCTAAGTGCTCATAGGGGTTTCGCCGGCCGTCTCAGGCCGATTAAAACACACATGTGCACTTAGGTTTCTCCAGCCCGGCTGCATTGAGTAGCCGGGCTGGAGAAACCCAACAGACTCCCTCGTCTGAGCAGGGCGTCTTTCCTGCCCACTCAGACCAATTCCCGCGCTGCTATGCAGCATGGGGATTGGACAGGGAACCTATCCCAGGGGCCGCTGGGACCCAGGAAGAAAAGGAGAGGCGCGTGATGAGATTCGACGCCGGAGGCGGACGGTGTTAAAAGGTATGTTTTTATGCTTTTAATAATGAACTTCTATCCCCCCTCCGTGTGACGACTCCCGCGCGACCACACCCGCCCCACCAGCCTTTGGTTATGGCGGGCGCCACTGGTCAGTTGAGATAAGACCCAAAAGGGAAATAGCAAATCCTGATCAGGAAAAGGACAACACCCCAAAAACAAATGATATGGGGTAAGAAAAGACCGCCTAAATATTGGAATGTGCTCACTGTAGAAAATAGAGTCCAGTCAATATCTTTAAAGTGGTCGTTTTTATTGATTAGATAACACAAATGGTGTGGCCCCTAGGCCAGCCAATAGCACCTGACCTAGAGCTTTAAACCTCTAAGTTCTGATTAGTACATATTTCTAAAAGGAAATATTCAAGCAGCACAGGGCTGCTTGCCTTAAGGTTGCAACACTCACCTCTGGAGACTCGCCAATGGAAAGCATGTGCCGGACTCCTGCCTGCGGTGAGATGTCCCAGAACCACATGCCAAAGTAGGAGCCACCGTCATAAGCCCCTCTCCTAGTACTCGAGCCACCCTTCTATAAACACTCCTTGCTCCATCAGAACACAGGGGAGTCAGCAAGGGGAACTTCCCTTTTGAATGGTTTTTCGTAAATAAGTGGAGGTCATAGACCATTTCTAGGAAGCAAGAAAGATCTCTCTCCTGCTGCTGCCCTCTGTGTCCCCTTGAAGAGAAAGAACCGGGCCACACTGTCCTGTGTCCCAGACACAGGAGTACCAATGAAGTAAGTAACAATAAATATCCTTTATCTATAAAGCAGGGGCGGCCTTAGGCATGTGCAAGCTGTGCACCTGCACAGGGCCACCAAACCCCAGGGGCCACCACGCCAATATATATACTTAATATAATAATCCTCTGAGGATGGATACATATTTGTGTGGTGGCCCCTGGCAGGGATATGGTGGCCTCTGGCTCTGTTCCACTTCCAAACACCCTGACCCCCCCCCTCTTCACTGGCCTCCGTGCTCCGCCCACGCCCGGACCCCCTCTTCCGGGGCCCCCTAACTATGCTCCCTGCCCAGGGCCACCATGAGCCTAGAGCCGCCCCTGGTGGCACCAACACACTTCCTTGGGTATGAGTGTTTTGCTCCTCAAATCATATTATGTCCCACACCTGGCTGGATGAAGCATCTGGAAATGCATTTATTGGAAGTTTATGCAATGCAGGGCAGCAAGCAAAGATGCTGTGCTGTGTTGCATGAATAGGAGAGAGCTGAACAGTGCCTTATCTACTGAGGTATAGCGCTATTCAGGTCTCTTCCTGGCCGTTCTTAATTTGTGAGTGCCAGCGCCCTCCTCAGGAGATCATTGCAGCTTGCACAACACATTGCCTCTGCAGTGTTGCAAATAACATAGCAACACAACTTACAACCATCCCACTCTTACAAGTTTCACAAATCAATCTATTCTAGGCCCCCAAAGTTATAAAATGGCTTGGGTGGCAGGTATTAGTAGTTTTTTTCAATGTATATTAAATTAATAACCAACTGCTATGCTTATATCTAAATTTGACAAAACAACCCTGTGGCAGACTGTCATACGTACCGTTATGGACAGTTAAGTGCCTGTAGCGAGCACTGGACTACCAGCTCAAATTAAGCACTGCTCCCTGCTATGGAGCACTTGAGGCTGCCTAGCAGCAAAGCATGGATCCTTGCACCATGGTGCAAGGATGCATGTGTTAGAGATCGGATTGTTGTTGTGCACAAAGGGACACCTTTCTGTAGAAAAACAATCCATCCTTAGAGGCATATTCCTATTTCTAATTGTGCAACACACATGGGAAGAGGAAGTAACGAGGAGAAATACAGATATTTCTACCTGTTAGGACTTTCTGTGGTAGGTGCAGGTTTTGGTTGCAATCCCAGTATTGTTGCCTTTAGTAAATCTGCGATTGTGTCTGATTCCAGGGGTGGATGCCCGTCAACGCCTATGCTCCACCCATAGAATGACTACCACTATGAAATGTAACGCAAGTCACCGCAAGCCATTGCGTTGCATTACATTTCTTTCCAATGTCTATCAAGGTGGCGCAAATCACTGATTGCAAATCCAAATGAAGCTTTTGCGTTGTCCTTGCGTCAACTTGTGTGATGCCAGGACACTGCAAAGGCTTTTAAATTGGGGACTTAGCGTGGTGCGGTTACTGGGGGCACCTGGATACTTGGGGTTGATGATTATATATTGGCATTTGGTAACTAATTTGTGTTGTTTACAATGTAAACTTCTGTTTTGAGAATATTCATCTTTGCTTACATTACAGTTAGTCTTTCTTTACTTCTCAGTCACGTTTCAGCGAAACTTTCTCAGAGGTATGATGCTCTCAAAACTCAAAATAATTTGTACTGTGCAGGCATTTGAAGGAGTCTGCTTTATGTGATATTCCATTACAAATACTTCTCCGTGCAATGGGACTGTACACAATGAGGGGTAAACTACTGATAATATTAATGGGGAAGGAATTTGATGTGCTCCTCTTTGCACATTGTATTAAAACTTTGGACGGAGGCCTGCAATGGGCAGCAGGTCTCTTTCACCCAGTGCTCAATTTGAGCCTGTGGTTTCTGGTGCTCGGCACCAGCACTTAATTGTCAGTACTGGCTCTTGTGACATTCTGCCACAAGGTGGCGCTGTCTGGCCAATATAGAGATATGCAGAGCAACAGTTAATTATTAATTCAATATACATTTAAAACTACTATTGCCTGTCGCCTAAGCCATTCTTATAGCGTTGGGGACCTGATATAGTCCGAATTGTCACACTTGTAGGAGTGTGATGTTAGTAGTTGCGCTGTTACTATCATTGGCAGCGCTGGCTGGGGCAATATGTGGTGCAAGCTGCAGTGGCATCCTGGCGAGTTTTTTACAAATTACAAATTACTGCTGTCACCATATTCACGTTCCCAATGTGTCGGCATTGCAGCTCCTCTCCTTTAATGTAAAAGCAGTCACAATGCCAAGCACAGGGTCACTCAATGATGTGTGAGCTGCCAGAAATTGAGGCCTTGATGTCTTACAATGACCCGAGGCATAATGACATGGTCCACCTGAGGCCATGAGAGATATACGGAAAGAATGTTTGATATCCTGGGTCAGAAATATGTAATGGAGATGAAAACAATACCGATTCATCGGTGTACAAGTTGGTAATGACTTTACTGCCATCAGGTGCAATCGTGAAATGCTTCTGTGATTAGGAACCTTCGTACCCTGACCGTAATGGTATACTGTGTCCTGGCAAGGCCAAAATATATGTGAAAAAGTAAACTACAACTCCCACAATACCTTGCACCATGAACAGCATATAAAGACTATTTATATAGGTTGCTTATGGGAATTGGTGTTTTATGAGCGACACTTCTGTCGAAAAGCGTGGTCATCTTATTTTTGCAGTAATACATGAATAGCTAGAATCATAACATCCTGGAGCTGATTTTCGTTGCTGGAATAGAGTTATGGGAGTATTTTCCCCAAGAGGCACAGACAATACGATCTGTGCTTCACGTGGAATGGAAACTACATTGTTGTATTTTTTAACAATGTGTTTTCCATTGACCGCGAAGCACAGCTCGTATTGACGGTGCAAAGCCTCTTGGGGAAACCAGCATTTTTTTGCTTTAATTGCTCACAAAATTTGTATACATCACGCCACGGAGGAATCGTGGACCCAACAGATCTCATGTCGAGATCAGATTGGGTGCCACCACATTAACCAGGAAGTGGCGGAAGCCATCTTAGGACTCGGGAACCAGTCCCAAGTCCTAAAAGAAATGCCAAAACAAGACATAAGGTTGCAGGGTAGGGATATTCTGAAAGCCCTAGACCTTGTGGTGGGGTTCCAGAAGGACCCCGCCTGGGGTCCCCAAATTTGTTTTACACTTTATGTCATATTTGAAGAGGATCCCTAAATCTGCTGTAAAAACATTTTTATAGTGGGTCTCCCACGCTGTAAAACATATACCCACTGGGGTTGTCCAGGGCCTGGAGAGTGGCAGATAGGTAAATTAGGGGGAGGGGCACATGCCCCACCCAAGACTATAGGAGGCCCGGGGGACCCTATCACCTGGGGCCGATGTTTTTATGAAGAGGAGGGGCCATGCAGATCCCCTCCCAAAGCTTAAAAAGACCCTGTGAATCTCATCCCCTGGGGCTGACATGTTTATAAAGGGGGCATGTTGTCCCATCCCCAAGCCTCTGGTAAGCCCCGCATACCCCATCCCCTGGGGCAGATATTTAAATGAAGGGGAGGGGCCTCCCACCCTGAGCCCCTGGGGTTGAACTTAAACGGGAGGGAGGTCGCATGGCCCCCCTCCCTCAGCCTCTATAGGCCCCTGAAACCCCAACCCTCAAGACCAGCTCTATAACTCTGTCCCGGGAGCCCACCTCCAGGAAAGAGTAGTTTCCCTACCTGCACAACCGCAGGCAGGGAAACACATGTTTGCTACCGCCAGACCAGAGCATTTTTAAATCTCTTGCCAGACAGGAGTAATCATTCCTTCCTTGTCTGCAGCAGCATGGGCAGGGAAGGCATGTCTGATCCCAGCTGATGGGAGATTTAAACATTGTTTCCACTGTGTGATAGCAGACTTCTGTTTCCTTGCCTGCACTCCTGCTGGCAGGGAAACAGAACAGATACTGCTCCCGCTCAGAGAAAGCATGTAAAAAACAGCTGCTCCCTCTGGGCGGGAGCACTGTCGGCTCCTGCAGTATGCAGGAAGACAACTGGGGTGCGTTGTGATGAGAGTGCTTGTCATTATAAAGGGGAGGGAGGCGGATAGGGTGCATCTCGGTGTGTGCCCCGGGTAGGAACCCATATATAATTAAGTCAGGCCCAGGGCCATAATAGTCCCTGGGAAGGGGGCTGTCTGGCTCCCCCACCTTTTATATTATATTTTGGCCACATGGATGGGGTCCCCGGTGCCTAATAGGTCTTGGGGAGGGGAGTCACACGGGCCCCGCCTCCCCTTTATAATGACATGCACCCTCGCCATGCACTGCTACTTATCCCACATGTTACATCACTCATGACATCTTCTATGACATCATTGATAATATCAATGCAACATTTGCAATGAAATTATTGATGAGAAAACTGTGCACGGTGAGGGCATGAGATATAGTTACCTTAGGGCACAAGTCATAATTATCAAAGCTAACATAAACTGGTGAATTTCAGTGGTTTTGTACATTTAAAGCATTATATTTTTACTGAAATTCTCAACTAACTATAACATTACTTTAACCTTTGTATTTTTCAGTGAATATATATGTGTATATGAAATAATTCACAAATACTTCAAGCAGAATGTTAGCAACAATTCATCAAAATGAAAGAAAAAATAAACCTACCTCCCTCGATTATACAAAACAATAATAAAGGGCAACATTCACAATTGTTTGTAAAATTTGCTCAAGGGCATTCTAGTACATAGTAAAAGTGCCTGCAGCCAGGTCTCCTTGTAGTCCAACCTTTAGGACTTTGTTAAAGCTGAGTTAAACTTTCAGTTTGTGGACTAAATATCTGTTCTTGATGATTTTCTTAATAATCACTACTGCTTTATTTTCTCTTACAGGTTAATTCAAGTAACAACAACGAGCACCCACCGCTTCTCAAAGAGAGGGAGGAGGAAGGCCTTCTATTTTTCTACTTTTGCAGTTAGTTTTTTTTTCACCCTCTGCTCCTCTCCCCATGGTTTCCTCCCTTCCCTTTGTTCCTACCAGTGGTTCTGCTCTGTCTATCACTTGAATCCTATTGGTCTCTGCAGTTCAGTGAGGACCTTATGCCTTGGTTTGCAGTCGCGAGTCGCCGATCCCAGTCGCCCGAGGTTACAACGACTTGTGCTTATTACCTGTGCTCTGTATCGGATGTATGACAGTACAAGGCGTGCTTTTACAACGCGTACCGTTATGACGCAGGTTTTACAACGCAAGTCGTTACAACGACTTGCGTCGGGGGGCGCTGGATAGTGAATAGTTTAATTTACTATTCTAACTCCAGTCCCCGTGGATAGTAGGGAAGGTGTTGGATAGTAAATTAAACTATTCCCTATCCTAGGGCGCCCTCCAGCGAAAGTCGTTGTAATGACTTTCGTTGTAAAACCTGCGTGGTAATGGTACCGCTTGTTAAATGTTTTGTGGTAAAGGATGTTCCCCCTCTGTATCCTGTGACCTGCTGTGTGTAACGAACATCTACATATTTCTGTCATTTTACACACAAGATCCCAGGTTGCTTTATACATTTCCCCCCCATGCCTTGGATATGTGTACATTCATCTAGGCAGGCTACCTATAACTTGAAAGACCCAACCCCCCAGGGTGATCCAGATGGATAAATTGTTCTTAGGATATTGTGATATGGAACCTATTAGAGGGTTTCAGTATGTATTTGTTTTTATCTCTAATAATTCAGTGATTTTCCCAATGATTTCTCATCTGAGACATGGAAAAGCTGGTTCCAGCTCCTGCAGATGGCCTTGAATGCATGAGGGACTTCTGGAGTGTTGAGCATTAACCACTACCCTTTCTACTGCTTGTCTCTTTCCACAACCAGTTCTTTCTCCCTACCTGCCAATTCCTTCTACCACGTCATAAACATTACCAGGCATGCTCCTGCCTCCTGGCACCACTCATCTGCGCGCTGTGCACATGCTACGCCACAAAGAGCACAGATAGCCAAGCAAGAGGGCATTCAAGTGCGATTTCCTTTCCTTATGTTGTTTCACTTGTATACTGCACAGACATACTTAAGGGCTCCGCTACCTTATTTGAACTTATTTACTAAGCCAATCAATGTTTTATTTTTATAATAACTTTGAAATAAATGTAAAATTAACTGATCTGTTTTGAAGTGTTTATTGAAAATAACTTTACTGCCTCTACCATATGAAGCCTATTCTAGGAATTCACAAGTGCAGAGAAATCTGCACTTCTACATCCCTCTCAAGGGGTGGGAACTAGGCATGTTGGAAGTGCAGAGGAAAAACTTACTTCATGGGAGAAGTCCCTCCCCCCATGGAAAACAAAATGTATTTTCACAGGGGGCTCTATTCCGCCCCATGCAGTGGTGCTGGAACGATTTTCAAAGTCGGGGTGCCTCCATTAATGTTATATCAATAAAGTGGTTATATGATTATACAACGCTAACGAGTACCACACATGACATTAACACGCGAATTTTACTTTGCATGTGTCTTTACCACGCAGCATTTGATAACGCTGGATTATACTCCGCAAAAATTACATTACGACCCTTACGTACCTTAGAAACGTACATAATGATACTGATAGGCTAATAAAAAATTGTCCAAACTGCAGAACAAAGCAAAAGATCGATGTTTATAACAAACAAATACAACAGATTACCATACATTTTAACTTTCTTTTAATTTACAATGCGCTTAATTTTTATTTTTTTTAAGATAAACATTGGATTCTTATCTCACCTCTCCACGCCTTTCACCAGCAGCCCTTCACGGAAATGAGCGTCAAAACACGTCTTGAAAAATAGAGATAGGACTTCTATAATGACGTACACGCCACGTCGTTGGGGAGGCTCTTTCCTTGATCGACAGAGGCACTGAATATCGTTTTTTTCTAAGTTTTCTTCTTTATTTTTTACAATCCGCTTGTTTCTTTTGGGGGGAGACCCCCAACCCCTCAAGCCCCCTTTTTTTATTTTTTCCTTTTACTTAATGATGAAGTCGCAGGACGAAGGAACGAAAACTTTAAGGAATTAAACTTGCGTTGCGTGGTAAAGACGGTCGTGGAATGCACCCGCATTGAAAAGACGTTTGCGTGGTAAGTGAACCGTAGTAAACGTTACGCGTGGTAATGCCTTCACAGTAAATGATGTTTCCCCAATAAAGTCATAGGACTTGTGAAAAATCCAAGCAGCACACAAACAACAAGTGATGCAAATGTGCCACGACCATTCAGTGGCAGAGTAGTAAGGGTGTGGTATGAAGTCGGTGGTGTATTTTGGAGCACTGCTTTGGTAGCGCTGTCAATAACAGACAACACATTTTCTATTGTAATTGCCACTAAAGTTGCATAGAGATTCTGTTTTGATCGTAAAACTATACACTGCACAAATGATAACGTGAGGAAATCATGTTTCAGCCAATATTGATCATTTATGCATCATCATGTTAAGCGTCTTTATTTGTTTTGATCATATTAAGATTTTTGTTTCCAACACACTTCAGAATTACAAATAAATGTGCTTCATTTGTTCTTTCCTAATTGCTAATATATTTTGAAATATCTGTATAGTTCATTCATTTACAAGTATTTAAATATTGTTGTGTGATAGAAAACCGAGACAACCTACTGCAGTTCATTTCACTTCATGTTAAGATTATCACCTAGGTCACTTTCTCTCAAATCCCTTCACTTTGGAGTCAGAGAAATTTCTAAGTAAATAACAGTTTCCAAGTAAGCTGCAATTTGTCTGAATACATAGCCTGACATTTGCCCCTTGTCTTTAAACGCCCAGCAAATAGGAGCCATTTTGCAATTGGTCTCACAAAGGGTGGCACAATCAGTTCTGCAGCCCTGGGTGGATTCTCTATCATACATGACCTGGGGGGAAACATCCATTACAACGAAGTCATTACAACAACCAACCTTTACAACGCAACTGTTACAATGCAACTGACTTTACCTTGCATTCCATTGCAATGCATGCCATTACAACTCATGTCACTACAATGCATGCCATTACAACTCATGTCACTACAACGTATGCCATTACAACGCTTACCATTACAACGCATGCCATTACAACGCATTATAAGGTAAGTAATGGATATTTGTTTAGTATTAGGGTGGGTATGGGTTCTGGGGTACATGGGAATAGCAATTTTTACTCCTACAGTATCCACACTTTCCCTACTGTTGCACTCACTGGAGTGGGAATAGTAATTTTTACCCCTACACTAGCCAACACTTACCCTACAGTTGCTCTCACTGGAGTGGGAATAGTAATTTTTACCCCTACACTATCCAGCACTTCCCTATTGTTGTCCTAAAAGTATTATGCGTTTTAATGGTATGTGTTGTAATGGAATGCGTTGTAATGGTAGTTTTAAAAAATGTGTTTTAATGACATGCATTGTAAAATATGGTAATGTAATAGTAGTTGCGATGTAAAGACTGTGTTGTAAAAGCATGTGTTGTAATTGCATGCATTATAACATCATATATTCATGATCTGGGTACCATATACTAGGGACTTATATGTAAGCCAGTCTCTGCCAATTGGGGGTAGCCAATGTGACATACACTTTGTAAGGAGTTAGAACATTGGCACTGGGGTCTGGTTAGCATTCTGAGTGTCAAAAAACAAGCAGCTGGTAGGCCAAATGGGGACAAAAAGTGGGAGGAAACATGCTAAACGCCTATTTCGTTATAATAACATAACATTTCATAACATGACGTAATAAAGCACCTGTATGTAATACAACTTCTGCCCTCCCTGACTGACTCTAAGGCTGTCCTTATGAGCATTCTATTAATTCTGATGTTACTGGTTATAGGAGTTTCTTCACCTATTGGAATTACGGATTTAGCCAGAGCAACACTTGGGGCTGTTGTTCCACACAGAACTGAGCTCCGAGCAGGCAAGTATCTGGATGGAATCCTGGGGTGCACATGTAGAAATCAGAACAGTAAGTCCGATATCTGCATGTTATTCCACAAAACTCATAATTCCTATTAGTTTCCCTCTCTAATGTTACTGGGTCCTCCAGTAACAGTAAATCTGCACGAGGGAAATAATACGATTTTTTAAAGGCCACTAATAATGAGGGTGTTGGACTTGGCCCTCTCTGTGGGGTCCTCCCCAGACTTTTTGCTTTTTTGTTTGTTTTGTTGAATTTTAGGACTCTGTACACTTTACCACTGCTAAACAGTGCTAAAGTGCTTGTGCTCTCTTCTCTAAACATGGTATTATACTCAATTGGCATGTTTAATTTACATATAACTCCTTGCCAGACCACTCTCCCAAAGGGGCTTGACACTAATATATTGTGAGCCCAGACAATCTGGGGCCAGGACGGAGAGGCAGGAAATTCCAAACACCTTCGGGCGGAAAGCTCTTGAAGCTTCTCCTACTTCAAAGTGGGCATCAGGTATAAATATTGGACTTCAGACCCCAAAGTCTTCAGTACACTTCTGGACCTATGAACACGACAGAAGGACTGCTGTGCTGCTCTGCTGTCAGAAGGACTGCCACTGTGCTGCCCTGTCACTCTGATGCCCTGCTTGCTGAGAAGTAAGAGTGGACCTGCACCCTTCATCCCAGGCTGAAGTGACTCCAAGGGTAAAAATTGTAAATGTAAATTGATACTTGTATAGCGCACTACTCACCCACAAGGGTCTCAAGGCGCTTGTACGAATACCGCTGTGGAACCCATCCTGGCTTTCCCTGTGAGGCGTCCACTCCTGGGCACCCCCAAGGTGGAGGCCAGGCATCCTTACCGTTGCGGGGGCCGTTGTGGAGATTAAGCAAGCTATTGCCCAGAGTTGCAGAGTGGGACTCCATGATTGGAATAGGCACCGAGGCGAGAATGATCAGGTCCGTGGAATTTTGAGCCCAAGACCCACCGAGGCGGGGAATTGAACCCTGGTCCCGGGCCAGACCTCTGCATCAGGGTCTGCCGCTCTAACCATTGAGCCACACTTCTCCACGCCAGCTGACCTCCTGTTTTGAGATACAGAGACATACCATGCTCCAGAGGCTCCCCGCATCTGCCCAGCCGACCTTCACCTGGGCCTACAACTAGACCATCCTGAGTGTCCCTTATGTCCTGGACCCTTGGTGTGGCCTCAGTTGAGCTCCCCTGAATTTTTGGGCTCTTTATAAACGTGAATGGCACCATTCATGTCGAGATCTGGCCGCCTATGTCAGCCGCCAACGTGAAGCTCCAGCGAACCGGACTCTTCGCGCTACAGCAGCCACAACGACACCTGGCAGAGCTCGATCTGCACTTTGCGCTGCAGCATTGACAGCTTGCGATGATCGCCAATGCGAAGCTCCAGCAAAGACCGTGCGCAGTGCTGAAAGGAACTTCATGCTACTGTGAGGTCCTTCTGTGATGCCTGGCCTGCTCTTTGTTCCACATGGACTCCCATCCGGGATTCTCTCTTTGATCCTGGCGGCTCCTTCCACCATGAGCCGAATTTTTCACATGGGACTTTAAAGGTAACTTTTTCAGTGGGACTAACCCTGTTCCTGTATCCATCACTTCATCAAGGTGACCTGAACTTGTGACTTTCACCTGGTTTCTCACTACCAGATAGACATGAGTGGCACTTTGTGCTTTTTGGAACTATTTTCACTTAAATCTTTTAAATTGCATATCTCCAATTCTTCTGATTGGATTTTTTTGTCATTTTGGTGTCAAATTGTTATTACATTTAACTCTATTTTTTCCTAAATGGAGTGGGATTTTTCTTGTGTTGTGTTTTTACTTCATTACTGTTTGATGTGCTGCATAAATACTTTATACATTGCCTCTAAATAAGCCTGACTGCGTTTGTGCCAAGCTACCAGAAGGTTAAGCACAGGTTAATTCAAGGTTGGCATGTGTTTCAGCCTACTGTACGAGTAGGGTTTCACCCATCTCAACCAGTAACCAAATTGATAACAGAGGGCCTAATTGAAGTGTCCCCACTACCTGAACTAAATTGCAGTTCCATCCTCCCCATATATTCCTCTCTAATTTAGTTTGGACGTCTGAATTTAAAGTAAGAAAACCAAAAAGGTTAGAGGAAAAAATTAGAAACTTAAAGCTTACAATGTAATGTAGTTGCTTATTAGACTGAAAGTCAAAAGTTATTTTATTTAAATTTTTTCTAATAAAAACATGTTTTTGCAGATATTTACCAGTGCTATAAGGCACCCTATTCCTAAACACCATCCCCAATGCTAACCCCATCACTTACACCATAAGGTTGTGTACCTGAACCCCAGGGCGTACTTTGAGCGAGTGGTTTCGGGTGCTCTGCACTCTATTCTCAACACCCGCCCTTATGACAGTCCACCACATGGGGGCGATGTTTGCTAATTTTCAGATGAGCCCAACAGTATTTAATACTTCAATATACATTAAAAATAAATAATACTTGCCACCTATGACATTCGTATAGCTTTGGATGTCCTGTAATAGTCTGAATTGTCACAGTTGTAGGATTGTGATGGTTACTAGTTGTGTTGGTACTTGTGGTGAGTTAGCGTGCCAGCCTTTGACGCTGCTGCACGCACCGGAAATATCCGGCCCAGCGCTTGCGCCAGAAGGCGGAGCGCGTAGCTAACATAAACGGGGCATGACCCCATTAGGCAGTCCACCGCCAACACGAGCAGCGTGTGGGTGTCCCATTACTTACGTTGCGCGTCTGCCAAGCGCGCATGGCCCCGCGAGGACCCCCTCCCTGGCTCAACGCGTAACTGTACTGTCTTTGGTAACACTAGCAGGGGCAATGTGTTGCCAAACCTGCAATGCCTCCTGAGAAGGATCCTGGCACCTACTTTGTTTTTTTTTTACATATTAAGCCCTGCCGAACCCTAAAACACAAACCTAACTACAACACTAACCTCATTGCTAATTCCATCTCCCTCCCTTAACCTGTGCAAAAGCCTTACCCACACCCTCTCGCTATTCCTAAACATATCCCAACCCTAACAATACCATACTCCTACCCTAATGCAATCATTGACCAACCCTAAAACTTTCAGAAGCCCTGTCGTTAACCACAAACCTGCCTTCAAAGTTTTTGGGACTTTCAGCCAGATTCATCATTGTAAAATCGTCTCGCAAAGGGCCAGATTCTGAGAATCTGGCCCTTTGCAAGCGCAATTTTTGCATTTGGGATTCATCATCCCAAATGCAAAAATCGCAAATTGCGAAATCGCTAAATTGCGAGGAATTGCATTTAAGGAATCTCTATTTGAGATTCCTTAAATGCAATTCATGAACCATTTTTGAATTGCGAAATCGCTATTTTTGGCCGCTATTTACCACGAAGTCTGACTTCGTGGAAAATAGCGAAAACTTTGAAAAATGCACTTTAGTGCATTTTTCAAAGTTGTATGTTACACACACACATGTCCTTTGGACATGTGTGTGCGCAACATCAGTCTACATTTACATTTCAGGGGTGCTACAGGGTGTCCTTTGGACACCCCTGGCACCCTTGAAATCGCATCCTTATTTGCGAATAGCAAATTGCTAATCGCAAATACTAGGCCCATAGGAATGCTTGGGGAGTCATTCCTTATTTGCGATTAGCAATTTGCTAATCGCAAATAAGGAAGCTGTAGAAAACGCAAATAATATTGCGATTTCTACATGAATCCCGTTTTGCGAGTCATTAATAGCGATTCCTTAATGATTGCTATTCAGGACTCGCAAATCGGGACATTGATGAATCTGGCTGTTTATGCTTCTTTTTCAAACTTTAACTTTTTTATATACTTTTGCTATTTCTACATTTGAACTTTACACCATCTTCCATCCTCTTCGGTGCTTTCTTCCTACTTCCTCACTTTGTAAGTCCACAGACATGCATGCAAGCCCCTACTAATGTTACATTCTAGGTGAACATGCCTCCACTCCCAGATGCTTTGAGCTCTGGCGGTTTCACCCACAGGACGACAGACACAGATTCCTGGGGCCTCCGGAGGGTGTGGGAGAACAGGTTCCTTCTAATCCACAGAGCCTTGGAGAGACCTCATTAAGGAAACCGGTATTGTTCAAGGTATTGGGGCAGAATTAGGAAGATTCCTCCGTGTGTTGTTGTAGATCAGCGCGAGGGTGGAAATCCGTTCCTGAAAGCACCTCGCCCTGCTGGCGGCTTAGCCGGCTGTAAAGTCAAGGTTAGGAACGGCATTGTTCAAGCAGAGGGGGGTGAAACGGGAAACAACCTTTACAACGCAACCATTACACCGCACTACATTTACAACGCGGTCATTACATCGGAGTATCCTTTACAGCGCTTGTCACTACAACGCCGGCATTACAACGCATGACACTACAATGCATGACACTACATCGCAGGTCACTACAACGCAGGCATTACAGCGCATGTCATAACAACGCATACCATTACAACGCATAGTACCCCTACACTATCCAACACTTACCCTACTGTTACACCCCCTGGAGTTAGAATAGTAATTTGTACCCCTACACTATCCAATACTTACCCTACTGTTACACCCCCTGGAGTTAGAATAGTAATTTTTACGCCTACACTATCCAACAATTACCCTACTGCTGCACCCCCTGGAGTTAGAATAGTAATTTTTAACACTACACTATCCAACACTTACCTTAAATGCAATGTAATGGTATGCATTGTAATGGTATGCTTTGTAAAGGTATAATGTGATGTGTTGGAATGCGTTGTAAGTGTAGTTTAAAAAAATTGTTGTAGTGGTATGCAATGTAAATGTATGTGTTGTAAAGGATGTTGCGATGTAAAAACTGCGTTGTAAAGGCATGCGTTGTAAATGTATGTGTAACGTCATACATTCGGGTGAGACAGGCTCCTGTTGGGCAATTGTAAAGGCGCCTAGAGGCCAAGATTTCTAGGTACCTTAATGAACCAGAATTATGCTAATTTTAAATAACAAATTGAGAGTTGTAGACCTATCTGTGTTGTGAAGAGCTGAGCCCAAATACAGAGGAGGAGCGGAAGTGACATCACATAAACTTCAACACAGTTAACATCGCAGGAAGTGACATCATATTAGATCAATCTAGACCAAATTGAAGCGCCACTTATCGTTTTTTTTAACAATCCATTTTGAGAACTTGAAGCTGCGGTATTTTGATAATGGTAATTCATGAACTGACAGCTAACATAGCAAAAGTCTCAATCAAATCACTTAAAAGGAACAACAATTCACAATCAACATTTCAATCATTTTAAAACACACGATGTTATAAAAAGTAAAAATTGCAAGTAGCATCAATTAAAATAAGATAAAGTGCCATGTGAATTCACAGTATATCATGAAGTCTACAGGATCGGCAAGTTTCATTTTCCAAATAATTAAATTGCGAGATCTGCATAATTCGACGTCCTTTATCAGTGAAGTAAAGTGCTACGTGCCCTAACTGCATGCTTTAGGAACGAACCTACATGAAGGCATGTTTCATGGTCAGGCAGAAGAATAACACGAGAGAATGCTCTAAGGAAACAGGCGGGGGCATCAAGACACATAAGGACAAATAGGCAGTGATGAGTGACTTACCTTCCATATTTTTGAGGTGATTTTCCTGCTCTGATTCATTTAAAAAAAGACAGTGGCTACTTCCTTTTAATTAATGGTAGAGCATAAATCTCTCTCTATAGATACCTTCTGCAAACCAATTTTTTCCAATTCCAATGTATGTATGCCAACCATGGGGTTCGGAGGCCCTTATCACAGGAGAGGCAGTCATTTATTATATCTCTTGTGAGCCCAGTCTTCTCATTAGTCCATATCGATAGCCAAAATATTAAGGGCCCCATTCTGATAAAATCGTACATGAGGTTTAGCTCATTATGACAAATAATGTTAGGTGATGAGATTGGTACTCCAAGGAATCGCCTACAAAACCATTTTTTTCATTTTTTATAGTTTCACAGTTCACAACCCCCCAGATTTCAGAAACATAGGTGGCAGTAGGAACGCATTGAGAGTTATACATTTGCATCATGGCTTTCAGTTGTCCACCACCGCTGGGTTGGGGGAGGGGAAACAGTGATCTGATTGCCTTTGAAAATTCAGGGGCATATTACCAAGCATTAGCGATAATTATCACTATGCATGGTTAGCGGCTAAAATTATATCGCCGCACTCCGACAATTTTTACCGCTGAGAATATCGCAGAAAAATCAGTGATATTCATGCATTATCGTGACAATGCTCTTAGCCATGTTATCCACCTTCCATTGGATAACATGGCTAAGAACTGCTCAGGGCAGGCGTTAGCTTTTCGAGATATTCGCGCTTAACGCGAATATTTCCAAAAGTAAGGCTTTGTTGATAATTGGAGATAGCGATATTAGCGACTGTTTCCAGTCGCTAACATCTTGGCACGCCCACTTTGCATGTCATTAGTGATAAATATCACTGACATGCAAAGTGGGCCCCAAGATGATCGCTCTCTCCTACTAGCTGTCGCTAACTGGTGTTAGCGACAGGTAGGTAATAGGGCGATAAAATGATCGCCGCTTTAGCTGGAAAAAGTCCCGCTAAGGCGGGGATAATGGCCCTTGGTAATATGCCCCTTAGTTCTACAATGTGCAATATTATGAGACCATGCCCAAGGCAGGGAACATGACACCCAGATAAGCAAAAGTCTTTAGCCTGGTGAGGGATTTTTGCCTATTTGAATGCTGGGCAGGTGGGTGCAGTGCAGGCCACGTGCCATGATGTGTGATTTAGTCAAATGTGTTCTAAGGTCGAGGATAGTCATAAAATCTGTAAATGCAGATACTAAAAGGCGCAATGCGTTTGGTGTTCGGGCCGTTAACACATCATTGTCTGTATATAAAAGTGTGGTTAGGAGATTCCCCTTGACAAATGGGACGTCGCTGGTTATCCGAGCTAAGGAAGAGTAGAGATCGTTAATGTACAGTATAAATAAAAGCGGAGCCAACATACACCCTTGATGGACACTTCTACCAATCCCAATATCTTTATTTACTGTCTTATTGTCACTTAGTCTTCTCTCTGGCTCTCATAACTGAGTGAAGATATGCGAGAAAGTGGACAAGGGGTGGATTCAGGCCAGCAACATGCACCATAGTTTATTTCGGTTTACACAGTCGAAGGCGGCACTTATGTCCATGAAAGCAATATATAGTGGCACGCACTTAGCGACTGTGTATTTACCTATTATTAGGTTTAAATTGACACATTGCTGGATTGTCCCAATCTTGCCTCTAAAACCATGTTGAGAAGGAAGTAAAATGGATTCAGCTTGGACCCCCTCCTGAATTCTATTATAAATGGAACTTCCCAGAAATGTAACAGTTGTATCGATCAAAGAGATTGGTCTGTAAGAACTGGGGTCTTCACAGTTACCCTTCTTGAATATAGGGACGATAATAGAAGTCCGCCAGGAGTCCGGAATGTCTGTATGCGCCAGATTTCTAAATACATTGGTTAAAATTGGAGACCAGAGTTGAATATTATATTTAAATAGATCTATCGGGGCGTCGTCGGGCCCTGGAGCTTTACCTGCCATGCTTTGATTAAGAGCATCCACTGTCAGCCTTAACTCTTTCAAATGCCTAGTGTTGATAATAAAAATATCTTTGTTAGGGGGAGCAGTGTAAACTTATAAACTTAGCGAAAGTAAATGGTATTTTTTGATAGATCAAGGGATATTCATGAAACGTAGACAAGTGTCGAGGAAGGTGAGGCAGCAAGGGCTTTCATCTTGATCCTGCACTACTAATGTGTGACCACCAAGGGGAGACGATGGTCCAGCCTTGGTGTAAAAAAGTCACCATGAAAGACACGATGGACATTGGCGGGTCTGGAATGGTCTGTTAGAGATGAGTTGGCAGTGGCGTAGCCAGGGGGGTTTGGGGGGTCTGCCCTGGGTGGCACGAGTTTTAGGGGCAGCGGACACCCTCTCGCTCTTACCTGCGGCCGTCACTAGCCCCCCTTCTTAACTGCGGCCATCGCGGGGCAGCAAATGCCCTGACCGCCATGCGCGGCAAAAGGTCTATCTACGCCACTGTGGGTTAGAGATCAGTGTTCAAGATTTTGTAGGACTTATGTTACGATTGAGAGTCAGAATTGTAGGGCGGCTGTGATGCTTTTATAAAAGGCAGCAATAAAAGGCAGTTAATTGTTAATAGACAGCACTCACAGCTGGCCCACTGTACTTAAAGTATTCCACTCCAATGATTGTGTTTTTTCAACCTCCATATTGCGCTACGCGTCAGTGACAAGATACATTGACAGCAACACCTGTCAGCATTTTCTTTCCCCCAAACTACACACCCTAAGTGATCGCCCCAGTGCCCTTAGTGCTTAATTCGAACTGGTAGTTTCTGGTGCTCGGCACTGGCACTTAATTGTCAACATCTGATCTTGTGACACTCTGCCACAAGGTGGTGCTGCCTGGCTAATTTAGAGACGACCACAACAACAGTGAATTATTAATTCAATATACATCAAAAATGGCGATTACCTGCAGCCCAAGCAGCAAAATGTATTTCTGGATTTACAAGCCAACTCAAAACCAATTTACGCGGCTTTTTAAAAAACAGTAAAGAAAGCAGTGCATAGACCTGCCTTGAATTACTTTGTGTAAGGTAGGTTTTATACAAATAGAGCATTGGTGTACCACTGCATCCACCCAAGTATTTTAATGACAACCCAGAGTTACTAAAGTCTGCAAACCTGGGTTTTTGTGTCAAAATGGGGCACCAATCGAGGCTGGCATAATGAGGAGAAATATCTTTATTTCTCCTCCCTACATTCCTCTTTGCAGGTTTGCTGCATTCTATAGCACACACACAAAGACGATAAAGTCTCTAAAAGTAGTTTTGTGCAGAAGGTATCCCTTTCTGCACAAAAACTATCCTGACCCAACACAAGCACACGTGCATTGTAGTGCAAGGGTGCCTGTGTTGGTGCTAGGCTGTCACGTGCGCCAGAGCACGGGGAGAGAAGTGCTTCATATCTTAGTAAATGTGGTACATTTCTGCTCTCTCAATTTCACCCAAGTTCCCTTGCTGCGTTGCTTTGTGTGAAAGTTGAGTAAATCTGCCATAAGAGTATTTCTCCCTCTACATAAACGGCTTGGGGAGTGCCCTGATAGCACTGGGGACTGACTGTCCAAAGGTAGGCTCGCGTCATCTGCCGGTACTTTTGTACGCTGATGACGCGGTCCTCCTTGCGCGAACAGCAGTCGGTCTCCAGCTCCTAATTAAAGGTTTCTCTGATTGTATGAAGAATTTGGACCTCTCCGTCAACCTGACAAAATCCTTTATTATGGTAGTTGGGAAGAAACCACAGAAGAAATTTGTGTTCAAACTAGGGGATCATGTCTTGGACACTGTCAACTCATTTCCGTATTTGGGTCTTCTATTTGACGAAAAGATCAAGTTTGCCCCTTTGATAGAGGAGAGGACTAGGAGACTAGTCTCAGCAAATGGGGCCATACTAAACTTTGCCCGACGAATGGGACGCTGGTCCCCAGAGCAGGTGATGACATTGTATAGGTCGGTCAGCATTTCAAAGACCATCTATGGAGCTGAAGTGTGGGGTTTTAGGGATGCACAACAGATACAAAGAGAGGAAGACAAATTCTTTAAAAAACTGTTAAAGCTTCCGTTGAGCATCCCAGCAGCAATAACACACGAAGAGTTGGGTACCCCATACATATCCGACCTGATCAGACTGAGACCAATACTGTCCTGGCTTAAAATTTGGTCAAACCCCAATGCGGAATTATCCAGACAGATCATCTAGGATTGTCTACGGAAAGATAGATGGCTCCAAATCCCCTGTCTGAAATACATCAAAGATACATTAGGGGATATTGGCCAGCAAAGGTTATTTCTGGACCCCTCAACTGTGGACATATATAGCAGACATTTTGTACAAAAGCAACTACTGGAAAAATATGATTGTAGGAGGAGGGAGCTTGACTCTATTAAACCCACGGTAGTTGCTCATTCGCTTGTTTGTAATAAAGTGGGCATGGAACCGTATCTCTTTTTAATGTACAGCCAACACGAGAGGTTTTTAATGACTCGTTTTAGGCTCAATTTGTTGCACAATACTTTAGCTTATCCGCCTGGATTTACGCAAACAATTGAGCAGAAGGGTGCCTGCGGCTGCGACAATAGGTCTCCGCAGGACACCCTTCATTTTGTATTACTGTGTCCTTTTTATAAAACACCGCATCAAAGATTCCTGGTGGACATTTTAAAGGTCTCAAACATTATCCATGCCAAATCTGCCTTATTGTTTTTGCAAAGAGCAACTGAAATGCGTACTTTGTTTGCTATCATGAGTTTTTTAAAAATCGTGTTAAAACTAAGAAACACAAGGGGTTGATAAAGTTGTATGAAATGGGATGAAACTAAAAGGACATGTGGGGCCCTTTGTCACACCTACACTCTGTTTATACTATCTACAAAAACTCTTTTTAACTCGTCTCTTTTTACAAAATTATGATGTTCAGTATGTTTTTATGTGATCATGTATTAATATGTTTTTTTATGATGGTTTTTAACCTTCGAAATAAATAAAGAACTGAACTGAACTGAGTAAATCTGGCACAAGAGTATTTCTCGAATAAGAAGCATATACTGGAAACTTCTAGTTGTCTTTCCATAAAACCAGAGACGTAACATTTGTTGCATCACAATATTTGATCTAAACTAGGAACGGCAATAAAATGTGGTAAAAGGAGGTAACATTTTGCTAAACTACAGATATTTTAAGTGCTATCTAAGCTCTCAAACAAAGCCATGCTGATTTTTATACAATGGGAGGCTGAACTGATAGAAAGGGAAAGATTTTAATGGGGGATCAGGGAGGATTACTGCGTTCTCATTCCTCAACTGAGACAGGGGTGGTGTCTTTAGCATTTCACAAGAAAGGGATTTTCATTCATTGAATTGGTTCATCTGCTTGATGTATGGAGACAGTATCACCCAGAACAAAGCGACGTCCAACTTCATTATCAGATATATTCAGTGCGAACTGTCACTCAAAGGCATGTTCTTCGTTTTGGAGACACGCTACAGTAGATCTGGCCTAAAACTGAGAAATTGAGCTATTGGTCCATGGAGAGAACCACTTGGAAAGAACTGGGGGATTATAGAGGCCAAAGTACACACTGGAAGTTCATCAAAGAAATGTATCTAATAACCTAAATGGCAATTTAGAGAAAGTTGCCCTGCGTAGTGGAGCAAGAGCTGCTTGTTTTGGGGGGAGTTGCTTGTCCCCCGGTTTGATTGGATAGATTGGGAGTGGCTGGACCCTTACTGCAAAGGATAGGGCGGCTCGTGTTTTTAAGTAAGCAATTCTTAGAAAGAATTCTTGTTGAGGGATAAGCGGGTTATTTTTTGCACAAAAAATATGTTCAATGATGATATTTAGGGCAATGCATAGAAGGTGTTGTTAAATGGTTCTGGTGAAGAACTGTGGACTTTCCTATAAATGTACGTGTTGGCATCATCTAAAAAAAGACACCCTTTGAGTTATGATTAATTCTGTATATCAGTGGTAGAGATGTCCTCAATCAATCAATCGAGTAGTGGCTTGTAAAGCGTGACTATTCACCTGAAAGGTTCTCAAGGTGCTGGGGGAGGAGGAAGCTGCTGGTTCGTCGAATTCCAGAATTGAGGAAGTGATTGCCTGAGTTAGAGAGGCAGGGTGTTTCAGGTCTTTGTTGCGAGGTAGGAGAAGGATTTCCTCCGGCTGTGGTCTTGTGGATACGCGGGACAATAGCCAGGGCCAGTTGGGCGGAGTGGAGGTCTCTGTTGGGTACATGGAATGTGAGGCAGTGGTTGAAGTACGCAGGTCCAGTGTCATAGAGGGCCTTGTAGGCATTTGTGAGGAGCTTGAAGGTGATTATTTTGTTGACTGGAAGACAGCGGAGGTCTCGCGGTGCCTGGTGATGTGGCTGTGGTGGGTTATGTTGAGGATGAGTCTGGCAGAGGTGTTCTGGAAGTTCTGCAGTTTCTTGAGGAGTTTCTGGGTGATGTCGGCATAGAGTTCACTGGCGTTGTAGATTCTGCTCCTGACAAGTGTATGTGTGACCGTCTTTCTGGACTCGGTGGGGATCCATTTGAAGATCTTTTGGAGCAGGCACAGCGTTTGGAAGAAGGATGATGAGACAACGGTGATCTGGCAGCTCATGGTGATGATGATGAGGTTCTGTGTGTGGTCTGTGGGTGTGGGGGAGGGGGAGGTTCCAAGTGCTACAGGCCACCAGGAGTAGTCCCAGTCAGAGGGGGTTGAGCCCATGATGAGGACTTCGGTCTTCTCTGAGTTGAGCTTGAGGCAACTGTTCTTCATCCAGGTGGTGACAGCTCTCCTCCCGTCGTGAAAGGTACTCTTGGTGACTGTGTGTTCCTTGGTGAAGGAGAGAATCAATTGGCTGTCATGGAGACTTGTGCAAAGGGTGCGGTGAGAGACGGCATCGAAGGTGGCAGACAGGTCCAGGAGGAGGAGGGCTGCAGTTTGGCTCGGTCGGGGAGGGTGTGTTCGTTGTCTGTGGTGGTGAGGAGGGTGGTCTTGGTGCTGTGTTTGCTTCGAAAGCTGGATTTGGAGAGGTCCAGGATGTGTTTCGTTTTAACGAACTCAGAAAGTTGGGTGTTGATGGCCTTCCTGATGACCCTGGCTGGGAGGGGGAGAAGAGAGAAGTTCTTGAGGTCCGTCAGGTCAGCAAAGGGTTTCTTCAGCAGGGGGTTGATCTCTGCGTGTTTTCAGTCTTACAGGAAGGTGGCGGAGTTGATGGCGCAGTTGATGGCGCAGTTGATGGTGCAGGGGCGATGGAGGTGCCAGCTTTGTTGAAGATGGGATGCGGACAGGGGTCCGAGGATGCTATGGAGTGGATGCTTTTCATGATCATGAGGGCGTCTGTGGTGAGAGGGGTCCAGCTGAGTAGAGTCAGTTGGGGTCTGTTGTCGTAGGGTGTGGTGGTAGTAAGTGAGGTGGGAAGGTCTTGGAGAAAGAAAGAAAGAAAGAAAGAAAGAAAGAAAGAAAGAAAGAAAGAAAGAAAGAAAGAAAGAAAGAAAGAAAGAAAGAGAGAAAGAAAGAAAGAAAGAAAGAAAGAAAGAAAGAAAGAAAGAAAGACGTTGACCCAGTTTTATGGGATGTGGGCGTGCTGCATTTGGCTGGAAATGTAGTAGCATTTGTTGACATATCTGAAGTAAACAACAGACCTTAACACAATGATATATACAAAAGAACATAACAACACAATGAAAACTAAAAGGAAAAACACAACAGACATTTATAGCAAAATGAATCACAACACAACAATATTATGTTGCAATAATGCAACACAAAAGCACTACAGCACAGAAACAACAGAAAACATCACCACCACATCAACAGGCTACACAATTATGCACAAACATGTATTGTCATGTTTCTTCTACCAGAAATCAGCTGTCTTGTAAGGTGGTAAAAGGTGTTTGCACCAAGCTCTGTATTAACTTACTACCAAAGGCATAAATTATTGGCAGTCAAAAACCTTTTGAGATCCCTACCGATATATATTCCCAAACGTTCAAAAATTTGGAGCTCAAGAAGGCAGTGTTTTAATTCCACATCTTTCAACGAACAGCGACAGATGGATGAGAAGTGAGAGGGAGGCAGTAGCAGCTGGTGTCTTGATAGAGCGGCGAGGCGGTGGGTGGGCAGGGAGGGGAACGGTGGATGGCGAGACAAACAAACACAAAACACCTGCTGCATTGCAGCATCATGCTCCTCTCCACTGCAGGCTCCCAGACTCTACTGCGGCCAATCCTGATGCTGCTTTCATGCATGAGAGCAGAGCCACGATTGGCCTGAGTGCCGTGGATTTGTGCTCCCAGTTAGACTTGGAGTCTGTGCCTGCGCTTTCCATCCCGGTAACGCAGCTGGGATTGGAGAGAGCTTCAGTGCGCATGAGGGTTGGCCGTCCTGAGACAGCCGGCCAAACTGTCACGCCCACTGAGAGAAGGCAAACCACTCCCCCTACTGCCTGTCATCCCCCGGCCCAGCCTCCAAGCCTCGGCTCCGAGAGCAAAAATAAAACAATAATAATAAAAAAGGGTTTATTATCGTTTTATGTTATTTTTTAATTGGCTGTTAGCGGATGTGGAGAATGTGGCGGGCGATGCTCCAACCGCCCTAGTGGAGGAGCCGCCACTGCTGAGGGCCGTCAGACTACAATAAAAGAAGGAATACAATTCTGTATGGTGGAGTGGAAGAGGAGTGGGATATCCTAGGATTGCCAGGACAACAGGTGATTAACTCATGAGCCTTACACTTCGGAGAAAGATTCTATTCGTTGTGTAGGTGTTCCAGAGGCAGCCATCTTGAAGGGCGGAGTACAAAGGCTCCTGTCTTATATCTACAGGAATGTTGTGCTAGCCCCGCCCAAATCCGGCGAAGGTATGAGATAAGACACTGCACCAAGTTTTAGGCCACATGTGCTGAACTATATATCTTTCTTCCACAAACAAAGATTTAAAGTTTATTTTTCAACGATTTAGGCATGTTCAGGTTTAAGGTCTTTAAAAAAACATTGCCGGCTGATCTGAAAATGCTGCGTCCCTTAAATGGCCATTTGAGCTAGTATTGGTGATATATATGGCAAAATTTCCCTGTACCATAGGTTGTAATGCTGCCTGTAAAACCGCCTCAATTTGGCACTGCTCATATCCTATAGTTCAAGTGGGAAACGACTATTTGGTGATGGGCTATTTCGTAAACACCCTCTTTACGAATTAAAAGCTTGACTTTGGGAGTCTCAGCTGGAGGTGTGTGCTTTTTGCAACAGAATTGGTGTGTATGTCTATTATAGTTTATTAACCAATTGCAAAAATTACATCTCTTTCGTAATGTACTATTTCGTAAATGCCCTCTTTACGAATGAAAAGCTTGACTTTAGGAGTCTCAGCTGAAGGTGTGTGCTTTTTGCAGCGTCATTGGTGTGTATGTCTACGTTTGGTTTATTATGCATTTGGAAACCCTAAAGATTTGAGGCTGGTAAATATTTCAGTACAAGGCCTGCCATTCAGAGATTGCCTTGCCAGGAAGTAGCTATCTTACGGTTGGGATCTGCGCATAGTAGAGTGAAATGCGTTTTAGCCGGTTCAGTTTCAGGGTCATCCATTGATATATTTGACTGAACTGACATTTTTTGACGTGCTTCTAGTATGAAGAAGTCTATCTAATTCAGAAGCAGTTGCATTTTTAATTCTGATTACACTAATATCAATTCCCCACTAGGTGGCGCCAAAGCATATTAATATTGTAACTGTCGGGGAAAACTGGGAAACAGAAAGCCGAGTGGAAATGAAGACTAAGCTGTTTTTAATGGAAACGCTATGGGCAACGACGTCGCATAGTTCTTCAATTTAAAGAAATTCAACTCTGCGCCTCCCCCAGGAAGGAGCCTGCCTGGAGAGGTATGGCCGGAGACCAGCAGGCCACAGAACGTCAAATTACAATTTAGAACATGGCTGACACCCGGCTTGCAGCCTTCGTCTCTGAGGGGCCCACAGACCTGCCAGTGTGCCAATTACGGTCTTCACCTTTCTTAGAAACAAGCCTTTGCAATGCAATAGGTCTCGTATCAGGAAAGTTTGAGCTATTGGTATTGTAAATGACCATTTTTTTTATTTATGTGTTGGTTTTGAAAATAGCAAAATTAATAGCTTTGTCATTTACAATGCCAATACTTTTAACTTTCGCAAATGTGACACCTATAGCATTTGTAATGCAATATGTGTTGTATTTACGTGACTTAGATGTATTGATATTACAAATAACATTTTAGATGAGAAAAGTGGGAGATTTACAAAAACTTAGGGGCAGATTTACAAGAAAGTGATGTATCTGTAGAGATGCATCACTTTCTCTGCGCCACCCTGAGAAACCCCTGCGCAACTATGGATGCACCGTATTTACAATACGGCGCACCATGGCGCAAGGACTTAGAAATATGTCAGAAATTCTGATGCATCTGTGGACGCAAAAGTCACGCATTGCTGGAGTCGTGTCGCAAGCACAACGCAACTCCAGCAATGCATGGGTGGGCCTATCCTCATAGTGCTGTGTCACACCTTACTCCTGCTCCAAGCAGGCGTAAGGTTTTGACGCAGTGCCGTCCTAGAAGTGGCGCAGTGAAATCTTGTAGATTTCACTGCGTCACTTCTACAAGGCTTTTTTCGTGGCAACACCCACCCTGCATGCATTATACCTGACGCAGGTATAATGTGACGCAGGGCTTTACAACGTGACGCATCTCCCTAGATGCGTCACATTGTAAATGGGCCGCATTTTTACGCCGCCACTGCGTCACAGAAAGTGACGCAACGGCGGAGCAAATATGACGCAATGGGCTTCTAAATCTGCTCCATAGTCAGGAGAATGCATTTCCCCTATTGACTTCTATTGAAACTGAGGCAATTTCAGAAGAGAGACAGACAAAATAAAGCCATTTTTGGCTCCAAAAAACGGGAGCCCCCCGATTCAATCGGGTCAATTGGCGTGTATGGTTGTTAGCTATATTTCTGCAATGAAGGCTAAGATTCTAAGACAGTCTTAACACAAAATCATACATGCCAACATTATAGAACAGGAAAGTGTGAGATTCTGAAAACAATCATGGGAATGCATTCTATTAAAACAGATGCAATTTTAGGTGAAAGACGTCGAAAATATAGAAATTTTTGGCTTAAAAAAAGAGGGAGTCTCCCACCTGAATTGGGCCTTTGATCATGTACAAGATCCAGGCCCTAAGGCTAGCCCAGGAATCTGTGAAACCAAGGACACTACAGCTCTAGTCTACTTTAAGAACATAGTGCATTCTGGGAGTTGTAGTCCTGGTCCATCTTCCTTGCTCCAATTGAAGTAACACACCTAAAAACAGTGATCTGCAAAAGGAAAGAATCGAACTGGAGCATTACACCCTTGGTGACATGGAGTTATCGGGCAGACTTACTCCATCGTTCCAACTGGCTTTGGGGTCTTTCAATAACAAAATATCTCCCCTAGTCTCACAGTCTGTCCCAAATACACAAGAGCTTGCCTAGTAGGTGCAAAGCCTCCCCATAATCTTGTAGCCATTCCAAAGGTCCCTGAAGCTAGGGCGGTGGGGTTGGAGAGGGGTTGGAGCGGTGTGGTGGGGCAGTAGGCGGAGTCTAGACCTCCTGCCTCTCTTATTCTTGCAATCTCTCCAGGACACACTTTAAACCGGAGCCTGTTCTGTTTGCTACAAATTGCCTCAGCTCTTGCAGTATGTCTTGTTGACGTAACTCCTAGGGGCCTACCCTGATTGCTACCATATCTCTCCTTTCTTTCGCCACCTACCAAACAGGCTGATCATGGGAGCTCGTCTTTGTTCTGTAAGATGACTATCCCTCCTGCAAACCTGTCCGAATTACTAGAGCTGATAACGCCTGTCCTGATATCGTAAAATTGTCTTCTGTTGCAGCGCGTTTAATTTAGCCTTGTGTGACATGGAATCTCCGATGAATGCCGCAAAGCCTTTCGATGCGCTCCAACCAATCCAACGTCTCAGCAGCATCGAGAAAGCTATCCTATTCCCCTCTAATCTACCCATTTGCTCAACTTCTCCAGGCACTCAGTAATGTCTTAATTAATTGTCTCTATGTGATATCTCCCAACCTTTTCCACTTTTGGTCATCCCTTCTCATAGACATGTTGAGTTGGGCTCCTCTGTTAGGGATGCTGATAAAACCTGCTGCAAGTTGTGGCCTTCTTCTTTCAGAGTGAGGCTGGTCCTGCTGCTCTCCCTTCTGTTGGGAGTTCCCAAGGAAAATAGAGAAGGGGAACAGAGAGGGAGGATTTGAATATGCTGTATGTATGTTCTAGGAGCTGAGAGCTCAAAAAGGCAACAGAGGTAAAGGGTATCCCCATAAAATTGTTCTGGGTTCTTAGCTTAGCTGAGGGGGTTTCATCATCTCACGTACTGCGCGGTCTATGAACTGGGCAGTCCCTGAAGAACACGCACACGCCTACACACATACCACCAACCTCAGACTATGAAGCAGACTTCAAAGGAGTGAGCACCAAGCAGCAGAGGATTCTGGGAAGTAAACGGTTTCAGTTCTGGGAGTGTTCATCCCAAGGGACCAGAGGGGCCTACAGTGTACGATAGTGGTGAGACAACCAGAGGTATATGTCTGTAGCAGTGGGTTGAGAGGGGCACCCCCCTGACTGGTGATTTATCGAGAGCTGTTGCTTTTCTCTTCCTTTCCTCTAGGCTGCAGACTCTTTTCTGCGACTGATGGTGACCAGGAGAATTCAAGGTGGTGCTAAAAGCCTTGCACGCCTCCTGAAATCATTGATTTCAATGAGGTCCTTGATGATAATTTATGTGCCCTGTAGGTCAGGTGCTCCAAAATTAAAAATTAAGGATTATTCTCATTACATAGTGGGGAATCTGTGGATACATGTTTTGGGGGATTCTTTTTTTTAATCTAAATAAAATAATTAATTAGCAGAACATTTTCCTACAGTACTATTCACCTGAACGGTAATAGCGAATTCTCAGGACGATAGAGGAGTTATATATCAAAAACAAGCATCGGTAGAGCCAATAGGTCTGGTGTTGGCTACCAACTTTTGGCTTTGCCAATTTAGTGAATTTTTTTGGTAAAAATGTACAAAGTAACGTCATTTTGGTGGGTAATGCACATTTTTCAAGAATAGCCGCCCTTTGCAGGCAAAGCTCCCTCTGTAGTGAAGGTCTTTGGAAGGCATGAACTTTCTTCCATGCCGGCTGGAGAGGTCAGGTCCTGCAAAGCCTGCAACAGCTCAGATAGACAACTCCCCAAGAGATCTAGCAACTTGCCAGCCATTTCGCAATGGCGTTACTATGCAGCAGTACCTGCACAAACAGGAAATGGACGGGCGTGAGGCACGGGCCTGCAAGCCTTGGCACAGCCTGGCGAGCAGGAAGGACAGAGGCTTCTGTACTTTTTGCAAATGATATCTTCATGAATCACATCCGACCAAAGTCTAGAGTTTAGTTGAATCTTAGATGCCGACAATGCCGGTATCCAGGTCTCGCCAAGAAAGATGACTTAAATGAGGCTACATCCAAGGGCAAATTAAGGTCATTCGAAGAGACGAGACTTGGGCTACATTTTATGTCTCAGTAGCAACACCAATTGAAAAACAGCTGTTCATACACAGCTGTAGACATAGCTATGTGGGCCTACAGGCCAAATTCTCCATTTCCAATTCCAAACAGCCATTGAAGAGCTATAGGCGACCGCCTTTGAGTGACAACGCAGTCATATCTTCCAGGTTATAGACCTGCACTATGTTCTAATGAGCTCTGTTGTATCATTGTATAGACCGTCAGCTGTCGTGGCTTTGAATTGTCTGGAAGCTGCAGGCAGTGTTCTGTTACTGATGTGTTGCACCTTAGTTTGAACAGTAAGGAGAGATGGATGCCAGAAAGCTGCGGTAAATTCACACTCCCCTGTTGGATGGAGCGTAAATCCATGCAGTGGAGTGGATTCTGTGTTTGCAGACATGTCCTTTGCACATCAGTGTGTTGCACAATGGCAGAACGAACCCTTGATTATCTACTGAAGTACTGCATTATTACCCAAAGCAAACTACGTCATGCAACCATCGCTGAGCCGACTGCTTGGATGCAGTGAAGGAAAGCTCTGGTCACACATGTGGTGTCTACGTTTTTGCATCTCCTTCAATTTAATTGCAGTAATGGAAGCTCTCAGTAAGATGTCACTGCAGTAAAAGGCAGCCTCCAGCGTGACGCCATTGCAGTTGCCTGCATGCAGTTTGATGTCACTGCGACAAAGGCAGCACTCTCTGTGATGTCATCTCATTACTGTCAGCTCACAACTTTCGATCACTGGCCTTCCTCCTTTGGAATGTCATTGAACTGTGGTGAGCTCCAGTGTGACACTGGTGAAATGAGGGCTACTCCATCTATCACGATAATAAAGAAAGCTTCGGTGCAGCTGCACGGTGATCACTTATCCCATTGGATAATGGCGGCGTGGTGATAAAGCTGTGGTGCAATGAGAATCAAAGGGCATTGAATATACTCCTAACAAGATGGTGGTGATGAGAGACAATTGAAGGCATGCAACATGTTTCTACGTGAGGTTATACGAAGAACTGAATAGTACTGCAGCAGGAGATGGAGGACACTAAGGGTTAGCATGCCTTGTCTCTAAAGTTTGATTTGAAGAGAAGGGTCTTCAGATGACAGGAAACCTTTGGAACCCCTTCTGCTCGGTCACATGTACATGGTCGATACTGCCCTCTGGGTGTAAGGATCTGTTCTTAAGTTATTAGGTCTGGAAGAAAGTACGATGAGTCGGTTTCTCGTGGTCTACCTCATGTATACTGTTAGCTGAAACAGCAGATATCATGTTGCGTTATCCTAGTGTGTTATGTGGATGGTGCATTGAGACTTACGTTTGTTCTTTTCTTGACCGTGGGGTCCTCAAAATTGGTGTGCTGCGACTACGATGCTGCAGATCAAAAATGAGACGCGCTCTTTAGACACGATCTGCGTTAATGAGTTTGCTGTAGTCGAGAATGGGTAAATCACCACTGTTAATTGCAAGGTGTTATTGTGGGTTTAGATAAAGACAGAGCCCCACATGACTACTTGCTGTTGTAAGAACCAGCCCATTGTGCTTTTGATGACTTGTAGGGCAAAGGAGAGACCACTGTCAAACAATTGGGCATATTTATTACCCGCTTGTGCTGTCGTAGTGTCACTTTTTGTGACGCTCCGGCGGGAAAAACTTGAAATCATTTCTATGAGGCCACACAAAGCCACTCTGCATGGCCTTGAATGGCTTCGTAGATATGGAGTGAGGCGAGGAAGAGCAAATCGATGCGTCGCCTTGCTCTGCGCCAGGGAGGCGTTGCGATGGGGAGAGGAGTTGGCCTAACGGCTGGGGCGGTCGACCTCAAATCTGGGGAACTGGGTTTGAGTCTCGGCAACGACGCTGAACATCCTGTGATTCTTGGCGAATCACTTAATCTCCCCGTGCCTAACGAAATGAATGTGTCAGGTAATGCAACTGGTGCTATGTAAAGCGCTCTGATACCCAATTCGGGTCAAGTTCGCGCTATATAAAACTCTGTAAAATAAAAAAATGATAAACTCCCATGGATTTTGACGTTTCCCCATGTAAACCTGAGGATGCATCAATACCTTACGCCTTCCGAGGAGACGAGGAGAAATAACTTTATTTCTCCTCATTGAATCCTCTTGCCATGTGTGCTGCATTCATTCTGCAGGACGCAATTCCAGGCAGACACATAAGACGGGGGTTGTGAAAAGAGTGAACGGCCTAGAGATCCTGATGAATACAATAATGTGGTAAATAAAAAAGACCTATTCTCACTCAAATCAACCTGGATTAATGAGTATTATTTGAACAAGGAATCACCCTCTAACAATATTATCTCTTGGAAAAGAGGAACACCTGCTCACAACCCTTATCACACACGACGGGGGTGGCTGGAGCCCTTTGCGCCCAATGGGCGTTGCGCGCCTGCAAGCGTATATATCTATATACCATGACGATGCGTGGAACTTTCCACCCATATAATACACGGCGCTGCACAAAAATGAATGAAATATCAGATGTCAGTGTAACTATCTCTGGGGTAAAGTCATCAGAACTATGAGTTCCAGCAGGTCCTATAAAAGCACGCGCAGGGCTTCAGGAGGTGGCGCAATGGCCTCCCCGCCCGGCGCGAGGAGCCTTCCTTCCCCTCGCCTGGCGCGCGTCGGCGGCACGCGCCCCGGCAGTCAACGCCGCCACACCCGGGCATTACCTCACTCCCCCCACACCCCGGACAAGCCCGGACGGATCACCCAAAATTCCATTTTTAAGATCTTCGCAAACAGTCGCTTCAAACGACGCCTTTGTTGTCGACGGGAGAGGGAGGCCCGTGTGGGTTATGCATCTATTTTTTTCTCCCCCCCCCCTTCTGGTGGGCGTGTTTTTGTTTTGAAAGGTAGCCTCGGGGCCCGAAGTCCTCCCTTAAGTGCTGCGCGCGTGGGGCTCCTTTGTCTCGCGCGGCGGCAGCTGCCGCTCGTGGCCCCGGGGCCTGCATTTCTGCGCGCGGAGCCGGCCCGACCGGTTTTTCTGGGCCCAGGAGCGCGTGCTCGGCTCTTAATCAGAGCCGCTCCGGGGCCCTTTCATCTCCGCCTTTCAAGACGCAGCTTGCCGCCCTCGCCCATTTGTAAAGGGAGAGAGGCAGCTGCAGGGAGGGAGGGGGGGGGGGGGGGGGGGGCACCTGGATTCCTGCCGAGATTAGAGGGGCTGGCTGCAGGAGCTGGGCGATATGGGGGTTCTGTGGTAAGGCTGGGGGGGCCTGCATGCATGCTCGAGCCACGCTCGCGCTGCTGGAGGGCTGCTGCCTCGTGCACTGGGCGCCCACGTCTTCATGCACCCCCCCTCCACCCCTCAGACAGTCATAAAAATGTGATAAACTGGTTTTGATGACTCATGCCCTCTAAAAGTGGCGAATTTCCGTGAATTCAGTTTGATGAACCGAGGCAGTGTCTCGCAACAAGCAGTTTTGCCAGGAAATACCTTTGAAGTAAGTCAGTTTGAGTTGGAGGTACACCTGGAGGGTGCTCCCAGCTGCTGCTCTTAAGAAAGGTTGATTCCTGACACATCTGCTCCATGCTTTACCCAGGGGTTTAATGCAAAATGATGCCCCCCACTCCAAAAGGTGAATAGGGTGCCCTAAAACTCCCAGACCACACAGATATTCATTTGCCTTTGGATGAATTGGGAACCCCGAAGGTTTGGAACACCCCTTAAAGATTGCACCCCCTCCCCTTGAGAAACCGGGGCTGCAGAGCCTTGTTTCATGCCCCCAGCTTTATCAAGGTTATCACTTGGAGTTTGTTTGCAACGTGGTTTATCGTATCATTATGTGGTGATGGTGATAGTGTGGTGCCACACCTGCCTTTATGTGGAAGTGTATGGCAATGGTGATAAAATCATGAAATGAAATAAAAATTAAATTTATAAAGCGCGCTACTACCCTGAGGTGTCTAGGCGCTATAGCTCTTGAGCTATTTTATTCTCCAACAGAATTTTGATGATAGGCAGGATCCATAGGTTTAATTATTGAAAAGCAAACACAAGGACATGATGGAAGGAGCACTGAAACGTTTCAGACACTCATCCCCAGATCTGGGTTGAATCCATCATTGATTCAACTCAGATCTGTGACTGGGGATGAGTGTCTGAAAAGTTTCAGTGCTCCGTCCATCAAGTCCTTGTGTTTGCTTTGTTTGCCCCAAGTCGGCAGGGTATGTCCAGACGTGGGTCCCTTGCTCACTTTGCCACTGGATTCAAGCTAGCCTGGCTAATGAAGGGTGTTACTCAGAAACCGGTCCCAGTATGCTTGTTTCCAGTTCAGGGAAGACCCGGCTTGGCAATTCGGGCTGGACGGTAGCCATGAGGTACAGGGTCAAGACTGATTTGCATATAACTGGGTCTGAACTGAGGTGGAGAAGTGAGCTAAAGAATGATGATGGATTCAACTCATCTGTGACTGGGGGTGAGTGTCTGAAAAGTTTCAGCACTCCGTCCATCTCCTTGTGTTTGCTTAATTATTGAAAAGCCATGTTTTAAGAGCTTTTTCGGAAAGAGAACAGCTCAGTTTTGTTTTTAAGATGTAGGGGTATTGAATTCCAAAGTTTGGCAGTGCAGGTGATAAACCTCCTGCTTCCTCTATTTGCCCTTTTGAATTTAGGTACACTAGGTTTCGAGCTGATGATGATCTCTGTGACCTGCCGGGATGTACCATTGAAAGCGTTGCCCAAGATATTGAAGTCCCACACCATGAAGTGCCTTAAAGGCGATGCAGAGTGCTTTGAAGTACATTTTTTTATACAGGCAGCCAGTGTAGCAGAACAAGACCCCGGGAGACCGATTGGAAGTTGTGAATTCCCAGAAGAAATCGTGCTGCAGCATTCTGAAGTATTTACATTTTTTGTAAGCATCTTTTCTTGATATTGATAAATAAAGCAGTAATCTACTCTTGAAATGATAAGGGTGAACACTACACTTTTCCGTAGATGAACCGGAATGAATGGAAGTACTTGTGAGATGTGAGGATTGACGGGTGATCGTGATCATGAAGTCTCGTGCCCACCATTGTATGGGAAAGATCATAGAATCATACGGTATAGAGACAGAACGGTCATTGTGTTTATCGTATCCTACACTCACCTTTATATGGGAATATTTCTAAACTTATGACTCAGAGATGGTTGAGTGATTGTAATCATTACGTCTCACAGCCAACATTGTATAGAAAAAATCATAGAATCATGAGGTATAGAGACAGAACGCATAAACAAATTAAGGGGAGTGAAGAGGTATTCTATAGAGCAAAGGTTAATCCTCCTCTAACACAGAACTTTACACAAACCATAGAGCCCAGCTCAATTGGATCAATTTAAGGACCCTCCCATCGAACGAAGGAGAAAAGAATCTTATTGCCTTAAAGATCTCTCACCCACCACTTTTCTCCTTAGGTCAACCGGAGGGTTCTTAGAATGATCCAAACGAGCTGGGCTCTATAGTTGTGTAGAGACAGAAAATGCAATCTTCACATTTTACTTCCACCTTTGTATGGGAATATTTCTTAAGTCATGAGACAGAGATGATGGGGTAATGGCGACCAATTAAATCTTATGGCCAGTATTCTACAAGAAAGACAGCAGAATCATGTGCTATAGAGACACAACAGTAATTGTGATCATCACATTTCACCCCCACCCCCTTTGTATGGGAATATTTATAGAATCATGAGACGGAGATAGATGAGTGATTGGGATCGTGATGTCTCATGCTCATCGTTGCGTGGGAAGGATGGTAGAATCAAGAGAAGTCCAGATGGATGGATTGTTGCGTTCATCATGTCGCATACCTACCACTGAGTGGGAACGATCATAGAATCATTCAGTATAGAGATAGAAAGCTTTTTGCTCAGATCACGTCACAAATCAGACGTTGCTTGGGAATAAGCATGGGCGAATTTTGCGAATCTCGCGTTTGCGAATTTTGCGGATTTGCGAACTCGCAATCCGCAAAATCCGCGAATTCTCGCGAATTTGCGGATTTTGTTTTTTTGTGTTTGCGCGGGTTTCTGCCAGTTCGCGAGGGTTTTTTACAATGTCGCAAATTGCGAACTTACCTGTCGGGTCGCAAGTTTCGCGAACTTGTTGTTTCTACGTGTCCAGCCTGTTTGGGACACTCTTCTTCATCACTGCCACTCTCTGTCACCACTGCCACTCTCTGACTACTCATGCCACCCTCTGGCCCACCCATGCCACCCTCTGTTTCATCACAGCACCCTCTGGTTGTCCAGTCAGTGTACATTATTGTGGCAACGCAAGCACACCTTCCCTGCCTCAAGTGACCTGAATTAATTTGGGGCTGATTAATGTGTCACAGAATATTTTTTTAGCTGGCACCTGCTTCCTTAGTGCTTCCTGATTAGTGATCTTTTGCACTTGCTAAGTGCTTTCATTGTTGCAAAATTAGTTACAACACCTGCCCTGCCCCAACTGACAATAATGCATTAGGGGCTGATTAATGGATTTGAACTTCCAGCCTGGCTCCTGCTTGTCTCCCTTAGCTGTAATTCAGGACCTTTGTGGCATATGTGTAACTATTCTGAGGTTCAGAGCAGGGTCACATAATAGTTTCAACTGGCAACTGAACTCTGGAGGGGCCCCTCAGGAAGCACTACAGGAAATGGCTACTAATGATGAGCCTGAACTTTTGAACCTGGTAAGTAGTTACTTTCAGTTTTGCTAAGATCGTATTTCTGCAATTTTGCACTTATTCGCGGGGCGCGAACTCACGCGAACAGTGCGAACAGTGCGAGCAAAATCCGCTGCTCGCGGATTTGCGGATTTTGCGGGAGATTCGCGAATCTCGCGGATTGCGAATTTACCGAAAATCCGCAAAATCCGCGAGCGAAACGGATTTTCCGCCCATGGTTACTTGGGAATTATCACAGAATGATATTCAATAGAGATGGAAGGGCGATTCTGTTCATCGTGTCTCAAACACCCCATTTAGCGGGAATTGTCCTAGAATCATGTGGTGTATGTATTTTGTGGTCGTTGACATAATTTCAGAATTATTTGAAGAAGAGACGGGAAGCTGTCCATGGCCATCATGGTTGCTGCTATCACCAGCAGGAGAGAGTACCCATAGCTAAGAAGCATCAGATAAAAAAGTTGAAGGATCGTCTGTGACAAGTATGTTTTAGCTCTTAACCAGGGGTGAGAATGATGCTGGAGTCATGGGCTATAGAGCTGACAGTTGTACCATGGCTAGCGTGTGTTATTAACTACTGTATTTATATAACTATTAAAATCGCCCTTGCTGGTCAATATTGAGTGTGTGACTACAGCCCTTGGATTCCACTGTCAGGTTTGAGTACAAGAGATAACTTACCCATGGCCGCAGAATGACCTTAAAATTACTGATCCTGCAACAGTGTGAAATGGTCTCTAGAATCAGAGAATTTAGAGATGAATGAGCCATCCGTAAGCATCACATCAGGCCTTATAATGATAAAATAATTACCATAGAGTCAAAGGATGCAACGAGGAAAGATCTATTCATGAGCATCAAGCTACCAAAGGGTTTAGAGATAGAAGTGTCGTGTATGAGCCACATGCGTAACTGTGCCATTGTGTCGGAATGACCATGGGAATGAAGGATTTGTAATTGAATGTTCTTCGGTTTTATCATGCATAACTCCTCCATGGCATAGGAAGGTTGTATGGCATTACAACGCAGGCTTTTACCCGCATGCCATGACAACGCGGGGATTACAACAAAAGTCGCTACAACGACTTTCGCTGGAGGGCGCTGGATAGTCTAATAGTTTAATTTTCTATTCTAACTCCAGCCCACGTTGACAGTAGGGAAGGTGTTGGATAGAAAATTAAACGATTCCCTATCCAGCAGCGCCCTCCAGCGAAAGTCGTTGTAACGACTTTCGTTGTAATCCCTGCGTTGTAATGGCATTGCGGGGTAATCCCGTGTTGTCATGGCTGTTCCCCCATAGGAATGACCTTAAAATCAATGGACGTGTTGATGAAGGGCTTATCTTCAAACATTATGTTAATCCTCAACACAGTGTGGGAAAGACCCTAGAATCATCGGATTTAGAGACAGAAGAGTTAACAATGAACCGCTTTCTTAGCTCTGCCATGCTCTGGCATGGGGTGGCAGTGCAACCAAAGGGCTTACAGATGGACTGGCCCCCTTGGGCTCCCTGTCGGACTCATTCATGGCATGGAAGCGACCATGGATTCCCAGAGTGTGGCTTTAGAAGTGTCATGCACGGGCATCTTAATTAAGAATGGTCTGTAAATGAGCACAGAAAGAAAGAATGGAGAGGCAGAAGGGTCTTTCATGAGCACAATGTCTAACACTGAGATGGCACTGGAATGACAGTGGAATAAACAGGTGTCACAATGCCCAGGAGCATCAGGCTTCACTGTGCAAAGACACAGTCAAAGAGTGATTGGAGGGGTAGTTGGATTCTAAGAGTGGAGAGTGGATGTGGTCTGTTACTGCCTTGTGATGTAGTGTTCGTTAACTAGATGAGTCTTCAGCTAATTTCAAGCTTTGAGAAGGGTGAGGACAGCTGTGATGGTTACAGGGTGTTTAGCCTGATCCTAGGTGAAAAGGTGGAGAAGTCTTGTAGGCTTGTTTTTTACTATTTTGGTCTTCTTCGCCAGTCTAATGGTGTCCTGGCTTTGCTGAGAGCCAAAGGAGATGTTCAGCTTGTAGATGATACAGCTGCCTACTCCTCCACCACTGCCCTTGTGTGGGACAGTCAGGGATGGATGATGAGACGTAGCATCGAAAGAACTGTCCGTGAGATTTGGGCATACCTGTTGTGATGTGAGACTGTTCCTAATTTTTTTTTTTTTTCTCATTTATGAAGTGCTCGGTCTCTCAAGAGCATCAAGGCGCTTGAAGAGCTGATAGCTAAGGAAGGAAAGTTGTATGAGATAAAAATACACAACAAGAGGATTCAGCAGAGAAGGAAAGTTTTAAGATCACTCCTAAAGGTAAGATGAGTGTGCTGATTGTGACTGTTAAATGTAAGATGTTCTGCAATTTAGGATCCCTCTGTCACACAGAACGACCACCCATTTTGGTTAGCTTAAATCGTGGATGAGATTTAGAGTTGACAAGACTACTTACAGTCATTACGTCGAACTTCCACACTATATGAATGTGGGAATCGGGAATTATCATATGTAAATGTAAATGTATACTTGTAAAGCGCCCTATTACCTTTCAGGCATCCTGGCGCTGTATACCGCTGTGGAACCCTTCCTGGCTTTCCCTGGGAGATGCCCCCTTCTGGGCACCCCCAAGGTGAAGCCAGGAATCCCAGCGCTTTCGGGGCCGTTTTGGAGATTAAGCAAGCCATTGCCCAGAGTTGCAGAATGGGGACCCATGATTAGAGTAGGCGCCGAGGCAAGAATTATCGAGTCCTTGGACATTGAGCCCAAGACCCTGCAGCGTTGGGAATTGAACCCTGGTCCCGGGTCAGACCTCTGCATCAGGGTCTGCCGCTTCTAACCAGTGAGCCACACTTCTCCACATCATATAATGATGAAGTGGTGAAAGGTTTGTCTGTGACCAATATGTCTTACCTTCTCCTGGTGTGAGAATGTCCTCGCCTAGTGTGAGGATGTCTTAACTTTTTGGGAGAATGTTCGCACCGTGGAGGGAGATTGTTCTTGCCCTCATGGGAGAATGTTTGTACAATAGAGAGATGTATCTTTGGAAGAGTTCCTCATGATCATCATGTCTACCCATTGCTTGCTGCCCCGGTGTGGGAATGGTCATCGAGTGACGGTCAGTTGTCGAGAAACAGTTGGCCTGGCTCACCATGCCCAACCACATGGCTCTCCCTCTGGGATGAAAACAATCACAGATTGAGAAGTTTATTTCGTGGCTCACGTTAAGTAGGGTAGCTTTTAAAAGTGTCCAGAGATGCCCCTTACAGGGTATGTCATCTCTAGCAATATCTTCGAGGCCCCACTTGTTAAATGTTACTCCAGGGCCTGATCCGTACTTTCCATTTTGGAAATTGTCTCTCTTGTCCCAGCTCTAGCAGGCTCCAGAAGTGTCTTCCTAGACCTAACTCAGAAAGAGTTCGATTCAGCGGTGACTCGCGGGGTGAGTTTTGGAAGGACGTCCAATAGCCAAGACCTAAATCTGTGAAGGTTATGTGAATGGTTGTTTCCTGGGTCCAGTTTTCAAAGAATAAGCCATGAACCATTCCCGGAAGAGTGAGGGTTAGTAAAGTCTACTTTGAGGTCTTGGAAAGGTAGCTCTAGAAGTGTCTCTTGACACCCAGTTTTTTAATAAATATCTATGGAAGTCTCAACTTAGGTCCAGGCCCGCTATGTTTAGTTTTAGCCGCATCTCCTTGGACCCAGCTCGTTCGTGTCACAGGTGCATAAGTCTTTCACCAGTCCTGTTTCTAGAAGGATTGTTTTCTGAGTTGTGTGCCTAAGAAACCACATTGTACTTCGTGTCTGCGTGGGAGCTACCCCGAAGAAGGTCCCAACAATACTGCAGACATTAAAAGGCCCTGGTGCAGCTGTGTTGATTTTCAGCACCCTAGAGCAAGCTGCCAGCACTCATACACCTGGTGGGTAACCATTTTAATTCATGATGGTGGGTGATGTGTAAATGGTGAAAGGTACACTCCTTTTTATCTAAGACAGTGCACTCCCCCACCAGCACCTTGAGACCCTTACGGGTGAGTAGTCGTGCTTTACAAGACACCTAATTGATTGATAGAGAAGTTGTTAGAACTAGACTTCTGTTCCTGGTCTGTGAATCATACAGTTTGTAGAATCTGTATAGGGTTTGGTGGTTGCAGTATTAACTTTATGAATGTCCTCTGAGGACCAGGTCTTTCTGGATTAACTCAATGGCGTCTCCCCTGGGCCCGTTACTAAGAGTGTCGGCTGTAAAGGTGTCTCTCCATGTCCGGTTCTGTAAGGAGCGTCTTCCTTGGATCAGTTCTAGAAGAGGTAGCTTAATAATGTTCCAGTTGTATTGCCCTGAAATTTCCTATCAGTGGCATGGAGAGTGAGTGTTGTATCGACCCCCACCTTCAAGGAGCCTGACCATCTCAGGCACAAACAGTCACCTGCTCCTCAAACACACAATTTTACAATATACACGATACAATAAATTATATAGTTATCAGAGAATACATTACAGGTGGTTTAGAAATCTGCAACAGAGAGTTTGAGGGACAAATATTTTAAAAATAAAATTTGAGGAAATAAAACAACATTTGAAAACATCTCAAACCTCCTTCCTACTCACGGCCTGATCTGAAGGGCTTCAAGTCAATGTCTTTTAAGGCAAGCCTTGCGTGCCCACATGCACAGTATGTATGTGAACATATGTGCATGTGTCTGACTATTTGATGTGTGTCTTTCTAAAATGTGTCCATCCAGTCTTGATTCTCTCACACATGTATACAGTTTGGAGTCTGGAGTTTTCTGCCTGTAAAATCTCCTTATCCGTGTGTACAGCTCACACAACATACAAAGATCTTTGTGAATGCCCCACATGTCCCTTGTGTACCCAGCCTACACTGCGTGTGAGTGTCTGTGGGTAAGCTTTTCGTTACACTGTCTACTTGTACAGCTGCCTACTACGTTGGTGTTGAAGGAATTTACCTCTACTGGCTATGTGCACATCCAACACATTACATGAGAATCTCTGTAGTTGCAAGTCCATAGCACACAATGTGAGCACAACCTACGTAGTTTCTGTGGGCCTATGTGTAAATCTGAGTATTACATTTTATTCACAGCCCTCTTAATGGTCGATGTGCACCTGTGTAACCTACAGAATAAGCAAGGTTGTTTGTGCATACCCTACTGAATGAGCGAGTGTTCGTGCATACCCTACTGAATGAGCGAGAGTGTTTGTGCATACCCTACTGAATGAGCTAGTGTTTGTGCATATCTTACTGAATGAGCGAGAGTGTTCGTGCATACCCTACTGAATGAGCGAGTGTTCGTGCCTATCATACTGAATGAGCGAGAGTGTTCGTGCATACCCTACTGAATGAGTGAGTGTTTGTGCATATCTTACTGAATGAGCGAGAGTGTTCGTGCATACCCTACTGAATGAGCGAGTGTTCGTGCCTATCATACTGAATGAGCGAGAGTGTTCGTGCATACCCTACTGAATGAGTGAGTGTTTGTGCATATCTTACTGAATGAGCGAGAGTGTTTGTGCATACCCTACTGAATGAGCGAGTGTTCATGCCTATCTTACTGAATGAGCGATGGTGTTCGTGCATACCCTACTGAATGAGTGAGTGTTCGTGCCTATCTTACTGAATGAGCCAGAATGTTTGTGCATACCCTACTGAATGAGCGAGTGTTCATGCCTATCTTACTGAATGAGCGAGAGTGTTCGTGCATACCCTACTGAATGAGCGTGTGTTCGTGCCTATCTTACTGAATGAGCCAGAGTGTTTGTGCATACCCTACTGAATGAGCGAGTGTTTGTGCATATCTTACTGAATGAGCGAGAGTGTTCGTGCATACCCTACTGAATGAGCGAGAGTGTTCGTACATAGCGCACTGAATGAGAAGTGTGTCTGTGCATAGCTCCTTAAGTAGGTTAGGGTGCGCACAAAGAACCCCACTCTGTTTGTATAGCATTTCTAGTATCTTAGTGCTTCACGTATCTCTTTCCAAACACTGTGTGTACATCCATTTTACGAGTAACTCCGTATAGCTACACAGCACACACTGCGTGCAGAGCTTGCTCAGTATTTGAATGTTTGTGTGTATAAGTCCCCCATACATCTTGTTTGCAGTCTGCATAGTTGGTGAGCAAATGTAAAAACTTACCCACTGTATGCACCATGCCCAGTTATGTGAGTGACTAGGGCCCAGATTTACTAACGCTTTGCACCGGGTTTATATCACTTTGTGTTACGGTGGGATTTATTATGCAACACAAATCAGGATTTGCTTTGGATAGTATCTCAAAGAAACTCAAACTTCCATTATGCGCTGCTTTGCAGTACTTTGTGTCAAGGGGTGTTCCATGGGTGGTGCATGGGCGTTCTTATGCAAAAAGTCATGGATTTGTGACGCAAATCACTATCTATAATTTTTGATCACACTGGGTTATGCACCAGAATCTTACACCTCCTCAAGGCAGGCATAACAAGGAGACATTTTTCATTTATTCCCATTTTTCCGACTTTGCATGTATGTTGCATTGTACACCAGACATACAAAGTCTAAAAAAACTTAAATATACTGGAAGGGACCATTTTCAGTAGTAATCCTAAGCTACAAAGTACACGAACACCCTCGCACTGTGGCTCAAGGGCAGCTGCGGTCCGGGCAGGTTACAGTGGTGGGGCGGTGGGGCCGCGTGAGGGGGAATTTTGAGGGAGCATGCCTAGAGGAAATTAATTGTTTATTTAATTTTACCTCTGCATCGTCCCTTGGAATCCCCCCCATCTGACCCCACCACCCCACTTCTGTTACCTGAACAGAGCGCGGCTGCTTAAGGGGGTGTGCATTGATGTGTAAATGTGTTTGTATTTTTATAGTGCCTTCTACCCTGAGGTCTCGTAGCGCTGTATTCATACCGCTGTGGAACCCTTCCTGGCTTTCCTGTGAAGTGTCCACTCCTGGGCACCCCCAAGGTGAAGCCAGGCATCCAAGCGCTGCTGGGGCCGTTGTGGAGATTAAGCAAGGTATTACCCAGAGTCACAGAGTGGGACCCATGATTAGACTAGGCACCGAGGCGAGAATTATCAGGTCCGGGGAGATTGAGTCCAAGAGCCGTAGAGGCGGGAATTGAACCCTGGTCCCGGGCCAGACCTCTGCAACAGGGTCTGCCGCTCTAACCATTGAGCCACGCTGATGCATGGCTGCTAAAAGTGCACCCGTGCATGGGTACATAAAACATCATTGTGTTCTTGTGCCCCCACGCTGTAAACATGGCCTTTATGCTGTATGTCTTTGTATATATACTCCACAAGCTGTATGTTTTGTCTAGCTCCTCTCCACATATCATTGGTGCTTTGAGAGTTTATTTTTGGGGTTTAAGCGTGTGCAGCAATTTTGTGTCTACTTTAACCACCAGACTGCACAGTTTTTTTCTGTGTTTAAGCTTTCCCACGCTATGTACAGATAGTGCAATGCATTGCAATGTGTGATTGTCTTCATGACCCCCCCGCCAAACACAAGGTAAGTGCAGTCTGGAGTGTATGCGTCTGTGCTGCCGGTCCACAGATAAACCCTCCCACACACACAGGGCCAGATTTATTAACACTTGTGCCATTGTAAAGTCACCAAAAGTGACACAAATCAGTGCAAAGTGTTGAATTGCGATTTTCTTTACAGCGCAACACATATTCTTTCCCCCTTTTGTGTTTTTCACTCTCTTGCTCTGGATCAAAGTTTATTAAGAAAAATAAGAGCCAGTCCTAACTAATAAGTGCCAGCGGGACTTACCTGCAACCCCTGGATCTGGCTTAACAGATAGAGTGGCCGCCTTTGAAGCTGAGGAACCAGGGGGCATATTACCAACAAGTAGCGATATTTATCGCTAAATAGGCTTAGCGATGATTTTTTTAATCGTTGCCTATCGCTGGATATGTTAGCGGAGAAAACATGCTATTAGCAACGTTTTTCTCCATTGTGCTACAATATCCAGCGAAAGCGGCGAAATGCGTGAATATCGCTGAGAATACAGCGATATTCACGCATTAGCGACGAAATGCTCTTAGTCATGTTATCCACCTCCCATTGGATAACATCGCTAAGAACTGGTCTGGGCAGGGGATAGTATTTGGAAATATTCGCGCTTAGCACGAATATTTCCAACGCTACGCCTGCCTTGCTAATAGGCGAGAGCGACGTTAGCGACTGCTTTCAGTCGCTAACTGGTTGGGTACGCCCACTTTGAATGTCATTAGCAATAAACATCGCTGACATGCAAAGCGGGCCCCAAACCGCTTGCTATCGCCTAAAAGCTGTCGCTAACATCAGTTAGCGACAGCTTGCTAATAGGGCAATAGAATTATTGCCGCTTAGCGGCCGAAAACAGCTGCTAAATCGGCGATAATTGGCTATCGCCTCCCCCTTGGTAATATGCCCTTAGGTTCGAGTCTGGTGGGAGGCTCAAACATCCTGTGTGCCACTTATACTCCAAGGCATAAAAATGAACGTGTCCATCTGTAATGCAACTGGTGCTCCTGTAAATCGCTCTGATACCTTCAGGTCGAGTTTGCAACATAAAACTGCAAAAACAAAAAAACTGAGCACTAAAGCGTGGCCTCGTCGCCATCCTATCATGAGGAAACAATGCTAGATCCATGTGTAGGAACAACCGCAGGCCTGAAGCAGTGTGTAAGGAAGGACAGGAGGCGGCTCAGATCAGGCACCTGTTTTCCCAGCACTAATAGAGGCCTTCTTAACACACCGTGCTCTTTGAAGCCTTTGGTGACATTCCATGGCCTGAGGGGACTCAAATCACAGAGTATGCGATTACCAGCTGTGGACAGCCATGTTTAGTCAAATAGAGAGACACCATTTTTCTTTGAAGGCTGCATCATTCATGCCAATGAGCAGCATTCTTAGCAGCTGATCTAGTACGTAAATGCAATGCAAAGGTGCAAGGCATGCACCATGCTTCTATGCCCATGGCTGCCTTCTGCCAGGCTCTGCAAGGGTGCACTACCTGCACAGAATACTTCTATGCCATGGGTGACTCTCTGACAGGCTCTGCAAAGGTGCACGGCCTGCCCAATGTTTCTATGCCCTTGGCGTCCCTCTGCCAGCCTTTGCAAGGATGCACTGCCTGCATAGTGTGCTTCTTTGCATTGACTCCCCTGTGCTTGGCTCTGCAAGGGTGCACTGCTTGCGCTAAGAGCTTCTATGACATTGACGACCCTCTCCCAGGCTCTGAAAGGGATAACTGCCTGTACAGTGTGCTTCTATGCCCTTGACTCCCCTCTGCCAGCCCTTGCAAGGGTGCACTGCCTGCATAGTCTGTTTCTATGTCATTTACTCCCCTGTGCCAGGCTCTGCAAAGGTGCACTGCCTGCAGAGCGTGCTTCTATGCTGCGGGCGCCGCTTTGCCAACCTCTGCAGGGGTGCACTGCCTGTACAGTGTGCTTCTATGCCCTTGACTCCCCTCTGCCAGCCTTTGCAAGGGTGCACTGCTTGCATAGTCTCCTTCTATGTTATTGACGCCCCTATGCCAGGCTCTGCAAGGGTTCACTGACTTCGCAAAATACTTTTATGCCATTTACACCCCTCTGCCAGCCTCTGCAAGGGTGCACTATCTGCACAGTGTGCTCTATGCCGCAGTCACCCCTCTGCCAACCTCTGCACTGCCTTCACAGTGTGCTTCTATGACAGAGACAACGGCTCTGCCAGTCTCTGCAAGGGTGCATTGTCTGCACAGTGTGCTACCATGCCACTGACACCCCTCTGACAGGTTCTGTGCTTCTATGCCATTGCGTCCATCACCATCCCCTTTTGTACCGCTTTGTTCGCCATAAGTTGGCTGGGTATGCTCAGACGTGAGTCCCTTGCTCACTTTGCCACTGGATTCAAGCAAGCCGGGCTGAAGTCGGCTGAAATGCCAGAAACCGGTCCTCGGAAGCTTGTTTCCGGTCCAGGGAAGGCATGGCTTGGCGGTTCGGGCTGGACTGTTCCCATGAGGCACAGGGTCAGACTGATTTGCATATGGCCATGTCTGAACTGGTGTGGCAGAGTGGGCTAAAGAACAGTGATGGATTAAACCCAGATCTGCTGAATGGGTGTGAGTGTTTGATTGGTTCAGATGCTCCGTCCATCACCACCCCCTTTTGTACCGCTTTCTATGCCATTGACGCCTCTCCGTCTGCCTTTGCAAGGGGGTATTGCCTGCTCAGTGTTCTTCTATGCACAGTTGCCCCTCCGCCAGCCTCTGCAAGAGTTAACTCCTTGCACACTGTGTTTCTATACCACTGACTCCACTCTGCCAGGCTCTGCAAGGGTACACTAAATGCACAGTGTGATTCTATGCTGCGGACAAACCTCTTCCAGGCTCTGCAAGGGTGCACTAAATGCATAGTGTGCTTCTGAGCCACGTACGTACATCCTCCAGGCTCTGCAAGGGTGCACTGAATGCACAGTTTGCATCTATATCACGGACGCCCCTCTGCTAACTTCTGCAAGGATGCATTGACTGCACAATGTCCTTCTATGCCTTAGATGTGCCACTCCCATACCCTGCAAGGGTGAACTGTCAGCACAGTGTGCTTTTGTGCCACAGACGTCCCACTACCAGCCCCTGTAAGAGTGCAATGACTGCACAGTGTGCTACTATGCCATAGATTCCCCTCTACCAGCCTCTGCAAGTGTGCACTGCATGCACACGCCGACATAACCCAGCTCATCCTCTCGCTATCAGAAGGCCCATCCTCCACCAGGACCAACTTCTGCAGTTGCGTGACTTGCGTCGCTCTCTGGATGAAAGATAACTGCTTGAAACTCAACACAGACAAGGCAGAAGGGAACAACGCATCGTCTTGGAGAGCCACCTGGTGGCTTTCTGAACTTGGACCCTTGCCGACGCTGTCTGACAATTCCTGGAACCTTGGCATCATCCTTGACAGCAAGCTCAGCATGAAAAACCAAATCAATGCAGTCTTTGCCTCCTGTTACCGCACCATGCACATGCTAAGCTAGACCTTCAAATGGATCCCCGTCGAAAATAGAAGAACCGTCTCTCAAGCCGTAGTCACCTCGAGCGCAAGCACGGCAATGCACTTTACGTAGGCATCACCGCACACCTCCTGAAAAGGCTGCAGACCATACGGAACGCAGTGGCCCGACTCATCCTCAACCTCCCCAGATGAACTCACATCACCCCTCACAATAGGAAACTCCACTCGCTGCCCATCCAAAAGAGATGCCAATTCAAGAAGCTAATCCACACCTACAAAGCCCTTCACAACCAAGAACCAGTACACGCGGCGAAGGCCTGGAACAACCTCCCCCTTCACCTCCGAACATCCTCCTCTCTGCCGGAATTCAGGAAAGGACTCAAGACTTGGCTGTTCAACTAAACCCCCACCACTGCAGGGTTCACGGCATCTGGAGACCCTTACGGGGGATTAGCCCTGCGCTACAAATCCTATCTGATCTGACGGTGTGCTCCTATGGCACTGGCACACCTCTGCCAGCCCTTGAGGGTGCACTGCCTGCATAGTGTGCTTCTATGGCACTGGCGCACCTCTGCCAGCCCTTGAGGGTGCACTGCCTGCATAGTGTGCTTCTATGGCACTGGCGCACCTCTGCCAGCCCTTGAGGGTGCACTGCCTGCGTAGTGTGCTCCTATGGCACTGGCGCACCTCTGCCAGCCCTTGAGGGTGCACTGCCTGCATTGTGTGCTTCCATACCACAGGCGGCCCTCTGCCAGCCCCTGCAAAGGTGCACAGTGTTGTTCTCTGCCGTGACGTGAGGGCCATTCCACCAGCCTCTGCAAGGGTGCACTTTCTGCACAGTGTGTTCCTATGACTCGGACGCCCCTCTGCAAGCCTTTTCAAGGGTGCCCTGCCGGCATCGTGCTTCTATGCCACGGGCGGCCTCTGCCAGCCCCTGCAAAGGTGCACTCTTTGCACAGTGCGCTTCTGTGCCAGGATGCCCTCTCTGCACAGAGTTGTTCCGTTGGTTAGCACCCTGTACAATTGTCTTGTATTGCATTGTAATGCTTCTATGCTCTGGACCCCTACTCTCCCTCCCTCAGTCGCCCACACCCAGGGTGCACCAGCCCCGCCCCTGGGGGTTGCACACCTATAGAGGATGCTTCTGTGCTCTGGAAATCCCCCTGTGCACCGCGCGGCCTGCACTCCGCGGCGTGCACACCGCAGGCAGCTGCTTCGAGCTCAGACTTGCCGCCAGGCCCGGGCCGCAGATGCCATGTCTCACCTGAGCCTGGCTGAGGCAACAAAGGACCTGGAGAAGAAAAAAAAAAGCCTTGTTATCCAAGCTGGCCACGCCCTCAGCCCGGCTTCTCACATCCGACACCTGCCCCGGCCCCGACATTCCTGGCAGAGCAGTCTCACCTTCCCTGCCCCCAGCCTCACCTCACCGGGTCCGTGAATCCCACCGAGGGGCTGACAGCACAGGTGAGCGATCACCCGTACTATGCACGAGCGCCATTGCTGAACCGAGGCCTAAAATGCAGCCCCCCTGGGGAGGAAAGCCCTGCAGTGATGACCCAATTTAGGACTCACAATAGAGGAGTCGTGCGCTCGATGCAAATTTAGGAACAGATGTCTGGGTTTGAATCCTGGCTTCCCCACTTGACCCAACATTGTGATCTTGGTTAAATTATTTGGTTAACCTATTGGTACAACTAGTACCCCCTTGACTTTATTCTTTTGTTTTCTTTCCTCTCCGTATGACTCTTTTTCGTGCTTAACCTATATCCTTTTGTATAATTCTACGAAAGTTATGAGTTATGTGGTATAACCAATTGTAACTTGCATTACAGAATTCGAGGTATCAATATTGCTTGGTCTATCAGGACTATTTCACATAACTATCTTACATGTTAACAAGGATCTTGAGAAACACAATTTAAGGTTAAATCACTCCTGTCCCATCAACGTGTATCATGTGTAAGACCTGACTACCATGCCTCATCCTTCCACCTGTACTGATGAACACACAACGTTACTGTGTCTTTTTTTCCCTTCTGTACTTGTTAAAATCCAATAAAAATGATTTGAAATAAAAAAAAATATATATCTTGGTGTGCATCGGTTCAATTCGTGTTTACACATAGGGAGGTGATTTATCTGCAGAATGTACCGGATAAAACAAACACTGGCAAAGGCAGTAGGTTTCCCACTATACCTGCCAATGTAGACCCATTGACTTTGTTTATACTTTTTGTAGATGATTATCAGATTCTGGAAAGCATGGGCAAAAAAAACCCTTCATCAATGATGTGTACACACTGTGTCATGACGATGCTACGGTGGCCATGGGTGATTACACAGATGCCATTTTTTTTTTTTTTACCACCCCAAGATGGTGGAGCCGTTCTTTGAGTCATAACAAAGAAATACATTGATAAATGTTCAGAAAAGTGCCTTTTGTAAACGGAGTGGCCCGGTAATAAACTGCAACTTACTTGCCCTCCAGAAAAGTATATATATATTAACGGTGGAGTGGGTGTGGGAAAAATCAATGTGGGGGTGCAGCCGAGGAGCCTGAGTGGGGGAATTAAATAACAAAATATAAGCAGAGTGATAAAGCAATGGACGAGCTGAGGAGAGGAAGGAGCAACATGGATCATGTGAGGGTGGATATTTTAGAAAGGGATACCACATGACTAAAGGCAAAAGAAAAATGCAGTTCCTTGAATGTAAGCAGTGGAAGGATACAAGTCATCCAATCAAAAGGGTAAACAAAAAGCTATGCCCCAAGGGAAGGACAAAGACAAGAAGAGGAAGGAAAGCCATTGAATATGATGTGAGCAAATGAGAGTGACAAAAAGCAAGGGTAAGCAAGTATTTGTATTGTCCACAATAGTTAATTTACAACAGACAGCAAAACTTGCAAAAGTAGAATACATTTTTTTCCACATAACTTGATTTTATGAGAAGAAAAACTTTCAAGATTCCGGAGATGGCTCTTCTACCCTTCACCTGCTACACGAGAGGTTATAGAAGAGGCTGAGAAAAGGTCTTCTTTTTTGGTTCTGGCCTTTAAGGCAGCTTTTGTAGCGTCTGCAATCTATTGCTCTCCAAAAAATGTCATACACAATATACATACATATCAGGGCCTTTGGTCAGCGGCTTCAGCCATTGGTCTACTAATTCGCATTTGCATGTGGCTTTCACCCTCTAGAGCAAATCTTATGGGGTAGTGGTACTGGAAGTAGGGCTGCAGGGAGTGCTGCAGCACCCCATAAATCCTTGGGTTTCTGATTTAAAATTAACCTTGAAGAGGCCTTTATTTATGAGACCTGAATCATTTATTGTGCATTCAAATACAAACAGTATCTTGACGGGCAAATTCGTTTTGTTAATTCTTTTAAAATGGAGAGCTGTGTTTGCTATTCCCTTCTCTGACATGTTTTTAGATATTTTGTAATTTTAGGTAGTGGCACACTTGGTGGGCTACAGGTGAAAGGAAAATGACACAGTATCCCAGAAGTCTTCTAACACATACATCAATCAATCAATCAATCAATCAAGGCATTTATAAAGCGCACTACTTACCCGGAGGGTCTCAAGGCGCTTGGGGGGGGGGGGGGGGTGCCGCTACTGCTCGAACATCCAGGTCTTGAGTTTCTTCCTGAAGGAGAGGTGGTCTTGGGTCAGGCGAAGGTCGGTCGGGAGGGTGTTCCAGGTCTTGGCGGCCAGGTAGGAGAAGGACCTTCCTCCTGTTGTCTCTCTTCGGATGCGGGGGACGGCGGCGAGGGCGTGATTGGTCGATCGGAGGTGGCGTTTGGGAGCGTAGAAGTTGAGGCGGTTGTTGAGGTAGCTCGGGCCTTGGTCGTGTAGGGCTTTGTGTGCGTGGGTGAGGAGACGGAAGGTGATTCTCTTGTTGTCGGGTAGCCAGTGCAGGTCTCTCAGATGTTCGGAGATGTGGCTGCTCCGGGGGATGTCGAGGATGAGTCTGGCTGAGGCGTTCTGGATCCGCTGGAGTCTCTTCTGGAGCTTGGCGGTGGTTCCGGCGTAGAGGGCGTTGCCGTAGTCCAGTCGGCTGGTGACGAGGGCCTGGGTGACCGTCTTCCTGGTCTCGGTGGGGATCCACCGGAAGATCTTCCGTAGCATGCGCAGGATGTTGAAGCACGACAAGGAGACGGCGTTGACTTGTCTGGTCATGGAAAGGGAGGAGTCCAGGATGAAGCCCAGGTTGCGTGCGTGGTCTGTCGGTTTGGGTGCGGTGCCCAGGGTGGGGGGCCACCAGGAGTCGTCCCAGGCGGAGGGCGAGGAGCCCAGGATGAGGACTTCCGTCTTGTCTGAGTTCAGTTTCAGGCGGCTGGTCGTCATTAAGCATGAGCGAATTTTGCGGATCTCGCGTTCGTGAATTTGCGGATTTGCGAACTCGCAATCCGCAAAATCCGCGAATTCTTGCGAATTTGCGGATTTTTTTTTTTTTTGTGTTCGCAAGGATTTCTGCCAGTTCGCGAGGGTTTCGTACCAGTTCGCAATTGCGAACTTACATTTCGTCGCGCAACGGTCGCGAATTATGTTGTTTCTACGTCTGGTTCATCATCACAGGTTCCCAGCACCCTCTGTTTCACCACTGCAACCCTCTGTTACATCAATGCCACCCTCTGGTTCATCATTACTGTAGATTATGGGGGGGAAAAGCAAGCACACCATCCCTGCTTCAACTCAGATGAATTAATTTGGGGTTAGTTTATTAATGTGTCACTGTTTTAAAATTCCAGTCTGGCACCTGCTTCCTTATCTGTAATTTTGCTTTCTGTTGCAGTGCATTTTTTTTCCCCAGGACCTTCTTTGTGGCCTACTTGTAGCTATTGTATGAGCCTGCTGTGAGGGTCAGAGCAGGGTCATACAATTGTTGCAACTAGCAACTGAATTCTGAGGGGCCCCAGTCAGGAAGCACTACCGGGAATTGTTACTAATGATGAGTTTGAACTCTTGCCCCTGCCGAGTGCTTTCACTTTTGAAAAACTCGTTTTTCTGCAATTTCGCGGGGTTCGCGGGGTGCGAACACGCGCAAGATCGGATTCGGAAGCCGCAAATTCGTGCGAATATGCAATTTGTTTTTTTTGCGGCGTGTTAGTTGGCAAGGTTTTGTGCGTTTTTGCGAGCCGCTCGTAGCGCAAGACGCGAAGTTACCCTCGCGGTCGTTCAAGGGCGCAGCCATCTTGTTTGCCTGACGTATTTCCGTTTCCGGGCGCGAAGTGTAATCTCGCAAAGTCCGCGGTTTGCCAGTACAGTCTCGCGCGTGTTCGCAAGGAAAATCTCGCGCGAACTTACCCGCGCGGTCGTGAACGGGCGCGGCCATCTTGTTTCTCATTCATTGCTATGGTTCTGGGCATGGTCTTTGTATCCTCTGTCAATCTCTGCCATCCTTTGCTTGTTTGAACTTTTTTTTTATCTATTTTACTTATTATCTATCCCTCTATTTTTCTAGCCCTATATTTTTGTGTTTACTGCTACTTTTGGTTAATTTTAAACTACTTTTGTAAACTCTTTTCTTTTCTTCTCTTCCCTATTCTATTTTCTTTATTCCTTTCCGCCCAGACCATGGTGAAGGGAGCCGGGAAGCATCCCGAGAAGGGGAAGGGTCCCGCACCCCGTGTCCGGCTCCCGTGCGGGCGTTTGAGGGGGGAGCTAGTGATGCCACGGGAGATCTTTACCCCGGAGGAGGTGGCCCAACTCATTTTTTATGTTCAGCGCCGCCTCCCCAGGACCATCATGGGAGGCGGCAAGATCAGTGCCGGGTACGGGGCCCGGGAGCGCCGGAAGCGGTGGGAGAAGGTGTGCCAGGCCATTTACCACCACTCTCGGGTCTGGCGCACCTACAACCAGGCCACCCACCGCTGAACGGATGTCCTGACCCGTGAGCGAGATCTGCTCGACCTCCTTGGCCTTGAGATCCCCGGGCTTGGTGAGTAGTAGTAGCTATGTCTTTACTACTATGTTTTCTCCTGCTGTGTTATTATATTGCAAATTTTTGTTTTTTACCAAGAGCAATAATGCTGCTCATTACATTGTAGGTACATTTTATTTCAAAATCTTCTGTGCATTTCAGGTACACTGCTCTCCTTCTCAGTAGTGTTGCTACTATGCTTATTTTTTTTAGATTTTGTGTTCATTTCATTGGCCTGTGAAATTATGTATGAGTGTAGTTGAAAGAACTGCGCAATGCTACACACTAAGGTTCAGATTTTTAATTACCGGCGCATCCCTGCAAAGTTGCAGGGATGCGCCAGTAATTGTGCGTCACGCCACCATCACCCATGGTGCGCCGTATTACAATGCGGCGCGCCATGGGCCCAAAACGTCACCAAAGCGTTACGCATCTGTGCCGTAAAGGTGGCGCATTGCTGGAGTTGCGTCGCAACGATGGTGCAGCTCCATCAATTCTCTGGGGTGCCCTATCTCCCCAATGCTGCGTCAAGCCGTACGTCTGCTTCAAGCAGGCGCAGGGTTTGAGTCACGCATCATTGTCCTCAAAGTGACTGATTGAAATCTTGTAGATTTCCCTCAGCCACTTTTAGGATGCGTTCCTGCGCAGGAACGCCCTCCCTTGCGCCGGAACACCCCTATTGGCGCAGGGCTTTACAACGTGATGCATCTCCCAGATGCGTCACGTTGTTAATATACGCCGCACCATTGCGCCTCTTTTGTGCTGTCGCTGCGTCACAAAAGTCACGCAACAATGGAGCAAAAGAGCCGCAAGGGCCTTATAAATCAGCCCCTACAGACTCAAGTCCAGTCCTTCCTTTGTACACATGGCGATAAGAAGAAATAGTGGTGGTGGATTAATAGTTTGAGTATTTTAATGCCTGGTGAATGTAGTAGGAAACTTTAGTGTTGTCGCTGATCTTCAATCACGATGGACTTTGGCTGTCACTTTGCGTGCTGCGGACTGCTGCCTGCCAATCCTAGGCAAACCTTTTTAGTACTTTGTTTAGTGAGTTACATAGGGTAGTTTCCAATTCGACGGTCCGCAAATCAAGCAATACTAAAGTAATGACGTAGTCGACCACATGAGATTGGTCAATAATATATCCCGTGGAGTCGTTCCCTATTTGCTATTTCGCAAAAATATTTTGTTACTTTGTTAGTTCTTTTTTAAATGTTTGATTTGGTTGAGAAATAAATATCATCCATGTTTTCTGTTTTTCTTTCTTTCATGTTGTACATCAGCTTCCCCCAGGGGCAAGAGGAGGACACAGGAGGAGGAGGAGGAGGGTGCTGTTGTCGATGCAGGCCAGGACCGGGCAGTCGAGGGCTCCTTTGCTGGCCCCAGTAAGTTTTAATTGTAATATAGAGTACTTATTTTTTCCTAGCGTTCCTCATTCGATTTTTTCTAAATCGTCTTTGATCTTCTTGTAGACAGGATCTAAATTCTTATCCCTATGACTCCGTGTGGTATTACTAGATTATTCTTATTAGTCTGTCTGTGTAGCTAACTAAGATTGCACATTTGGCATTTCCATTGGACTCCCATTCTAGTCAGCAATAGCTCTATGCACTGAGTGTAGTCCTCTGGGATTGTCCATAATGTCTTTTCAAGTATTCTAAATGTTTATGCTTTGACCATTGCCAACAATAAAAAGGTGAATGACCACCACCAAGAAATAATAAGATACTACTTTACTTTTGGTTTGGATAGGACAATCCATTCTACTACTGTTGCAGGGACAAATCTGCACAAACAGAACTATGGACACTAAATAATGCATCGCTTAGCTTATCAATTATAATAGGTGCTGTAACTGTTAGACTTTCCACATACCTCAGTGATAACAGACTTTGTAGTTGAACCCCCAATCTCCTTACTGACTAGATAGTGTGGCAGAGTCATTTAGCTCCCAAAGTCACCGATGGCAGAGGCACGGACTCATGCTTGCAAAAATTCGAAAACCTTTAGCTCATCCACTCTAGTCTGGAGGACCAAAAACCACAGAGTCTATTTAAGTTTAAAAGCTTTATTAAAAGTAAACACATTTATTAAATTCAAGTTTGTCATAAAAGTGAACGTGTAACTGAAAATGGAAAAGTGCTTAGTGCTGACGATTAATTGGACACATTTCTTGTGGTCGAGCCGAGCTCTCACCTGGTTTGAACTTGATCCTGCTCGTGTTCTTAGAAGTCAAGGTTCTGTCTGTTAGGAGAAAAAGTGGTGCGTGTTAAAAAGTAAAAAGCAAACATTCATCAGTTGTGCCAAAAAGTGCAGCAAGACAACAGCCTTCCCTGGAAAAAGGGACATTTTTACTCTAGAGTACACAGTCAAAAATTATTAAATTGTACACTTTTTTTCACATTTCTTTCTTCCTCCTAGACCAAATATTATATAGTAGTGAGTGGTGTATTCTAACATTATTAAATGTACTTTGTAGGTGGAACATCTGGAGACGGGGCCAGCGCGGAGGTGGTGGCATTGGACGAGGAGGACAACTCTGGGGAGGAGGCGGTGCAAGTGCCGGAAAAGGACATGCCTGTGAGGGTTCACACGGTGGTGGCGGGCAGAGGTAAGCTATACATTCCTTAGTCATTGAGATTGAAGACTGCAGAGTGTGCTTTCTGCACGGGTGTATTATAAAAAAAGCAGGTAGTAGCCTCCTCTAAATGTACTTCGACTTAGCTGTGAAGTTTTTGGCGAGAAGAATCCCAATCAGATCTGAGGTGAACTTGATGGATGGGATGAACGAAAAGCGAAAGAAGGGTGTAAGTAAGTGTGGAAGCACGAGAAATGTAATGATGACTGGCAAAGAAGAATGATATGTGTTTGCTTGGTCCCCGAGGTGGCTGGGAAGGTAAGAAAATGGTATGGTGCATGGCTGGGTGAATGATGAAGCAAGGATGGGTGGAAGGAGAACAGCCTGGGTGGGTGAGACAGAAACTGTATGTGTGCAATATACTTTGAATGGATGGATGGATGCCTGGATCATTCATGGTACTATCTGACTCTTAGATAGCATATGTGAATCTAGAGAGAGTAGACGGTCACTGGATGAACTAAGTGTTACTTTGAAGAGCATGTAACACCGCACCCGCACGTCCGTTCCAGTGTAGGAAAGGCAAGGAAAAGAAGTTGTAACGTTGTCCAAAGACTACCATGAATAGTAGCAGTAGTTTGTATTGCAACTGCAAGCACAGCATATATCCAGTTATTACGGTGGGCACTCCCTACCTCCCTTAATAACTTTAGTTTAGTAGTAGTACGTCATTCATGTGTGGGGGTATCACTGTTCACTCAATAATAAGCAAAGCACCTAAAGTCATCCCATATGTCATCAAATACATCCCATGTGAAGTGATAGATAATCAGATAATTTAGCTTCTTCGTTTTCCTTTTCTAATACTCATTTGCACTGTAGGGTGAAAGCTAAATTAATTAAGCAGTAGCCCTTTTAACAGAGTATTCTCAGTGCCACCCGTAATAGAAAAGTAAGAGCTTCACCACCTGCATGTACTGGACCGGTACAGTAACGCAAGTCTGTCTCACTCACCATGGTGTGCGTCTGTTTTTCTCGGGTGCAAGTTCACTGCGCTGGCATTATGCCGGCTTGCATAAGATAACGTACCAATTTTCCTAAACAAGAGAGAAGAAGAAGAATAAGAGTGGTGTACTGTCATAGTCGACTGTAATAGAAGTCCATAGTGCTCGTAGAATTTGTTCCTTAAACTCCCACTAATGTTAGAGCAAGGATGAAGAAGTCGGAGGTTACATAGATACTGTCCTCAATAGTTATGCACTGTGCTTTCAATTTGCTACTTGTACTGTGACAACTTTCTGCTCAATCATTTTGTGTTAATCTTAAGGAGCATTGGTTACAGACTATGTCTTTCTTTTTTCATGTAGTTGCTCCTTCCAAATCCAAGACACCATCAAGGAGGAAGGAGCAGGCTCGAATGGCCTGGCAACGGAGGCTGGATGCCACTGTTGCTGAATATCGGCGGCTGGTGTCCCTGGAGGAGGAGGAGACGCAGTCTGGAACAACAACAACGTCCACTGGGACAGCTGCCTCCTCCTCTGTGCGGGCTGCCAGCCAGCGCAGTGCTCCAGCGGTACGGAGCCGGGCTACCAAAGCCAAACGCCACCGCCCAGCAGCAAAGAAAGCAGCTGCCCCTCACAGGATTTGCAAGGCACACCGGCGCCGCTTATCCCTCAGACTGTCCTACCTGGAGCAGGAGGTCCATAATTATAAGAACGTGGTGGAGGGCCTCCGCTTCGAACTTGCCACCCTCCGCAAGGAGCATGATGCCCTGGCTGCTAATTCCAACAGCACCCTGCCATAGTGTCCCTTGCCCCTTTTTTAGAGACTTTTGGGGGGTGGGAATTGGGAGTTGGGATTTTTGGGGACTTTTGAAGGACAATCGTTGGGGTTAGGGAGGGTCTTGCGGGAGATTCTTTTGTTAGGGCTATAAAAATATACTTTTTGAAACTTTATCTGACCATACCTGTTTTTTACTGCTTTTGAGTCTGGTGGGTGGGGGTTTAACATAACAGTAAGTTTGTTTTCCTGAATAGTCCTAGGACTTTAGTAGTACTACCGTCAATCAAATCTCTCGTCTCTCCTAATACTCCATTATACTACCTCCAACCAAACGCCTATCTTACCTGTAATTTCTGTTTGCAAGTAGGGCTAGGCCCAGGGCTGGCTCCACGGGAAACAGCAAATAAGGTTGGCAATCCTGGGCGGATAAAATTTCCTCATAGCGGTGGTACTAGTGGTGTGACACAGTGGCAGTTGCTTGCCTATGAAAAAAAGAAAATGAAATCTGGTTTGTCCTCCTGAGCAATACAAAGGTACAATACAGAATATAGCAGGTGACAGAAGTACACTAGAACAGTGCCACGTTGTAGCCTAACAAATGTTAAAGTATAACTAATTCGGTTGAAGTTCTTTGACATTAGCCATGGGTCTTTGTCAAGCAGAGTAAGAATATATCCTGGGATTTCTTCACCAGCCTGTTGCTATCACCTTATCCTCCCCAGCAAGTGTGTGGATTTATTGCTGTAATTTAGTCACACATCAATCAAAACCACACAGCCCGGGGGAAGAGGGTTAGGGTTTGAAAAATGGATGGGTACGGGGGTTTTTGGGAAAGGTTTTGGGAGACAAGAAAAAGTAGCACAGCATGGACGAACAATTGTGAACATAAACAAATCTTTGGGTACAAACCTATCCATCAATCTTTGAAAGTGCATACACTACTGTAACTGCATGCATGTCAGTTAAAAGTAATTAGTACTTTCGACAACTGTGGAAGAAAGAATGCGACAGTACAGGGCGTGGGTGGAAATATTGATAACTATATTCAACATAAGGTCTCTGTAGCCAGATACCTGAGAGCCTTGCTGGTCACTATAAATCCATTCACAACAACACTCAATGGGGTTGGTCTGGAAGGTGTCAGGTTTACTCCCCGTGATCCAGTCGATGCAAATATGGTTCCACCTCCAAATGTCACCAACACCCAGAAGTGTAAACACAGGGTGTTCGAGGCATTAGGCGGGGGAGAAAAATAACAAACTAAAATAAAAAATGTGGGATGGGTAAAGGTAGGGTCAGCAGGGAAAGGATACCTGTAACAGAAGACAAGACAGGCATCAGTGAAGTGCTGTCCTAACATACAAGGGTACTCTCATATAGTCTCACTAAATAGTCTGCAAGTCTCCCGCCTACTCATGGGAAATGTAGTTTCATAGTACGGTAGGCGCTTAGGGGCTGCGTAACCTGACAGAAGGTATAGTAGATAGAAAAGGAGAAATTGCTTTTTTTCTAGGTGTCCCCTCACTCACCAGGGTTGCCCCTTGGTGACATGCTTCATCATTGGGGCCATCCCAGTCCTCTACGGCCTGGGGCGTGCTGCGACTTGCGAATTACGTAGGAGCACTTACAAATGACTATGTGTGGTGCAGATGTGATAGTGGAGTGGACTAAGTGATGTGTTAAGGGATCAATGTAGAAGCAGAGAGAGAGCCAAGAAATGCAGTCACAGTCAGAGAAAAAGGCAAGGGATACTGTATCTATGTGGTTGTAGTGGTCCTGTTGGAAGTGGTAAGTAAGTTGCCCGCAGAAAAAAAATCCTCCTATTAGCGGCACTCCTCCATTGCAGCCGACGCTTCGTCCATCGATGTTGGTCACCAGAAGACACCCTGTCCACTGCCTGCCTGATGCTGAATTGTGGCTCGCTACTGTGAAGCCTGACTCCATCCTTTTTTCCCCATTGCAGAGACTGAAACCCGGCCTGTAATTATTCAACGAAAAACAGGAAGTGATATAATATTACAACACCACTGATAAATAAATATAAGGTATGTAGGCTGTAAACTGTGTTTTAGAACAAAATTAGATCTTCCTAGCAGTGCTCCCACCCAGACCCTTACTAAAGCCAGTCGCAAAAATGTAGAAGACCCCCAATCAAATCTCAAAAAACGAGGCCTAGCAGAAAACTGGTGACAAAACTTACTTTGAAAGTAAAAGTAGGCCGAAGTACCCTAATTACCCATTACCCACCGTGGATTGCATTCAAACCACTTGCAAGCAACCAAGCAAAAGTAGCCATAGCCAGCATCGCTCCAAGACTCGAAATCCCCCCCACTCAAACACATGCAATAGAAATACTGCTAACCCTAACGAACCCTAAGTTAAGAATAGTGGCAAAGGCTTTCTTTAACTATGCCAAATCCCCCCTTTCCCACCATGGATTTTCTTCAAATGACTTGCAACCAAAATTACACATTCTCACGAGTGCTCTAAGACCCCAGAACTCAGTTTGAAAAATCTAGAACACCCCGAAACACATGCAATCCTGCTGCTAGGGCTAACCCTAACGAACCCTAAGTTACAAAAAGTGCCAAAACTAAAGGCTTTTCCGCGCGGATTTTGTCCCAACCACTTCTACCCGGTATTAGACCTTCCCAGGAATGCCCCAAGACCCGGCAACCCACCCGCCAACAAGCGTAACACCCCCAAACAGGCCAAAAGCAAAATCTCATACTTGCAATATTTCTGGGCCTTCGGTCCAAACGCGCTGCGTAGCTAGGCCATAAGTCGGGGTTGGCACGACGGATTTCCTGAAAAGCAAATGCAATCAAGATTAGAGTGTCCCAGCAGTGCTCCCAGACCACGAAACTCACCCACAAACACCAGGAAGCCCCCCAAACAGGCCCCCGAAAACGCTACATAGAGCAAAATGTCAGAAATAGCCCAAAAAAAAATCGGCCTGGATTTTGTCCCAACCACTTCTACCCGGTATTAGACCTTCCCAGGAATGCCCCAAGACCCGGCAACCCACCCGCCAAGAAGCATAACACCCCCAAACAGGCCAAAAGCAAAATCTCATACTTGCAATATTTCTGGGCCTTCGGTCCAAACGCGCTGCGTAGCTAGGCCATAAGTCGGGGTTGGCACGACGGATTTCCTGAAAAGCAAATGCAATCAAGATTAGAGTGTCCCAGCAGTGCTCCCAGACCACGAAACTCACCCACAAACACCAGGAAGCCCCCCAAACAGGCCCCCGAAAACGCTACATAGAGCAAAATGTCAGAAATAGCCCAAAAAAAAATCGGCCTGGATTTTGTCCCAACCACTTCTACCCGGTATTAGACCTTCCCAGGAATGCCCCAAGACCCGGCAACCCACCCGCCAAGAAGCGTAACACCCCCAAACAGGCCAAAAGCAAAATCTCATACTTGCAATATTTCTGGGCCTTCGGTCCAAACGCGCTGCGTAGCTAGGCCATAAGTCGGGGTTGGCACGACGGATTTCCTGAAAAGCAAATGCAATCAAGATTAGAGTGTCCCAGCAGTGCTCCCAGACCACAAAACTCACCCGCAAACAGACGGAACCCCCCCTAAGAGCACCTCAAAGGCAAGCAAGTCATCAAAAACACAAAAAAAATTCCGCCTGGGATTTGGTCCAAAACACTTTTATCCGGTATTAGAGCTTCCCAGCAATGGCCCCAGAGCCGTCAACCCAGGAGAAAACGAGTAGAAGACCCCCAAACAGCCAAAGAGCAAAAGTACAAAAATGGGGACTTAGTCACTTTTTCACAAATTTCCCAAATCACTCCGCGCGCGCTCTGCAGCTAGGCCCTAAGTCCCCTCAGCCACCATGGATTTGCTTCAAACCTCTTGCAAAGTAAAGTATATATAGCCAGCAGTGCTCCCACACCACGAAACTCACCCACAAACACCAGGAAGCCCCCCAAACAGGCCCCCGAAAACGCTACATAGAGCAAAATGTCAGAAATAGCCCAAAAAAAAATCGGCCTGGATTTTGTACCAACCACTTCTACCCGGTATTAGACCTTCCCAGGAATGCCCCAAGACCCGGCAACCCACCCACCAAGAAGCATAACACCCCCAAACAGGCCAAAAGCAAAATCTCATACTTGCAATATTTCTGGGCCTTCGGTCCAAACGCGCTGCGTAGCTAGGCCATAAGTCGGGGTTGGCACGACGGATTTCCTGAAAAGCAAATGCAATCAAGATTAGAGTGTCCCAGCAGTGCTCCCAGACCACGAAACTCACCCACAAACACCAGGAAGCCCCCCAAACAGGCCCCCGAAAACGCTACATAGAGCAAAATGTCAGAAATAGCCCAAAAAAAATCGGCCTGGATTTTGTCCCAACCACTTCTACCCGGTATTAGACCTTCCCAGGAATGCCCCAAGACCCGGCAACCCACCCGCCAAGAAGCATAACACCCCCAAACAGGCCAAAAGCAAAATCTCATACTTGCAATATTTCTGGGCCTTCGGTCCAAACGCGCTGCGTAGCTAGGCCATAAGTCGGGGTTGGCACGACGGATTTCCTGAAAAGCAAATGCAATCAAGATTAGAGTGTCCCAGCAGTGCTCCCAGACCACGAAACTCACCCACAAACACCAGGAAGCCCCCCAAACAGGCCCCCGAAAACGCTACATAGAGCAAAATGTCAGAAATAGCCCAAAAAAAAATCGGCCTGGATTTTGTACCAACCACTTCTACCCGGTATTAGACCTTCTCAGGAATGCCCCAAGACCCGGCAACCCACCCGCCAAGAAGCATAACACCCCCAAACAGGCCAAAAGCAAAATCTCATACTTGCAATATTTCTGGGCCTTCGGTCCAAACGCGCTGCGTAGCTAGGCCATAAGTCGGGGTTGGCACGACGGATTTCCTGAAAAGCAAATGCAATCAAGATTAGAGTGTCCCAGCAATGCTCTCAGACCACGAAACTCACCCACAAACAGACGGAACCCCCCCTAAGAGCACCTCAAAGGCAAGCAAGTCATCAAAAACACAAAAAATTTTCCGCCTCGGATTTGGCACAAACCACTTTTAGTGCTTCCCAGCAATGGCCCCAGACCCGTCAACTCACCTGCAAAGAGGTAGAACAACACCCCCACAAGTGCTGAGTCTTTCTTCATTGGGCGTAAACCAGCCCTCTGCTTTGATGGAAATAGGAGTCTGGAGGAGGAGGATAGAGGAGCATGTTCTTCTGAACTTGTGAACCTGAGGAATGCAGACTGCGGCACCTTCAAATAAATTAGCAAACAAGTGAAGACAGTTCTGCTGATGGGCTTGTTTTTGTGATTATCTGATTAAAGTTTGAATTATATTAACTGTGCACAACAAAGAAAGACAGACACACAGGAATAAAAGTGAATAAGGATGAAAAAGAAAGTTATTGATTCGTTGTCTCATTTTCAGGGCTCGAAGTCGGTATCACGGTCCAGGAATAAGAATAAGGCTTCGTCATCATACTCTGCGAATTCAGCCAGGGTGAGGTCAGTGCCACCTGACAGAGTAGAAATTCCCTCATCTATGGTGCTGGCCACCTCCTCTTCATCCGGCACGCTCTCTCGTACTCTTATATCTGGTGGTATGAGGTGCTGATTCATCTTGATCATTGTTAACCTCTCCACATTTTTGGGCGAGAGGCGGCTCCGTTTGGGAGTTACAATCCCACCAGCCGCACTGAAAACCCGTTCAGAAGACACACTTGCGAGTGGGCAAGACAAGTAGTTTAAAGCCAGGTTGGTGAGCTGTGGCCACAATTCTTTTTTCCCATGCCAATACGCCAATGGGTCAGAATTAACATAGACCTCTGTGGAGTCATTCAGATAGTCCTTCACCATCGACTCAAGGTCCTCCTCCAAGGTTCCTCCACTTTGCGTAGCTCTTGCTGTGCCTCTGACCTTTTGAGAACCAAACCCACGCAGAGCTAGCCAATCCTCTTCAGCCTCCAATGTTTCTGTTGTCTTTCGTGCAGATGATCCGGTTGCCGGTGTCTTTAACGGCTGAGAGGTCACTTGTGCCACAGCCACAGGTGCAGAAGTGGATTGTTTTGACTGGGGATGGCCTGCTGATGTACTGCCATTTCCTTCAATTTCCAGCCGTTCTGTTTCAAACTTCTTGGCTGACAAGGCTAGCCAACGTTTGTACTTTGTAACATCTTCATCAGCAAAAGGAAAGAATGCTCTGCCTGCCAGCGCCTTTTTGTAGCGTGGATCCAGAATAGTAGCACAAATGTAATGCTGTTCTGAGTGGATCTTTTTAAGACGTTCATCACCTTGTAGGAGCTCTAATAATTGCTCAGCCAGAAGCAAAGAAGAGTCTTTCTTTTTGTCATCTTTTCGAAACACAGAACACACCTCCTTCAGTTGGTCCTCCAGCATGTACAACAATGGGATAGCTTTTCCCAAATTAGAGTCCTCCTTGCTGACTGCACGCGTGAAGACCTCAAAAGGACGAAGCATGCGTGTTAGGCTTTCAACTATGTTCCATTGCGGCCCACCCATCCTCAGCTCCTCTATACCCTCTTTCAAGAAATATTGATCGAGTTGCGTATACTGCTCATACAGACGCTCAAGCATGTAGAAGGTTGAGTTCCAACGTGTTACCACCTCCTGGATGAGTGCTTTCACTGGCATTTGACATTGATATAGCATGCTCCTCAGCTGCTTGCGGGCCTTAAAAGAATGCCTGAAATGCTTGCAAATTTTTCGGCAGTTCTCCAATACACTGTACGCTGCACTGCGTTTATTACCCAAGAATTTTTGGACAACCAGGTTTATACAGTGCGCCAAACACGGCACTCTGAAATAGTAACCGTCCCTCATGGCCTTAACTATATTGGAGCCATTGTCCGTGGAAACATAACCAACCTTGCGTTTTAGTGGGGACAGACAGTTAAGGACCTTTGTGTTAAAGACATCCAAAATGTTTTCTGCTGTGTGACGTTTCTCCAAACCAAACATGGCTAGTGTTGCATGTTTCCGAGCACCTTTAAAAACAATGTTAGTGTCAACACCTGAGTTTAGCTTTGCTTTAGCCCCTGAAAAAGAGACCCAGTGTGCAGTGATGCACATGTAATCAGCGCCTGCGCCACTGGTCCACATGTCTGTTGTCAGATGTATAGTGTGAACAGCACTCTTCTGCAAAGCTGCCCCAATCACCTTCAGAACATCTTCATGTAGTGCTGGAACCGCAACTCGGGCAAAATAGAACCGGCTAGGAACCTTCCATTTAGGGCAGAGCACTGCCACTAATTCTAGAAAACCAACCCCTTCTACAAAAGAAAAAGGGAGAAGGTCCAGAGCTAGCATTTTAGCCAGCTTAGTGTTATACAGACGGGTCATTGGGTGGTTGCGTTCATATTGCGCTTCTGTAAACAACATCTTTTTAATGTTGCCCTGGACCAATGATTTACGGGATGATGATGATCTCTTCGACCCAGTTACGCTCGCTGATGAACTTTTCCGCATTGATGTCTCACTCTCTCCCACACTCTTAGTGTGGCTCCCATGGGGTGTGCTGCTGACATGGGAACTGGGTGTAAGTGAAGTGTTTGAATCGTCTTCTTCTACCTCCTCGTCATCAGCAGATGACAAATCAAAGTTTTCATTACGTGCAATTCCGGCTTTCTTGACCGCCTCTAGGTGCGGAAACCATTCGACAGCGTGCCTTCTCTCAAGATGACCTCTCTGGCCTCCGGTACCATAGTTAGAACCAAGCTTACCACGACTAAATCGAAGCTTACAAAGGCTACAAATGGCTACGTTTTCCTTTTTTGGGCAAACACTAAAGAAGTCCCAAACTGGAGACTTGAAATGTCTTCGGGGGCCGGAGTAGGTGGCGATACTGGTGGTGGTGGTCCTGCTGCTAATGACAGATGAAGTGGAGGATGTGGATTGCCGAACTTCAGTACGTTTTGCACTTTCACCACCACAAATTGAGGTCGAGGACGAGGTGGGTACCTTCTTGCGAAGAAATATGGAAGCGGTAGGTTTTGGTGTACTACTTAACTCCAAATCTAATGATTCCATTTCCATTGCCTCCTCGCCGACATCATCATCACGCTCAGCAGCTTCTCGGGATAGGGTCAAAATGTCTCTTTGCTGCATGCCCGGTGGGGCTGCAGTGACCTTTGTGATGACTGGCTCGTCGTCATCGTGAGAGGCTTCATCACCAGCAGTATCTGTCACTTCTTGTTGAGCCTCATCACACTCCATAGGTTTGAGTTTTTGGACGACCTTCCTTTTACGCTTAGGTGCCGGTGTCAGATCATGGTGTGCCTCTGCCTCACTGTCAGACCGCAGTTGTTGTGGTTCCCAAGACAGATCACTTGCACCAGAACGAGGTGGGCTTGAAGAAGATGTAGACACCCCCCTTGATCTTTTCCTTGCTAGGGATGTGGAAGACAATGAATGATCATCAGGAGGAGTGGCTTCCAATGATACCTCAGCTTCAATGTCGATTTCCAAATGTGCCCCTACTTCGGGAGGAACAACTATTGTGGGCACTTGTGAACCTCCATGCACCTTTGCTTGCGCATCTCCTTTTGCTGCCTCTCCTTCCACATGTACTTGGGCGTGTACTTGCACATGGTGTTGTTGCGGCTGTGGTTGTTCAACACTTGTCAGATGAGTTACAACAACCTGTGTTGATTCAGGGACATTGCTGCTACTTTCTTGCGATGAGCCAACATCACTGGCCGATGGTGATTGGAGAAGTACACTGACTGCCTCTGAAGCACTCAAGGGCTTTGACTTAAGTTGCCTTGGTGGTGGAGGCACTGAACCCAATGGAGCAGGGGTGCTGCTCTCAGGTTGGTCCCCAGCAGATCCTGCTGCTGCAGGCGTACTTTTTTTTTTGCTCCCAAAAAAAGTGGCGGGTGGCACACCAGCCTCCTTGGTAACTTGCTTCTTCTGCTGCTTACTAGCAACTTTCTTGCTAGAGGAGCTACGGAGAACTTTCTTTGGGGGCGGGGCCATCTTCTTCAGAGCAGGTCAGACAGCAGGCCGCAGTTGCACGAATTGTAGAGTTGTCTGAGGCCAGACGTGACGTCGCGTGACGTTATGCTGCACACACACACGCACCGCTGCAGGACTTCTTCCTGGCACTGGTGGTTCTCTTGAGTCTTGTGCACCTAAAAAAAATGGAAGACAGAGGAACATCAGTTCAGTTATAGAGCACAAAAAAATCGAAAAACACTGCAAAATCAGCACAATCCCAATCCATCCATGCCCTCCATAATGTTTAAATTCAAGACAACCCACAGAAAGACTAGGCCCATGCAAGACTCACTACCCCTGGGCATAAATAAAGGTTGAAAAGTAGGCAAAATGGTTGGAGGCCTAACAACAAAGCCTGCATTCAAAATGGCCACTTGCCTGCCAGCACATGGCCAGTGCCTGTAGCTGCACTCAAAATGGCCACCAGCCACATGGCATGTCCCTCCCCATGAACACCCCCAAAAATCGAAAAACACTGCAAAATCAGCACAATCCCATTCAATCCATGGCCTCCATGATGTTTAAATTCAAGACAACCCACAGAAAGACTAGGCCCATGCTAGACTCAAATACCCCTGGTGAAAAGGCCACAAGTACAGGCCCAAAAATCGAAAAACACTGCAAAATCAGCACAATCCTATTCCATCCATGGCCTCCATGATGTTTAAATTCAAGACAGCCCACAGAAAGACTAGGCCCATGCTAGACTCAAATACCCCTGGTGAAAAGGCCACAAGTACAGGCCCAAAAATCGAAAAACACTGCAAAATCAGCACAATCCCATTCAATCCATGGCCTCCATGATGTTTAAATTCAAGACAACCCACAGAAAGACTAGGCCCATGCAAGACTCACTACCCCTGGGCATAAATAAAGGTTGAAAAGTAGGCAAAATGGTTGGAGGCCTAACAACAAAGCCTGCATTCAAAATGGCCACTTGCCTGCCAGCACATGGCCAGTGCCTGTAGCTGCACTCAAAATGGCCACCAGCCACATGGCATGTCCCTCCCCATGAACACCCCCAAAAATCGAAAAACACTGCAAAATCAGCACAATCCCATTCAATCCATGGCCTCCATGATGTTTAAATTCAAGACAACCCACAGAAAGACTAGGCCCATGCTAGACTCAAATACCCCTGGTGAAAAGGCCACAAGTACAGGCCCAAAAATCGAAAAACACTGCAAAATCAGCACAATCCTATTCCATCCATGGCCTCCATGATGTTTAAATTCAAGACAGCCCACAGAAAGACTAGGCCCATGCTAGACTCAAATACCCCTGGTGAAAAGGCCACAAGTACAGGCCCAAAAATCGAAAAACACTGCAAAATCAGCACAATCCCATTCAATCCATGGCCTCCATGATGTTTAAATTCAAGACAACCCACAGAAAGACTAGGCCCATGCAAGACTCACTACCCCTGGGCATAAATAAAGGTTGAAAAGTAGGCAAAATGGTTGGAGGCCTAACAACAAAGCCTGCATTCAAAATGGCCACTTGCCTGCCAGCACATGGCCAGTGCCTGTAGCTGCACTCAAAATGGCCACCAGCCACATGGCATGTCCCTCCCCATGAACACCCCCAAAAATCGAAAAACACTGCAAAATCAGCACAATCCCATTCAATCCATGGCCTCCATGATGTTTAAATTCAAGACAACCCACAGAAAGACTAGGCCCATGCTAGACTCAAATACCCCTGGTGAAAAGGCCACAAGTACAGGCCCAAAAATCGAAAAACACTGCAAAATCAGCACAATCCTATTCCATCCATGGCCTCCATGATGTTTAAATTCAAGACAGCCCACAGAAAGACTAGGCCCATGCTAGACTCAAATACCCCTGGTGAAAAGGCCACAAGTACAGGCCCAAAAATCGAAAAACACTGCAAAATCAGCACAATCCCATTCAATCCATGGCCTCCATGATGTTTAAATTCAAGACAACCCACAGAAAGACTAGGCCCATGCAAGACTCACTACCCCTGGGCATAAATAAAGGTTGAAAAGTAGGCAAAATGGTTGGAGGCCTAACAACAAAGCCTGCATTCAAAATGGCCACTTGCCTGCCAGCACATGGCCAGTGCCTGTAGCTGCACTCAAAATGGCCACCAGCCACATGGCATGTCCCTCCCCATGAACACCCCCAAAAATCGAAAAACACTGCAAAATCAGCACAATCCCATTCAATCCATGGCCTCCATGATGTTTAAATTCAAGACAACCCACAGAAAGACTAGGCCCATGCTAGACTCAAATACCCCTGGTGAAAAGGCCACAAGTACAGGCCCAAAAATCGAAAAACACTGCAAAATCAGCACAATCCTATTCCATCTATGGCCTCCATGATGTTTAAATTCAAGACAGCCCACAGAAAGACTAGGCCCATGCTAGACTCAAATACCCCTGGTGAAAAGGCCACAAGTACAGGCCCAAAAATCGAAAAACACTGCAAAATCAGCACAATCCCATTCAATCCATGGCCTCCATGATGTTTAAATTCAAGACAACCCACAGAAATACTAGGCCCATGCAAGACTCACTACCCCTGGGCATAAATAAAGGTTGAAAAGTAGGCAAAATGGTTGGAGGCCTAACAACAAAGCCTGCATTCAAAATGGCCACTTGCCTGCCAGCACATGGCCAGTGCCTGTAGCTGCACTCAAAATGGCCACCAGCCACATGGCATGTCCCTCCCCATGAACACCCCCAAAAATCGAAAAACACTGCAAAATCAGCACAATCCCATTCCATCCATGGCCTCCATGATGTTTAAATTCAAGACAGCCCACAGAAAGACTAGGCCCATGCTAGACTCAAATACCCCTGGTGAAAAGGCCACAAGTACAGGCCCAAAAATCGAAAAACACTGCAAAATCAGCACAATCCCATTCCATCCATGGCCTCCATGATGTTTAAATTCAAGACAGCCCACAGAAAGACTAGGCCCATGCACCACTCACTACCCCTGGTCAAGGCCCCAACAACAGGTCAAAAATCGAAAAACACAAAATTTTACAAAAAAAAAAAATCGAAAAACACAGAAAAATCAGCACAATCCCAATTCATCTATGGCCTCCATGATGTTTAAGTTCAAGACAACCCACAGAAAGAATCAGTCCACCCACCACTGAGTACCCTGGGCCCTGGGCAAAAGGCCCCAAAACAGCCCAAAAATCGAAAATCCCAAAATTTTAGTTGCAGCAACTGTAATGCCCCAAACAAACTTACTTGTAAAATTTCTAATCCAACAGTGATCCAAACAAAGTCAAAAAGGCCTCAAATCCAAAGATCCAGCAGCATCCACAAAAAGTAATCCTTCCAGGTCCACATCCAAATGAAAAGTGACCAGGAGATGGACAAAGCACTGGGAGGAGCCTGCTGAACAGGAACAGGAAGTTGAAGACTATGGGGCACTTCCTTCCTCCCACCCCCCTGCCCCCTCCCCAAAATGGACTCCTCGCTAAAAAAGTGCAGGCAAATGTCAAACTAAGGAGTTATTCACATAAAAATCATCATTTCTAGAAGGTTTATGCTGCTTGCTGGTGGATTTCTTGTGCAGAATTGCAAATTTATATTTTCGCTCGCCGCATCTCAAATCTCGCAATTGCGAAGTACCGCGAGACGTGATCTCGCCGTACTCGCGTTGACAAACTCTCGCTGTGCAAGTTGGCAAGCCGCGATGACGTAATCGCGCTCGCCAAATTCCCGCGGGATCACACAGCAAGATCCAAAATGGCGCAGCACTCGCAAAATATCGAGAAAAACAACTCGGCAAACGATGAGAAACGCCGCGCGCCGCAAAAATTGTATCACCAACGCCGCGCGCCGCCAAAAAAATCCGCTCTGTGCGAATTTGCGGATTTTGCGGGAAATCCGCAAATCTCGCGGATTGCGGATTTCCCGAAAATCCGCAAAATCCGCGAGCGGAACGGATTTTCCGCCCACGCTTAGTCGTCATCCACTCGGCTACGTCTTTCATCCCTTCGTGGAGGTTGGTTCTGGCGGCGGCTGGGTCGTTGGTCAGGGAGAGGATCAGCTGGGTGTCGTCGGCGTAGGAGATGATGTTGAGGTTGTGTTGGCGTGCGATGGCCGCAAGGGGGCTCATGTAGACGTTGAAGAGGGTGGGGCTGAGCGAGGAGCCCTGAGGAACGCCGCAGATGACTTCCGTGGCTGCAGATCTGAACGGTGGTAGGCGGACTCTCTGTGTCCTTCCAGTGAGGAAGGAGATGATCCACTCCAGTGCCTTCTCCTGGATTCCGGTGTTGCTGAGGCGCTGCACTAGGGTGCGGTGGCAGACAGTGTCGAACGCCGCGGAGAGGTCTAGGAGGATGAGGGCCGCTGTTTCACCGTTGTCCAGCAGGGCTCGGATGTCATCGGTGGCAGTGATGAGGGCGGTCTCGGTGCTGTGGTTGGCTCGGAAGCCAGACTGCGAGGGGTCGAGGGATCCATTTGTCTCGAGGAAGGCGGCCAGCTGCTTGTTGACGGTCTTCTCGATGACTTTGGCTGGGAACGGGAGGAGCGAGATGGGGCGATAATTCTTGAGTTCGGTGGGGTCCGCTGTTGGTTTCTTTAGTAGAGCGCTGAGTTCGGCGTGCTTCCAGCTCTCAGGGAAGGTGGCGGTGTCGAAGGAGGAGTTGATGATGTCCCGCAGGTGGGGTGCGATGACAGCGTCGGCCTTGTTGAAGACGTGGTGGGGGCACGGGTCAGTCGGGGATCCGGAGTGGATAGAGTTCATCGTGCGGATGGTGTCTTCTGTGTTGATCTGGGTCCAGGCGCTGAGGGTGGTGGTGGGGGGCGTTGGTGCGGTCGTTGGGAGCGTTGTTTGTGGGCTGAAGCTGTTGTGTATGTCCGCGATCTTGTTGTGGAAGTAGGAGGCGAGGGAGTTGCAGAGGTCTTGCGACGGGGTGATGTCGTTGTTTCCGGCGTTGGGGTTGGAGAGCTCTTTCACAATGTTGAAAAGTTCCTTGCAGTTGTGTGCGTTGTTGTCCAGCCGGTCCTTGAATGCTGTTTTCTTGGTGGCGCGGATCAGTTGATGGTGCTTCCGGGTGGCGAGCTTGAGGGTGGTCATGTTGTACGGTGTTGCCTCCCTTCTCCAGGCTTTCGCAAGGGCTCGGCAGTTCTTCTTGGAGCTCTTGAGTTCGTCGGTGAACCATGGGGCCTTCTTGCTGCCGGGTCTGCTAGGCGGGGTCCTCAGTGGGGCGAGGACGTCTGCGCAGTTGCTGATCCACTTTGTGAGGTTGTCGGCGGCCTGGCTGGGGTTCGCTGAGCTGGCGGGAGGGTGCTGGCTAAGGGAAGCGGCGAGCTGGTCTGCTGTGATCTTGTTCCAGTTTCTTCGAGCAACCTGTTGCTGTTGGTGGTGGATCGTGGATCTTCTGAAAGTGAAGTGGACGCAGCTGTGGTCCGTCCAGTGGAATCCGGTGGCGTGGGTGAAGATGATGTCCTTGCTGGATGAGAAGACAGAGTCGAGTGTGTGTCCGGCGAGGTGGGTGGGGGTGGTCACCAGCTGCTTGAGTCCGAAGTTGGCGAGGTTGTCAAGCAGGGTGGTGGTGTTGCGATCGTTGTTGTTCTCCAGGTGGAAGTTGATGTCCCCCAGGAGGATGTAGTCAGCTGATGGGAGGGCGTGCGGGCTGATGAAGTCGGCGGTGTCTTCGCTGAATTGTGTGCGTGGTCCCGGGGGTCGGTAGATGAGGGTGCCTCTGAGGGTGGTTCTGGGGCCCGTGTGGATCTGGAAGTGCAGGTGTTCGGCGGTTGTCAGGGTGTCGTCGGTGTTGGTCGTGATGCGGATGGTGTCCCTGTAGATGATGGCGATGCCTCCTCCCGTCTGGTTGCCTCGGTCTCTTCGGGTGATCTTGTAGCCCTCTGGTATGGCGATGGCGATGTCGGGCGCTGAGGAGTCGTTCATCCAGGTTTCCGTGAGGAAGGCGACGCCAGGATCTGTGGTGTCGAGGAGGTTCCAGAGTTCGATGATGTGTCTGTGGACGGAGCGGGTGTTGAGTAGGATGCACTTGAGGTGGTTGCTGCTGGTGATCGGCTTGGCGGGTGCTGGTGCGGGGCAGGTCCGGATGCAGGAGAACTTGCAGGCGTGACAGCTGAAGGGTCCGTGAGTTCGTCTCGGGGTGGCTCGGTAGCATCCTGGGATTCGGCCGGTGTTGAGTGCGCTGAGGGTGGCGGCGTCGTACGTCCGGCGGGTGGGCTGGGGTCCTCGGGGGCCAGGGGTCCTGGCACTGGGCGCGGTCCAGGCGCGGACGGGCGCCGACGGGCTTACCTTACCATCAAGACGTGTACTTGCTTAACAAAGTTCAAATATGTTAATGCACTAAAGCAAGGAGATGTCGATGGCCTGCACACCCACTACAAAGGAAATGAGAGCGTCAATGAGCCATGGCTTAGCCATCTTTACCAAATGGTGTCCATCACTTTGAGTGACTGTGCAAAGCCTTTGCACATTGTTCTCATTCACCGATAAATAGTTCCTTTCTTTTCAGTTGCAAAGTTGTATGCTTTTACTATTATTTATTTTTATGTTAACTTTAAATACAGGCTATTTATTTATTTTATTTATATATTTTATTGTTTTTTTAAAGACAACAATGGAGGCAGTGAGTAAGACATGAACACAAGGATTTAATGTGCAAAGCATAGAAGGTGATACTATCATTCTACAGTTTGTAACAAAGAGAGCTGATAGGGCCTCGTGCAACCACCCACCAGTTTGTAGGCATCATAGTAGTGTCTCGGGCTCACATTACCCTGGGCTTCAAACAAACCTGAGGAGCAAATCGAACATCCCCGGCCCACAACCTAGTCCTGTCATCACCCAACAAATACTACACAATTAAGCCCACAATCTATTCACGGCTCGCAAGATGTATAGAGGGGAAGTAAGCTATGGTACAGAAGATAAGCTGCTACATCAAAGGTGAGTCAAACAATACCATTGTCCAGGGGAATATGTGTGATGCTGAGGTGTTGCACATATTTACATTGTCAGTGTCAAGGGTGTCGTCCGGTTAAAGGTAATCTAGAAGGCCCTTCCAAGGTCTGGCCGTCTCCATCGGGACCCTCCCTCCCTTAGCATCTCGCATAAGGGCCATACTCTCATATTCTGCCAATCGCGTCAGATCACCCAGACATTTCACCAACGTTGGGCCCCTGTAGTTTTTCCAATTAAGAATGATCAGCCTTTTGGCCAATATTATTGCAAGGTCTATGAATTTAGCAGTCACTTTGCGGGTTTAGGAATCGGGCCCAAAAGACACGTCAATGGGGATGGTACAATATTGCGGTTTGAGATGTCATTCAGGAAGGCCATCACCCAAGTTCAAAATATACCAAGATGGAGGCAGTCCCAGATCATTTGTAACAGCTCAGGTCCACCTCACCGCACCTGGTGCACCCCTCCTGGGTAGAGTGTGTAGGAGACTGGCTCAGTATATAGTGTCCACCCATGGTGAGGCACTGTGAACGGAGTCCAGGCAGCCCTTAGTGATTGTATTTAGATCCCTGATAACCAGAGCTTCCAAGGAGTAGCTGTCGGGAGCAGCTAAGACCTATTCAAGAGGGTGGAAAGCAGATACATTTACCACATTGTCAGTCAGTAAGCCTTCACACAAGAAAGAACCGCACCAGCAGTGGCGGCTCCTCCGCTAAGATGGGGGAGCGTTACCCCACTGCTTTTTGCAGTGAAAAAAGGAAATATAAACTGATAAGAATACGTGTTATTATCATCTTTTTATTGGATCCTGCTGCGGCTTCTGGCGGGGGTGGATATTGTCTTGTCGCAGAGCAGGGGGAGAAGTGGTGGGCACTATGTAAGTGTTTATGAATGCTTGACCAGCCCTCTCGGGCCAGCCAGTCATGCACACTTTGCATGTTCTCCATGCAGGCTGCATTACAGCCTGTGTGGAGACCATGCCCAGGCTCCAATTTCCTGCTTGAGCGCTGAACCACGGCGCTCAGACCAATCACAACGCAGCATTGTGATTGGCTATGGGGAGCCCGGGCTCTTCCTGTTTCTACAGAAGAAGCCAGGAAGAGGACGGAAGATAAGCTGCGGCGGCCGACCAGCTGGCCGGAGGGCAGGTATGTGATTTTTTTCCATTTGAACCCTCCTCCCCCCTCCCTGCCCCCACTGCTGCTTCCCGTGAGCAGTCACCACTGCACACCAGTGTTTATAAAAATAATGTAGTATTTCTTTACACCGCACTAATAACTAACTTGGTATATCTCCTACCAGGAGATATCAAATACATATAATAAACACTTTAAAAACAGGTAAGTATCCTAGAAAAACACATGGGGCCCTATAGGGGGACCAAACCGTATACTAAGAAAGTGATATAGAAGGTAAGTACGAAAACAAGACTGTTACCCAAGTATGGAGAAGCAAGAAATCACCAAAGTTGAAGTAGCTAGGAAACCCAAGGTGCCCGGGTGAAGAGTGGCTACACCGGGTCAAACGTCCATAGGATAACACAGGGAAAGTTGCAGGACCCTTTCCAAAGGACTCCAAAGACACCAATTGGATCAACGGACGTTGGAGAGCTACCCCACCCATGGATACCCAGGGAACCAGGATACCTACACCAGGGGACCAGGGTGCATAGGTGTGGAATGGTGTCGGCACCGCCTGTAGGAGCCAATGGAAGATCTTGGAGGCTACAATGACTCATGGACCTGGACGGTGGAACCCAAACATGTATTCTGGACAAGAAGTACCTGAAAGCAAAGGGGACAAATTCCAAACCCCCCAGAGGTAAGCAGGAGGAGCAGAAGCACAATGCCACTCCTTGTCAGAGGTACTTGCTGAAGCACGACAGCCTTGTGGAAGCAGCTGTGGAGCCCAGGCGATGATGCACCAAGGGCAGCCTTGTCTGGGGTCCTGGCTTGAAGAAGCAGCAGAGCTCCAGTGTCCACCAGAAGAAGAGTCTTTAGACGACCATAGGAAGAAAGACAGTCTGTCCTTGAAGATGTTGCCTAAGGACCCACCCTCAGGGGAGCCCTTAAGTACCCCTAAAAACTCAGATGACTAGCCAGTCAGATGCTCCCAGGGGCCAAGATTCAACATGGCAGAATGAAGTGGCCACCTAGAGGAGCTCTGGGCACCTCCCTAGGGAGGAGCTGGACGCTCCCCTGTGCTTTGTGTAGTTTTGCGCCAGAGCAGGAGCCTTGGGCTCTTGAACTGGGCCAAACTGGTTTATGCAAGGAAGACACCAAATGTGCCCTTCAATACAGCCTGGTGGTGCTCGGAAGCACCCCACCCTTCCTAAGTCTAAAGGAGAGATGGTCACACCTTTTCTTCGCAGGAAATCCTTCGTACAGCTTCCCCTGCCTGAGTTAGGCTCATCAGTAGGTGGCAGAGCAGTGTCTGAGGCCGGCAGCAGCGCGGGCTGGCAGGCAGACATTGCAAGGCTACACAGGTAGGTATTAGGGGTTCTCTAAGGGGCCCCCCAATACTTGGCATCATGCAACTATCACTGGTATCTGTGTAGTTGCAGGATTGTAACATGTTTGATACCAAACATGACCATGTTCGGGGCAGCCATTATGTATTGGGACATCTTGACTTGTCATTGTCCACTACATACCTTAAAATGGCTGCCCCACGCTGACAAAGCCCATAGAATGGGGTTTGGGGTTTGTAGGGGTATCTGTGCTCATGTGGGGGTACTCACACACCTAGAACCATGTATCCTGCCCTTTGATTGAAGGGCTTACCTTAGGGGTGATGTATAGGTTAAAAGTGCAGTGACCAGGATATAAGGAAATAAATAAATCTATAGTGAAAGGTACCGTGCGATAGCAGCTCTGCAGACACAATTTGCATGGACTTCAATGGGTGGCAGAATACATGCTGCAGCCCATGGGAGACCCCTGGTGTGCCACTGCCCTGGGTATCTCAGTACTAAGCACTAGGGACTTACAGTGGTACCCCAGTATGCCAATTGTAGGGTGTACAAAGTACTTACCATCAAACTTAGAGGAGAGAGTACTGCCACCGGGCTCCTGGTTAGCAGGATCCCAGTGAACTGAACTACAGTCGAAGCACACTGACACCAGGAAAAAAGTGGGGCTATCTCTGCCACAAATATTCTTATTTCCTACATAACCACCCCCCCCCCCCTCCCCAACGAAAGAAGATAAGACTAACCTTGCCCAGTGCACCTTTATTTTCTAAGTGGAAATATCTGGAAAGTCCATCTGCGTTGGTATGGTGACTCCCATGTCCATATTCCACTGGAAAGTCCTTCACCTGTAGGGAATTGGACCCTCTCAAAAGATTTGGGTTTCTACCTGTCAAGCGTTTAATCCATAAGAGGTGCCTGTGGTCTGTCTGAACATGGAAGTGAGTGCCAAGCAGGTATAAACTCAACTTCTTCAGGGTACAGACCACAGCAGAGGCCTTCCTCTTTATGGCTGACCTATACTTCTCTATAGGGGTCAACCTTCTGCTGATCACAGCTCCTGTTTGATCCTGTCTGTCTTCAGACATGTGGGGCCAGTGAAGGTGTGGAACAGCTCTGTCCCTGGTCTTGCTTTGCTCAACATGTCTTATAAGGGGGATGTCATTTACCAGGGACAAGAAGGATCCCTTAGATTGCTGAGGGTCATCCAACTTCCTAGTAGTACCAGAATCTGTCTCCTCTATCGATTCCCGCTACATCCTTTTGGGCATCGTGTGCTGGACACTCCAATATTGGCCTCAGCCTCCACCGCCCTCTTCGATCCCATTGGGATTCTTCTCTTGTGAGCAGAGTGTTGCCCATTGTTCTGGCATGGGTGGATGACTACCTTCATCTCAGCCGACTCGGTGGGGCTTGGAGCGGGTCTCAGCTCCCGACAACGAGTCCATTCAGACCCAGACATCCCGACACTCAGTGACAAGCTTGGTGCCACCATCAGTAATAACCTTCTGTTTTGCAGGGAATCACATGGCATATTTTATCTGCAATTGATGGAGGCGTTTTTTGGCATCAAGAAAGAAATCCCTCTGCCTCTGGACCAGCAGGTTAAGTTAGGAATATCATTAATTTCTTATTTTCACACACGAGAACCTCTTAGTTCTAAGCTTCCCTCAGGATATGATCTCTGTCCCTAAAATGCAACAATCTCACAACCACTGGGCGTGGTGGGGCTCCCGGGTTAGGGGGCCTCACGGGCACCCTAGGGGCACACTCAAGTGCAAAGAAGGGGGACAGGTCAACTGAGGCAACAGGAGACCATGCTCGCCCCCTCACTCCTTTCAGGCAGGTACACCACTCAAATGTTATTTCGTCTAGCTCTACCCTCCACATCCTCTGCATGGTGTTGCAGGATCCAAAGCCACTTGGTTGCATCCGAAATCCATTTTTTGGAGGGATCCCACTGACAATTGTGTCTCTTCAATTGTGCGATCTGAAGTTTTAAGTCTTCCCCTCAGTTTGCGTTTATCATCTCGGAGGATGTTCAAGCCGGTCACCACTGTGTCCATTTTCAGTTCCAACACCTCCCTAGTTTCTGTGATGGCAAGTAGGATAGAAGCCAGAGAGGCCCCGATGGGGCTGAAGGCGCATGGGGGCCGGTCTCCCTGGTCACCAGTGGGGCGAGTCTCTGACAGCGAGCCACGATCTGCTCCACAGCGCTTTATATGGCGACCCATGACAGCCAGTTGGCCAGCAGCAACAAGCAGTCGGGAGCCGGGGGAATCAAGTAGGTCATAAGTTATCCCTGAGCAAAGTTCCAGGGTTGGTAAAGTGAAGAGAGATCACACGGTCCCCCCTGGAGGCGGTAGGGATCCAGGGGGAGGTAATCAGGCCACGGGTCACACCCCAACAGTGTGACCCCGAGATGTATATCGAGGTCAGGTTCCTTAATTTCCCATGTAGGACCAGGAGGGATAGAGGTGGGAGGTTGTGCCCACAAGCCCACGTAGTAATCCGGACCCAGTGCCTTCCTTCCTAAAGTAGTGGTTGTGTGTGGTTCTGTTCCATCATCTTTCTTCTTCAGCTGTTGCTTCTGCTTAGTTGCATTTCTCATTTCCATTACTCAGCTCAATGTCTTCTTTAGTTTTTTCTGCAGCTTGCTTCTGTTTCATAATTTTTGTTGCTGCTCAGTTCTCTTCATTTTTGTTTACAGTCGTTGCTACTGCTCAGTTCTGTTTCTTGGTCGTTATTCGTTCAGTCTCTGCAGCTGCTTGGTTCTATTTAATCATCTTTCTTCAGTTCTTTTTCTTCGTCTTTCTTCTTCAACCTCCCTAGTCAGTTATGCCATCATCTTTTTTCTTCAGCTGTTGCTTCTGCTTAGTTGCATTTCTCATTTCCATTACTCAGCTCAATGTCTTCTTTAGTTTTTTCTGCAGCTTGCTTCTGTTTCATAATTTTTGTTGCTGCTCAGTTCTCTTCATTTTTGTTTACAGTCGTTGCTACTGCTCAGTTCTGTTTCTTGGTCGTTATTCGTTCAGTCTCTGCAGCTGCTTGGTTCTATTTAATCATCTTTCTTCAGTTCTTTTTCTTCGTCTTTCTTCTTCAACCTCCCTAGTCAGTTATGCCATCATCTTTTTTCTTCAACCTCCCTAGTCAGTTCTGTTTCATCATCTTTCTTCTTCAACCTCCCTAGACAGTTCTGTTTCGTCATCTTTGCTTCCTTCTGTCATTGCTGGTGCCTTGTTTATCACCTCCCTCTTCTTTTTACTCACTGTTTGTCCTTGCCCTTTTTTTCGTTACTCTGGATTGGTGGCATCTTTACCCTGGTGCACTGAGCCTATCTTCCTAGGACATGCATCATCATATCGATATCCCAATGCATCAATAAATGTCTCTTACTGTTTTGGAACAAATAAAAAACCTGCTTTTGGAACCCTTCCTCAGCCTAGGGAAGGGTTTTAATAAACTGGTGGTAAGTTGTGTTGTGATCTGAATAAGGCCAGGAAGTAAAGTTGAATAGCACTTCCGGGTCAGCCCACAAAGAGAAGGCAGTGGGGTAGCAAAGGTACAATGGGCTACAATACACGCAAGGGAGATGGGGCCCCTTTGGAGCTCATACGGTCATAATTGTGGTGCATTGCACCTGCTGCAGTAGTGAAAGCTAGGCTCAGATTTAGAATTGCAAATTGAATTCAGGAGGTCTAACTTCAGTTAGGAGAAGTAAACTGGACCTCAAGGTGAGATTAGTGCAGAAAAAGACTGTTTGGACACAATTTTGGCCACTTGTGAAGCCTATAATGATATGGTTGTGAAGTTGCATGCTTTTTGGGGTGTTCAGATAAATAATTTTGGTTTGTTTCATCGTTTGGTGTCTAGTTTTTCATAAGATATTGTGTGAAGATACAATCACTAGTGTGAACGTTGACTGTACCTGTGTGCGTCACAATAATTAACCGCCGTCAGCGACAGACCTCATGTCGCTCGTTTGCATTAGTAGAGGAGAACTTGGCTTGTTAAGCATCTGATGGAAGATACAAGGTTCATTGAACGCCATGGGAAATGTGAATTAATTTTAAATATATTTTGTTGGATTCAAGGATGGTATTGTATTGTAATTGCATTTATATTGCACTTACTATCCCTGACGAAGCGTTGAAGCACTTTTTCAGCAAGTAGCATGCTACTCCAGAACCCATAAAGGATTAGTGGTGAATTAGTATAATTAAAAACTAAAGTAATTTAAGTGGTGGATACGTTAGTCAGTTATTTGGATTGAAGTATAGTGGAGGGATAAAAGAGGGAAACGGGTTTGCATTTATGTAGTGCTTGCTACTCCTGAGGAGGTGTTAAAGAGATTTTTCGGCGAGTAGCGCACTACTTCAGAATCCATAAAGGATTAGTGGTGAATTAGTATAGTGAAAATATGAAAGTAATTTGAGTGGTGGATAAGTTAGTCAGTTATTTGGATTGAAAGTGCTGGCAACTATGGGGAATGTGTTTTATATGTGTCAGCGGTATTTAGTCGTGCTTGACAGCATTGGGTGTAATTTGTTGGGGTGCTGCTCTACTGAATGATGATATTAAAAACCTGTTAATGTTTTATTCATTCCTGTATTTATATTGCAAAGTGTTTTAATGTTATCATTTTATTCTGGAATAACCCGATGTTTTGACGAATTTATGATTTTTGCACATTCTCCTGCAAGAATAAATTAACATGTTTACATAATCATATTTTAATGAATATTTAAAATATTATACAGTTCTAACCTAAACTGTACATTTGTATGATCTCGAGATACCTCCTTGCTCTGTGAGCAACACCAATCAAAAATAATAATACCGGATGGTGTAAAACCCACAGCTCTTTCATATGGACACCTTGGGGCATATTTATAAGGGCAGTGCGCCACTGAAGCGTCACGTTTTGCGACGCTCCAGTGGTGTTGTGCCCTGCTCCATATTTACAAGGCCACACTAAGCCACTTTATGTGGCTTAATGCGGCCTTGTAAATATGGTCCTCCTCAACGCAGTTTTCTGCAGCAAAGGGTCGTGCAATGGGCATTCCCTTGCAACACCCATTACTTTTCGACATTGCCCCAGATTTACAAGGAGGTGCAAATCTCAGGCAGGGCCAAAAACGTACGCCTCCCCAGGGGAGGTGTAAGGAGAATTACTTTTATTTCTCCTCATTTTTTTCTCTATTTGTGCTAAGGAGCAGAACGCCCCTTATGATTTTTTGTGCAGGAAGGCGTCCCTTCCTGCACAATAACAACCATCCCTGCAAAGCAGGCAACCATGCATCATCGTGTAAGGGCGCCTGCGCTAGGCTGCTTTTTTGCGCCGGCATAGGGGTGAGTACAGGAATGCGCCGTATTGTTGTAAATAAGGCACATTCCGCTACTTGAAAATGATGCAGCTCGGTGCCGCAAAATTACTTGCTTCACAACGTGCCACCATTTTCTTGTAAGTATACTCCCATGTTCTAAGGGTTCTCCCTGCAAAATATGTTACATGTAACTATCTAAAGGTAGTCGGAGCGAATCTAGAAGGGTCCGTGGGGTTGGAGCAATATATGTGCTATCTAAGTTCTAATATACTAACTCCTGGCAAAATAGTTTAGTTTCCAAAGGTGTGATGCTTTAAGAGGTGAGTGACAGCTGTCAATCAAGGAGTGAGGTGCGATACCTAGAGGTGCAGATTTGAATGCCCTTCTGTGGTCCTCACGTAAAGGCTCACCGTTGGACCAATGAGATTGCAGAGATGCCTCCTCCGAGGTCTAGGTCATGCATTGCTATGGTGACAGCATCTGAAGGTGACGTCACAGCAGATTGTCTGCAAAGTAGTCTGAAGCCAGCTCCCCGCTAAATGTTCTACTTACATCCTATTTGCACTATTCCATGCCCCTAATGTTCCATGAGGCCGTCACTTTTTGCCTTTGCCCTTAATGGTTGCATTGATGTGTTTGCAGCATGTGCAATGTATTTAAATCTACCAAACAACATCTGAATTCAATTTCCACCTTCAGTTTATTACATAGAAAAATACACATAACATTTACGTACATTGATAGTGCTTTGTATCCAAGAAACACGAGAGACCCTCCACTCCCAACCCAGCAACCACAGGAAGTGAGAGAAAATGCTAAAAAAATATTTTCAATATTATTATCAATTTACACAAATGAAAAAATAATAAATAGGCTATTTACAAAGGTAGGCAGTGATGATTGATCTCATACAAGTTGTCGATATGAACAAGCGTTGAATGTGGCTGGGAAACTTAGCTTTTCTGTCTCTAGACACTTTCCCAAGTTTTCAAGAAGGATTTCCTTTATTACAAAAGTCAATCATGTTCTTATAAGTAAAAAGAATGCTGTTACTTTGCAATTTGCTACATTTAGTTGAATGTGGCGGTCGATCCCTTCCCTAATGGGTCTAACTCAGGTCTGCTTGATGCTACTTCGACATGCCTAGGATGACAACTTCTCTTTGACTATAGGTGTTTCATATGCATAAGTATGCCATATTCCAGACCTTTGTAGATCCTGGCGCATCCAGTTTTTGATAACTCCTTTCAAATCCCCCTCGTCATATCTCGCTTCAAGGCAATTATCAACCCTGGATTGAAAAAGTAGAACTAACCAGGCACAGCTAATGAATATTATTGGAACTCAGAATCTTACAGAATTAGGGCTTCACATTCCAAAAAATCTAAATTATGAATTTAGAAAGGGGGTGTAATCTAATTTATGTCCAGAATCTGACACACTTATTGCAAAAATGTTTGGAAGTTTGTTAGGAATTTATCAATCCTTTGAACCTTAGTTAAACAAAGCTCACAACATCAGACAACTATCGTTGAGGTGGGCGAACTCATACCTTGTTTCCATTATCTTCTGAAAAACTTTACAAAAATCTCTTTTGCAGTATTTGTTTCCTAACAAACCAGATGATCTTAACATTGAAAGTGTCATTTGTCATTAGAGAGGGAGAGATACATAAGAGCACTAGAGGGGAAACAAACACAAGCCAGTCTTCTGCAAATCTCCTGGTCCCCCATTTCATTATTAAGAAAAATAACATATCATTAGAAGGCCCTCTCTTCCCTAATTGCTGGTCACCCTTCACGTTCGACCTGGTTGGCTTTTGCCTATTGCCAGTGAATGTTTGCGGCAATTCTATCACCAACATCAGCCACCATGGTCATATTTGACCTGTTTAACCAGTAGCGAGACATTGAGTCGGGGATCTCCCCATAGTCCCATAGAGAAGACATGGTTGGGGCATGCCGTTCCCATCCCAGTTCTGCTGGCTTCAGCAGACCGCTATGGAAGAAATACAATCATAGTCCCACAGTGCTGCTTTGCTGGTGTTTACGATGTGCTCCCCGGCCGGCTGCTGGGAGAGGACGGTGACGAGCTCCCACACGATGACGCCCCAACGGAATCGGTGGACGGCTGGCGGATAAGCAGCCACTTTGAGCCTAGGGCCTTTGAAAAATGGTCATCTACACTGCCTGCAACTGAAAGGGCAGTGGCGGAGTCCGCAGGGCAGTATTGCATCCCCAAGCTACGACGGAAGTGCTCCTCGACAACGGGGTCACAAGTGTGTGGCGAGCAGGCAGCATCTGAGAAAAAAATCACAAGGGGAGATATTTACAATCATGCTTTCAGGGGGTTAGGCAATTGACAATACATTGCAAATAGCAAGTCTCTGTTCTTTCCACCCACAATCCATCTACACTTTGGCGTATTCAGAGGACTTCCCTAATAATGATTGCCATTTAGCACACTTTGGTCGCGGACACAGTTCTGTGTCTTAAGAACGCTGGTCCTACCCTTACCATGTAGGTTTACAATGAGTCTAGCGTGGTGGACCACACCTGTCATGGGAGTATACAGAGAGCTTTGGTGCTTTGCTTGGGTGTATCTCCCTTACCCTCTAGATTTACAAAAAGTTTGGATTCTTTGCACTCGACTAATAAGTAGATAGATCTGCAGGGTTCCTGGACGCTTACCTGGGCTTCGGGTTTCTAGGCGGGGGCAGTTGTTTGTGGGACTGGTGGATGGTTTGTTCCAGTTGGAGACGCAGGTGATGACTGATGGACGCATCTGGAACAGAGCAAAGTTGCTGTTAGATCAACTCAACAAGGACACCAAAGTGTAGAGAGTCAGAGTGGTGAGTTAGGAGGAAACCAACAAAGTGTGTGAACATACAAGAGAGGAAACTTGAGGCAGACAGAAGGTCAAAAACTAAAGATAGACAGGGGACACATGGAGGGGGTCAGAGTAAGATGAGGGAAAAAAGTGACAGTGAGAGAGAACCAAAAGAGAGGAAAAAGTCTTAACTATGATGGTGCTGTCAATGAAGTGATGCTTACCTGCTGCAGCATGGAGGCAGGCACCGGGCTGGGTGTTTTGCTGACAGTTGGCACAGGGCTAGGTGTCTTCCTGATGGCGGGCCCTGGGCTAGGGGTCTGTCGGCCAGCGGGCACTGGACTGGGCGTCTGGCTGTCAGCCGGCATGCAGCTACTCCGTGGCTTCTTGATCAACGCCAAAGGCTCGTCCAAGGGCGGGCTGGGCAGCGAAGACATGCAGTGGTACCTCTGCTGGGCTAGCGCCCTCTCTACGGCCTGGTCGCGCGGGCAGCGGGGCTGCTGGGGTGCCGGCTGACTTGCTGCCAGGCGGAGGGAAGCGGGGAAGAGTCGCTGCAGGGCCCGTGCCAGGGCAATGCGTTCAGATGGGGAGCTCGCCAGTTCTAGGCGCTCCGGCAGCTTGGCTATTCTCTCCCGGTCACACACCTTTGGTCTCTCCAGGACCTGAGACGTTCTTTCACTGCAGATGGGAATAAAACACACCATTTGTTATTCAGCATAGGGACAGCAGCAATTGAACTATGCAGAAACGAGATTCTGAGGCGCCAATCGATAATCAACACCTTCTAAATGATTCTCAGCTCCCCTCGAAGGCCCCTCAATGATCCTACCCCTCTATTGACTTTCAGTCCCACTCAATGGTTCACCTTGGTGGCGTTGAATCCTTCACTCAATAGCTCTCAGCCCCCCAGTGCCTCTCAGTGCTTCTCAATGACTCTCAGCTTCCCTCCAATGACTCTTGACACTACTCAATGACTCTCAGTTCTGCTCAATGACTCTCAATACCGCTCAATTACTCCCAATACCGCTCAATGACTCCCAATACCGCTCAATGACTCCCAATACCGCTCAATGACTCAATACCGCTCAATTACTCCCAATACCGCTCAATGACTCCCAATACCGCTCAATGACTCCCAATACCGCTCAATGACTCCCAATACCGCTCAATGACTCCCAATACCGCTCAATGACTCCCAATACCGCCCAATGACTCTCAATACCGCCCAATGACTCTCAATACCGCCCAATGACTCCAAATACCACTCAATTACTCCAAATACCGCTCAATGACACTCAATACCGCTCAATGACACTCAATACCGCTCAATGACTCATTATTCCTATCGCTCAATGACTCTCAGCTCCCATCAGCACCTCTTAGCCAGCCCCCGACCCCCCCCCCCCCCCCCCCCTTCCCCTCAGTGACTCTCAATCCCTCCAATGACTCTATTCCACTCACTGGTTCTCAGTCCCATCCCCCACCGCCTCTCAGCTACCCCTGGACCTGAAGCCATCCATTGCCCATGGCCAATCCCAGCCCCCAAGACAGCACTGAGAGTGTTCACTTACATGCTGATTGGCAGCGGGGTCCTCTTCCTCTTAGGCCCCGCCTCCTCCGGGCGGAGGGTGGGCGCGCTGTACCGTTCAGGGCTCAGCTTCCGTTTGATTGGATAGACCGGGATCCTGTGGCTCGAGACGGGGCGGAGTCTGTCTTCTCCCCTCATGCTCGGCTGCCCTGTTGATGCAAAACCGCACAAGGGGTGAGTAACACTGTCGCAGGCCCCCCAGTTTCAGTCAGAGAAGAACATGAGCCTCAGAAAACCCACACATGCACAACAACAAAACATCCTGCAAAGATGAACTCCTTAATGCGCCTCTGCACATTGGATGACCTCAGGGCTCACACATACTGCTAGACGGGTCTTCAATGCTGCTATATCCCGGATGCATTCTCAGTGTTCCCATGTACTAGAGGTTTCCTCCATGGTCCTATGTACTACAGGTTTCCTAAATATGCCTATGTACACTACTGAAGAGTTTCTCAGCGCTACTGTGTGCTAGCGGGTCCCTCAATGCTCTTGTATGTACTGGAGGTTTTCTAAGCGCTACTATGTATAGGAGGTTCCCTCCATGCTCCTGTGTACTGGACGTTTTCCCAGGGTTCCTGTTTACTAGAGGTGTCCTCAGGGGTTCTTCAATCTTTATTAGCTCCCAATGCGTCTCATTGAACATAAGTAGCTCTCAGTACAGAGAAGGTTGGAGACCCATCCATAGGTTTCTACATACTGTAGATCTTCTAGGCGCTATGACTTTATCTAAGGGTTCATAGACTCGACATCAGGTGCACGTCCTACAGGCACAGCCCTGGGTCAGTGCGCTTGTAAACTCACCTCACACGTGGTCACGTTATTAAACGTCGGCAGTGAGTGACCTTATAGGTTCTATAGGCTGAACTTTCCACGGTGCAAACGAGGTCTCCTCACTGCACTGGAGGGGGGGGGGGGGGGGGCGCTCGGTGTCTGTGCACACCCGGGCATTTCGAAACGCACCAATGACTTCCTAATTAGTTCTGTGCACGGCCCCCTTCAACGCCCAAATATCTGTGCACACACGACTGGGGCCAGTCGACACACAGAGCACATCTCGCCGTACTCGCGTACCCTATCTCAGTGCACTGAAACACCAAGTGTCAGTGCACTGATTTACCACCCCTCGCCGAACGCGGAGGTCACAAGACATACGCACATCCCAGCGGGAGTGCAGATATGTACCATAGCATATCCCTCGTTACGAGCACGCCCTGTCACGGTGCACACACGCACATGTGCGTGCACACATCCCAGGGCGTCCATAGGGCAGATCTTTGCGAACCAGATACCTCATTTCAATGAAAACGTATGCCTAAGATCACTGCACGCAAACACCCGCTCCCGGTGCAAACACACCACACGTCAGTACTCACAGTTATCATTTCACAATGCACACATATAGGATACCGTAGGCAACATATAGCTTGTCTCACTGCACTCGTGTAATAACATAACGTGGCATGTGTATTTGTAAAGCGCGCGTTCACTCAAGGGTACCTTGGCGCTGAACAACAGATGTTTATTGTTCATAACAGGGCTGCTGTACACTATACGCCATATATAAAACAGGGCATCGGAAACATAAGTCATTTCTCATATGAAGCAGATGGCAGAGAATGCACCAGCCGGACCACCTATAGCACATACCAGCGCTCACACATAGCACATCTCTGTGTAAATATACCTCAACATTCTGTGCACACATAAAGCAGACTTCAGTTCGCATATATAGCTAATTGTGAGGAATATATACCTCGTTTCCGAGTGAGCAAGCATAAGTTAGTGTCGCGTATAGCCAATCTTTAGCTCAGATCCTAAAAAGAGACAGTTCCTCCGATAAATGCGTCTAAAGAGAGACAGCTCTTTCCAGACAGACGGCCCGCACCTAACGAGTCCCCGAGTCTACCAGATATGAACATTTGCACCCAGCTATTGGAAAAGGCCTGCTATGAGGCGCTATACGAGAACAATATATTATTAATAAATCGGCGTTCAAGCTGGTCACTTGTTAGCCAAACTGGAACACAGCTGACTCAATTTATTCCCGGCTCTGCCTTTACTGTGGCCCTCTGCACACCCCAGGGGCGTCATTACGATTACTGTGGTCACTGAAACAACATATTAATAAATCCCCGTCTTACCTTCCAGGATATACACCTTGAAGCCTCGGCTGATGCCCGTGGTGTAATGGAAATTGGCCACCGCCATCTTGGTGAAACCCCTGCGCCTCTTCTGGGGGGTGTGGGTGAGGGAGAGTAATAGGGCCCCCAGAAAAAGATCTGGGAGATTGGGGGCGGCAGGCAGGGAACTGAGGAGGGGGCTGGCAGGAATTTAGGACGATGCTGGCAGGATGGCCTAGTCCTGTGAGGGAAGTGCCCAAGATCACACGAGCGGTACTGAGTGGCCGTGAATCCGCGCCCTGAGGCTCCTTTTAGCTCTGTGAGGCCTGCAGCCGCTCTCTGTGGGTCAGGTGCTGAAGTCTAACGTAACCTGCCTGCTCCCTGGAGGATATACCACAGGGAGGGAGCGAGAGGGCTACGCCCCTGACGCAGGGAGCCAATCCCCTTCCCGGACCCTGTTTTGGAGGTGGTGGCGCAGAGCACAGCCCCTCCCCCTCTTCTGTACCTGCTCCCGGCTGAGAGGGGAGGAGGGAGGGGGGCGGCCTGGCCTGCACGGAATTGTGTAGCTCGAGGGCTCAGGTGCCTGACATTCCAGACCCCGGAAAGGATATGTGTGCGGTGGGGGTCAAAGGTTAGAGGGGAATGTACTAAACCAAATCATTGAGGCGTGGGCTGCCGAAGAGTCACTCCCTGGATAAAAGAGCATATTCTACTCCATGTGCTCAGCACAAATAAAAATCAATTAAAACTGCATATTCATGAATCAGGTCAGGAATGTTCTTTTAGCTGTGGTGACCATAGCAATGTGAATGTTGACGACTGCAGCTTTCCCGGGTGTGTCACGGGGCTCGATCCTAGCTGCACAAAACCAGCCAGGGTTCTAGACTGCATGCACCCACCAAAGCCCTGCACCTTCTAGGGGGCTCTTAACTGTGTCAAATTACTGCAGTGCCTCGACTGCCAGGGTTCTTGCCTGCAGGGGCCAAGGCTAACAACGTTCTAGGCGGCAGTTATTACAGCCCTGTTAAAGTTATCGACTCCAAACAACTGCGAAGATGAATACTCAAAACATATTTAGTTTAATTGGACAGGTGGAGGATGTATTATGGAATTTATAAACATTATGCTCCTCCCCGTCCCCCCTCCCCCAACAAAGCTAACATAGAGCATAATATGGTTTATGCCATGGCATTATTTTCACGTGTATTTATTTTAACTGAAGGTTTATGAAAGAAAACAGAGGCTGCAAGTGCCAAAGCCTGGGCATCAAGGAAAATAAAACTGAAGAGATATCATGGCAATTGGGAGAGTTTTCCCTGTGTAACTTATTTGCTACATGCAATCTGCGAGGCAGTAAAAAGTGATTTCTTCAATTGTGCAATATTGTGTTAATAAACTCACATTTGAGCCTTATTGATAAATGTGTGAATCTATCTATCTATCTATCTATCTATCTATCTATCTATCTATCTATCTATCTATCTATCTATCTATCTATCTATCTATCTATCTATCTATCTATCTATCACCCAGTGGTGTTTGCCACTGGGTATCTTTAACTAGGATCACGTTTCCCTAAGAAATAGATTTTTTCTTTTGCAAATATGTTTCGCACCGTTTGCCGAATCATAAAACTTTCTGGAAAAAAATTCTCCTCCACCTCCGTTCCTTCCTGGAAAATTTTAGGGTAATCGTCAAGCAGGGCCTAGAAAAAGGCAGGGTCATAAAACACGCTTTCCCCAAGCAGTTTTACGTAGGAAAATTAGACACAGATACAGAGTGGCGGCTGGTACTTGAAGGTGTTGGGGGGTCGCGGTGGCTAGGTGGAGGGAATGAAATTTAAAAAAAAGACAAACCTTTCTGCCACTGCTGCCCACCGTCGCTGCCGTTGCCTCTCGGTCCTCTTCCCTGCTTCCAGGGCAAGAAGCAGGATTCACCCGGCTCCCACCCTCCTGATAGCCAATCACAATGCTGCAATGTAGTGTTGTGATTGGTCAGAGAATGAGAGGCTGGGCATGTTCTCCATACAGGCTGTAAAAGAGCCTGCATGGAGAAAATGCAAAGTGCGCATGAATGTTTGGTCGGCCTCAGAAGGCTGGCTAAACATTCATGCGCACTTTAGGGAGTGCAAACCACTCCTCCCCTCCTCAGTCAGCAGAGCAGCCCCGTCCCATCCCGCTCGCAAAGTTGTCTCAACAAGGAAAATTATTTCCTGTAGTGACACTGCTTAAAAGCAGTGTGGCGATGCTGAGCCACCACTGCAGATACAGCCAAAAAAGCTGAGCGGAATTATACAAAATTTGGCTGAAAGTTAGATCTTGGCCCAGAAAGCGTGCTTTTTAGGTCTCGTGACCTACAATACGCGCAAGCGCATTGAGGGATCGAGAATTCAAGTGGCCAAAATCATCGTCAAACCACGGGCTTTCAGCCGCGGTTTTCTTTAAGTTCACGTGAATCACGTGATTAAACATGCATGCGCATCGGCAGCATTTCTCCTGCACAAGGCTCGCAAAAGGATCTCCTCCCTCCCCACATCAAAGGCATCAATCACCCTCCCACAGGCTTCCCCAGCGCTGCCCCGCCCCCTGCTTCACAGCCAGGCCATCTGTTCCCTGCCAGACCTCTCACACCTCCGTCACAGCATGCCTGTGTACTTCAAAGGCTTATCACTTCACACCGCCGCAGGCCGTGCAACCAGAGCACTTCAGTTGGTGCGCAGCCCCCCTCCCAGCACTGCCTTATTACTCTCGGCAGCCGTGAGTCCCTAAACACTTTTTATATTTAATTAGCAGCAGCAGCATTTCTCCTGCGCCAGGCCACATCAAAGGCTCTGTGCCACTTTCACCCACACAGCACCACTTACAGACACGCAACGCCACTCACACCCACGCAAGCCCACTATCACCCACGCAACACCACACTCACCCAGGCAACGCCACTCACCCAAGCAACACCACTCACACACCCAACGCAACTCATCCACGCAACCCCACTCATCCACGCAACCCCACTCATCCACGCAACCCCACTCATCCACGCAACGCCACTCATCCACGCAATGCCACTCACACATGCAACGCCACTCAGCCCACGCAACACCACTCACACATGCAACGCCACTCACCCACGCAACGCCACTCACTCACTCACTCACTCACTCACTCACTCACTCACTCACTCACTCACTCACGCAAAGCCACTCACACCCACGCAGTGCCACTTTCACCCACACAGCACCACTTTCAGACACGCAACGTCACTCACACCCACGCAAGCCCACTATCACCCACGCAATGCCACACTCACCCAAGCAACGCCACTCACCCAAGCAACACCACTCACACACGCAACACAACTCACCCACGCAACACAACTCACCCACGCAACCCCACTCATCCACGCAACGCCACTCATCCACGCAACGCCACTCATCCACGCAACGCCACTCACCAACGCAACGCCAATCATCCACGCAACGCCACTCACACATGCAACGCCACTCACACATGCAACGCACCTCACACATGCAACGCACCTCACACACGCAACGCCACTCACCCACGCAACGCCACTCACCCACGCAACACCACTCACCCACGCAACGCCACTCACCCACGCAACGCCACTCACCCACGCAACGCCACTCACACCCACGCAGTGCCACTTTTACCCACACAGCACCACTTTTACCCACACAGCACCAATCACACCCACGCAAGCCCACTCTCACGAACGCAACGCCACACTCACCCATAACACCACTCACCCACGCAACGCCACTCACCCACGCAACGCAACTCACTCAAAGCCACTCACACCCACGCAGTGCCACTTTCACCCACACTGTGCAGTGAACAATAGGTCTCGCAGTAGGAAAGTTGGAGCTAATGGTTTTGTAAATGACAAAGCCCTTTATGTTTTTAAAATGAAAACAAAAATAAAAGGCATTGTTATTTGCAATTGTAATAGCTCCAACTTTCCTACTGCGAGACCTATTGGCAACGCCAGTGCTTGTTGTGATATGGTGTAAAACCGTTCAGGATCTGCAGTTCTAACAGATCATAAGCTATGATCTGATTGTGTGCCACCACATCAACAAAGATGTGGCAGCAGTCATTTTAGGACTCAGGGCCTCAGTCCCCTTCCTACAAAAAGATTTTTTAAAAGATATAAGGAGGCAGGGTAGCGACACCATGCCCCCTAGGCCCGGTGAGGGGTGGGGAGATTCCAAGCGGGAAAAAAAACGTACTTTTAAAAAAACCATTAAAACCCACTGGGGCCCAATGATTGCTGCAGTGTCCCTGGGATGACACCCCCATGATACTGCTGTGTTCCCCTCTCAGTAGAGTGCAGACATGGGATATAAACATTATTCCCTACCCGCACTCTCCCAGGCGGAGAACTCAACTTTGCTCCGCCCAGGCGGGAACAGAGAAAAATGCTACTCCCATATGGGCAGGAGTAAAGTAAAAGAGTTGTCTCCCATTGACACCACATGGGGAACCGTGAGCGGCCGTTGGGCCTTGGAACTCACCACGTGGTCCCCAACGATTTTGCCTGTGGTGAGTGCCTTGGGTGGCCACCCACTTTAAAAACATACCCAGCTCCCACTATGGGTGCTGGCCGGGGTCACAGGGGCATTGGTGTTCCACCCCCAGCCATCAGCGATTTGGGCTTTTGTGGGTGCCCTGGGAGGCCACTGGGGCACTCGCTTAAAAAACATAGCTCGCTCCCGCCAGTACTCACTATAGGCCATGGCAGAGGAGCTGGCATGGTCACATGGGCATTAAGGCTACACCAGCAGCCCCCAACTTAAAAAAAAAAGATGTGGGTGCCCCTGGTGGTCACCGGAGAATCTATAAAGAAAAAACAAACTAAACAAAGAATAGTCATTGAGCATCAAGCAACACTTGTTTATTAGTCACCGCTCCTACAAGGAGAATCCTATAATTCCCTGCAAGGGCTTTTTAAAATATTTGTTCTTTCTAGTGGAGTCCCTAGAAGGGGCTGGGTCACCGCCAACTATTTTTTAATGTTGTGGATGGCTGCAGGGAGTGTAGTAGTACCCCAACAACATAAAAAAAAACCACAGTAAGTCTCCTGGGTCATTGAATGCATGACCCCAGGAGAGCTTACCATATTTTTTAAAGACCTCACTCCTCAGAAAGAGTGCAGGGAAAGAGTGTAGTTGGTTCTATGGGTGCACTTTGTTCCTAAAATGTTTAGAAAATAGACTCAAAATGTATTTAGTGTTTTAAAAAAAATGATTTATTAAAATTAATTTGAGAAATCTCTATTAATAAAATTGGATGTGTGAATTTATGCAATATACATTTGATTATAGTTATTGGTAACTTTTGGCAAAGCCAATACGTCTGCTTAATATATGTTGATTTGCTATCCCCTTGATAAAGTCAAGAGGCCCAGCCTTTTTTATGTTTTAGTATTTTCAGGCTTTGAGAAATCCAGTAGGTCTGCCTTACTTAAAATGACACCGTTTATAATGTCATATGACATGGTAAGCCATGCATTGTGGTGACGGGTTTGGCGTAGGGCCTGGCCGCAGGCAGTCCACCTTCAACTCTGCACGACGGGGTTTAGAGGAATTGCACCCTTGCCATGCAATGCTAATTACCTCCCATATTACGTCACTCATGACATATTGTATGACATAATTTATAACATCACTATAACATCTGAAATTACATCATTGATAAAAACACTGTTATTGGTGGGGCCGAGTTGTAGTTACTTTAGGGCACAAGTTATAGTTACTTGAGATAACTATAACTGGTGAATTTTAGTGGCTTTTTTGTTTCAAAGGATATGTTTTAACTGACATTTTCACCTAAGTTTAACGTCCTTGCAAGCTTTGTTTTTCTCAATATATATATATATATATATATATATATATATATATAAAAAATCCAAAACTCGCATCCTCATTTCTGGGTAATTTTTATATATATATATATATATATATATATATATATATATATATATATATATATATATACATACATACATACATACATATATATATATATATATATATATATATATATATATATATATATACTAGCAGCCCGCCCCAGCGTTGCCTGGGGTAGAAGGGGGCTGGGGGCTGCATTTCAGGTTTGCGTGCTCTCCCGCCCAGGCCCCCGCCCGCCACGACATTGTCTGTGTCCCGGACAATGTTGTGGCGGGCGGGGGCCGGGGCGGGAGAGCACGCAAACCTGAAATGCTGGCTTCCCCTACCCCCGCCTGCCCTGACATTCCCCAGCAGCCCGTGCCCCGCCCGCCCCGACCCTGGCTGCCCCGGATTCTTACCTTGCCTCTGCTGCTCACACCGCCGGTCCATATTTCTCCGGTGCGCCGCTCTGCCACTCACCACCTGTCCACCGCCGCTCCTCCCCGCGCCATATCCGCCTCTCCGCTCCGCCGCTGGCCTCACTTCACCGCTCCTCCCCTGCGCACCATGTCCGCCGCACCTGGGACGCTGCCACTCCCCTGCTCCTGACGTGACGACGCACAGTCACGGCCGGCGCTACTTTGGGGGAACTACTTTTTGTAAAAATGTAACTTTTTATATAAAGTTTAATCTTTTAAAGCCTATGACCATCTACACACCCTGCCGAATTCAACGGTGTATCGGGTGTGTAGATTGGCGCTGTGGTTCCCGAGTTTACCTTGCCTAAAGGTGCAAGTTCTCTCTTTCTAATAGTAGTATAGATATAGATAAACTCACATGTGCAAGTACAATCTTGTAGGCCCAGTTACAGCCATCAGATACCAAATCAAAACCTCAGTTGCCCAAGGTCAACCATTTCATGTCCATGCTAGATCATTATATGCCAAGACTCAGCCATCATTCACCCAGCCGCTATCATCATACACCCAGGCGCAATAAAAATATGCTCCGGCTCAACTGATCCCGGCAAACCCCTCAAGTGCACAGAGATATTCTTACATACACAAAATCTATTCAGTTTGGAACAGTATGTCATTCTCAAAGAACAGAAATGGCCAATGCTTTTTTGCAAGTTTCTGCTGAAGTTCTCATAGAGCCACATTTCCCATATTTTCAACATTTTGGGCTTTTCTCATATAAATCCTAGAATCTTGACAAAGGCTGGAAGAGAGCAGGAGGGACAGCTCAGTCTATGTGCAAAATGGTCAATGTCCAGTGACACCGTCATCCAGTCTTGGCTTTTGGAAGATAACACTTTGCCGGATGTGACACAGAACATGGGACCCGTTGAGCTCTTGTCAAGTCCAGAGCATGTTTTGCTACCTGCCCACTTTTCCATCACATCCAGCTTCCTGCTTCGCTGGCATTAATAGCGCCAGATTGCATCAGAAAAGAGTAACAGTTCTCCTCATCTAAATGCAGGTCTGTGATTGGATAAAGCCCCTATGAGAATCTTACTTTTAACCAATGGTGGCCAAATTCACAAAACTATTTGCATATGAAAGTTCAAGTTAAATGATTCGCCTTTTGAGTATTTAAAATTCAATTTTGTAATTCTCAGAGGGGAATTTGTTGTCATTGAAGGATTTACCGCATAATTCTACACATGAGTAAGTACACTCTCATAGGCGGGGAGAGGACATCTCAGGGCAGGAATCAGCGTGGGAAATTTGAACTCGTGAGTTTGCAGGTATTCGTGTCCATGACCCATTTAGAGCCTGGAAATAGGCAGAGATTTACCCCTGTAGAGCAGGAGTAAACTATTTTCCATTGTGGGAAGGGGAAGGGAATACCCCCAAAACGGGTTGAGGTTTTCTTCAGGGGATTTCTTCATGGGAACATTTTTTTCCCCTTTGAAAACACATAACATTAGGACCTGGCTTCACCGGCACGGAAAATGAATTTCACCAAATGCCTGACCCCTGAACCTGTTCCAGGTAGCCAGGAGAACTCTCACGAACATTTGTGATTTCACGAAAGATTTAAGTCTGCGTCCTCTTGAGGGAGTAAACCTGCAGGGACAGATTTGCAGACATTTTGTGAGTCGCCAGTTTACAGGCGTCCTCGTCCCAGGGGGCAGGCAGGCTCTCTGTACATCCTCAGTTTAAAAGGAAAGCTTTGTTTTTGTACCACATGGCCCGCGGTTTAGATTCCCTCAACAAAGAGATCTGATTCTTTACACATCATTAGATGTCTGCTACCAAGGTCATTGGCAGTGATAGCTGAGCAGGCAGGGGTGTAGCTTCCATGGGTGCAGCAGGTGCAGTGGCACCGGGACCCACAGACCTGATGGGCCCCCTGATTGTTAGAGTATTCCATATTTCAAACAGCAGCCAGGGGGGCTATTTCCTCCGTGCACTGAGACCCATGATAAACTGACTACGCCACTGTACCTGTGAAGAGGGGCAATGCACAATAGCTCGGTATTTAAGTGCCTGTGTTTAAATAAAAAATATGCATGAGACAGATATAAAATGCATTCTCAATAAAATAGTTTATTTTGAGTAGAAACCCCCTAGCTTTAGGACGGATCCTCAAAAGAAAGTCCCACGCCAACAGTGAAAGGCTTACAATTACCTTAAAGGTATACTTAGATTCTTTCCTTGAACTCGCAGCAATTTCCAGCAGCACACGGCTTTGCGTTATGGACCGCACCCCTCATACAGAAATATCTGCACCAGGGCATGTTCACCTCGGTGTAAACAACAGCACGTGTAGCCACAGGGCCCAGATAATGGGGCCGAGCCAGCCCTTCAGACAGCTGTTTCCTCTTATGAGTCCCTGGGGAAGGCTCGTTTATGGAGAGGGTTTTCAACACCGCATAATCATCCGAGCTCGGATCTTCCGTCGCCCCCTGACCTCTGACCCGCGGTGGGACTTTGTTCTCCAGGCATTTCCGATTGCAGTGCAGGGAGTGTTTGAAGCGCCTGTGATTAGCGGGACCATCGCAGCATCCTGTGACTTCCTGTACTCAGACGCCTCTCCTCCCCGTGCTGACGTGCTGACGTGAGCACGCACGTCGCGGCCGGCGCTACTTTGGGGGGGACTACTTTTTAAAAAAAATATAAATATTGTAAATACCAGTTAATTTTTACATTTATCTAGCTTATAACCATCTACACACCCTGCCGATTTCAGCGGTGTATCGGGTGTGTAGATTGGCCCTGTGGTTCCCGAGTTTACCTTGCCTAAAGGTGCAAGTTCTCTCTTTATAATAGTAGTATAGATATATATATATATATTAAATAACAAAAGGTCCAGTGCAGTACGCTCTCAGGAATCAAAAAGCTCAGCCAGAAGTATATTGCAACCTTGGTTTATTCACACAACGCGTTTCGGCGACCTGCCTTGATCACGTGTGGTCACGTCACGTAGGTCACACGTGATCAAGGCAGGTCGCCGAAACGCGTTGTGTGCATAAACCAAGGTTGCAATATACTTCTGGCTGAGCTTTTTGATTCCTGAGAGCGTACTGCACTGGACCTTTTGTTATTTAATACTATTTCCGGCGGCTCCGCCGGAGTGTACGCCACTTGTCTACGGGTCACCACGCTGCAGCAGGAGCAGCTTTGTGATTGGAATATATATATATATATATATATATATATATATATATATATATATATATATATATATATATATATATATATATATATATATATATATATATATATATATATATATATATATATATATATATATATATATATATATATATATATATATATTACCCAGAAACGAGGATGCGAGTTTTGGATTTTATTTTTATCAAAGTGATGATCCCCACACCCCCTATATATATATATATATAAAAGCTCCTGAGACCAGCCTTGTTTTTTGTTCTTTCATAGCTCTGTTACCAGGACGGGCAGATGGACAGCACACTGGAATCCTTATAGAAGCGATTTATTAGGCTTCGAAATACTTCCATAATTTTCAAGAAAATATCCCGCAAAGTGCAAGGTGCATGTTAACCTCCAAGTCAGATCTATGTGTTTCGGCCGTAGCCTTCTACCGGCTCATATGGTTCAGTACACAGAGTGCCATTTTAAAAGGACAGCTGTACCCTTTACCATCACCAATTAAAAACTTCATATAACTGTTACCAGGGACAATCAGATTAACAATTCTTATATAAATTAGTCCTTGCTGCAGATGTTGTAACAGAAAATCACTGTAAAGTACACAATTGAAACACATAGCTTAAAATCTTTTCAAAAAATTATTATTGGCACTTCCACAGATAGGTTTTTTTGCAAAACATAAATTAAACAAATATAATGAGCAAATCCCAACTTGAATGATACAAAATCTCGCATGGTCTAATATTGTGTGCCAAAAAGGTGGAAATCTCTCTATTGTGTAAGACAATGGTGGATCGGAATTGTGTTGATTATATTTCACATATTTAAATTATTAGCCCAGAGTGGATGAAAGGGTTATATATAGAGACAATACGTTCAGAAACAAATACATATTTAATCCTGTCAAAAACAATATGACAAGAAAATTAAAGTCAGATTTCATTTTTTTTTGAGAATACGAAACGATTCGCATGCTAAGTGAAAATTTACATTTTCATTTCCTAGCAGAATATCAATTGGTGGAAAATGAGACCTGAGTGAAAGCCGCCTCAGAGTCAATCTCGAGTGTGGAATTATTGAGACTGATGTGACCTGATCAGAAATATTTTTGTATCTCTTTCTTGGAAACCAAAGTGATTGGATCAGGTGAAGTGCTGTTGGATTGAGTTTCATATTTTGGATGCAAATATAGTATAGAGAAGGACTGGGTCAGGGCGTATTGTTTTTTTTTCTTATGGTAGGGTTTCCCAGTGCTGTGGTTCAGTACTGTGGATAAGAATCTGACCCTCAGAAAATTTAAGTTTTTTAGCCAAGTAGTGGGTAAGTCATGCACTGCCCTGGCATCTTGCGAAAATACCATTGCTTCTCTGTATAGCATCATGGCACCCACTCCTCTGCACTTGTTCACATAGTGAATTGCAGAAGTTCTGTCTGTCAGCAGCAACAAACAATTACTCCCCCATTGAGCAAGATAAGTCTGGTTGAAGTTGTGCCAATTCTGCTCCAATGAACCTCCAGCTGGGATAAGGAAGGTCCTCCCTGAATATGATAGATTCAACAACAGCTTCCATTCAAGAAAGTGACAGGTGGGTCTTCCCAAAGTAATAAATATGTGAAGAGTTATTCAGAAAATGGTGCACTTTATTGAAAGTTGGTTTGAGCAGCTCACTGCCGATAATCCATTACCTAGCATAGCATAAACTAACATTAGCATGAAGTTTATCTTGGTCGATGGCTCAAGCTCTGACTTGAGGCATCCCAACAGTAACATAACATCGTGGTGAAGTACCCAGGTTTTGTGAAGTGATGGTAAAAATTATCCCTTTCTTGGGAACCCTGAGAGTGGCTGGTGTTTCCGCTGGTGGTGCCGTGGTAAACGCAGCGTGGTACCCACTCTAAGGTACACAGACTTCATTTCCCATCTTCAGGATTCAAGCACCTGACCTTGCAAGAGGCCCTCAGAGATAGGACAGCCTATGTGGTCACATCACCAGCACATTTAACAGACTCCACTGGACAATGATTTCTAAGGGGAAACAACACTTACAACGCAACTTTTACAACGCACTACCTTTACAACGAAACTTTTACAACGCAACATCCATTACAACGCATGCCATTACAACGCAACCATTACAACGAATGTCACTACAACGCATACCGCTACAACGCATGTCATTACAACGCAGTCATTACAACGCATACCATTACAACGCATACCTACACTATCCAACATTTACCCTACTGTTGCACCCCCTGGAGTTAGAATAGTAATTTTAACCCCTACACTATCCAACACTTACCCTACTGTTGCACCCCTGGAGTTAGAATAGTAATTTTTACCCCTACACTATCCAATACTTACCATACATGCAATGTAATGATATGCGTTGTAATGGTATGCGTTGTAAATGTATGCGTTGTAACAACATACATCCATTTCTAAGGCATCTAAGCGGGTTGGGCACCACAGGGGCTTATGTACAAGCCCCTTGCGAACCCATACGTCACTTTTTCCCCCCATGTTAAAAGTGACGCACCAGCGGTGCACGGGGCTTAATGGTTAGAGCGGCAGACCCTGATGCAGAGGTCTAGCCCGGGACCAGGGTTCAATTCCCCCCCTTGGCGGGTCTTGGGCTCAAAAATTCCAGGGACCTGATAATTCTCGCCTCGGTGCCTATTCCAATCATGGAGTCCCACTCTGCAACTCTGGGCAATAGCTTGCTTAATCTCCACAACGGCCCCCACAATGCTAAGGATGCCTGGCCTCCACCTTGGGGGTGCCCAGGAGTGGACGCCTCACAGGGAAAGCCAGGATGGGTTCCACAGCGGTATTCGTACAAGCGCCTTGAGACCCTTGCGTGTGAGTAGTGCGCTATACAAGTATCAATTTACAATTTAAATAAGCCCCACAGTTTTTTCACAGCCCAGACACAGTGAAATAGCTCTCGAATAAACCAAACTTTGTAGTTTGGATTCTTTCAGAGTTTCTCTACAACCTTTTTGGTCTTCCTACGTACCGCACTCCTATGACGTAGCTTGACAATCAGTGTGCTTTTGTGCTACTAGGTAATCAGATTGCTTTTGGTTAATATGACATTTTTGCTTGAACGTCGAGGTCACAGGTTGAAAATGTCAGATGCCATTTCGTGCCCTCTGGCTGTATTTTTCAAATTCACAAACAAAGGTTGAAGGTTGCACATTCTCCAACATTTTCACGCCCTTCAGAAGTGGCCCAAGATTGTAGGCCGGTGGCAAAGCCTGCCTTCTCCATATATGGTAATGATCTGGTGAGATAGCTCAGGTGATTAAGGCACACGCTGCGGAGCTTTAGGAGGCGCAGGATGAAAGAGCAGCAGGCTAGGGCCAACATTTCTTGACTCAGAGAATAATCCAAAAAATGCTGAAATTGCGGAATTTTCATTATGCCTATAGCACAAAATTTGTTTTTTTGGGTATCTCACTTGAAAAATTGTACCCGAGTACAGACCCCGCGTTCTGCAGTTGGGCGAGATACTCCCAGGAGACTAGGATGAGCAGAAACGAAATGCCTGTGGTTGCAGGTTTACCATTCCTGCAAGACATTTTGAGCTCGAATCATCAGAGATGAAGGCCGGACAGGCCTTTTATTCCATCCGGCATTTGCCTGGGGGCTTCAGCCTTCGAGGTTGGTTCTTCAAAGTCCTGGACCTCTGTCGCTTTCTCCAACTCACTGAACTGTAGCAGGTACAGGGAGGCTTCAAAGAGAGAGGAGGGAGGTGGAGAAAAAGAGACCAATATGGAGAAAAGAGAGAGGAGAGAAGGGGAGAGAGTGAGAGAATGGACAAGGGGCCAAGGCACAAGATCCCAGGTACCAGAGACAGGTGCGGGCCAGATCGGGCCAGTCAGGGCCAGTGGCCAACAGTGGCAACGTTTCGAATATCGCGCTCTCCCAAGGCGAGCAACCATTGATTGACACATGATTGGTGGGGGTCGGCTGGGCAGTCGTCAGGAGCAGCAGAACAGGTTATACATTGGGCAAGGTTACCTGATCGTACTTCGCTGCCTGTCTTGCCCCTGATGGTCGCCGACACAACTCTTGCCCTTTCAGCCTCGTAGAGGGATTGGTGGTTGGTCGGGGGAACCACCCAGGCCTTTAGTAGGGGATGAGTCATGTTTGGCCACAAAACAGGTAGACAACCTTGGCATCAAGAATATAAGTGCAGCTGAATTCTTAAAAGATGGAATAGGATTTTTAAAGCTTTAGGTCAAGTCGGGCAGTACTACAGTCTCTACTGGAATTCTGAAGACGCCCGCTACAGCGATTGTCCATGCCGGCGCCAGGGGAACAAGGTATGGCCAGGTTGCCAAGGCCCATCTCCCAATAGGTGCCGGGGGGGATCCCTGTATTGGGTACGCTCTGGCATGGTTGTTATGGGGACCAGTTCTTAAGCTGGCCCGAGCTCCCTCTGTCTTGAGAGGGCAGGTGAGTTCACCTTGTAGAGGACAACTTATGGAGGGACCGACAGGTTTTTGTCCTGGGCCAAGTGAATTGAATTAGTTGATGCCGCAAAGGCCTGAGGAATGGTCAACCACGACTCCTTTGGTGTGTTTGCTAGGAAGTGTCATCTATTAGTTATGTCCATGTGATAAGCACAATTCTGTTCTGTGAATTTTGTAACTTTATAGGGAAACAAAAAATGTGTTGTGTTTATGAGCTGCAATAGTTACAGCCAGAGAATGGTATATCCTCTAATGCAAGAATGGGGTCTTACATTGTGTCCTTGTCGCGGAATCAGCGATATGTTTATGGCTGTGTAATGTCTGTCTGGTTTAAGATATGAATGGTTTCGCTGCATCACCCCGCCTGGTGATGGATGGAAAGAGAGAGATAGTTAAAGAGAGAAAGGCACTAGGGTCCGATTGAGCATTTTTTTCAGGGCCGCTTCTGTTTCCCGAGTCTGCCCTTTATGCAATGGGTGAAAATTATGTAAAAGTGCATAATGCCAAACTTCATGCATTTTACAAAACCTGAACTATTTTGGAATTTCACAAGATTTCTCCTACAGAATTATGGGGCATATTACCAAGCAATAGCGATAATTATCGCTATTGCTTGGTTAGAGACAAAAATGTATCGCCGACCTGCGGCGATTTATATCGCAGATAAACCTTGGTATTACCAAGGTTTATCGCAAATGCGATAAAAATCGGCTGCAATGAAAAGTCAGCGATATTCATGCATTACCGAGCTAATGCTCTTAGCCATGTTATCCACCTCCCATTGGATAACATGGCTAAGAACTGCTCGGGGCAGCTGTTAGCTTTTGGAGATATTTGCGCTTAGCGCGAATATCTCCATAAGTTGGTAATAGGAGATAGCGATGTTAGCGACTGTTTCCAGTCGCTAACATCTTGGCACGCCCACTTTGCATGTCATTAGTGATAAATATCACTGACATGCAAAGTGGGGCCCAAGATGGTCGCTATCTCCTACTAGCTGTCGCTAACTGGTGTTAGCGACAGCTAGGTAATAGGGAGATAATTTTATCTCCGCTTTCTTGGCTTTTAAAGCCAAAAAAGCAGAGATAAACCCCCTTGATAATATGCCCCTATAATTCTAACAGGGCCTGTTGTAGAATTTACGTGCAAAGGCGTTCACGAAAATAGCTCGGCCAGGCAGCATTGTGAAGGATTTTAAACCTGCAGGCTCTCCCTCATAACAGAAGCGCCCTCCCCTTCAGAATTCAAGGTGAGTCCTTGCAGAGAGAGAGGCACTGGGCTTTTCCTAGAAAGCTGCCCCTCCGTTCCATGAAGCCCTCGCATTCCAGCATAATTTACTGCATAACAAGGAACTTCAGCGGCCACGAGCATGACAACTTGGCTCAAACCAGAAATGGCTGCAGGTTTCTTCAAATGCGTGAACATAGCCAGAACAACACAAGCCTTAATCTGCACACTTCAAATAAAACAACTTGGGCACTTGTTTCTCTACACAAGGGCGGGTTCTGTGCGTATTTAAATCTTATCGTCTGCTCAGTCCCAGTACAATATCACCACTTTGCAGCACAGAAATGTCTAGCATATATTGCAGTATTTTACCTCTAATTGTTCTTTGTTTTCTCTTGTAACCTGCACACTTGTCACTTACTCCTCCTGTGCACTGTTTGCTACCTCATGTATTTTGTTTGCTCACAATTGTCACTTTTACCTCATGTAACTTAACGTCTGCTTTTGTAATCTGTTCACGTGTAATTTTCCCCTCTTGTATCAGTTTTGTTCTTATTGTGAAGCGCTCTGACGCCTTTGGGTAAAGTCCGCGCTATATAAAAACGCATAAATAAATCAATAAAAATACCAGTTTTAAATGCATATAAAAAATTAGGCTGTGTTGATTTGGGCAGGGAATGGGTTTGACAAGGGGCGTGGAAATGTTGGGGGGGGGGTGACTTCCGGAAGGGATATATGACGTCACTGTGTAATAGGATTCAGCCAGGGGTTACAGACTCCCCAATGAGACCCCTGTTCACCAGACAAAAGAGAAGGGGGCGGGGGTTAGTAGTGCACACTTGTGTGCTTCTCTGGAGGGTTGCAGCAGCAGGCAGTGGCGGGTTGCATTCAGGGCTGGCGCTACCTTAGGGTCATTGTAGGTAAGGTGATTGACCAAAATAAAATATTGTGTGCCCAAAGTATCATGGTAAGAATATTGAGGACAAGAAAATCGTGAAGGTAAGTGTCGAAGGGTAAGGAACGTTTTACTATGCCTACCTCCACATATGTGTACCATGACGATATACATATAAGGTCTCTTGTCCGCACTGAGGGTGACAAGAAAATATAATAAAAAGACTTACAAAGTATTGGGGCCATGTTGTGCTGTTGTTTCTTAGCCTCGTGAATTTGAATTGGAAGTGGACTGGGGCTGTTCTTGGGAACATTTGAGGATATATATATGTGTATATCTTCATGGTGCATAGATGTGGAGTTAAGAATAGTAAGTCTATACTTACCTATTTGCATCTTAATATTCTTGTCCTCAATTTTCTGGAAACACTCTGGGCCCGATTCACAGAACTATCTTAAGACATCATCCGAAACTTACTACTTTTGGTATTCACAGAAGTTAGGATTTGGTCCTAGCGAGCACTATTAAATAGCACCTTGACAGCACCACCAAAAAGGTGGGCAATTCACTGTGGTGGGCAGACACCACTACCATACTTAACATCTAGTTCATGCTTTAAACCTTCACCTAAATATGGTGCAACTAAATATTGAATTATAAATCTGTGCAGGGCCCTCAATAGGTTGGCGTTGACATGGGAAGGTAGTGCCTTGGCCTGTCCATCAGAATCACTGCCACCCCAATTATGGGGTTGTTTCGAAACTAGAACCAGGAGGGATGGTTTTTACTCTCTGTCTCCCAATTTGAATAATGTGTGTGCTCTTGCCCAATCATTTTTTGAACGTATTCCTCCTTTGCACCCATTTTTGTCCGAGATTGGGAGTTTTTAGAATCAATCTAAACATTGTTAGTAAATTTGTGGTTAAATGAAATACCTGGGGCCTTATTTATGAAGGCCTTGCGTCAGTTTTGCGCCGCCGGTGCGTCACTTTTTGTGACGCACCAGCGGTGTAAAAAATGCGCCTTGTTGCACCATATTTAAAAAGTGACGCATCTAGGTAGATGCGTCACTTTTTAAACCCCTGCGCCACATTATACCTGCGTCAGGTATAATGTATGCAGAGGGGGCGTTCCCCCGCAAAAAGCCTCGTAATAGTGACGCAGTGAAATCTATGAGATTTCACTACGTCACTTTTAGGACGCCGTTGCGTAGGACGCCGTTGCGTCAAAATCTTGCGCCTGCCTCACAGCAGGCGTAAGACTGATGCAAGCCCTTTCACATGGGGCTTTCCCCATGTTAAAGGACGCATTGCTGGAGTTGCGTCACTTTTGTGACACACTCCAGCAATGCGTCACTTTTGCGCTTACAGATACGTCAGAAATACTGACACATCTGTAACTCCTTGCAACATGATGCGTCATACATTAAATATGACGCATCAGGAATGTCGCAAGGAGTGCGCAGGGAAAAGTGACGCATCGCTGTTTTCACGCAGCGATGCGTCACTTTTCATAAATGAGGCCCCTGGATTGCAGAGTACCTCGGGGGAGGGTGCATACACAGTTCCCGCTCTCGTGGTTTGTTCACCAGAATATAATATGGTGGTATAGTAACAGCCTTTGATACAAGCAGTACTGTATTGCTATCTCGGGTCTCCTGCTTGATCAAATTGTTTGGTATTTGGCAAATCATACTGTCCTTTCCTGTGTCCCCTGATCTGATAATATGTGTGCACCTCAGAAGACACCGAATGGTAGAAATAAACACCAGTTGCATATTTCCAACATAGGCCTCTCCCATTGTTTTCATTCTCACATTCAGGGCTGTTTAAATGCAGGTCTCCACATTCCCTAGTGGAATCTCTAAAGGCAATAGCGCCCCTGAAGCTGCCCCCTAAGCTGCCTTATGCAGGACCCCTCCTGGGATGCAGCTCCTGCCTCCCAGTCCCAGACAGGCACCTCTTTCAGAGCTCATAAAGGGCTGAAAGAGTGAGAGTCGGACAGTATACTAGGCCACTTGAGGTGTCTAGTCAGAGAGCAAGCTGTGAGCTGCAAAAAGTGAGACGTTTGGCATCCTGCAGCAGCTAAGTGCAACACCAGTTGGGTGCAGGCAACCACCTAGACCACTCAAATGTGGGAAAACTGCAAAAAAAACGGATGGTTGGCCTCCCTATGCAGCTTTGTATGGGGCTAAACAGAATGGCAATAAAAAGCCTCAACATTGCGAGCGAGTGTATAAAAAACCTTCTTCTTGGTGGTATAGGGAGTGCATCCATGGCAAAATGTAATCTTGCTTTGAGATAAAAAATAATCCTTGCACCAGAGGTGGTGACACTTATTTTCATGTGTTATGCTGCACAAAATATTTAGTTTGCTTTGGAGGCCCAATATTGTTATTCTTTTTTAAGTTTAGAATTTTTATTTTAAGTTTAGAATATTGTTATTCTTTTTCACAGTTGTAAAACTCATCCAAAAGAGTGAAATAGCTGGTAAACTGAAAACCTTGGACATTCTTGGAGAACAGTGCAGATCCGCAGCCATTCACAATATTTATCCATTTTTCTACATTTGACCTGTCGATAAGAATGATCGAAAATACATTGCCGCTGGTTCCAGCAATTTTACAGCTCCATCTTTGCCCAGCCTTTTTCTTGCAGCCTTTACATGGAATCATAAATGGATACAACCTTCCATAATTTTGCTCATGACATCTAGGTGGTGTTTCATCTAATTAGAGACCCAGACATGGACCAAAAAAATTACTTTCTGAAACTGAAAGAATTTATGGATAGTGGGTGGCTAAGCTTAAATGCTGACAATACACAACATTATCATGAACATATTTGCGGACGTTATACATAAATACTCATCCAGTCACACAATGAGTCATATGATGTTTCAAGTGTGCCAATATCCATCTTTCTACAGCAGTGGCTAACTCTGATGTGTACCAAAAGTTCAAAACCCAGATCCACATAGTATTGATGGGTTTACTTGTGGCTGAGACCTCCAGGATGGTGATGTGCATTCTGGGATAATGCTGAAAAGTCAGTGCACGTGTGGTGGACCTGGGACTGACATGTCCAAAGAGATGCTAGTCTCATGGCAAATATGTCAAAAGCAAAAACATATCAATGCCAACCTTTTATGGGATAAACTGTATGCCTATGTACAACAAGCTCATTAAGAAAAGAGGCTATTCCTCAATGCAGACTCTCCATAAGGCTCCGTTGGTTTAGGTAGCGTGTTATGGATTCTTCGAATGCCACATCTCCTTCCCTGGCTTAGATACAACCAGAGTTGTACTGTGTCACCTCCGCCTTCTGTTGCATCCTTCCATTCTTTCTTCTACTTATTTTTCTGTTCTATTTCTTTTTTCTTTCTTCTTCCATTTATTCACACAGCTTCCATTATTCCATACATGGTTATATCCCATCCATTTATGGTTCATCTTCAGTAACCGTGGGAGATTCAGCTCAGATTGGTTAAGATATCTCGATTGATACAATTCTGACTGTTTTATGTCACAATATTGACTACAACAATATCAGCCTGCAACCAGATCCCCTCCACTATACTGACTACCACTGTACAATCCATTCTATACAGGAAAGCTTAGATTTATGAATCTTATCTACATATTTACATACCTTGGAGATTTATTGCAAGTAAATATTCCCTGGATTTGATATTATTGCAAGCTAAAATGTCATCAGAAAACCTTGCTAGCTTCCACTAAGAATTTTCAGCTACCTGTCCCCTGGCTGTTCCAGTCTCTGCCTTGCCATCCCGTGCCTAAAGATGGCGGCTGAGCAAAACCAACACAGAAAGAAAGAAACCTCATTCATTAAGCTGCTATGCAGATGCTCATCTGATCTGCTAGAATAGCTTTACCGGGGATAGTCGGGCAAAAGGTTGGTTCTGAGGGGAAAGGGTGTATTCTGCAGAGGTGGAGTCATCCATCAAACATTGGCGGAATTCCACTCTCTGGAGGTCATAGAGAAAGCCACTGGAGATGGCGATGACGCCCCAAAGACAATAAAATGGTGGCAATGGGCCCGATTCACAGAACTAACTTAAGACAAAATCCTAAACTTACTACTTTTGGTATTCACAGAAGTTAGGATTTTGTCTTAAGTTTGTCTTAAGACAGACTTAAGACAGACTTAAGTTAGGATTTTGTCTTAAGTCTGTCTGAAGTCTGTCTTAACCTCATCGCTGCAGCGGCTATTCCGCCGCGGCGCTAAGGGGGAGGGGGGGCGCGCGGCGCGCCCATGCTGGTGACAGAACCGCTCCGTCACCAGCCGGGGTTGAGCTGTGCTCATGACGGAGCGGTTCCGTCATGGCCCCGCCCGATTAATAGAACGCGCCGCGCAGGCACGAAATCAGCGCCGCGCAGGCACGAAATCAGCGCCGCGCAGGCTCGTCGGGCGCGCCATGATGGAACCGCTCCGTCATCAGCACAGCGCCACCGCGGCTGATGACGGAGCGGTTCCGTCATCAGCACGGAAAGGGTTAAGACAAATTTAAGACAAAATCCTAACTTCTGTGAATACCAAAAGTAGTAAGTTTAGGATTTTGTCTTAAGTTAGTTTTGAGAATTGGGCCCAATGAGTGCGCTGGTCTGGTGGTCCACAACTAGTGAGAAATCAGTAACAAGCTGTGATCTAGTTCGATGAGTTGATACTTGAGGAACCCCCCATTCTGCCCTGCTTAGCAGAGACCTTCATGGCCGGTCAGATGGAGCAGCGAGGTCTCACAGAGACTCGGGCAGGGCCCTGCTCATTGTCTCTGTTCCTGGCCTCCATTTTGTCTCCATATATAGGCAATATGCACTTTCTCTAAAAATAGGGGCTGATATTGCATTGCTAAAAAGACCAATCTTGTCCCCGGCTTAGCTGTCCAACCTTTACCCCACTTTGTTGCTTTCCTCCCTCTCCAACCTGTTACCGAACCCAACCTGCAACCGGTTGAAAGATCTGTAGGACCTGCTCCAAAACTGCAAGTAGACTTTAGACCTGTCTCAGTACAGAGATGGGTGTTGTAGCTGTTTTCAGAGTTTTCAGCTTAATTTAATGGTGGCATAACTGATTTTAATGTTGCTGTATATCGGTAGCCTTCGACCTGTTGAGACCACTCAGTGGCCTCGGTGTTGTCGTTGAGGACACTCCCACAGGGTGGCTTCAAGACTCTCTAGAGTCCAGCAGATGTTGCTTCCAGTCTGTGACATCCTACGTTTGTGTTATAGTAATATTGCCTAATGTAAGTTTGCATTAGTCAGCATAACTAGGCCGCAACATGCCACATTACCAAAGACTGCCTGTTTATTTTGCTGTGAACGAGCTGCGCATGCTCATATTTCATTTTGCTTTCACAAAATCATTAAAAAATTGAGCTGCACAATTTGATCTCTATTTGCATGTAAAAAAAATCATGTTTCACTAGTTTCCCTGAAAGGATGTTCTGATGTTGCAACATCACAAGGCTGCTCAGCTGAGACTGTCAGCTTGTAGATGTTATTTATGTGCAAAAGCAACTTAGTTAATTGTTTTTTTTCTTGTGTTTTGCAGTAATATTACGTACAGTTTCTTTTGTGCAATGAATTGTGTGCACTGTTAGCCAATGAAAATAATGTAAAAGTAGGGTAGAGTTGCTTTTTTAATTAATTGCTGCTCGGTTCACTGCGTACAAAGCATTTCAATGCTGCTTTTAGGTAATGGTTTGCTATGAAAATTGAGTGTTTTCTTTGCACAGAACATTATAAACGTTGTGTTATTTGGGGAAGAGCAGGCCTTCTGTTCATTCTGCTTAGAGAGTGCTAGATGCTCGTGGTCCATTCTGTATCTAGGGCCTATTTACTATTATTTGGTTGTCTGCCAGATGTGCATATGGCTCACTTAATTTCTTAAAGGCACTTTGCATTATTGCATTTTTTAAGGGTTTTGGTTTAGAGTAATCCCCTTAATTAATTGATGAACTTTTCCTTTTCTGCTCTGTAATTATACTGTTGTTTGAATAGATCTAATAACACTGAGAACTGGAAAAGCCTTGTTGTGCAGGTTTTCTTAATGGGTTTGTCTGAGCATTAAAGTTCATGCTTCTCCATTTCCTATCAATCTTGTTAATACATTTGTGGTCGAGCGTCAACACATCTATTCCTTCCCATTGGCTGATTCCCCCGCCCCTTTTAAGTTTAATTTCTGGGCTAGCCGTGTAGTAAACTTGAAGCAGTTGCTTTGCTGCTCATGTACCCTGTTTGCTGATGACAGCCAGGTGCTGCTGAAAGAAGAGAGGGACTTGAGGGTGGGTATGGTCAGAGATCTCTGGATCACAGTTGATGATACGTTATAATGTCAATCGAACAGCTACTACGTGCTTCGCATGACTCAAAACCCTTTGGAATATTCAAATTTCAAATTTCAAAATTTCAAAATTTTCAAATTTCCTTTGGAATATTCTTGTTTTTTTTGCAAAAGCTTTGAAGTTGAGGCCACCCTTTCCTCCAGGCTGGACTATGCAAACAGCACCATCCCAGGCCTTTCAGAATACTGTCTCACCAGACAAAAAACTGGTCAAAATGCTACCGCTTGGTGCATCGTGGACCTTCCTCCAAGACCCTGAGTCCTCCTCTCAACACGTTTCGCTGCCCCACCCATAGAGCGGTTTTAGGACTGACGCAGGTACTATAACTTCAATTTCAACCTTATCCGTCCAGGTGCCCTCTGAGGTCCTCTCCTCCTCATCTACTTCACATGGATAAGATTAAGCAGTTTGGTGCTGGAGGTCCTGCCTTTTCAGTCAATCACAGGAATGTGTTTCCTCTCAAGTTGTGCTCCTAGCAACACTTGTGTGGCTGTATTTCTGCTCAGTGATGTGGAAGAGCCAATGGAAATGACTGTAAATGAAAGACGTTATCCTGACAAATGCCATGCCATCTTCTTGTGTTGCTTACAAGTTGAAATGGATTTTAAATGTTTTGGCTAAACTTTTGTTGCGACAGAGGAAACGCGACAGCTGATCTCCCAGACTTACATCCTTCACTGGTTATCAGGGAATCAAATCAAAGCATCCTTCTTGATGGACAAATCTTCGTATGGCCAGAAAAGACCACCCCATCTAAATGCTTTAAATGGTATGTTCCTTGTTGGAAACAATGAATGAAATCCACTCCGAAGTTCCGGAGACTTTTCGTGGGTGGCAGAGCTTTCTTGGAGGCCACTACAGAGTTTTGGAATTTCATCTCTTGATGCTACAGGTAGAATTGAATCTACTGAGGCTCAGAAAGCTCTAAAGGAATCAACAAGAAAATGCCAGTACTGCACTTCAATTTAATATTTTTCCAAATTGAGTAACAATCCTCAATTGTAAAGGACCAATCCTTTTAGTCTTGTGTTTGAATAGTTCTTTTTATTATTAGAACCTTATTTCTTTTATTTTTTATCTGTTTTTGTTAAACCTTGTATCACAACAAGAATGATATCACAAAAATGGAGATTTGGAAAGTAGATAACAAAAATACAAACAATATGTCAAAGATTTTCACTACTCCACATTATATGTATAACATTACAAAAAAAGTGGACTCCATGAACATTCAAAAGACAACATTAAGTGGACTTGGAGACACAAACATAAAAAAACTGGACAAATAGACAACAAATTGACCGATAAACCTGTTTTGCAGCTAGTGTACACGCCCTGTAATGAATGAAGGTTTTTTAGAAGACAGGTGCGGGTACTAGTGGTTAGTAACAAATTGGTTTCCACTTATTTAAACATGATAGACCATCTAGTAATTCAGTTTTTGAATATGTAATCCTGGGAAGATTGGTCTATTAAAGAACACAACGGTGAAGAGAACAGGGGTCGACGCGTTTCGAATCCCTTATGTGTCAGGGATTCTCATCAGGACCGTGAAGAATCAATCTGTATTTAAAGAATCAGAGGTCGGTCTCTCAACAGGGTGTCTAATCCGGTCAATAAATGGGCGGTGTGACCGCGTGGTCAGAATGATTTTGATTATGTCGTACAATCCGGTAGCTGTTATGTTAAGTGTCTTCCATACGCGGCTCCGTTTTAGTCTTGCGGCGCAGGAAGCCTTGGGTCTGACCGGGTTCGGTGCTCTCCAGTCAAGTCTCCTCCGTGGCTCCGTTCAGTGAGGCGTCCTCACTGAACGGAGCCACGGAGGTGACTTGACTGGAGAGCACCGAACCCGGTCAGACCCAAGGCTTCCTGCGCCGCAAGACTAAAACGGAGCCGCGTATGGAAGACACTTAACATAACAGCTACCGGATTGTACGACATAATCGAAATCATTCTGACCACGCGGTCACACCGCCCATTTATTGACCGGATTAGACACCCTGTTGAGAGACCGACCTCTGATTCTTTAAATACAGATTGATTCTTCACGGTCCTGATGAGAATCCCTGACACATAAGGGATTCGAAACGCGTCGACCCCTGTTCTCTTCACCATTGTGTTCTTTAATAGACCAATCTTCCCAGGATTACATATTCAAAAACTGAATTACTAGATGGTCTATCATGTTTAAATAAGTGGAAACCAATTTGTTACTAACCACTAGTACCCGCACCTGTCTTCTAAAAAACCTTCATTCATTACAGGGCGTGTACACTAGCTGCAAAACAGGTTTATCGGTCAATTTGTTGTCTATTTGTCCAGTTTTTTTATGTTTGTGTCTCCAAGTCCACTTAATGTTGTCTTTTGAATGTTCATGGAGTCCACTTTTTTTGTAATGTTATACATATAATGTGGAGTAGTGAAAATCTTTGACATATTGTTTGTATTTTTGTTATCTACTTTCCAAATCTCCACTTTTGTGATATCATTCTTGTTGCGATACAAGGTTTAACAAAAACAGATAAAAAATAAAAGAAATAAGGTTCTAATAATAAAAAGAACTATTCAAACACAAGACTAAAAGGATTGGTCCTTTACAATTGAGGATTGTTACTCAATTTGGAAAAATATTAAATTGAAGTGCAGTACTGGCATTTTCTTGTTGATTCCTATATTGGCGCAGCCTTACTGCGTTGGAGCCAGAACCCCCATTGTTACCACAGAAAGCTCTAAAGGCATGGCTATTTCTGCAGCATTCTGGTCACTTATGCCCATGCAAGCCTCAACAACTCTATTACAGAAAGAAGCCCCCAGGCACTAACCTGCGCCTCACAAGTACAAACTCAGTACAAACACAAAAGGCCAGCCCCTTAGGAAGACAGGACCCGTCTCTCCGCTGCCATAACCCAGGCATTAGCTGGTTTGAGACGGATGTACCAGCCCGTCTCTGAGTCCACAGTGACTTACTATCGCTGATTCTTTCAACCCAGACCCCAGACGCCGGGTCGGAAATATCACCGGCTATACAGGCCGTAACCCCATTTGTGCTTACAGCCCTGAAGAGTCACAGGCTCCTTGTCCGCTTGACAAAACACGTGTTGGCTGGTCATTTGCTTTTGAAGTTACCTTTCAACAAAGGAAGGTCAAATACAATCCTTTGAAGAACAAAAAGACTTTCTATTGTGTCCACTTTGTTTTATTTACTACCTATTGTGTTCTTTTGATTAAGCATGATACATGTATACACCTCGCTTAACCTGTGCACAGGATTCTTGTCACAAACACAAAAGGCTATTGCAGTAGCATAGCCGGACAGAATTACTACATGGGCTGCCGACCGTCATGCTTCTGAAGAAATAGAAGCTAGCATGTTTTGGATAACACGGAGCTTGTTTGCAGTAAGCTTTATCCAACTGTCCAATAGCACTAAGTTGAGGATGAGTATAGACCCACTACAGTGCGTACTGAGGCTGGAGGGTCCTAGGGTGCCCTTACTGAGGCTGAAGGGGAGAATGGTGCCGGTACTGAGGGTGAAGGGACCGATGGTACCAGTACTGAGGGCGAAGGGGCTGATGGTGCCCGTACTGAGGCTGAAAGGGGTTATGGTGCCTGTACTGAGGTTGAAGAGACCAATGGTGCCCGTACTGAGGCTGGAGGGCTGATGGTGCCCGTAGTTAGGCTCAAGGGGCCAATGGTGCCCGTGCTGAGGTTAAAGAGGACGATGGTGCCCGTACTGAGACTGAAGGGTCTGATGGTGCCCGAACTGAGGCTGAAGTGGCCGATTGTGCCTATACTGAGGCTGAAGGGCCGATGGTGCCCATACTGAGGCTAAAGGGGCCGATGGTGCCCATACTGAGGCTGAAGCTGCCGATGGTGCCCATACTGAGGCTGAAGCGGCCAATGGTGCCCATACTGAGGCTGAAGCGGCCGATGGTGCCCATACTGAGGCTGAAGGGCCAATGGTACCCATACTGAGGCTGAAGGGGCCGATGGTGCCCATACTGAGGCTGAAGGGGCCGATGGTGCCCATACTGAGGCAGAAGGGCCAATGGTACCCATACTGAGGCTGAAGCGGCCGATGGTGCCCATACTGACATTGAATAGGCCAATGGTGCCCGTAGTGAGGCTGAAGGGGCCGATGGTGCCCATACTGAGGCTGAAGGGCCAATGGTGCCCATACTGACATTGAATAGGCCAATGGCGCACGTACTGAGGCTGGAGGGCTGATGGTGCCTGTAGTTAGACTCAAGGGGCCAATGGTGCCCGTGCTGATGTTGCCTGTAGTGAGGCTGAAGGGGCCAATGGTACCCGTACTGAGGATGAAGGATCAGAAGGTGCCCTTAGGCTATCATTCAGGGTCCTGGGTGCATATCATAGTCTATCTTTCATCACTGTGTACCTGTGATCCTGTGTAACTTGTCTGTATAGCCTATTCCTGTGAGCACTCTTTACTGAGTCAAGTCTCACTCCACGAGGGGAAAGATGATTAGGAACACAGATACTCTATGGCCCACTTGATTACATCCTATAGGAACAATATCCAATCAGAACTATATCTTTTAAAAAGAGCACGTCTTTTATTTATTCAAAGAAGAGCGTTCGAACATGGAACACCACAATGAACAGAAGGTCCCAGCACCTTCTGGGGCAGAGATGGGACCCCAGCACTAGCATAGCACGGCACACGAAGGCATGTAAGGCCACACACCGTGGGGCTCTTGAGCCTTAAAAAACGTGGAAAGGTTTGATATTGGTTGACTATCTTAGGGAGCCTTTTAGACCAAACCTTTTATTACAACAGTGTTAAAAATTGTAGCCAGTGCTGCAGAGGTGACAGAGACAATGCTACAGTGTATCAGTACGTCTGTTGTTTGCCTTAGTTTCTGAAGTTTCTGTTCGGATTGAGAGACAGCTCAGTGGCCTTCAGCCACCTTAGTTCACTCTCTGCCACACATCCCCCAGCATCAGGGATCGCCAAGTCACTCAAAACGCCACTACCATCATAAATTCCTAAATTAAGGGGCAATTATCACGTTTCAAGGGACTTTGGTGGTGTGTATTTGGGGCTTCAAGGGAGAGGACTTACCATTCCCGGTGGTCTCTTGGGTTCATGTTTTCAGAAGGAGGGTTACTGGAGCTGCCTTTATAGCACCCACGCAAAATCCTTGGGTTTACCAAATGTCTCTTCTCAGACCTGCCACTTGAAGCTTTGATTATCAGTTCTCCTGGGCTGACATGTTTAAGGTAGAGGAGAAGAGCTTCTCAACGTCACAGGCTTGGTACTCATCTCGATGGAGAACGTGACGCGCAGGCCCGCACCTTGGAATTCTAGAACAATGATTGGTGGCCCTTGGAGATGATGCGTCTTCCTGGTTCCTGCACGTGACCAGAATACTCACTGAAAGCATTGTGACGACGTGCACTCGCTTTTGTGTTGCTTGTGTTGTACCTGGAGGCCCACTAGTAAGGCATTGTGACCAAGGTCTGTCCTGCTACTTACTGTCTGCATTATATATGAAGGCAGCTTATGGCATGGTCTGAGGATGGGGGCCTCTCTGTCTACAGCCTGAGCTCCATTTGAAGACCCGCTGTTAGGCCCTTGGAAGGGAGGTCTGACCTGCTACTGTCTGAGCTCCATCCGAACACCCACTGTTTGGGCCTTATTTATTTATTTTATTTGTATTTTATTTTAAGAGTTTTATATAGCACTGGCTAGACCCGGCGTTATCAGAGCGCTTTACATGAGGTTCCACAAAATTACAAGATTACATCAGTTCCAATTTACATCAGTTGCTAGACAAACAATTACAAGAGCATAGAAGACGAGATAAGTGAAGTGTAGAGGGGAAGGGGGTAAGGGAAAAGGGGTGGGAGGAGATACGGCAGAAAGACGAAGGAAAGTCTGCCCAAAGTCTGGCTGGGTAGGTGACGGTCGAGGGGGAAGTCCCAAAACCCATCTCCTCTATAGATATCAGGTAGCTTCACCGGGCATTGGCCAAATAGCTAGGTCTCAATGGGAAAAACATTTAAAGAACATGGAGGGCAAAATAAATGGAGCGTAGAGGGGAGGGGGCAGGGAAGGTGAGAAAGGGAGGATTGGGGAAGAGACAACAAGGAGAGACGAAATAAAGTCTGTCTAAAGGCCGACTGGGTAGGTGAGGACCAAGGAGGGAGTCCACGGCCCATCTCCCCTATAGCTAAACCAGGTAGGTCCATCGGGCATCAGACAAAATAGTTCAGTCTCAATACATTGAGAGAGGAGAGAAGGAGAGAAATAAATAGAGGGAAGATGTGGGAAGAGACTACAGGAGAGACGAAAGGAAGTCTGGCTAAAGACCGACTGGGCAGGTGACGTCCAAGGAGGGAATCCCCGACCTGTCTCCCCTATAACTAAACCAGGTAGCTCCATCGGGCATCAGACAAAATAGCTAGATCTCAAATGACGAGGGAAAATCACAGATAAACAGGGTGGGGACCAGGGGCCAGGACAGGTGACGGCAGAGGTCAGTAGCAGGAAAGTGGAGAGGAGTAGAGCGGGGAGGGGTAGGGGGTAGGTAGTCCGGTAAAAGTTCCCATGGATCTGCTTCGCAATCATTCAAAAAGCAGGTCCGTGCCTTCTCAGGCGCCATCTTGAGGTTAAAACCCCGGGTGAGGTTTTCGCCAGTATCCTTGTGTTGCTACGACCAGTTGGAACGGCGCCCACAGCGTCAGACGCTCCCGACCATCCGATGTCCGGAGATGGTTGAAACAGTTGTTTAGGTGGGTTTAGGTGCCTGAGCTCCATCCGACGCCCCACTGTTTGGGCCTTGGATGGGAGGTCTGCCCCGCTACTGCCTGCGCTCCATCCGAAGACCTACTGTTTGGGCCTTGGATGGAAGAACTGACCGCTACTACCTGACCTCCATTCAAAGACCCACTGTTAAGCCCTTGGATTGGAGGCCCGCCTGCTACTCTCTGAGCTCCATCCGAATACTCACTGACAGGCCGATGGCTACGAAAAGGGCCCAGCTTCTTAGAATCTACCTGACGAACCACTTCCAGATGCTTGCGGAGTAAGATCCCTCTGGTGCTGCTCACCCCCAATCAGGAGGCCCTTTGGCAGGACCGTGCGATGGAGGCTTTCCCTTCTGCGGCTTCCACTCTGGACGAAGGCTCCCTGGCTTGGCCTTGTCAGGGGAGGCTTGCCTGACTAGTGCCTGCGCTCTAGCTGAGGGCCCTTTATCAAGCCCCTCGAGACGAAGCTTGCACACCTGCTGTTAACACTCTACCTGAAGGAACCTATGATGGAGGCCAGCAGCCGTTTACAATCTATCAGCAGGCACTTTCGCAGGACACAGGGATTGGGACTAGCCCTAGGCACTGCCTGCTTCTACCTCTGACAGGCCTTTGGAGAGAAGCATGCACTGCCTACTTCTACCTGGAGGCCTCTGACGGGCCTTTGGAGGGAAGCATGCGCTGTCTAGTTCTACCTGGAGTCCTCTGACGGGCCTTTGGAGGGGAGCATGCACTGTCTAGTTCTACCTGGAGGCCTCTGACGGGCCTTTTGAGGGAAGCTTGCGCTGTCTAGTTCTACCTGGAGGCCTCTGATGGGCCTTTTGAGGGAAGCTTGCGCTGTCTAGTTCTACCTGGAGTCCTCTGACGGGCCTTTGGAGGGAAGCATGCGCTGTCTAGTTCTACCTGGAGGCCTCTGACGGGCCTTTTGAGGGAAGCTTGCGCTGTCTAGTTCTACCTGGATGCCTCTAACAGGCCTTAGGAGGCAAGCATGCGCTGCCTGCTTCTACCTGGAGGCCTCTGACGGGCCTTTGGAGGGAAGCTTGCACTTCCTACTTCTACCTGGAGGCCTCTGACAGGCCTTTGGAGGCAAGCATGCGCTGCCTGCTTCTACCCGGAGGCCTCTGACTGGTATTTGGAGGGAAGCTTGCGCTGCCTGCTTCTACCTCTAACAGGCCTTTGGAGGGAAGCTTGCACTGCCTGCTTCTACCTGGAAGCCTCTGACGGGCCTTTGGAGGGAAGCTTGCGCTGCCTGCTTCTACCTCTAACAGGCCTTTGGAGGGAAGCTTGCACTGCCTGCTTCTACCTGGAAGCCTCTGACGGGCCTTTGGAGGGAAGCTTGCGCTGTCTACTTCTACCTGGAAGCCTCTAACAGGCCTTTGGAGGAAAGCTTGTGCTGCCTGCTTCTACCTGGAGGCCTCTGACAGGTCTTTGGAGGGAAGCTTGCGCTGCCTGCTTCTACCTGGAGGCCTCTGACAGGTCTTTGGAGGGAAGCTTGCGCTGCCTGCTTCTGCCTCTAACAGGCCTTTGGAGGGAAGCTTGCACTGCCTGCTTCTTCCTGGAAGCCTCTGACGGGCCTTTGGAGGAAAGCTTGCGCTGTCTACTTCTACCTGGAAGCCTCTAACAGGCCTTTGGAGGAAAGCTTGTGCTGCCTGCTTCTACCTGGAGGCCTCTGACAGGTCTTTGGAGGGAAGCTTGCGCTGCCTACTTCTGCCTCGGACAGACCTTTGGAGGGAAGCTTGCGCTGCCTGCTTCTACCTGGAGGCCTCTGACGGGCTGTTGGAGGGAAGCTGGCGCTGCCTACTTCTACCTGGAGGCCTCAAACAGGCCTTTGGAGGGAAGCTTGCGCTGCCTGCTTCTACCCGGAGGCCTCTGACGGGCCTTTGGAGGGAAGCTTGCGCTGCCTGCTTCTACCTCTGACGGGCCATTGAAGGGAATCTTGCACTGCCTGTTTCTACTCTGAGACCTCTGACAGGCCTTTGGAAGGAAGCGTGCGCTGCCTGCTCCTACCTCTGACAGGCCTTTGGAGGGAAGCTCGCGCTGCCTGGTTCTACCTCTGACAGGCCTTTGGAGGGAAGCTTGCGCTGCCTGCTTCTACCAATGACAGGCCTTTGGGGGGAAGCTTGCGCTGTCTGCTTCTACCTCTGATGGGCCTTTCGAGGGAAGCTTCTGCTGCCTGCTTCTACCTCTGACGGGCCTTTGGAGGGAAGCTTGCGCTGCCTGCTTCTACCTCTGACAGGCCTTTGGGGGGAAGCTTGCACTGTCTGCTTCTACTTCTGACAGGCCTTTGGAGGGAAGCTTGCACTGCCTGCTTCTACCTCTGACGGGCCGTTGGAGGGAAGCTTGTGCTGCCAGCTTCTACTCAGAGACCTCTGACAGGCCTTTGGAGGGAAGCTTGCGCTGCCTGCTTGTACCTCTGACAGGACTTTGGAGGGAAGCTTGCGCTGCCTGCTTCTACTCGGAGACCTCTGACAGGCCTTTGGAGGGAAGCTTGCGCTGCCTGCTTCTACCTCTGACTGGCCTTTGGAGGGAAGCTTGCGCTGCCTACGTCTACCTCTGACTGGCCTTTGGAGGGAAGCTTGCACTGCCTGCTTCTACCTCTGACAAGCCTTTGGAGGGAAGCTTGCGTTGCGTGCTTCTACCTCTGACGGGCCTTTGGAGGGAAGCTTGCGCTGCCTGCTTCTACCTCTGACTGGCCTTTGGAGGGAAGCTTGCGCTGCCTGCTTCTACTCGGAGACCTCTGACAGGCCTTTAGAGGGAAGCTTGCCCTGCCTGCTTCTACCTCTGACAGACCTTTGGAGGGAAGCTTGCGCTGCCTGCTTCTACCTCTGAGGGGCCTTTGAAGGGAAGCTTGCGCTGCCTGCTTCTACCTCTGACAGGCCTTTGGAGGGAAGCTTGCGCTGCCTGCTTCTACCTCTGAGGGGCCTTTGAAGGGAAGCTTGCGCTGCCTGCTTCTACCTCTGAGGGGCCTTTGAAGGGAAGCTTGCGCTGCCTGCTTCTACCTCTGATGGGCCTTTTGGGGGGAAGCTTGCGCTGCCTGCTTCTACTTCTGACGGGCCTTTGGAGGGAAGCTTGCGCTGCCTGCTTCTACTCGGAGACCTCTGACAGGCCTTTGGAGGGAAGCTCGCGCTGCCTGCTTCTACCTCTGACGGGTCTTTGGACCGAAGCTCGCGCTGCCTGCTTCTACCTCTGACGGGTCTTTGGACCGAAGCTTGCGCTGCCTGCTTCTACCTCTGACAGGCCTTTGGGGGAAGCTTGCGCTGCCTACTTCTACCTCTGACGGGTCTTTGGAGGAAAGCTTGCACTGTCTGCTTCTACTTCTGACAGGCCTTTGGAGGGAAGCTTGCGCTGCCTGCTCTTCGAACGAAGACTCCAGCTGCAAGGGCAGGCCTGGTGTGAGGAGGCCTGGTGTGGGGAGGCCTGGTGTGTAGAGGCCTGGTGTGGAGGCCTGGTGTAAGGAGGCCTGGTGTGAGGAGGCCTGGTGTGCAGAGGCCTGCTGTGGGAAGGCCTTGCCTGGTGTGAGGAGGCCTGGTATGAGGAGGCCTGGTGTGCAGAGGCTGGTGTGCAGATGCCTGGTGTGTGGAGGCCTGGTGCGGAGGCCTGGTGTGGGGAGGCCTGGTGTGAGGAGGCCTGGTGTGGGGAGGCCTGGTGTGCAGAGGCCTGGTGTGGGGAGGCCTTGCCTGGTGTGAGGAGGCCTGGTGTGGGGAGGCCTTGCCTGGTGTGAGGAGGCCTGGTGTGGGGAGGCCTTGCCTGGTGTGAGGAGGCCTGGTGTGGGGAGGCCTTGCCTGGTGTGAGGAGGCCTGGTGCGGAGGCCTGGTGTGAGGAGGCCTGGTGTGCAGAGGCCTGGTGTGAGGAGGCCTGGTGTGAGGAGGCCTGGTGAGGAGGCCTGGTGTGAGGAGGCCTGGTGTGGGAGGCCTGGTGTGAGGAGGCCTGGTGTGAGGAGGCCTGGTGTGAGGAGGCCTGGTGTGAGGAGGCCTGGTGTGAGGAGGTGTGAGGAGGCCTGGTGTGCAGAGGCCTGGTGTGGGGAGGCCTGGTGTGAGGAGGTGTGGGGAGGACTGGTGTGCAGAGGCCTGGTGTGGGGAGGTGTGAGGAGGCCTTGCCTGGTGTGAGGAGGCCTGGTGTGCAGAGGCCTGGTGTGAGGAGGCCTGGTGAGGAGGCCTGGTGTGAGGAGGCCTGGTGTGGGAGGCCTGGTGTGAGGAGGCCTGGTGTGAGGAGGCCTGGTGTGAGGAGGCCTGGTGTGCAGAGGCCTGGTGTGAGGAGGCCTGGTGTGAGGAGGCCTGGTGAGGAGGCCTGGTGTGAGGAGGCCTGGTGTGGGAGGCCTGGTGTGAGGAGGCCTGGTGTGAGGAGGCCTGGTGTGAGGAGGCCTGGTGTGAGGAGGCCTGGTGTGAGGAGGTGTGATGAGGCCTGGTGTGCAGAGGCCTGGTGTGGGGAGGCCTGGTGTGAGGAGGTGTGGGGAGGCCTGGTGTGCAGAGGCCTGGTGTGAGGAGGCCTGGTGTGAGGAGGCCTGGTGTGAGGAGGCCTGGTGTGAGGAGGTGTGAGGAGGCCTGGTGTGCAGAGGCCTGGTGTGAGGAGGCCTGGTGTGCAGAGGCCTGGTGTGGGGAGGCCTGGTGTGCAGAGGCCTGGTGTGGGGAGGCCTGGTGTGGAGGCCTGGTGTGCAGAGGCCTGGTGTGAGGAGGCCTGGTGTGCAGAGGCCTGGTGTGGGGAGGCCTGGTGTGAGGAGGTGTGGGGAGGACTGGTGTGCAGAGGCCTGGTGTGCAGAGGCCTGGTGTGAGGAGGCCTGGTGAGGAGGCCTGGTGTGAGGAGGCCTGGTGAGGAGGCCTGGTGTGAGGAGGCCTGGTGTGAGGAGGCCTGGTGTGAGGAGGCCTGGTGTGGGGAGGCCTGGTGTGCAGAGGCCTGGTGTGAGGAGGCCTGGTGTGAGGAGGTGTGGGGAGGACTGGTGTGCAGAGGCCTGGTGTGCAGAGGCCTGGTGTGCAGAGGCCTGGTGTGGGGAGGCCTGGTGTGGGGAGGCCTGGTGTGAGGAGGTGTGAGGAGGCCTGGTGTGCAGAGGCCTGGTGTGCAGAGGCCTGGTGTGAGGAGGTGTGGGGAGGACTGGTGTGCAGAGGCCTGGTGTGCAGAGGCCTGGTGTGCAGAGGCCTGGTGTGGGGAGGCCTGGTGTGGGGAGGCTTGGTGTGCAGAGGCCTGGTGTGAGGAGGCCTGGTGTGAGGAGGCCTGGTGTGAGGAGGCCTGGTGTGAGGAGGTGTGAGGAGGCCTGGTGTGCAGAGGCCTGGTGTGCAGAGGCCTGGTGTGAGGAGGTGTGGGGAGGACTGGTGTGCAGAGGCCTGGTGTGCAGAGGCCTGGTGTGCAGAGGCCTGGTGTGGGGAGGCCTGGTGTGGGGAGGCCTGGTGTGGAGGCCTGGTGTGAGGAGGTGTGGGGAGGCCTGGTGTGAGGAGGCCTGGTGTGGGGAGGCCTGGTGTGCGGAGGCCTGGTGTGGGGAGGCCTGGTGTGGAGGCCTGGTGTGAGGAGGTGTGGGGAGGCCTGGTGTGAGGAGGCCTGGTGTGGGGAGGCCTGGTGTGCAGAGGCCTGGTGTGGAGGCCTGGTGTGGGGAGGCCTGGTGTGCGGAGGCCTGGTGTGGGGAGGCCTGGTGTGGAGGCCTGTTGTGCAGAGGCCTGGTGTGGGAGGCCTGGTGTGAGGAGGCCTGGTGTGAGGAGGCCTGGTGTGAGGAGGCCTGGTGTGAGGCCTGGTGTGAGGAGGCCTGGTGTGGGGAGGCCTGGTGTGAGGCCTGGTGTGCAGAGGCCTGGTGTGGGGAGGCCTGGTGTGGAGGCCTGGTGTGGGGAGGCCTAGTGTGGAGGCCTGGTGTGGGGAGGCCTGGTGTGGAGGCATGGTGTGGGGAGGCCTGGTGTGCAGAGGCCTGGTGTGGGGAGGCCTGGTGCGGAGGCCTGGTGTGAAGATGCCTGGTGTGAGGAGGCCTGGTGTGCTGCGTCGCGGGTCGTCGGGGTCCGTGACTGACAGCTCTGGAATGCAGCGAGCCCTGGGACCGGAGCAGCGGCCCCCGGCTCTGTCTGAGGCGGGACGCGGCGGGCCCTGCTCCAGGTGAGGCAGCGCTGGGCCCGTCGTGCCCCGACAGGCCGCCTGCCTCCCTCCGCACAAAGAGCCGCTCTGTGGCCCGCCTGGCCCCGCTCCACGGCGCGGGGAGCCATGCTGCTCGGCCGCATTCTTCTCATTGTTGCGCCGGTATGCGGGGGAGATGCAGCGACACGTCCCGGGACCAACCCAGGCAGCCGCCCCGAAGCCTGCTGCCCCCCTGGGGGCACCGCGGCCTGGCATCGGCGCATCCTCGCCCTGCGAAGGGGAGCGAGGCGGGACGCTGGGGATTCCAGCACAGAGGGAAAGTATGTGGACAAACGTGTGATGGGGCCTGTGCTGGGAGAGGCAAAGGGGGGCTGCAGCACTGAGTCACCAGCAGAGCTGTGTGCGGGGGGCCTCACGGCTGGCACGGGAGGGGCTGCTGCACTCCACGCCCGGGGGCAGTGACAGAGCTGTGTGGGGGGTCTCCATGCAGTAAGAGCTGGGGGTGCTGCATGTGGAGCAGGAATGAGGTGCATTGGCTGAGCAGTGTGCACCAATCAGTTTAGAGAGATGATTTAGGGCTGCAGTCCAAATGTGAGGTGCATTGGCGGAGCTGTGTACACCACTCCGTTTAGAGAGATGACTTAAGGCTGCAGGCCAGATGTGAGGTGCATTGGCTGAGCTGTGTGCACCACTCAGTTTAGAAAGATGATTCAGGGCTGCAGGCCAAATGTGAGGTGCATTGGCTGAGCTGTGTACGCCACTCAGTTTAGAGAGATGACTTAAGGCTGCAGGCCAAATGTGAGGTGCATTGGCTGAGCTGTGTGCACCACTCAGTTTAGAAAGATGATTCAGGGCTGCAGGCCAAATGTGAGGTGCATTGGCTGAGCTGTGTGCGCCACTTAGTTTAGAGAGATGACTTAAGGCTGCAGGCCAAATGTGAGGTGCATTGGCTGAGCTGTGTAGGCCACTCAGTTTAGAGAGATGACTTAAGGCTGCAGGCCAAATGTGAGGTGCATTGGCTGAGATGTGTACGCCACTCAGCTTAGAGAGATGACTTAAGGTTGCAGGCCAAATGTGAGGTGCATTGGCTGAGCTGTGTATGCCACTCAGTTTAGCAAGATGATTTAGGGCTGCAGGCCAAATGTGAGGTGCATTGGCTGAGCTGTGTACGCCACTCAGTTCAGAGAGATGACTTAAGGCTGCAGGCCAAATGTGAGGTGCATTGGCTGAGCTGTGTACACCACTCAGTTTAGAGAGATGACTTAAGGCTGCAGGCCAAATGTGAGGTGCATTGGCTGAGATGTGTACGCCACTCAGTTTAGAAAGATGACTTAAGGCTGCAGGCCAAATGTGAGGTGCATTGGCTGAGCTGTGTATGCCACTCAGTTTAGCAAGATGATTTAGGGCTGCAGGCCAAATGTGAGGTGCATTGGCTGAGCTGTGTACACCACTCAGTTTAGAGAGATGACTTAAGGCTGCAGGCCAAATGTGAGGTGCATTGGCTGAGCTGTGTATGCCACTCAGTTTAGCAAGATGATTTAGGGCTACAGGCCAAATGTGAGGTGCATTGGCTGAGCTGTGTGCCACTCAGTGTTGAAAGATGATTCAAGGCTGCAGGCCAAATGTGAGGTGCATTGGCTGAGCTGTGTACACCACTCAGTTTAGAGAGATGACTTAAGGCTGCAGGCCAAATGTGAGGTGCATTGGCTGAGCTGTGTATGCCACTCAGTTTAGCAAGATGATTTAGGGCTGCAGGCCAAATGTGAGGTGCATTAGCCGAGCTATTGGGGCCCATGCCAGCCACAGCCTTCACATACACCCACAAGTCCCGCATTGCGGGGGGCCAAACTTCAGGGGCACTGGCTCAGGCTAAAGTATTTAGCTGTCTGCTGGGTTTTCTGAAGCTGTAGGCATGGCACAAGTCCTATATAAAGAAGTGGGGGGACTGACAATATGCAAATGACCCCATGACGTCACGTGCTGAACGTGTCCCGGTGTCTGAAAATTACACCGTGACACGTTCAGCATATTTCTGTGGGGCCCAGCTTCTTGGCATTAGTGACGGCGTCCACCCTGTGAAAAGAGTGGGGGGACGCTGTGTACCTACGTGTACCCCCGTCTCGAGCATTGGCTGTAGGGCTTCACACTACATTTTGAACAAGGGCCCTCATCTGAAGTCATTTCACCGAAACTAGTTGGGCCATTAACCCCTTTACCGCGCCCGAAATTCCGCCTTGGTGCGGCGGTTTTAAAGAGTGGGCGGGGCCGCGTCGGCCAGCGTACGTGCGCAGCACTAGCCAGGTAGTGCTTGGGACGGCTGTTGGCCGACAGAAGCAGCAAACGGGTTAAGGAGGTGCAACAGACCAGGGCACAGGTGCACTGACGGCTGAATATTTCTTCAATTCAGCAAAAGCAGTGATGCTGGAGATCTTGAATGAGGTGTGTTCGTGGAGCTCAACTTGTGCATTTGTGTTATCTCAATTTATATAGCACACTAATCACTCGTGAAGGTATCCAGGCGCTTGGGCAGGTGTGTAGGCGTGTGGTCCTTGTAGAGATATTCAAAAAGCCATGTCTTCAGGTTCTTGCGGAACTACAGAAGTGAGGAGGAGGCTCTGGTTTGCTGTGTGAGGTCGCTCCATGTTTTGGGTGTGATGTAGGAGAATGAGCGACCTCCTGCGATGCTTTTGTGAAAGTGGGAGGTGTGTGCGAGTGAGAGTGACGCTGAGCGTAGGTATCTGGCGGGATGGTGAAAGTTTAAGGTATGCTGGGCCGGTCTTGTGCAAGGCTTTGTACGTGTGCGTGAGGAGTTTGAGTTGGCTGCGTTTGTTGTGCATCCTCCTTTTACCGTCTCTGTACAGATACCCGTATAACTCCTTGGATAAACATGTGCACAAGTGCACAAGTATTGTGAACAGTGACTGAAAAAAAAGGTGCATTTCTAGAAACATTCTAAAGGTTACAATATGAGGCACGTTCTTAGGAAAGGGTCACATTTTAGGCCCAAATACATGTAATCAATTAGTTCAGCTACCTTACGAAATACGACAACATGCCATACATCCTGCAAGGGCAGGCACAAAAACTAGGGCGTCTGTTGCACAAGTAACACTAGGGGTGTGGTAGGAGATGCACCAGGAATGCACATGAGTCACAGTACTGCCATGCCTAGTCGATGAACTACAAGAACGTAGGACAGGTTTACTCTGCATTAAAGATAAGCTCAGCAGGTGACGCCATTTTACACTATGAGTTTAACTTATTTCTCAGTGCTCCTTCACCACCTTGCAGTGCTTAGTTTGTAAAGTGCCTGAAGCTGTGCTCAGAGGCCTGCGGCCAGTGCACTTGCACATAGGTGCACCTAACACCAAGGCTGCGTAACTTAGAATCCACCTCAAGCCTCTTTAAATCACCACCAGACACTCCCTGAACCAGAATCTCACTCTTGCAGGTTCCTGCTTTCTCCCTTTCTGGTGTTCTTTTCTGTCTTTCTCTTCCTTCGCCTTACTGATTTGTGTCTTTTTCCCTCTATTGCGCTCGGTAAGGAAAAATAAGTGCAGGTCCCTGAAAATAAGTGCCGGTACCGGCAATCACCGGCTCAAATTAAGCACTTTCCACCTGGAGCCCTTTTATCTTGACTGAATGTCTTAGTGACTGCATCCTTGGAGGGAGCAAGGCCTTCAATTGTCTCCTTTAAGTGAGCCGGCGCGAGCAGCAGAGGAAAAGAGTTCCAGAGGCCAGGAGTCTGCACGGAGAAGGACCTGCATCCAACCCCTGCTCCACTGTAGGAAAATTCACAGAGAGCAGCAAAAAGGTAAAAAAACATGTGATGATAGGTTTCGGTATATGGTTCCCAAGGAAGGCTGGATTTGTCGTATAGAAGAGGCCTTGTTTGCACTGCATAGGGTTTACTAGTGAATCACGTGTTTATTGGCAAGCCAATGCATATTTTGTAGGGGAAACATCCATTACAACACAGGCATTACAACGCAGTGCCTTTACAATGCAGGCAATACAATGCAAGTTCCATTACAATGCAAGCTATTACAACGCATGCCATTACAAGGCTGACCAGCACCTTCCCTGAGGTAAGCACCGGATGGTGTTAGAATAGTGAATTACGTTGTAATGGCGCATGCGTTGTAATGGCTTGCGCTGTAATAGCATGTGTTGTAGTGGGAGTTGCGTTGTAAAAACTGCATTGTAAAAGTACGTGTTGTAATAGTTTGCGTTGTAACATCATACATCCATTTGGTAGCCTAAGAGATGTGTGTGTCTGGATGCTGGTGACAGTTGCTGCTATGGTACAGACCTCTTCAGTAGCCGCTCCCGGGTACTTTAGGAGCCCTGGATAGATGCCAATACAGTTGTTCAGTTACAAGGTGACGAGTACCAAGTCTGGACCGGAAGCTAAAGGCTCAATTGGCAAACAATATAATGCCAGTGAACTAGTCACAGTCTTCTGCAGCAGGGCTTTGTGAGGAGAGCTCTCCCGTTGAGATTTTATTTTAAATGGAGCCATAACATTTCATAGCACAATGTTTAATCCCTTCACTGCAGCGGCTATTCCGCCGCAGTGCTAAGGGGGCGGGGGGCCGCGCGGCGCGCCCATGCTGGTGACGATACCGCTCCGTCACCAGCCGCGGTTGCGCTGTGCTCATGACAGAGCGGTTCCGTCACAGCCCCGCCCGCTCAATAGATAGCTCAGCGCAGGCGCGGAATCCGCGCCGTGCAGGCGTGCTGAGCGGGCCGTGACGGAACCACTCCGTCATCAGCACAGCACGACCGCGGCTGATGACAGAGTGGTTCCGTCACCAGCAGGGGAGGAGTTAAACAGTTTTACTGCAAAGTCATAGATTCTGCTGATGATTCTGAAAAGACACCTATGACATATTCCGATATTACACTGTCTGGCACAGGAGGAATATTTCTTTGCAGCAACAGATTGTATATACTACAAAATGTATACCAGTTCATCAAGTCCTAAAAGCACCCTCGGGTCCAACCTGCTGAGGTAATTCCTGGTGTCCCTTATGGCCAGTCAACTGCGGCCCGTGCAGGTTAGAGCGGTGGGGCCGAGTTAGGGGGGGATTCGACAGACGACCACGAGGGAAAAATAAATAAATAATTAATTTTCCCTTGTTGTCATCTGTCGAAATCCTCCCACCACCCCTCCGCTCTTACCAGCAGGGGCCGCGGCTGTGGCCAGTCCAGCCCAATACGGAATGTCTTTGTGAAGAAGCCACGTAATGTCACACCGTTAGGTGAATACCACATATCTACAGTCTGATTGTGTGACTCATTTAAAGGGGCGCTCATTGTCTTTGCTCAGACCTGTATCGCTAAGAATCAACATCAATAGGCATTCTGGAATGTTCATTTGACGATGATGACGTCGGTCGAGGTTCTGAGCAGGATTGTGATGTCATTGAGGGGATGCCCCTGTGACACCCCAGGTTTTGTGTGATGTTGGCATTGTCAGATTGGCAGTCTATTGTCATGTCACATACCAAGCAAGTCGTTGTGGCCATAAGAAAGTCTTAACTTGAATGTTGTGAGCAGCTGCAGTACTCCAGGTAGCGAGAGTGTTCATGTAGCGCACCCCGCGTGCCGCGGTTTAGCAGGCACACCTTCCGTGCTCTGCAGGGCAGTGATCAGCACATGAACCTGGTTTTGGGGATGCAGTTGAGGGTGTTGCTCAGGTTTTCTCAGCCCTAGTGACTGGGATTTACCAAAACATTACTTGTGACTCTGCACCTTGGTACACAGTGCAGCCCCTGATTGTGCCAAAAACATCAACCTGCAGCAGATTAAGGGCCAGATGTATCAAGGCTTTTGCGACTCGCAAACGGCCTTTTTGCATTTTTCAGTATGTATGAAAAAATCGCAATTTAAGAAATCGCAATAATTTGCGATTCCTTATTTTGCCATAGCATTTAAGGAATCGCAAATTTTGCGATTCCTTAAATGATATGTAAGAAACATTTTGAAATTGCGATTTTGTGTTTAGAAACTTGTAGTTCGTGGTAATTTGTGATTTCTTTTAAAAATGCCCTATTTGGCATTTGTGAGGGTGGCATGTGACACACATACATGCCCATAGGGCATGTATGTGTGCCACATGCACACACATGTAGATTTCAGGGGTGCAGCAGGGTGTCTTTGAGACACCCCTGCACCCTTGAAATAATTCTCAAATTGCGATTAGCAAATTGCGAATTCGCAATTTGAGAATTATTGCACTATCATTCCTATGGGCCTCCTGGCCCATAGGAATGCATTGGAAATTATTCTTTATTTGCGAATTCGCAAATTCGCAAATAAAGAATAATAAGGAATCGCAAAAAAATAGTGATTTTGTACATACATACCGTTTTGCGAATTCTAAATAGCGATTCGCAAAAAATCGCTATTTAGGATTCGCAAAACGGTATCTTGATACATCTGGCCCTAGGTTTGTTGCACAGATCATGATAAACACAACACTATACAAACAACCATGGAAAACCATAGAAAACTTATCACAAATAAAAGTATGTATACGGAAGAATTGGTGTCATCTTAAAAGTCATGTTTGTATGTAAGGTCAGAAAGTACAGTGACACCGGATCCTGTGGACGTAATGGACCCACAGCATCTTTATTACTGCAACATTTCAACATCTATCCAAGGATTAGGTGGCATTTTCCTTGTCTGCTTTTAGACTCTTCCCATCCTTGCTACGTCTCTGCCTTTATGTTTCAAGAATAGAAAATGGCTGAGTAACTGTTGGCTGAGGAAGATAGAGGGCAGAAGATGGAGACGTCTATGGCCGAACATCCATCCGCTGTGCTTCTCCTTCACTGGATAAGTCTGTTTGTTAGAAATTGGGTCTCTAGTTGGCAGGGGTATGGACCCTGTCCAAGTAGGGACCACAATCCTAGTCAGGGTAAGTCTGATACGCACCCTAAATGACCCTGCGCTCACCCTCTGGTAGCTTGGCACAGAGCAGTCAGGCTTAACTTAAGAGGCAATGTGTAAAGTATTTGTGCAAGGCAAAACACAGTAACACAATGAAAATACAACAAAAGACTCCATACCCGGTCAGAAAAAAAAATGATTTTTATAAATAAAACAAGACCAGAATGGCAAAAATCCAATGAGTAGAAGTTGAGATATATATTTTTAAAGATTAACTGTAAAAATAGCGCTTAGAAGCAATAATCGCCTATGGGGGTTATCTGGTCACGCTGAACTGGGGCAAAGTCAAAAGTTGAGGCTGACTGCGATGGACTGAGAGCCGGATACAGGAGCCATACGAGGTTGGCTGAACAAAGTACCTTGATCCTGGTCGCAACAGCGAGATGCCCGGTGCAGCCGAGCGATGCCTTGGTGTTGATCCCACAGTCGAAGTGATGCTTTGATGTTCTTCATGCGTTGGTGGCGATGGGCCAGTTTTGAAGATGATGCGCTGAGCTGAGAGGCATTGGTTCCATAGGCGATGCCCACATTTCTCCACGCAGTCAAGGGGATGCGTTGAACTTCCCAAAATGCAGCAGCAGTGAGCCGTTGTTTCCGATGCATCGGTTCTTTAAGGCGATGCCCTGGTTCCGAGTGCGATGCGCTGGTTCTGCTCCTGCAACAGCGACGATGTGTCGGTTCTGCTACACGCAGACAGGAGATACATCGGTTCAACTGGAACAAGCACCTGGGTCAACAAAATCGACCCCCCAGGTGCCCAAAACCGGCCCCCAACCCTGGCGGCCTACAAGGAAAATGCCCGGCTATGGCCAGTCCGGCACTGGTGGTGAGACTTTGATATCACTGAGTCTCAGAAACAGGAGGCAAGCCAACAAGTCCTTGAACATCACTCTGGGATCAGAGTCCAGTTCTTCCTCAGCAGGGTCAGGGGGTAGATGGCAGCTGGGCAGCACAGCAGAAAAGCACTTATTCCACAGCAGCAGTCCAGCAGAGCGACCGTCCATGTAGCAGCATAGTAGTCTTTCTTCCTGACAGAGTTTCTTTATCGGTCTAAAAGTGTCTGATTTGGTGGGGTTGGAGACCCAGCACTACACCCAGTTGTGCCTTTAAAGTGGGGGCGACTTCAAAGAAGGTTCTTTGAAGTGCACAGAAGTCCATTCTTCCTAGCCCTTGCTCCAGACTATCTACAGGAGGGGGGATAATCAACCGTTTGTGTGGACAGGACGCTGCCCATTTAGGTGTCAGTTCCTCCCTCCCGTGCTGCCCAGGATGAGCCATCAGGATGCAGTTAGGCACTCAGACACACCTAACCTTCCTTTGTTTGTGGCTATCAGGAGTGAATGCATAAGGTGAAGCTCTCACGTTTGGGATGACTCTTCAGAAAGGGCCATTTTCCAACACTGCTGATAGAACATTCCGATGTTGCCAAACTTAATTGTGTTAGATACATGAATTAGGTGAATTCCAGCTTTGCTTTGGCTCTTATATCCAGGATTGAGTGGGGCATTCCTAGATCATTTGTAAATGCTTCATGTTTGTGACCAAGCCCACCTGTGCCCGGTCAACAAACTACACTTCCCCAGTCCAAGCTTTTCCTTGATCCATGGAAGAAAAACATGGCCTGAGCCCAACCTATGGCGGAGGTCCCCTTTCTCCTTCGAACGTGTTAGTGAGGAGGCGTAGATATTTATAAAGTTCCTTCTCACACTAAATCTCATCCAGGTACCGCTCAGCTTAATCTCTTAATACCAAATATATGGTCAACAGATGTCTCTGTTTAAACAAGTTAGGCAATTTGGAGAGAACTTCACCTTTATAGAAAACAGACTATAACAGCAGAACCAGAGGAAAGACTGTAAATATCATCCCTTAATTAAATGAAAGGCCTCGGAAAAAGTAGGATCTTGGAGCTTTGTGTACATGAAGGGATGCATGCTGGAAGAGCAGCAGGTTAGCAGTCAGCTCTTGCACTATTACTATGCCATGTGATACCGACTGATGTGATGGACAGACTGTGTCACCACAGGAGAATGTCCCATCGGAACAAACTGATTCCCTGTTAGCGGTCCAAAGATGTTCAAGTTTGGAGCTGTATGGAGAAGAAATAAAAGCCCTTCTACACTGTCCCAAGTCTGAAGAGGACCCTTCTTCGTAAAACTCCCAGGATAGCGCTTCTTAAAGTTTTACTTTGGGATGGGGAACAACCTTTATAACGCAACTTTTAACTTGCAGTGCTATTACAACGCAGACTTTAAAACGAAAACCATTACAACGCATTACACTGGGGGGCGATCTAGGATAGGGAATAGTTTTAATTTACTATCCAACACCTTCCCTAGAGTCCACGGGGACTGGTGTTGGAATAGTAAATTAAACTATTCACTATTCAGCACCCCCCAGTGTAATGCGTTGTAATGGAATGCGTTTTAAAACTTGCGTTGTTACAGCATGCGTGGTAAAAGCATACATTGGTACAACGTACATCCCTATGCGATCCTCTGATAGTATGATAGGAATCCTCAGCTCGCTGAATCGTTTTGAGGACCAAATTGAAACATCTCCTTGGACCTGTGAATCGCTGTGACTAAGAGGTGCTCTCCAGAAGAATTATGTTTTTGGGTGAACCTTCAGGATCCTTTTAAGTGCTAGGGTGCTAAGAGACACCCGATAGGTGATTGGCGGCTGGCTACTGGCAAGATGGATGAATGGAGAGTGAATGAAGGCTAAGCGCACCTGGGAAGATTCAGAGTTTGATTGTGCCAAGTTTAGTGTGTCAAGGTGCCACAGGTGGCCTCAGGGCCCACCACCGGAAAGTAAGGTTTTCTCACTGACAGATGAGCTGCATCTTGGTACAAATAGATCCTGATGCGAAGGCCACCTTCCCATTCGACCGAGAATGATAGTCTTGAGGGGTACTTGAGCGAAAAAGGCCATGGGAATGAAACAGGGTTCCGTTACGGTGCAAAGCGTAACTGACCAGCGAAAGAAGTTTCAAAGTAAGACCCTACCCAAAGGGCCCGGACAGATAGATCTATTGGACGAAGTGGATACTATCTAAAGAGGGAGATCACCGATCCACAGAGTTCCACTAGATCAGGAGAGGAGTCAGCACAGCGGATGATGACAAGGTTACACCCGCTTCAAGTTCCCTAATGAATGTAAGTGGTCGGAAAGGCATCGAAAAACAGCTACGGGCAGATATAACCAATGGACGGGAGAGGCCACGCCTGAGCTATGTAAGTATTTTAAAATGTCCAATTAAAAACCTGGGACAATGGGCATCCAGACAAGGTGTCGTCATTGCTCCATGTAGCCGTCTTTGTCTGTCATGGATGGGGTTACTTTGCTCTTCATCGAAATAGTAACGCTAGGTTAAGTGAGAGTCACTTACGAGGGCCACCAAGGTGGGTTGAAAGGCGATCAACCACCCCTTTGCAGGTTGAAGCCCTGGAATTCAGCTCCACGGGTGGGAAAGAGCTGCAATTCAGGTCTCTTTTTCCGACCTTGAGCTGAAGGTCACAGCTGTCTGCTGCTTGTCCAATGCAACACCATGCCGGTGCACAGAGCAAAGGGGGAAATGGCGTTCCAGCGTTCTAGAGGTGAGTGACAGGTTGCATCGCCGTCACCTTTTTTTCTGCTAGCGCAGGATAGGTTGGTCGTGTGGGACTGGCCTGTCAGGAGTTCACTCTCAGGTGCTTGCAGGCTGGCAACTTCTGCAGCAGTGGTTTCTGCACAGATGCTAACTGGTGCCAACTGAGGTTGCAGCATTGCAGTAAGTCTTATTTTTTTTAAGTAAACAAAGTGGTGGCTCTATCAATGGAAAACCCTAAAACTAGAAGAATGACACTCGGGACCAGTTCACTTGACTGCTAGGTAAACACCTCGAGGTGGTGCAGTTTTAGATGCCTGCTTCCTGGGCCCATTGTTCAAGGTCTCAGCACGCAAAGGCTTGTGGGTAAGGGCCGCTTCTAACATGGCCGCCGACCGCCGTGAACTCTGTGCAGCGAGGCGTTCAGATTCTGGCAGCCGCTCTCGGTAATTAGACGACAAACTCGGCATTGTGTGTGGATAGGAGACCTCGGAGCGTGCTGCGGAAGGCGAGGCCGGGCGTGCTTATTTACACACCTCGCCCCCGCTGCAATTATATCTTTGGGCAGACACCCTTGTACAGCGCCTCGGGCGTGCAGAGGCGCGCAGGCCTCTCCGCGCGAGCGTGGCTGCCAGGGGCTGGTGTCACCGGGGACCCCACGTTCTACTGATGGGGTCTCTTTTTACAACCCACTGTGGCCTTGTGTTGAAGCTTAGTTTGGTCACTTAACGCGAAACAAGGTTGCAGCAACAGTTGCGCACGGCTGGACTAATAGTAGCCAGGGTCATTGGAATTATGAGGCAGAGGTTCAAGTGTTATGCGGCAGGGTTGAGTACATTTTGGGTCCAGAAAAGGCAAATTATGCGGCATTATGCGGCACATTTTGTAAAAGTATGACTTCATTATTTAAAACTTGGAAACACTGTCTGATCATAGGTTATACCTCATCAGTACCCATGTAACACTCAAATATAGCAATAAGCAACAGAAAGGTGACCAGTCCAGCTGCGCAAAAGTCCTTCCACTGCGCGGCAACACGCATCGCTGCATTTTTAGTAACTTTTGATTTGAACCGTGATTTAGAAACAAAATCTTTTTTTTTTGTTAACTCTGCAGATTAATCGGAAGATGATGGATTATATGGTAAATGAGGCAAATCTATATGCAAAAATCTCTGTGCCGCACAATCGCATAATTATAGTGGCCCTGACGATAGCCAAAGGTCGGCCCCGGTGACGTTTGTTATGATCTGGTAACATTGTGCTGGAGTTCAGACCTGGCGCGGGTGCCCAGTCTCACCATAGCTGCCCCATTTGCTCCAGTTGAAGGGTGCTGCTTTTAATAAGGTAAGGGTATGTCCAGACTTTAAGGAGCCTATATGTTGTGGTATATATATGGTGGTGAAGGTGGGTTGGTGGGGGGGACCTGCCAGTTATCCTCAATATAATTTTTCAAGCTGACACTTGCAGGGGGCATGAACAAGGCAGACAGAGCATCAAAGCACACCAACCATGCACAAATGCTGAACGTCTCTGCTTTGGAAAGTAGAGTAGGGGGTAGAGAAGCTGGGAAAGTTACGCGAAGTTACGCATACAGCAGAAACAAGCATATAGCACTATTTTTTTCTGTTGCCAGAAATACACCCTCGTTTCTATTTTGGTCTGCAGTGGGCATCTGATTTTTGAAAATTGCATTAAATCACCCAAGACTTGAAAAGTGGCCCCTTGCATTTTGTTTATGTTGTTCCTGTGCTTTCTCAAAAACAGATGGAAATTAGGCACCTCCCTGTAATGGACTACATTTGGGCAAATTTCACGTGAAAAGCATGATGAAAAATGCTGAAAATGATAAATCATAATTTCACCTGGGCATATTAAAAAGCCAGGCCTCATAAGAAGGTGCAAACAATATCCAATTTCACAAAGCTCAAAAGTGCTCCAAAAGTGTAGATTGGGGTGTAGGGTAGGCACTCACACGCTAACATTTCACCTAAGTCTGCGGGCTGTTTCAAGATTCCTAGACAAATTCGGTAACATTTGGCCTACATGGAGCAGCATGGTACCTTTCCTTAAATTATTTCAGTGCCTCCTTACTCTGAGCTATGTATAAATACCTGTTCAATACTATACCACTTTAAGGGCATACTTCTAAGGGGGAAACAATCTATGGATATCAGAATTCAAAGTGTTGTTGGCTACAAAAACAATACTGCCCGAAGGTATGAAACTAAACTTTGCACAAATGTTGCATTGTTGAGGGGACCTATAGGGTGGTATAAGAACTGTCCTTGAAAATAAGGGGGAGCCAGGGGAAAGCAACTAGGTAAAGCCGGAGGAACATGTGCGCGTAATAGAAAGCAAAAGAATGGGCGGGCAAAGACAGAAGAAAGCAGTGAGATAGGAGGGCGCGCATTTAAAATGTACCAAGTGGCTGGTGACTTCTTCAGGTGACTTCTAAGCGTGATCAGTTTGGGAAGCAAAGCAGGACATGGCCCACTCGTGGGGAGGGAGCCGAAGGCTTGCATTGGCTCCAAATTACGGATAGTAGAGATAGGTTTCGCTTCAAGGCCCTATATAGTAAATAAATATTTGCACCACACAGTTGGTTTGAACAGAGTTTATACTAGTTGTGCTGGTTGTATGGTCAACATGAACCTGAGAAAATGGAATTACCTGAAAATCTTTTAACTCAAATTCTTATTTTTGATTATCAAATGTGGTGCACAGTGGATTTGCTTTGACTCTACCCAAATTCACCCAGCCCAGGCTTTTAAAAAGGCCCCCGACTTTTGGGCATCTGTCCTTACTCCTCTTTACAGCCATTCCTTAATAACAGCAATAACCCCCGACTCATGGAGGGGCTCCATATTAGTCCCAATTTTTAAAAAGGGAGATCGTTTAAAGCCATCGAATTATAGGCTCATCGCTTTTCTTGACATAGAAGCCAAGGCCTACGCCCGCCTCATACTGAAGGACCTGGAGACAGGGGCCGAAGGAAAAAGCATCATACCCTGCTATCAGACTGGCTTCAGACCACAAGCATCGACAATGGATAATATCCCGGCGTTATCGCACCTAGCAACTGAAGCAATAATGAAGAAAAACCCTCCCCTCTTTTGTTGCTTCATCGATTACAGCACAGCATTCGATAAAGTGGTACGAAATAGGCTATGGCGGAAACTAGAAAATTGGGGCGTTCCGCCAAACCTACTGAAGGCAATCAGATCACTTTATGATGGCACCTGGGTGTGGGTTAAAACCAGCGCTGGTGCAGTGTCCCCTAAAATAATAACAAACAACGGGCTGAAACAAGGATGCGTGCTGGCGCCCGTCCTTTTTAACGTGTACATGGCGGATTTGGGGGATGCCTTGAAAGGCGCCAGTTTAGTAGCACCGAGATTAGGCAGCATGAGGCTGCCGGTCCTACAATATGCCGACGACGCAGCTGTAATGGTCCACACAAGGGTGGGCCTACAGAGAGCCCTAAATGCGTTGAATCAATTCAACAAAGATAACAACCTTCTAGTAAACCAAGGGAAAACTAACGTCGTCATTTTTGGGAGCTATCATCTGAAAAAGAAAGCACAGTGGCGAATGGGAGATCTGCAGATCAGTACAGTGGCAGAGTATAACTACCTAGGGGTTTGGTTTATGGAACGGGCCAAGGCAAATGTCCATCTGAAACAGCAGTCGTCCAATGCCAATAAGGTGATATTCCTTTTAAAGCAACTGAGCTTACATCTGATAAGCCCCACGGCCGGACCAATATTACTTGCCTTAAAAGCAAAATTGCTGCCAGCCATCAGCTATGGCCACCAGACCTTTCCGGGGACGCAGGATTCCCTTCTCACCGCAATCCAAGCCAAAGCATGTAAATCATTCTTTTCTATCCATCCCAAGGTCGGCAAGGAAGTCAAGACTCAGATTGGAGCTAGGCCTGGTTAGGCCAGACTTGATGTGCCAAGGGGAGATCATAAAATCACACTTAAGGATTATAAGGGCCCCAACAAACTCCCTAAGATACCAATTGAGAGCCATCTTCGAAGGGCCAAGATCAGCATGGCACACCAGTCTTGGTAAAGCACTCAAGATTTTAAAGATCGGAGAAAAGAGCATACCACTGCCAGAAATCCCACTAAATGCATGAAAAAAGCCATAAACAGACAAGTTCTGAAAATCTCATTCGAACTGGACCTTAAAGCCCTTGGCTATAGCCCCCACCTAGACCGGCTGAACAGTTCCTACATGGTAGGCAAGGCACAAACCTACCTGAATGAGGCCCTGAAACCACAAGCCAGAACTAAAATCCTCTCTGTGAGACTGTGTACTCTAGGAATCACTGAATTTAACCCCACATGGGCGGGGAAAATACAAGCTGCAGACTGTGCCCCTACACAAGAGAATCCTGGCTTCACATTTTATGCTGCTGCCCCTCCCTTACGAATGACCGCCATCGATTTCTCCGCCCAGTCTGCATCATCAAGGGAATCAAGACATGCCGCGAAGCATCAGCCTTGTGCTTTTCTAGAATAACACGATGACCTTGGCGAGTCTTGGGAAATTCATTCATCTGATTAGAATGGCTTTAAATGCAGCAAACGATCACAAACAAAGCAGTGCCACCAGCGTGGTACAATAAGGGGATCGAGGCAGCCTCCCCTCGAATGAGCCATGATTCTATCCATCCGCCCTAAAGAAATCGCACCACATCAAAGGCTTGAAACGGAAGGGACAAGGAGAACTATTCACACGCTGCTGTAGGAGAAAACCACCTACAGGCCTACGAAGCTGTCTAAGAAACTTGGTGCAAGGACTTATGATAAAGACCCAGGGCTGACGGTCCGAGTGGGTCCAGCGGAGCGGGGATATATTACTTGAACAAAAAAACGTTTTAACCAGCAGTCTTTATAGCTTTAATGTGATCATTGTTTTACTCACCAGTTTTATTCTTTCTTACTGTAATGATTTTAATTAACTGAACAGTTAATACATTCATTCAATAAATTCATTCATTACCCAAATTCACAAGTTGAGCTAATGTGGGGCCAGGAGTGCAACATCAAGAAAGTGTGCACGCTGTCTGCGGCATTAAATTTACCCATGTCACAGATACTTGTTTCACATGAGACTCAGTGGTTAATATGTAAAAAACATAAGTGCCCGGGCTCTCTTCAAAGGCAGCTTGCGCCAGCCCATTTCTCCTGTTAGCACTGCCTAAAACAGAACCAACTAGTAGCCATGAAAGTTGGGACAGGAAGGGGCGTAATGACTAGAGCCGCTGATGTCAGAGTTGAGGAACCAGGGTTGAGTATCGGCGTTGGCTCAACATCATGTGATTCTGGGCAAATTACTTTATCTCCCCGTAGAATGTGTCCTTAATTGGTGCTCATGTAAAGCGCCAGTGTTGATGATTAAGTGCAGGTGCTGAGCTCCAGAAACCACGGGCTCAAATTAAGCACCGATGAGGCCTTGTTCAAAGTCAGGCCATTAAGTCTTTTCACACAGGAGTGGAAGCACACCAGGAAAGACGCACATCCGGGGCCCTCTCCGTTTGGCACACAGCAGCTGCAGACCTTTCAATGGGTGACCGCTTCCAAGAGCCTTGGTAGATTGTTTGTACTTCTGTTGCAGCTTGCATGATGCCATTTTGAGCAGCTCAATACCAAAGGAGATGATGGACGGAGTGTTAGAGCAAATCAAACACTCACCCCCAGTCAACTGATCGGGGTTTAATCCATCATCATTCTTTAGCTCACTCCACCACCCCAGTTGAAACATGGCCATATGTAAATCAGTCTGACCTTGTGCCTCATGAGAACAGTCCAGCTGGAACTGCCAAGCCATGTCTTCCCTGGACCGGAAACAAGCATACTGGGACCAGTTTCTGGCTATTCAGCCGTCACCAGCCAGGCTAGCTTAAATGCAGTGGCAGAGTGAGCAAGGGACCCACGTCTGGGCATACCCTGGCAACTTAGGGCGAACAAAGCGATACCAAAGAAGATGATGGACTGAGTGTTAGAGCAAATCAAACACTCACACCCAGTCAACTGATCTGGGTTTAATCCATCATCATTATTTACCTCAATCCACCACCCCAGTTCAAACATGGCCATATGCAAATCAGTCTGACCCTGTGCCTCATGGGAACAGTCCAGCCCGAACTGCCAAGCCATGTCTTCCCTGGACCGTAAACAAGAATCATGGGAACGGTTTCTGGCTATTCAGCCGTCATCAGCCAGGCTAGCATGAATCTGGTGGCAGAGTGAGCAAGGAACCCACGTCTGGATATACCCTGCCAACTTAGAACAAAGCGATACCAAAGAAGGCTAGCTGATGACGGCTGATTAGCCAGAAACCGGTCCCAGGATGCTTGTTTCCGGTCCAGGTAAGACATGGCTTGGCAAATCGGGCTGGACTGTTCCCATGAGGCACAGGGTCAGTCTGATTTGCATATGGCCATGTCTGAACTGGGGTGTTGGAGTGAGCTAAAAAATGATGATGGATTAAACCTAGATCAGTTGACTGGGGGTGAGTGCTTGCAATGTTCAACACTCCGTCCATCATCCCTTTTGGTTTTGCTTTATTCGCCCTAAGTTGGCAAAGTATGCCCAAACGTGGGTCCCTTGCTCACTTTGCCACTGGATTCAAGCTAGCCTGGCTGATGACGGCTGATTAGCCAGAAACCGGTCCCAGGATGCTTGTTTCCGGTCCAGGGAAGACATGGCTTGGCAGTTCGGGCTGGACTGTTCCCATGAGGCACAGGGTCAGACTGATTTGCATATGGCCATGTCTGAACTGGGGTGGCAGAGTGAGCTAAAGAACGGTGATGGATTAAACCCAGATCAGTTGACTGGGGGTGAGTGCTTGCAATGTTCAACACTCTTTTGGTTTTTATTTTGAGCAGCTGGCATGCAGTTTTGGGAAGCCGGAAAGCACTGATGCCACAGATTCTATACAGTTCTATTGAGTCTGGCATGGAGTTTTAGAGCAGCCGGAAAGCACTGATGCCACAGATTCTGTACAGTTCTTTTGAGGCTGGCATGGAGTTTCAGAGCAGCCGAAAGCACTGATGCCACAGATTCTGTACAGTTCTATTGAGGCTGGCTTGCAGTTTTAGAGCAGCCGGAAATCACTGATGCCACAGATTCTATACAGTTCTACTGCAACTGGACTGCAGTTTCAGAGCTGCCGGTAGGCACCGATGCCACAGATTCTACACAGTTCTATTGTGACTGGCCTGCAACTTTAGAGCCGCCAGAAAGCACTGATGCCACAGATTCCATACAGTGCTCCTGCGGCTGGCCTGCAGTTTTTGAGCAGCCGGAAAGCACTGACGCCACAGATTCTATACAGTGCTCCTGCGGCTGGCCTGCAGTTTTTGAGCAGCCGGAAAGCACTGACGCCACAGTTTCTATACAGTGCTCCTGCGGCTGGCCTGCAGTTTTTGAGCAGCCGGAAAGCCCTGACGCCACAGATTATATACAGTGCTTCTGCGGCTGGCCTGCAGTTTTTGAGCAGCCGGAAAGCCCTGACGCCACAGATTCTATACAGTGCTCCTGCGGCTGGCCTGCAGTTTTAGAGCAGCCGGAAAGCCCTGACGCCACAGATTCTATACAGTGCTCCTGCGGCTGGCCTGAAGTTTTTGAGCAGCCGGAAAGCACTGACGCCACAGATTCTATACAGTTCTATTGAGGCTGGCATGCAGTTGCGTGGAAGTTGACAAGTTGTTCTTTGTCTCTGGCATGCGGTTCTGGGTCTACTGGCCAGAGGTTTTGAGGAAGAACCAGTCTGTAGAACCTGACATCTTGCATCTGGCAGTTGCTATGTTGTGCTGGGGTAACTGGCATGTGCTTCTGGGCCGAGTAGACAGTGCAGTTGGCTTCTAAATTGTGCAAAACTGCACTGATTTGCACATCCATGTAGCTGCAATGCAGCTAACAAACACGTCTTAGGCAGGGACATGCAGTTACAGGGCAGTCGGTAGACAGTTCCACTGCAGTCAACGTGCAGTTTTAAACACAATTGTGAAAGTTAACATTCAATTCCATGGAAGTTGTTAAGTGGTTCCTGTCTGCCTGAGTTGAAGCACAGCAGATGATTGCAGGTAGATTAACGGTGACTGGTTTGTACTCTTGGGTAGCAGACATCCAGTGCTGGCTAAGCAGACAATCAGTTCTTGGGTAGCAGACATCCAGTCCTGGGTAAGCAGCCATGCAGTTTTTGAGTAGCAGTCATCCAATCCTGGGTAGGCAGCCATGCAGTTCTTGGGTAGCAGACATCCAGTCCTGGGTAGGCAGCCATGCAGTTCTTGGGTAGCAGACATCCAGTCCTGGGTAAGCAGCCATGCAGTTCTTGGGTAGCACACATCCAGTCCTGGGTAGGCAGCCATGCAGTTCTTGGGTAGCAGACATCCAGTCCTGGGTAAGCAGCCATGCAGTTCTTGGGTAGGAGACATCCAGTCCTGGGTAGGCAGCCATGCAGTTCTTGGGTAGCAGACATCCAGTCCTGGGTAAGCAGCCATGCAGTTCTTGGGTAGCAGACATCCAGTCCTGGGTAGGCAGCCATGCAGTTCTTGGGTAGCAGACATCCAGTTCTGGATAGGCCGCCATGCAGATCTTAGGTAGCAGACATCCAGTCCTGGGTAAGCAGCCATGCAGTTCTTGGGTAGCAGACATCCAATCCTGGATAAGCAGCCATCCAGTTCTTGGGTAGCAGACATCCAATCCTGGGTAAGCAGCCATACGGTTCTTGGGTAGCAGTCATCCAATCCTGGGTAGGCAGCCATGTAGTTCTTGGGTAGCAGACATCCAGTTCTGGATAGGCCGCCATGCAAATCTTAGGTAGCAGACATCCAGTCCTGGGTAAGCAGCCATGCAGTTCTTGGGTAGCAGACATCCCGTCCTGGATAAGCAGCCATCCAGTTCTTGGGTAGCAGACATCCAGTCCTGGGTAAGCAGCCATGCAGTTCTTGGGTAGCAGACATCCAGTCCTGGGTAAGCAGTCATGCAGTTTTGGGTAGCAGTCATCCAATCCTGGGTAGGCAGTCATGCAGTTCTTGGGTAGCAGACATCCAGTCCTGGATAAGCAGCCATCCATTTCTTGGGTAGCAGACATCCAGTCCTGGGTAGGCAGCCATGCTGTTCTTGGGTAGCAGTCATCCAATCCTGGGTAGGCAGCCATGCTGTTCTTGGGTAGCAGACATCCAGTCCTGGGTAAGCAGTCATGCAGTTCTTAGGTAGCAGACATGCAGTCTTGGGTAAGCAGCCATGCAGTTCTTGGGTAGCAGACATGCAGTCTTGGGTAAGCAGCAATGCAGTTCTTGGGTAGCAGCAGTCATCCAATCCTGGGTAGGCAGCCATGCAGTTATTGGGTAGCAGACATCCAGTCCTGGATAAGCAGCCATCCATTTCTTGGGTAGCAGACATCCAGTCCTGGGTAAGCAGCCATGCAGTTCTTGGGTAGCAGACATCCAGTCCTGGGTAGGCAGCCATGCAGTTCTTGGGTAGCAGACATCCAGTTCTGGGTAGGCACCCATGCAGATCTTAGGCAGCAGACATCCAGTCCTGGGTAAGCAGCCATGTAGTTCTTGGGTAGCAGACCTCCAATCCTGGATAAGCAGCCATCCAGTTCTTGGGTAGCAGACATCCAGTCCTGGGTAAGCAGCCATGCAGTTCTTGGGTAGCAGTCATCCAATCCTGGGTAGGCAGCCATGTAGTTCTTGGGTAGCAGACATCCAGTCCTGGGTAAGCAACCATGCAGTTCTTATGTAGCAGACATGCAGTCTTGGGTAAGCAGCCATGCAATTCTTGGGTAGCAGACATGCAGTCTTGGGTAAGCAGCCATGCAGTTCTTGGGTAGCAGTCATCCAATCCTGGGTAGGCAGCCATGCAGTTCTTGGGTAGCAGACATCCAGTCCTGGATAAGCAGCCATCCATTTCTTGGGTAGCAGACATCCAGTCCTGGATAAGCAGCCATCCATTTCTTGGGTAGCAGACATCCAATCCTGGGTAGGCAGTCATGCAGTTCTTGGGTAGGAGACATCCAGTCCTGGATAAGCAGCCATCCATTTCTTGGGTAGCAGACATCCAGTCCTGGGTAAGCAGCCATGCAGTTCTTGGGTAGCAGACATCCAATCCTGGGTAAGCAGCCATGTAGTTCTTGGGTAGCAGACATCCAGTTCTGGATAGGCCGCCATGCAAATCTTAGGTAGCAGACATCCAGTCCTGGGTAAGCAGCCATGCAGTTCTTGGGTAGCAGACATCCCGTCCTGGATAAGCAGCCATCCAGTTCTTGGGTAGCAGACATCCAGTCCTGGGTAAGCAGCCATGCAGTTCTTGGGTAGCAGACATCCAGTCCTGGGTAAGCAGTCATGCAGTTCTTGGGTAGCAGTCATCCAATCCTGGGTAGGCAGTCATGCAGTTCTTGGGTAGCAGACATCCAGTCCTGGATAAGCAGCCATCCATTTCTTGGGTAGCAGACATCCAGTCCTGGGTAGGCAGCCATGCTGTTCTTGGGTAGCAGTCATCCAATCCTGGGTAGGCAGCCATGCTGTTCTTGGGTAGCAGACATCCAGTCCTGGGTAAGCAGTCATGCAGTTCTTAGGTAGCAGACATGCAGTCTTGGGTAAGCAGCCATGCAGTTCTTGGGTAGCAGACATGCAGTCTTGGGTAAGCAGCCATGCAGTTCTTGGGTAGCAGTCATCCAATCCTGGGTAGGCAGCCATGCAGTTCTTGGGTAGCAGACATCCAGTCCTGGATAAGCAGCCATCCATTTCTTGGGTAGCAGACATCCAGTCCTGGGTAGGCAGCCATGCTGTTCTTGGGTAGCAGTCATCCAATCCTGGGTAAGCAGTCATGCAGTTCTTAGGTAGCAGACATGCAGTCTTGGGTAAGCAACCATGCAGTTCTTGGGTAGCAGACATGCAGTCTTGGGTAAGCAGTCATGCAGTTCTTGGGTAGCAGTCATCCAATCCTGGGTAGGCAGTCATGCAGTTCTTGGGTAGCAGACATCCAGTCCTGGATAAGCAGCCATCCATTTCTTGGGTAGCAGACATCCAGTCCTGGGTAGGCAGCCATGCTTTTCTTGGGTAGCAGTCATCCAATCCTGGGTAGGCAGCCATGCTGTTCTTGGGTAGCAGACATCCAGTCCTGGGTAAGCAGTCATGCAGTTCTTAGGTAGCAGACATGCAGTCTTGGGTAAGCAGCCATGCAGTTCTTGGGTAGCAGACATGCAGTCTTGGGTAAGCAGCCATGCAGTTCTTGGGTAGCAGTCATCCAATCCTGGGTAGGCAGCCATGCAGTTCTTGGGTAGCAGACATCCAGTCCTGGATAAGCAGCCATCCATTTCTTGGGTAGCAGACATCCAGTCCTGGGTAGGCAGCCATGCTGTTCTTAGGTAGCAGACATGCAGTCTTGGGTAAGCAGCCATGCAGTTCTTGGGTAGCAGACATGCAGTCCTGGGTAAGCAGCCATGCAGTTCTTGGGTAGCAGACATCCAGTCCTGGGTAAGCAGCCATGCTGTTCTTGGGTAGCAGACATCCAGTCCTGGGTAAGCAGCCATGCAGTTCTTGGGTAGCAGACATGCAGTCTTGGGTAAGCAGCCATGCAGTTCTTAGGTAGCAGACATGCAGTCTTGGGTAAGCAGCCATGCAGTCCTTAGGTAGCAGCTATGCAGTTCTTGGGTAGCTAGCATATAATGCTTTGACAACAGACATTTAGTTTTAGGGCTACAAGCGTGCACTTCTAGGGGTGCAAGCATGCAGTTCTAGGATAGTTGTTTGCATGCAATTGTGTCAAAGGTTGCTAACTTCCATAGAGCTGCTATTATGCAGTTCTGTGAATACCCTGCGGGCTGGAAAGGTTTTACACAGTCCCAGAGAACCTGCCATGGAGATCCTGGTTAGCCAACCTCATTAAGATGGAAGGTGTTTGAATTGTAGGATGGACACAAAGGGCCTGCAGGAATTGGGGTGCATGCATACATTGTCGGACATCTTTGTGGTTTGAGGTTCTATTCCACTTGGGTTTTGATTTAAGTGGTTACATTGAATGAGAGATTCCCACCAACCCACGTGCATCCCATTGATCTGGGAGCGGTCTTTTTATATTTTATGTTGCACTATGAGATGTTTCACCTGCGTACCATGCCCTCTGTCCCACCCCTCAGTAGAGGTGTTGGATGTGTGCCCTGTCCAGGCAGGTAGTAGGCGGGCGAGAGTTGGAAAATTATCGTCTCACCTGCGCACAGGAGCTTGTGCCTTCCCGGGGGTGGATCACAGGCGCGTGGCTGGGGACGGCTTCCATCCCAGCCTGTCTAGACCTGCCGCAAAGAGAGAGAGGAAGGACAAACAGCTGCTCACCTGAAGATCTTATTTCACTCGACGTGAGCACCTGTAATCAGGCAGGTGGCTGCACAACAAGGTGTGGGCAGAGATTGGCACTCATCGTAAGCGGAGGGGTGACACATAGGGTAGACAGCTCAGCTGTACACAAATTGCGCAGAAATACAGCCTCGTACAGACAGTAGACGTAGGCACAGGTCCAAACGTGGAAAGGGAGATACAGAGAGCTGGCCCGATCTGGCAAACGACAGCCCAGTTACATGTACAGTGACATGCACAAGCACTGAGCCCTATGTTAAAGTAAACAAGGAGATACGCAAGAAGCAAACAAAGACACGCGCTAAGTCAGTCCGGAGGGTAAACCACGAAGAACTTGTTTGTTTGATGGTAGCTCAGGAGCTTTACTTCTTGTGTGTTTTTGTGACCTACCATGTGCTTTACTTGATTGTTGGGTGTGTCTGGAAGGTATGAGTAACTGATAGCCTGTAGGCATTTTGACTCTGGTACTGAGGACACAGAGACGCACCAACACACTGTGCTCTTCCTCACGTTGGAGTCCACAGTGGGATTGGAGCTGGGAAAAACCTGAAGTCAAGGTTCTTATGGTCTTCAATGCAAGAAGATACAAAATGGCGGCACGCTACTGCTCTGAAGGAAACATGCGGGCTGAGCATGGATTGGCTGCAGTGATAAGGTTTGTTTTGATGACATAAAGGAGCTTAAACCTTGGCTAAGTCCATATCGCTCAACCATCCAAAGGGACGGTGTCCTTGAGAAATGTGTCAAACCTTTCATGGCCCAATGTGGTTCCACGTGGCTCGCGGTGTCTCTAAATGGAAATTGTATAGGATGTTGAGGTCAATGTGCTACACACGCGATTCCAGAGACGTGATGAGATTGCAATGATATATAGATCTCAAACTAATGTGTTTCTTGCTGCTAGAGAGATCTCAGTGAGGTTTCTTTAGCATCATGAGACAAGGCTGCACCACAGGTGGGGGGCTCACCTAAACCCGGGTGAGGCCGGCCCAAAAAGAGGATAGCCGTATAGCTAAGGTGAAAATGTCCAAGAGGAACCTGAGAACATGTTCTATTTACAATAGAGAATAAACAATTTTCAGGCCGTATTTATTTCATATTCCAACAATGTAAATCAAACAAATTCAATACAACTCCTGTGTTCATATTACATATAATCCTTGATTACAGTTAACATGATAGAGTATGGTATTGACAGCAAACTAGACATTGGATCTTCTAATCAACATATGTAGGAAGTCATGGTTGACCAATCCTTTGGCCCTAACAGCACCTGCTAATTGACTTGGGCCCCAACCAACTTCCAGGCCCCCCAGATGTAATTTTCAGAGGTCAAACTCACCACTCCTTACAGGAAAGAGAGCCTGGGTCAACATATAAGCTGAGTCTATAAACAACCAGGCCAGAGTCAACCCAAAAGTGGGATGCCCCCGCCACCCTCCGGGAGATGGGCTTGGTCAACCAGGCCATACCTTTGTCTCCTGTCACAAGCCCCAACTCCTAACATCCCGAGTACAGTGCAATAGAGTACCTCGGAGGGTTACGGACAATTGCTGCTGCACACATGCCCGGCCCTGCCCTGTCACACCTCAGTACCACTGCTCTGACTTCATATATGATTTAAAGCCAAATCAATCCAGAATTTGCCAGCTTTTTAGTTCCTGATGGCAAAGTGTCTACTTGCTCTGCGGCAAAACACAACTTCACCCCCACCATAGGCCTGGATAAGGACCTGAATTAGCCATAACTAGGCATACCATTTGGTTGCCAGTAGGACCCCAAAACTTACACTACCTGCTGCATCGGGGAAAAAGCCCAAAATCTTGGCTGGACCGCAAAGAGACAGACTCTAACGCAGACCCACTGAAACCCACAATGAATGATAATTATTCATCATGTCATGCCTTAAACTTGCTCATAGGTCTGTTCTAGGAAGCTTCTCTTTTTGAGCCCTAACACGGTCTGAGTAATGGATTGTGAGAAGGGTTGGCCCATTGGGATGATACGAAAGGTGAAATTAAGTTGGCCACTAGTACTTGCAGCTATTGCAACATGCCCTTACATGCCTTAAGCAAGATTCCAATCAAGGTTTAAATTCCCTGACTTTGTCAGTTTGTAGCCTTTAACCCCCCCCCCTTTTTTTTCAATCAATCTTGATACCAAGGAATACGAGAGTTGTGGCTTGGCTGTCATTTTTCACATGTTCCGGGAGTACCCCTATTTCACCCAGAAGTTTTATGAAGGCTTAAAACGACTTGACACAAGAGAAGTGTGGCTCACTGGTTAGAGGAGGCAGACCTGGAAGCAGAGGTCAGCCCGGGACCAGGGTTCAATTCCCGGCTCGGCAGGGTCTTGAGTCTTAAAATGTCCATGGACTCGACAATTCTTGCTCCTGTGCCTATTCGATTCACGGGTTCACACTCTGCGACTCTGGGCAATAGCTTGCTTAATCTCCACAATGGCCCCTCGCGGCAGGATGCCTGGCTTTCACCTTGCGGATACCCTGCCGGGGTTATCTCACAGGGAATACCAGGACGGGTTCCCTAAGCAAGCACTTAGAAACCGCTTGGTGATTTGCGCTATATAAATTCCTGTACATTCACATTCACAAATATCTGAGTCCCTGTGCCCATGAAAATAAATCATCCTAGAAGTGAATGACCGAACCGGTCCCAAATACCTGGGTGAAGCCCATTTGAGGAATTGGCTAAACTGTTCAATATAAGCACAAGAGATAGAAAACCACCTAGGGATAATTTGTCCAGAAGAAATTACCTTGGAATTGGAAAACCAACAGATGGAAGTTATCCAGATGGATAGGGAGTAGTCAGAAAGCAGACTCGATGTCTATCTTACCACTAAGGGTTCCTCGATCCAACGTTCTTAATTTCGACTGTGCCCCATCCAGGGAAGCATACCTTACTGAGCAAAGAGATGGGTCTGTTGCGTGTTGAGAGACACCTACTTTCAGGGCGAATAAACGGTGAATTAATATGAATTCTCCTGGATATTTTTTGGAGACAAAACCTAATGGAGAACAGAGAAAGTCATCGAAGAGAGGATCAACAAATGGCCCAGCTACCCTCCTCAATTTAAGTTCCTTTTCAATATTATTTCCTGGCAGTATCCTTGCTCAGAAACCAATCATGTTTCTTTTTTAAATACCTGGACCCCCATGCCCAGTTGGAAGGTATTCTGAAACAGTAACGGAAGCAACAGTATAGGTGATGAGCTATGTCATGCCGCCGGTTAGAGTTTAACCATGAGTTCAAAACCAGTAAGTAAACAGGAGACTGGGCTCAACTGGGTGGAAGTGGTGAGGCTCATTTCTCACTATCTCTTTCTTTAGGCTTTTTAAAAGATTTGAGCTCGGGGTGCCCTGATGTCCCACAAAATGAAACATTGTGTTTGAACTTACAAGTCTCCTATGGTCTTGTATATATTTTCTTCTTGAAGCCCAAACATGCCCCTTTCCCCCCCCCCCCCCCCCCTTCCACTGCAGGCCAAAATGGCAACTTCGTGTTACTTTCACTTTTCTTTAAAATTATATAATGCAGCCATATTAATACCAGTCTGAACCCCAAACTCCTAAATCGCCAATACTATTCTGCTCAGGTAAAAGGAAAACAGTGACCCCAATTGAGATAATTTTCAGGCAGCACAGACTGGTAATTGTCAGAACCCTGCCATGTCTGAATCCCACGCCTTTCTTTTCACTTTCCCTGGTAAAGTCTACCTCAGGACAAACGTGCAACACAGACTGAGGCTTAATTCAAAACATTATGTACATTACATTGTTTAAATTAAGGCTTCTTTAAAAAATGATATATACCATAGCTTGCCCCAGGTGCCAAGGGGATACACAATGTAAGGGGGTTGACCAATCACAACTGCAGCCCAAATTGTCCTTATCATTGAGCGTTGGAACTCTCTGCAGTGGTTGTGATTTTAGGGCAGACACGTTACCATAGAGACACCAAGACTAGACCATGCACTTCATGTGCAACAAAAGTAGTCAACGTGGCAAGGAAAACCACACAAATATAGCATGTTACAACGCATGTTATAATATCGCGTACTATTGCAACGCGGTCGTTACAACAACTGCGTTGTTAGTACACGATGCATTTACATCGCGTTATTACAACGACTTGCACTAGGGGGTGCGCTGGACTTAAGAATAGTATTAGTTGCTTTTCCTACTCAAGTTTGCGCAACAGTAGGGAAGGTGTTGGAATTTATTTCCAATACCTGAGCACCCCCTAGTGCAAGTCGTTGTAATGACTTGCGATGTAATTGCATTGCGTACTAACAATACGGTTGTTGTAACGACCACGTTGTTATGGTAGCATGATGCAATGACAGCATTGTAAATGCTCTTTCCGAACCATACACCCCCAGCCACTGACCTGGCCCTCAGGGCATTCAATGCTGGCTGATTGGATCCTCAGTGACGGCGCACGTCGGCCTTGGAGGCAATGTCACCTCCTTGATAGTGCCCATTTCCAAAACGTCTGCCACCAGGATGGCCTGGACGAGGCAACTGTTTCCGCGGGGAGAGTGCAGAGGGGAGGGAATGAGTCGGGGGGTGGTGGCAGACAGGTAAAAAATGGCAGTGAAGCAATGTGTGAGAAAGCAGGCAGGGAACTAAAAAAATGGAACTCGAGGACCAAGCGCAACAGTGGGTGCGTCGGCAGACCAGGAAATGGCAACAAGTCCATACAGGCTAGTTGTACTGTGCCTGACACAAACCCCCTCCCCAAGACCCTATCAGCCTACACAGCCAATGGGCACCACTGGCCATGCTTTCCAGGGCTTCTGGGCGAAGGGAGCCAAAATGTAAAAGTTTACAAGGTCCATTTCGTGTCCCTCCCCCAAGCCCGGTAAGGCACAACCTGTATGCCAGCGCCCACGATAACAGCGAACCCCTCTTGTTCATTTGGAGTTATAGAATCGGTTAACATAGGCCTGTGTCATAAGTATTGCTTGTTATGCATTGCTTTGTGCCAACATGCTATTGACTCAGAGTTACTCATGTAGCTAAACAGGCTGAGCAGCCGCCGTCCAACCGCTGTGAAATGAAATGTACCTATTTAGATAGGATAAGCTTAATGTGATTTGAGTACATTAAGACCAGGCACATGTAAATATCAACTAGACTAGAGTGTACCTAGTGAAAGGATGCAGCATGTGGATACTTTGGGTACCCTTTCGGGAAGAGCATCCTTGAAGGAAGCATCTGCTGTTACATTTATTTATACCTTGTTCAAAAATTCTATCCCTCTTTGTTGTTATATTTATACAGCTCCAAAGATATACCTTTTCAGTATATATTATAGAATATGTCTGTTTATGATTGGATTACAGAATGTATGGTTTTCGGTCCCATACACCACCAGTGTAAAGGGTAGTCAAAAGATATTCTTATCTTACAGAAATGTTTTTTATTGATCCTGAGCAAGGCCCTTTTACTAGCTTTCGGAGCATTTCCCTGCAGGCTGAAACATGTCAACCTCCGAGCAAGGTGGAATGATTCCACCGCATTTTTTTTATCGCACTCACTAGCCACAATAGTAAAGCATTAGTCAACTAGTCAGTAGTTTTACGTCTTTTTTCCCTTTTGTTTTCTTGATAAGATCCCTCACTTTTATAATTAAATAAAATAGGGTCATAAAGATCTCCCCATGGAGTCACATGAATTTAACATCCTTGACCAATGTGAGAAGAGACCCTATGAAGAAGCATGCCAGCTAATGATGGGTGATGTCTTCAGAAGTTACTGTTTTACAAATTAAGCACAGCCTGTGCCTGCCTGAAGTGCTCTCAGAACTATCCTAACAGTGCCTTTAGAGCAGAGGTATTGTTGTTACATATGGGCACTGCCAGTCTACCGCTCCGGTGGCACACGGGCTCTATTGACCTACTTCACCGGCTGCAACACAAACCGACTGATAATCCAAGAAATCTGCATCACAGCGACACTGAAACCCCACGTACTGCTTCTGGGCAGTACAGCAACTCTTAACCCACCGCCACTAGGGCTGTTTGCTATCATTAGTGCAGAGGGTGCAGTGACACCAAGGACCAGAGGTGTGACAGGCCCAATGCGCCACAACTGAAGTTGCATTATACTCATGGCCACTGACTTTGTGCCTGTAGCATTGTCTGCATAATTATGCAAATGCCGCATTGCCACATAATACATCATATGCTTCATAATCTGCAGTTAAACAAAAACATTGTTTTTAGCTCAAATGGATCAAAAGTTACTAAAACGTGGAGAAACATGTTCCTGCGTAGTGAAAGGCTTCACAAAGGTTAACTGTTCGTCTTTGTTTGTATTGCTGTATTTGGGGTTTAGACTGGTACGAATGATGTGACTTATTTGCCTGGATAGTGTTAAAGTGTCAATATTACGAAATAATGAGGCAATACTGTCACAAAATGTGCTGAATTATGTAGTAAAGCAGCCTGCCTCTCTTTCCACATAATGTAATAAATCCTGCCACTTAATTTGGTCCGTCCCTACCGCATAATTCCAGCGGCCCTGATTAAACTACCAAACTGGATCGAAATAGAAACATTTCCCATTCATGCATTGGCGCCCACGTCACTCTTGCTATCCCACTGCACTGTGGGAGGCACCATTGCTGATGGGAGGAAAGGGGGGCGCGAGGGACTCTTTACAGGGTCGGCCATGTGCCGCCCACCCCCAAAGGAACGCCCCTGCCTCCTTCACGAGGCCGCACCGCCCAGAGACCGCAGAGTGAACGCAGCCACCTCACTTTCTGCAGGACGCGCCCGCCCCCCTTGAAGGCACGCCATTGGCTCGGCATCAAAGGGCGCGCTGGCTTTAAAGGCCTCTCTTCAGAGGGGGAAACAATGCGCGGTTAGGCCCCGGGACACCTCACCGCAGAGCTGCTTCCCTATCAGTTACCGGGTGTCTGCAGGCCGCCTCGGAAGCCAAACTGCCAGCCAAGCTCCCCCACGGGCGTGGATCAGTCAGGGGTGCCCCTCCGCAGCACGTGCCATGGCCTTCCGGGAAAAACTCAGTTTCTACACCCTCGTATTGCAAGCTTTGAGAAGCTCTGTGGAAACCTTTGCAACCTCGTGCATTTCCAGTGCTTTAAATGGGCCGGTACTGTCCGGTACGGAGTACAGGCACTTTTTTTATTTTGGGAGGGGGAGTACCCGCACTTTTCAAGAGAAATGCTATACTTTTAATTGGAGAATACCGGCACTTCTCAGAAACAAGCAGGTACTCTGGTACAGAGTACCTGCACTTTTATTTTTCCATTTCAAGCACTGTTGCACACCGTTCTTAAAATGTAACTTTTGTGAGTACTTGTGCTGCGTGTATCTTCAATTAACGCTAAGGAACGGGTCTCCACCGACACACTTCACAATAAACAGCCAGGCCCTCTTAAAGATTTGCAATAATCCCCATTTGGCAGTAAATGAACGAGCATAATTTCAAACCCGCGGAAATTGTAATTGTATTTATATAGCGCTTGCTTCCCCTGATGAGGCATTAAAGCACTTTGCAGCAAGTAGCACGCTACTCCGGAACCCAAGATTAGAGTTAATAGTAGATTAGTAATATGCTTCCCCCCCCCCGACCCCACCCCCCCCCCCCGCAATCTCGAATTGTTTTCCGTGTGTGTATTTTCCTAAGAAAAGCCTGGTGAAATGTGTGTGGTAAAATGTGCACATGCAGAAAGCAGTGTGTCTCAGTGGTGTTGCCCATTCCTCACAAGTAAGTGGGAATACTGTTGTTAAACTGCACCATGGAATGTCAATAAACTCCTGGGTCAGTAATCCCAGGATGGTATTACGGATATAATATAGCCCCAATAGAAAAGTGCAGCAAACGTGCAGAGAAAAATTCTGGCTAAATGTTCCAACCTGGTATAAGTTACAAATATGCAAGTTGCGTCTTTGGTACAGATTGCATTTTGCTTGGCTAGACGCTGTTATAGTGAAAAATATTTTGCTGTGAGAAAAAACTGTACCCGGGTGAAAGTAAGTGAAGGTCAACAAACTTTGCTACCTTTGAAAAGGGCAAAAATTGGGAACTTTACTAAAATTAACAGGTGGGAAAAAATATCAACCTTTTGTACCTTGGCAGTAGTGCTGTAAAGGCGCCTCTCAGACATCTGCTAGTGTTTGTTTCTGAGTGGCACTGCTTCTGTTGCTACTTTATATATGTGATCGTCCTTATTACTTACCGATAATCTTCCTTACCCTTTTTCAGAATCCTACTTATTATTGTGAGACGTCTCCGCCTCCGATGGAGGTTTCCCACGCCAGGGGTCCACAATCCTCAAAGTTTTAAGCTGCCTTCTATTTCTATGATCTATGATCGAAGAATAATAACTCCCCTCCTCCCCCGACCCTTCCTTCTGTTCTTTTTTTGTCGTCATGTACCAGTGGAATATGCCACGTTAGTTGGCATGCGTTTACAATGCATGCCATTACAACGCGGTCATTACAACAACTGCGTTGTTACATCTCGTACCATTGCAACCCAAGTTGGAACAACGACTTGCTGTAGGGCCGAGAGCTGGATTTTGGAATATTATAATTTACTATTCCAACTCCAGTCTGTGCAACAGTAGGGAAGGTGTTGGATTTTGAATCCAGCACCTTCTGCCCCCTACAGCAAGTCGTTGTTTCGACTTCGTTGTAATGGTATGCAATGTAACAACGCTGTTGTTGAAATGGCATGCGTTGTATGGTATGCGTGATAAACAATGTTTACCGTACCAGAGGAAACCCACTGTGTTGTGTACTATGCAATTGTTTTATATTTGTTGTGTTTTTTTTAAATGCTTTCATTATTTACAAAGGTTTTGTACCTTCCCTCTTCATAGTGGGGCACCAGGAGTTCATTGTGCACTGCGGTCATTGTGCAGCAGCATACTTGTGTGTGATCTTGGGCATTCCAGAATGGGGAATAGGCTGTGAGATTTCACATATTCACTAAGCTGTAGCAAGGCTCACCCAAGTTCGTATTCTAGTGAAAATTCACAAGGCCATCTCTGCTTGTTAAACTGCATTATGATTGCAAACGGCAGGGTTTAGGACAGCAAGAAATTCACAAAAGGTGACCTTGTAGTCTTAAATCTCATTCTTCGTGCATAATATTACCTCACCACGGTGTACTATGGGTTGAAGTAAATCCTATGATAGTGGCCGGAATGGGTGGTTTAGGGTGTTTTCAGTCTAGATAGATTGTGTACAAGCACATACACATGAATTTATTTGATACACAAACTCTCATCTGACACTTTCCCACCATGGAAATGGTTGGAGATTTACTCCTGACAAGGGATGAGTACATCCCTTTGTATAGTACAAACTTCCCCAAAATTATTGTGTTCACAGAGGAAGTGGGTTCCCTACTCCCATTGCAGAAATGCACAATCTTTGAATGTGTACAGCTGCACCATGTGTACAATTTGTCATTGTTCAACTATCAATGTCTACGAGTAAACGTAATTCATAAACTTTTCCAGTGACTGGTGTAGTTTTCCAGGTGTAATCTGTGAAGGTTTTGGGAATTCCTGGAAAGCTTGTAACTACAACATTGGAGTAGTGTCATTCTCAGAACAAAGCTTCACACTTTTCTTCAACCCGTGTGTTGTGACAGTAGTAACTCTGTGGAGACAACACTTGCCTTTCTTTCCAGAAACTATTGCGGCCGCTTCCACAATCAGTAAAATGCTGCAATGTTACGCCGTGCTTTACGAAATGTTCCTCTCCACAACCCACACACACTTTTTTACAAATGTTATTAGACATCGAAGACATTGGCAAGAAAAGACCCACCCTCACCCACTGACCTATTTATTTACTACTCCTATGCAATTGCATAATGGAGGCCCCCGCAGTGCGGGGGCCCAGGATTTCTTGTTTTGGAGGGGGCTTCTCACCCTCTAAGCCATGCCATTGCACATGGCATGCCTTGCAGAATGTGTGTAATGGCATGGAACAAGATATACTCATACTTTCTGGAAAGCCACTTTGCTTTACCGAGCAGGCCCCTGCAGTGTCGGAGGCGTCCAACTGTTCAGGGGGCCCCCATTGAGCCCATTCTGCAGTGGGGGCCCCCATCATTTTGCATTATTCCATTGTTAATACTACTCACCCTTGCTACATGGAGTGGATAAGAGAAGGTACAACCCTACTTTCAAAGAGCTTGGTTCCATGATGGTATATTTCCAATGTGTTAAAGAATGAATCCCTTTGGGAAATAATCGTAAGGCATACACAGATATATTCTACTCATTCAACCTCACTCAGCGACAGAGGCCACACACTAGCCAATCAATCAGAAATATAAATGTTTATTCATTCAATAGTCAAAAATTAATAAACACAATATAAAAAATGGATAAAATAGAGCCATCCACTCTAACAAATAAAAACAACAAAGCCCTAATACAATATTCAGCATAGTTGATCACAAGCTTCTTGCAAATGCTTCATGAAATGACAATTCATAGGGAGACAAAGTGCAAATAAACTTCCATCCAATATTATTTATTATGCAGAGGATATCCTGTAATGTAAAGATCTATTCACAATTTACAGTAACAAACACATGTATACGATTATTCCTTATTTCCTATTTATATTAAAAAAAACTACCAAGAAGCGGCGCGTTTCGGTGGTAATAAAGGTCCAATCACCTTCTTCAGGCTCAATTATAACAGTATACAATCTCAGCACTTTGAATCTTTTCCTATGCGTGGGATGAAATTTGAAAACCAACCTTCAAGGCTGGCACCTTAACCCGGGGCCACACTCCTGCAAGTTCTTATCTAATAAAATGTATTTTGTTCCGGTGTGGGGACCTGTAGTGAGGTCAATACATTCCACATGTAGTTAAAAAACCTTTTTCTTTGGGTCAGCTATTATGTTATGGTGAGTAGCTCATAAACACAAAATGTACAGGTTTGATTAGGTTCTCCGTTAGAGTCCTCACATCGGAGAGCCTTCCTTATGATTGGAAATATATTTTGCCTTTCGTTTTTTTGGGACACCTCGATACCCGGGATTTAAAAATCTCCTTATTCCTTACTTGTGCCCTGGTCATATATTTCCAAGGTGACCTTGTGCACTAACTGGATGGTGAAAACACAATAGGTCCTGTTGGGAGGATTAGGGCAGGCTGGCAAAGGTTAGCCTCATGGCCAAAGAATGACAGGTTCAGAAAGAGAGTTCCCTCTGTGACGTACCCTAACCATACCAACGGTGTAGCGAGTAAAGCTCTCGCTCCGGCATACTACTATCACCTCCACAACACCACTCCCTCTCCTAATATTACGTCTGGTACTAGTACCTTGATAATGTTACCTCATTTTTTTTTATCTTGTTAGTTTTTACATCGTATTAATTTTACCATTATTTCAACACCTCCTCATTATGACGTTTACCTGAGACCTAACCCCGCGCCCAGCGCTCCACAGACAGGAAACCCCCACTGCATAGGAAGGCTGTGTCTTGACCCGCCTGCCAGTCCCATAGTTGTGCTTCCTTAGCACAGCACAAATATTCAGCTATTAGCGGGCTCTGCTGACGATTAAGGCCCGCTCCATTGTTTTTTGGCTAGGGACATAACAAGGGAGCGGGCCTTTAATGGTTGGTAGAGCCCATCACAGAGGGTTTTAACCCCTTAAGTGCTGCCGTCGGCCAACGGTCGTCGCAAGCACTACCTTGCCAGTGCTGCGCACGACCGTTGGCCGACGGGCCAGCATTTGTTCTTCGAACGTTCAGCACTGGGCGCTGAACGTTCAACGCTCTTATGAGGTTAAGGCTATTAGAACATTCTGCCCCAAGAGGGCAGAATGTTCTAATTTGCACAACAAAGGCCTCACGGAGCCTTGAGGCCTTTGTTCACAGCAACACCTGTGAACAAATTTTGGAATGTTGGAGCTCCGGGCTTCTACCGGCCATTGGAAGCCCAGAGCACTCCATTGTCTTCCATGGAGCTCACAACATTCCAATCTTCTATTATCCAGAATCTACTTCTGCTGTCATTAGTTCCTTCCCGGTTTCCGTAGACCCATACCAAGGTAAATAAGGCGACTGAGTACCTCTCACATGTAAATGTAATTCTAATTTGAAATTGTATTTATATAGCACTTACAATCCATGAAGAGGCGTTGAAGCACTTTGCGGCGAGTAGCGCGCTACTCTGAAACCCAAAAGTTAGAAATTCACAGTAGACCCAGTAATATGTGCTTTCTTTTTCCTTGTGGATTAGTTCCTGTAGGTTTGTTGAATATGTACATGGCCATTGACGTAGTTGACACACGCATGTGCACTGGACACGTTAGTGATTCATACTGGACCATGTGTGCCTTTCTGCTATGGGGTGATGGTACATGGGCTTTTGAGGTACACATAATTATTAGGCAGGTCAGTCTAATGAATGAACCAAAATTACACGTTCTAGAATATATCACAGTTGTGAAAATGAAAGCTAGCGACTAAAAATGTATGTCCTAATGAGGATATGTTAGTGGAAATTTGCATAATTCTCTGTAAATATTGTACTGAGTGACAAAGGGGGTAACTTGTCAGATTTGAGACAGGAGTTCAGTGTTGTACTCAATGACTACTTAGTTGATACACTGTGTGATCTTGGTGTAAATCATTGTAAAGCAACACACTTTAACATTTCCTGGGTCACACCCATTTCTTGACTTCTATTCTACATTCCAAAAAAAGGTGAACAGTGATGCATGGAAAGGGACAAATGACTGTAAATTCTCTCAGCGTTTCACTTCTCTCTTCCTCTTCCTCTCATCGGTCCTGCCGAACCCCCCCCCTGTCCCACTGTCCTTGTGTGTGTTTTGTCCCTGGCGTCGGGCCTCCCCCCAGCTGTCAGCAGTGGTCTTAGCCAGCTCTAATGGACGCGTCCGGGTAAACAGGCGCGCGCTCCCCCTGCCTTTCACCAGTGGCCGCACCCTCTCCCGACGCCCCCTCGGTCACGGTCGCCGGGTCGCCAGGAATGCCGCCGGGTCAGGGGGCATGCGCCCGCCGCCTGCCTGCCCCATCACTCATGCCCTGCGCTGAAAGGCCCGGCGCATAACCTGCTCGGCGCTAGGCCGATTCAGAACAGCCTCCCGAGGCCTTATTATCTTAGCGAGCTTAAAAGCAACAGTTTCCTGGTTGTCGAAAGAGTAGGTGAATATATTTTAATCCTCTATATACCCCACCACCCAGTGAACACCCTTAACTCTTTAGAGGGACTTAGCATCAGAATCCATGCACCAGCAAAAAGTGCTGCCATGTCAACAAAAATACACTTCCAAGATGGCTGACATACATTGAGAGACACTGGCCAGCTACACAAGAGTAGACCTCCTTTTTGTCGGTCTGGGATTAGCAAGACCTTTTGATTTTGATAAAAATGATATACACAATATATTTACTCAGAGGAGCTTTCGGCTAGCCCCGCTCATCCATTGGTCTGTCAATGTGTCCTTCACCTTTGTTTCCACCCACAGTGCACGGCATAAGGCACAGGCTCAGCACACTTCAGCTCTTAGGTCAGTTTAGTTTGTGTGCCAGCATACTACTCTGGCTCACTGTGCACAAACACACAATATGAACAACATTCACAAATATTGGCAAAGCCAAGATCGATTGGCTTTAGCAATGCTTGTTAACCCTTGGTTTACCGTTTTTGCAGACATCTATTGTGCGCATGTGCTATATTCGTGTTTACTGTAAATGTAATTTCCCTTTAGGAATGACCTGGAATAATTTGGAGGTGGGTCCCAATCAATGCTTAATTTGAGCCAGTGGTTGCAGGTGGGGCCCACCGACACTCATTTTTGGGAACCCCCACTTAGTTTCCTTCAAGAGACTGTGATCTAGTATAAGGGAGAGAAAAACTCAAATGTTGAAAAGAAGGAGGAAGTGAGAGACAGAAAACCAGTGACAAAGGGAGAAAACAGGGATGAAAAAGACCATACGGCAGAGAAATATAGGAGCCGGGAGTGTTTGACTGTGGATTAAAGAGGCGTGAGGTGGAATCAAGACTACATAGCCTTGATATTCGGCACCCTGACATTCGATAGCTCACTCCACAGGTTTAGAGCAACATTTTGGGCCCAGCACTTATTCTTATACCATTTAAACACTGTATGAAATAGGAAATGTGTGTGCCTTGGAAACTGAAGTCTGTTTGCGAATAACAAACTCAGCTACATACGCATTCACGTCTCCTACAGCACAGGATGTAACTGGGAATGAGGAACATTCTGGAACATCCTGGTCCCGATGTGAGCATGTTTGGGAGGCCTTGGCAGACGCAGGCATCATGCACTCTCCTGTTTGTGCATCTTACAGCTCCAATGCCAAATACCATTAAGCTCTAGTTGAATGAGACATCTTCGGCTCTTGTCCGAAATGAGTGTGTGTCGATCAGAGAAAGAGATGTTGCAGTTCTACTGCTCAGAGATTTAAGAATCTTCCCAACATGGAGGCAGAGCATGACCCTTCATAAAGCACACTGACTGTGTAATGCTCTTAGCATACAAAGTAGCTCCTAGAAGGCTTTAATTAATTTCAGAAACTGGCAATTATTTTGTGTTAAATTCCAGCCCCTTAAATTTCAGCTTGTTTGTGCCATTACGAATAAAGATCAGTCATATGGAAATCAAATCAGACATACCCCTGCCTGGCAAGGCATGGTCCGGGACAAACTGCTAGGCCCGATCCCCTCTAAACTGAAACGAAAACACCCCCAAACCAGTTTCCACTCCATAGGGCCACATCAGTGAGGTGCAGATTGGTTTCTATGCCAGAGAGTTCTTGGGACCCAGGTTTGCAAATACTATCTTACTTCGGGAGACTAATTCAGCATGGAAAATGGGGGAAGGAATGCTAGAAATATTGTCTGCTACCGGTAACTTTCCTGAGACATATTCTTTTTTTTAAGTTCAAGTTTATTGAAACCAAGTACAAAAGGGTAGTACATCAGAAATGCTTCATACAAGATAAATATAAACAATTATATAAAAAAACACATAATAAAGGTGCATGAATAGAAGGAATCAATAAACAATAATGTCTGAGTGAAGGAAAAAGGGGGGAGAGGGGAAGGAGAAGGAAATATTATGATGGGAAGAAGCAGAAGACCAAATGGTAAACTTTGAAAAGTACACATTGTATGCATATATATAACAATAAAGGTAAAAGTACAAGCAATTGATAAAAATAGAGTGAACCATTATAATGAATAATAATTTATAGTAACGAGACAACAAGGGAATAATCATGGCGGCTTACGAACCTCATCAGACTCGTGGGCTGGAATACTGAGCCATATTCTAACCTATGCTTTTTCAGCTCGTCAGTGCCTTTACAGATGTTTTTTGACAACACAAGATAACAAGGGGTTTCAAACATTTCAATTCATGCAGAACAACACAGCGCAAAGGTGAGCCAGTCACCAAATTCCATACATTTTCCAGCTGTCTAGCCACCACCTGCGATCTGCCAGACATGCACATCGAAATACTGCGGCGTATTGCTCACCAGTGCTGCTCGGTCAAGCTGCAGCACTTGATCATGAGAGACCCGGGCATGAGTTTGGTACAGATCTTGGGTTTGTTAAGGGCAACTAAGTTGGCTCTGTACATAGATGCAAAGACAGGTATTACGACCTATGTATATCTTCTTTTTAGGATACTACGCATGGTAAATATGTGATTGTTTTATCCTATTTTTTATGCCTGCTTATTTTCTATTTATTGTAATCAAATGATTAATGCAGTGAAGTATTTTACTAGTTACTGGAACTAAGTTGGCAACTTCACAGACAACTGCTAGGGAGATGTGCCCAGAGTTTGGCACCGCTTGACTCATGTGGTGTTTTAGTTCCACGGCCAACAGGGGGGGTCACTCTCAATGACGTCTGAGCTGATCCCTAAGAAATTGACTAGAAATTGCTGAGGCTATGGATAGATAGGCAGCAGAGCAACTGTGATATGAAGATCCTGATATGCCAGGTCTTCATGCAATGGATTATCCTCAGGGCACAAGTCGTAAAAAAAGAAGTGGGGGGACGCTGTCACCGGATGTGACGTCACAGCAGGAAGTGACATCACGAAAGGTGCAGAGCTCCTCGTCCCAGAGAGACCAAAGAGTGAAGTCCAGCTGTTTGGCAGGGGGGACGGTGTCCCCCCAGTAAAATAAGTGGGGGGGCGCCGTCCACCCGCGTGATACCCCGACTCGAGCTCTGATTATCCTGCATAAGATGCAGCAAATGGAATCTTCTTGCCCTGGCTTCCTCAGTGTCCAACATTCGGAACCTGATTCACAAATTGTGGCAGATGACCTGCAGTTGTTGGGGGAGTCTCCTCACTCATGGCAGAAACTTTGCAAGGAGAATTCTCATTGCAGATATTCCTCCCACCCAACTGAGAGCAGAGACTCCATGACTGCGGGACCCCCGCCACATGTGTGGAGGCCCTTTGTGAATCAGCCCCACATGACTCCCGGATCCAGTAGTTGATCTGAGTTGTGAGGTACGCGTGGTCACCTCACCTCTAATTGCTTCATGTCCAAACAGCAACAGATCTAGCTGGTAGGTGCTGGTCCATGACACAGAGTTTCAATGGGTTACTAACAGTGTAGCATCTGTAAATATGAGAATAAAAATAGTGTTGCTTAGCCTGAAACCTAGGTCCAGATTTCACCAGCTACTGTTGAAAATGTTCACCTTTGACATGCTGTGTCAATAACCCTGCTGTTCACATGAAGTTGTTTACTAAGATGTAATGGTGTTGCTCATTAGCTCATGTCCTACTTCACAAGTCTGTGCTGCCGGGATGTTTCAGAGCACAGTCAAGGATGCTTTGTCTAGCTGCAGTTGGTGCTGGAACAGTTTTGTGAGTTGGGGTGTTGCATCAGTGTTACATCACTGAAGTCATAGAGTCTTTGAAAAATCCAAGCATTTCTGATGGTACAAGTATAGCAAATGAGCCAAGCCTATTCTTCAGGAGAGTGGTAAGGGTGTTGTTGAAACCGGCATTGTCTGGTTGGCTTAGAGGGTTGCTCAGCCAGGCAAAGCACACCGCTCCCGTCAAGGGCAGGGGATTACACACACTGTACAACCCGTGCTCCCCTTGGGTAGCTTGGCACTGAGCAGTCAGGCATCCTTCAGAAGCAATATGTAAAGTAGGCCTGGGCAGTGAACTACGCTCCATTCGTGGAGTTTGCGGAGTTCTCCACTTCGCAATGTGTAGCGGAGTTTATTCCCCGCTCGCGATCGCGAGCGGTAAGTTTGCGAGCGCGAGCTGCCGCTCGGGTAGAATTTCCACCCAAGCAGCAGGAATACTAGCACAAACTGCAGTTCGCACTGCACTCCGTCACATGTGGAACTTCGCTGAGTTTTTTTGTAACTTCGCAGAGTTCTGTGTAGCAAAACTCCGCGAACTACGCCCGGGCCTAGCACGTGAACAGACTAAATATTCCGCACAACACAAGCGAGCAACTTCACACTTGACGTTGAGAAATGTTGTTTATATTCAACACTCACATTAAACAATGTAACATGAATATCATGGAGGTATGTATGAAGTATCACCACTTTATTCATTACTGTAGTCTGACTATGCCCTAGTCTTCTAAATGTAAAACTGTTAGTCTTAACTCCCCAGGATATAAATACTCGGTTTTCATAATATTATGCTCCCAGCAGATCTGCCAACAGACGCCTAACGCATCAGCGGGTAATTTAACAACACTGACTATATTTTTGACCTTTTAGGGACTGAATATAACGTTATGGAAATTGCTACTCCCTCTAAGCAACACTGATGCTATTTATCTACACAGGGAACCATGTCAGTATTTTTCAGCTGCGCCTCAGGTATTTATCAGGAAATCTCATCTATTCATTATACATGTGATGTTATTTTCAAACTACTTTCAATAGAAATTTTCCCCACAAGGTCTTCCCTAGTTTTACCACCATTCCATTCAATATCATTTAACGTTGAGTTCATATAATATACCTAACTGGCTAGATTCCCCTTGAGTGATATAATTCTCTACTTTACTTAATACTATCAAATAGGTAAAAACTAACCCCTGACTATCTTAATATCTGTAAGGAATAAACACCATTTTCTTCTCTCTTTCTTTTGTTCAACACCTGTGTACCATTCTTATCACTCTCCTCTTGTGTTGCTTATAATGAAATGTGAACTGTTTGCTTTAATTACAGTATGTGTAATTTTAAAACAACTAATGTGACTGTAATCATGTTCTGTTAGTATCTCTCTGTATGTTAAACAAAATGAACCAATGTTATGCGGTATATCATGAAACCCTATCAACTCACTGGCCCAAATACTCTATCAAACTGTATTTATTACTGTAAACTGTTTAGCACAAAGACATATTTTAAATATTGTTTATTTATTTTTAGTATCAAGATGGTAGTGTCCTGAGGAAGACACCTTCAACGTGTCGAAACGCGTAGACAGGAAACCATCTCTCCACTATATTACTTTACTGTACAAACAATGTATATCTGTTAATAGAACCTTTTTTATCATGTTTTATCAATATGTCAAGGATTTATCTCATGACACTCTTTATAAAATTTATTAAAATGTACTTTTCATGCTAATTCAGTGTCTCACTATTTAATTTCACTCTGTCTGCTAATTGAATTGCGCCAGTGCTCATATTGCTTGCCTGGGTACGTTACTTTGCATATATTATTTGCCCTGACCAAGGAACTTTATCCAAATCAGGGGGTCCTTGTTTCTTCACATATCATGGAGGTATAGCCATAAATCACACATGGCAATATTACATGCATTACTAGGCCAAATTTGTGTTGATCAGATCTCAATAATATGCACACGTGGGAAAAGCCTTATTCTAAACCCCACACAGCACCCTTATGTGGTGCAACATGATGTCAGCCCCCAGCCCTCCCTCACAATCCTAATCATGCAATTTCACATGGCTATAGGGTGCACTATTGTATGTTTGCTGCCGCGCGGAACACTTAGACACTTAGATAGAGCTACCTGTATAATTTGACTCTGTGTTTTAAATAACTGTTTTAAAAAAACTTACCGGAATCGTGTTTCTGCTCTATTGGGAATTGAAAGTGGAACACTCACTGATCCCCTCCCAGCGGCCTCAGCCAATCGGCCGGTGCGGGCGGAGAATAGAGGCGGGGCCACGACATATATGCACACCAGCACGCGGACGTGCGCAGAGGGCGCGCCAAAGGCGCGCCAAAGGCAAGCCCGTCTGCGCCCGCCCGGGCCCAGGGGCCAGATACCCTGGCCAAATTATTATTTATTTCCCAGCTGAACTTAGATTGTTGGAGCAACCTAAAGCTCTGCTATCTCATGAAGTTGTTGATCGCATCAGGGATCCCGGTATCCTTCACGATCAAGTGGACCATCTCATCCCCTTATCAGATGCGCCTCCTATCTTGCCCACTGATTACCCCACTAAAACCAACTCGGCCTCTCTCCGGGTTTTGTACCTTAACACCCGTTCCTTGGTGAGGCACCAACTGGATATTTTCATGCTGTTGGTATCTGACAAACCGAACGTTCTTTTGCTCTCCGAGACCCCACTCCAGATATTTTAGCGGCACTCCCCTCGGACTATTACATCCTGTCGGCTAATCGGCCTGCAGGGAAGACGGGAGGGGGAGTCGCCGCTATTATACATAAAAGCCATAAGTTTACTACGTTGACCTCTCTGACTCTGCCAGAAGTCGAGAACATTGTTATTAATCTTGATACTAATTTGGGATCGTTGGCTCTGGTGCTTATCTACCGCCCTACCCAGTCTATGCCCTCCTTCCCTCTCTCCCTTAGTGAACAGATAGCAAATCTCACCATGAACCATGCTAGAGTCATGCTTATTGGGGACCTGAATTACTGGTTCAATGATGAAGGTGGGGGGCCTCAGTCGGCTGAACTTTTCGAACTGCTCTCTAATATCAACTTGGTCCAACATATTACTGCTCCTACGCACATTAAGGGTCACATCCTGGACCAAATTTGGTCACATAACATAGAGCTCTCGCCACCTCCTATCTCCCTGTGTATATGGTCGGACCATCACTTAATCGAATTCACAGCCACCTTTAATGGTAGGGTAAAGACTCCGAAGGTAGCAGGAGGCCTGACCAGAAAGTGGAGGACACTCGACACCCAGGAATTTATCGATACACTGGCTAGTTCCCTCCGCACTGCTAATTCCAACTCTAATGTTGATTTCATGGAAAAAGATATCACCGACTGGCTCTTGGCGGCCAGTGATATCCATGCCCCGCTTATTAAATTCTCACGGGCCAGACATGCTGAAGCCCATAAATGGTTCACCACTGAACTTAAAACACAAAAATTATTGCTGCGTCAGTCCGAGAGGGAATGGAGGCACTGTTATGCTAGCGAAGATAGACAGCTCTATCTGTCAGCTCGCAGGGAGTATAAGAAAGCTTTATTGGATGCTAAGACCTCGTACTTTTCCACAAGGATTCTCACGGCCCCTAACAAATCCAGAGGAATGTTTAGGATTGTAAATGTCCTCAGTAGCAATGACAGAATTTCACCCTGTCAGGCCCCCACTCAAAAGCTGGGCAACTCACTGAACAGCTTCTTTGTGGATAAAATAGAAACGGTCAGGGCCAGTATTCCCTCCACAGCCTATGGGAAACCTTTAGATGACAATCCTTATAATTCATCTACTATGAATCAATTCATGATCATAGGCCCGACATTCTACTGGAGTTAATGTCCCAAGTTAAGTCGGGTTCTCCTAAAGACTGGTGCCCCCCCCTTCTATCTTGAGGGTATATGTTTCTGCTCTATTGGGAATTGAAAGTGGAACACTCACTGATCCCCTCCCAGCGGCCTCAGCCAATCGGCCGGTGCGGGCGGAGAATAGAGGCGGGGCCACGACATATATGCACACCAGCACGCGGACGTGCGCAGAGGGCGCGCCAAAGGCACGCCGAAGGCGCGCCAAAGGCAAGCCCGTCTGCGCCCGCCCGGGCCCAGGGGCCAGATACCCTGGCCAAATTATTATTTATTTCCCGGCTGAACTTAGATTGTTGGAGCAACCTAAAGCTCTGCTATCTCATGAAGTTGTTGATCGCATCAGGGATCCCGGTATCCTTCACGATCAAGTGGACCATCTCATCCCCTTATCAGATGCGCCTCCTATCTTGCCCACTGATTACCCAACTAAAACCAACTCGACCTCTCTCCGGGTTTTGTACCTTAACACCCGTTCCTTGGTGAGGCACCAACTGGATATTTTCATGCTGTTGGTATCTGACAAACCGGACGTTCTTTTGCTCTCCGAGACTCCACTCCAGATATTTTAGCGGCACTCCCCTCGGACTGTTACATCCTATCGGCTAATCGGCCTGCAGGGAAGACGGGAGGGGGAGTCGCCGCTATTATACATAAAAGCCATAAGTTTACTACGTTGACCTCTCTGACTCTGCCAGAAGTCGAGAACATTGTTATTAATCTCAATACTAATTTGGGATCGTTGGCTCTGGTGCTTATCTACCGCCCTACCCAGTCTATGCCCTCCTTCCCTCTCTCCCTTAGTGAACAGATAGCAAATCTCACCATGAACCATGCTAGAGTCATGCTTATTGGGGACCTGAATTACTGGTTCAATGATGAAGGTGGGGGGCCTCAGTCGGCTGAACTTTTCGAACTGCTCTCTAATATCAACTTGGTCCAACATATTACTGCTCCTACGCACATTAAGGGTCACATCCTGGACCAAATTTGGTCACATAACATAGAGCTCTCGCCACCTCTTATCTCCCTGTGTATATGGTCGGACCATCACTTAATCGAATTCACAGCCACCTTTAATGGTAGGGTAAAGACTCCGAAGGTAGCAGGAGGCCTGACCAGAAAGTGGAGGACACTCGACACCCAGGAATTTATCGATACACTGGCTAGTTCCCTCCCCACTGCTAATTCCAACTCTAATGTTGATTTCATGGAAAAAGATATCACCGACTGGCTCTTGGCGGCCAGTGATATCCATGCCCCGCTTATTAAATTCTCACGGGCCAGACATGCTGAAGCCCATAAATGGTTCACCACTGAACTTAAAACACAAAAATTATTGCTGCGTCAGTCCGAGAGGAAATGGAGGCACTGTTATGCTAGCGAAGATAGACAGCTCTATCTGTCAGCTCGCAGGGAGTATAAGAAAGCTTCATTGGATGCTAAGACCTCGTACTTTTCCACAAGGATTCTCACGGCCCCTAACAAATCCAGAGAAATGTTTAGGATTGTAAATGTCCTCAGTAGCAATGACAGAATTTCACCCTGTCAGGCCCCCACTCAAAAGCTGTGCAACTCACTGAACAGCTTCTTTGTGGATAAAATAGAAACGGTCAGGGCCAGTATTCCTTCCACAGCCTATGGGAAACCTTTAGATGACAATCCTTATAATTCATCTACTATGAATCAATTCATGATCATAGGCCCGACATTCTACTGGAGTTAATGTCCCGAGTTAAGTCGGGTTCTCCTAAAGACTGGTGCCCCCCTTCTATCTTGAGGGTAATATTTTCAGCCTTACCTCATAGTATCCTTCCCTTCCTTAACGAATCTCTTAGTAAAGGAGAAGTCCCAGAGCTTTCAAAAATGCTACATTAGTCCCTCTTCTTAAGAAGCCAGGAGCAGATCCCTCTAATTCCTCTAATTACCGTCCTATTTCCCTTCTCCCCTTTTTCTCAAAAATCTTGGAGGCCCACGTGGCTAGGTGCCTCTCCAAGTTTATTGAAAAATCTGATTACCTCGGACCTAATTAAGCAGGATTTCGGCCTGCTCATTCTACAGAGTCAGTCATCCTGGCAGTGATGGATACCTTGAGGGCCAACGCTGAAATGGGGATCCTGCAGGCACTTGTGCTCCTGGATTTGTCGGCTGCGTTTCTAACTGGCAGAACCCAAGCAGTGCGTCTTGGGAACTATACTGCCCCTAACCTGTCCACTCCATGTGGAGTTCCACAAGGCTCGTCCCTCTCCCCACTATTGTTTAATCTGTATATTCGTCCTTTGATTTACTCACTCAAAGCCATGAGAACGACTGTCTTCAATTATGCTGATGATCTCCATCTGGTCTTTAAGTTGGATTCTCCAAACGCAGCTGTCGAATTCCAAGCTACAATGCTACATAGCCAACGCTGGATGGATCTGAATCAATGAAGCTCAACCCTGGCAAGACGGAACTGGTGCTGCCGGGGAAGAGCTTCACCTGCTGGGGACCTCATTTTTGGCCGGGCGAACTAGGCCCTCCTCCTGTCCCTTCTCCATCAGTAAAAAGTCTAGGGGTGACTATAGACTCCGATCTCTCACTGAGGGGACATGTGGGCACAGTGGTCTCCACCAGCCTTTTTCAATTACGCAAAATAAGGAAAATCGCTTACCTGCTGTCCCACCAAGCTTTGGTTCAGGTAGTAATAGCCTTGGTGCTTTTTCGTCTCGATTTTTCCAACTCTCTGTACACTGGCCTTCCTCAGGGCCTGCTTAACCTCCTTCAAATAATTCAGAACCAGGCGGCGAGACTGATTTAGAAACAGCCGAGATGGCAATCGGCCAGGCCTTTACTGTCTAAACTACACTGGCTGCCCATAGCACAACGCACCGCTTTTAAGACGGGTTGTATAGTCTTGAAAGCATTGCATTGCACAAGCCCTAAATTCTTTAACAGCCTAATCACCAGACATGTCCCCATGCGTAACCTTCGTTCTGCTCATCTCCATCTCCTCACTACCCCATCAATTAAACTAAAAAGGCAGGGTGGACGTAGGTTCTCCTATTTGGCTCCCAGGCTTTGGAACTCACTCCCGCTCTCAGTTAGGAACTGTGACAGCCTATTGGGCTTTAGAAAGGCCTTGAAAACTTCCCTCTTCAGGCAACCCTGCTAAATTGGTCTCTCGCAGCAGTCTTTTGTACGATTAGTGCCATGAAACCTCTGGTGAACGCGCGCTTCATAAATTAATTTTAACATAACATAACTCTGGGCTACAACAATGTCAGCAATACGTTGAGAGACAATGCCACAGGATAAACCCACTGCTGAGAGGTAAAGTGCTTTTGGCAAAAGAACAACATAAAAACAACACCGCCCACCAGTGTCATGAAGTACAGGTGGGCCCCAGACAGTCACTCCCACACACTCACTTTTCACTGCTACGCAATGAGACAGGTACCAGCCCAGTCTGTACGGGCACTTTCACACTCATACGCACCTGACACCCTAATGCGGTGCCACTGATACCAAGCAGGTCAATAGATAACATGCTGCGGACCCGTGGTTTCAAGTCTCCTGCCAGTGAGGGAACAAGCCGTAGATAGGGAACAACACACAGGGGAGCTTCTCTGCCTGAGGAGGCACCACGTCTGGTATACGTTGATCCAAGTGGTGCCTCGGCAATCCCGGCACAGGGTCTAGTGCACGGCGAGATGAGTGAGTCGCACCAGACACTTCAAGTTACACAAAGCAGAGTTGCAATTCTGTACCGCCCTGGAATTGAGGTACTGTGTCCTACACACCTTGGTGTCAGTTACACCAGACGATTCTGGACACACACACACACGCATGTTCTGCATGAAACCCTGCAATTGATGTATCCCCCACTCCAAGGGTTGCAACCTGTGAATCGGATATCACACGCAATGAGCATAAAGTCAGCATGGTGCATGAGAGAAATGCGGCACAGTTGACAAAGCAGGCCACTTTGGATCCTGCAACCTTTTAATCCGCTCACAACCAACAAGACGCTTATGCGTGCCGAGGTCCCTGCAGTACAGTAACCACTTTGCCATAGATGCGGGCAACGTCTTGACCTCCCCTTTAGGCACTCCGGTCTCCAGGTATGATTCTATAGTTCCAAGCCCATACCACACTGTTCAGCTTTCAGCGGGCTATGTGGGCACTTAGATGGCACCACTCTTTAGATGTCACCAGTAGTTGAGATGGACCCCTTGTAGGAGATCTTTGATGTCCCTGATACTTCCGAGAGAACAGGAGACCAGCCAACTGGACCTTGGGAGCCCACTTTAGGGTACCACACATCAGCAGGTCGTTGGCCCAGGCCATCCACTATTCAGGAAGGTACGAGGCCCTTTCCATGGGCAGTTATCCTGCATGTGCAAAACAGAGTCCTCTGGCAATATGCACCATGCAGTTCAGGTCCTCCGGTCCTGCGTCCCTGCAAGTGGTTCTCTCTGCTCGGTGGGGGGCACTGGGTAGTTGTACCCTATTGGTCCTTTGAAGTAGGGGGAAGATGCATCCCCTAAATTTTCCGTCCTGTCTGCCATAATGCCATGGAATGCAGATCTCTATTTTTATGCGCCCCGCGATTTGGCCCCAGAGACCAGGTATCACAATCTCTGCTCCCCTTATATTAACCAGCCCAACAAATGGCAGATGTCGGCTATCTCGCATGCATGCCCAATGGTTTATGGCTGTCACTGGGGAGTGCCCAGATGTGCTTCCCCAGCCTCTGTTGTTGACCGGTGCCAAAGCCCATAGCACACAAAAAGTTTGATGCATAGAAATGTCCGTGTACCATACATGGCATTTCCACGCAAGATATGCCAAGCCCACTGTTACCATTGGAATGCATTTTTGCCTAGTGAATTCTCTGATAGGAAACATCATGAGGCTGTGCAGCTTAAAATACAGGAGACCCCCTTCCCTATGCTAACTTGAGGGAAGAGCAAACCTCCTCATTAGGGGAATCATCTTAGGTCTTCCTTGTGGGTGCCTGCCCAGCCCTTCATTTTCCATCCGAGTGGAGGTGAAAGACCCCGCTCCGGCTAGACCGGGTTTGCTACAGGCCAGCCGGAGTCCACGCGCAAGGGCGCTCTCACAGACCTGCTGTAGCAGGTCGGACACATGTTTAAATGCACAGTCTGTGCGAGTGCGCATACCGGCGTGAAATAGCAGGTCGGACATGCAGGTAAACCACATCAGAGGTGCAAAAGCGCACCCAGGCCAGAAAGGCAGCCTTCACTTACGTTTACAATCATCATGTTCTCACCACTTCCTAACATGTGTCGGAAGGGTGCAAGGACTTTCACACTGCAGTACAGTAGGAATGGGCCAAGAACCTAGTGTCTCCATAGGAGAATGGAAAAACATAAGAGGAAAAAGTGAGAAGTTTGAGGAAACGCTACCTGACAAGTATCAGGTCCAACAGGTGTGCTATGTAGCAAGTGCTGCCTTTTGGAGCACATAGTCACAAATATATTACTGAAGCATGGCGTGGTAGCATACTCTCAATTACAAACAGCACATTTTCCATTGAAATTTCCACAAAATTCACACTGACATGCATTTTTATTGATAAAACTATGTAACACATAGGATACTGTGTGGAAATTGGGTTTCAGCAATATTCAGAATGTGCACACCACTACGTAAAGTGTCTTGATTTGCTTTGATCCTATTAGAATCTTTGTTTTCATCACAATTCAGAATTACAAAACGTTGCTTCTTTTGTACTTTACCAAATGCTTATATATTTGGAAATATGTGTACATTTCATTTACAGGTATGTACAGTTTATTGTTTTAGAAAAAAAAGTGTTACCCTACAGCCTTTCCTTTCATACTTCCTGTACCCCAGCAAGATTGCCAGATGGGCCACTTTACAAATCCTCTAAATTTGCAGTCAAAGAAAAGTAAACACCAATCTCCATATTAAAAGGAGGAGCATCAATTTATCAGAAGACGTAGACTGATGTTTTTGAACACACTGCAAACGTGACTAGATAAAAACAACATTTTAAAAGCATCCTATCCTTATTGCTCATTTACCATCTGCACTCCAGGGGTTTTGCTGCAACAACTCCTGTACTCTTACTTACAGCGACTACATGGTGATGACATTCTGGTGTGCACAAAAATTGAGAGCAACCCCGAAGGTTATGCAGGAATGAACTAACTCTCAAAAGTGAAAATGTGAGTACATAAAAGACTCCAGCGCATTATTGTGAAGCTTGTTTGGCACAGTAGACCTCAAAAATAATACAATAAGAGAGCTGCTCTCCTCCTGCACTGACCTCTGTAGTTTCCTTGGCGTGGACACTGTCTGGTGTTATTTAATTCCAAACCTGGTCTGCTTCAACAACTTCTGAATCTCACGCCAGAGTGAGCAACAAAAAACTATTTCAGCAGGCGAAAGATGTATCCACTGGACACATGATGCTGACCTCTGACCTATTTCAACCCTCTCCTCTGATTCTGGATGTAAGACATTTGATCTTGGAGCTGTGCTAATTATAGACCTCTAAAAAGAGAATTATGACTGTTACATATGGGAGTCCTGCAAGGTGCCAAAATGTTCAACAGAGAAATGCAAGAGCGACACGTGCCAATTATACACTGTGCCAGTTATAATACAGACATACAGCGTAAGCAGAATGAACAACATGATGAGCAAACTAACATGGCAGTCAGGAAAAGCAAAGAGATCTCTAAGTTGGTGCTGAACAGCTGTTGAGTCTTGTCCAGGCAAGGTCAGATTTGTTTTTAGTGGATACATATGGAAATATATATTTTTCCCCATAAATTGGCCCATGCCCACTAAATAGGGCTACCGACAACAAGTTACAACAATTGCAGGCCACGCTCCATTAATACCGATTTCAATCAGCACCACATTTCACATTTTGCAGAATTTTTTATTTTTACTGTAGTGAGAGGCACATTTTCAGGTGGGTTTCCTCCCAGATTCTGTGACTCCGGGTGATTTTTTGTCACACTGCCCCACTCCTATTACTTTGTGTAGTGCAATGAAGCAGACCTAAAAAACTCTATGTCATATTCATGAGTTACATGCTGCCACTGAAGACACTGATCTTGGCCACTGTATTCAGGTACATCTAGGTCCTCTGGAGCCAGCTCAAGGTGGAATATCAGTCGCGCCGATCACAAGCTCTATCCCGAGGCAATGAACTCCCCATGTGCACTTGCCACCATCAGTTTTGAAGCATATCGACGAGAAAGAATTTTATTGCGAAGTATCAAGTTGGTCCAGGAAAATGACATAGGCCAAAAAGTGATATTGAATACAAGTTCCCAGCGGTGGCAAAAGTTGTGGATCCTGGTATGAAACAGACAAAAGTGGACCATACCACTATGGACCACTGAAGAACTGGCAACATTGTGTGTTCTTGGTCAAGCTGCATGCTGAGTTGACTGAACTGACCCTGAAAGGAGATCCACACCCCTGATCATGGAGACATATATAGATTTCTATTCCCATTCAAACAACTAGTACCTATCAGTGGTCGGTAAATATTTTTCAAGATCACATGAGGCGGAGATTGTGTCATCAATCTTGTTAGACGTGATAATTGCCAAATGTGAGAAGTTACTAGCAGTGCCTGGAAATATTGGCTTTTTCCTCCTGAACACAGACCCTTCTTGCAGACCCCAGTCGTCTTTGTGCACATTTGATAACATTGTACAAAAAAACTGTGGCTTCAGGAAGGCCATGTCTGAACGGGGTTGGCGGAGTGAGCTAACGAATGATGATGGATTAAACCCAGATCAGTTGACTGGGGGTGAGTGCCTGCAATGTTCAACACTCCGTCCATCATCCCCTTTGGTTTTGCTTCAGGAAGGTGTAGCGTGTCCCATGGAGCTGCCAAATCCAGGAGTAATCTTGCTACGTTCAGCCATTGGCCACAGCCTACTATCTCCTGTCATATTCCAAGATATGTAGAGTATTTATCCTAGCTTGTACCTTTCCCCTTCTTTTATTTCCTCAACTTGTCCATTCCTAGTACATTTTCAGTCTAATGTCATGACTTAGAATCTACATGGTGGGATAGATTAGGAAAACGAACCTCATAATCTTACAGAGCAATGGCAGGACCCATTCATGGGCTAGATAGATCTTGCTGCTCAGACATCAGAGATACCACTTGGTTTATAGGGATCCTACGTCTACAGACGGTAGGAATCTATAAAAGTATATTCATCTTATATACTTTGTGTAGACACATAACAGTTAGAGCAGGTCTTCTGGGGAACATTTGCGTCAATGTTGACAAAGAACGCGTTGTGTTGTAATGGGAGTTGACACCTGTGGATGGGGCCTGAGCAAGTGAGAACTCTCGGGCATATTAACAAGCCCGCGAGAAATGCGTTAGCGACTTTTTAAAGTCGCTTACGCATTTTTTTTCACATCGCACTATTACCAATACGTCTCTAACCTGAGTTAGAGACGTATTCTTGACTTTATCTATTGCCCCGCGCTGGGGGCGATAGATAACGCTAATGGGATGCAGGGTGGGCGTTCCCACGTCCAACCACATGTAAAATGTGGTTGGAGTGTTAACACCCTATTATCAAGGCAAGCGTTGGGAGAAGGAGACCTGCGATAAACGAGTTTATCTCAGGTCTCCCAACGCCTGCTTTGATCAGGTGTTAGGCATAGATAACATGGGGGAGTGGATCATAAAGCTGAATCCACCCCCCCATATTATCAAGGCACACATTAGCGCGTGAAAACAACGCTTGTTTTCATGCGCTAATGTTCCATACCGCCGACTATCGCCGGATTTATTTTCGCCTACGGGATGCGCGTTGATAATTACGCGCTATCACGGCGAAAAAATCTGGCGATAGCCGGTGATATGGAAATGTGCGATGTGCGTATTTTAAAGCACATCTTGTTAATATGCCCCTGAGTTTGTGTACAATTCTGTTACTACCTACTTTAAAAAGCACTCATGGTAAACTGTTGCTGTATTTTCTGTAGCGATATTGAGGATAATGAGTGTAATTATGTTAGATTTTTTCGCTCTTGTAATTGATGTTACTTTGTGCAGTGGTTCTAACTCAATGATGTCACGTGCTGTAATATAATTGGTGTTAAAGATCATGTGACTTTGCTTTTTGTGACATCATCATGGTCAATTATGGTGCAGTGCACTCTCATGATGCTGTCAAACATGTCACCTGCCCCTTTTCCCAGGTTGTTTGTGACCCTGTCTTTATACATCAGGAAAAAACTACAGAATGTAAATAAGTGGTTTATTGCACCTTTGCTGCAGCTGAGTCGTTCCCAGGCCTGGGGGGAAACCGTCTGCTATGTCTAAAAAGTGATTTATTGGAAGTCAGGCCATTTAGAGTACTCGGAATACATAACTGTTTATTTTCAAGAAACTCATTCGCAAACCTGTCAGTCAAGCACATTCCAACATCAGTCGCCATAGCTACGCAACGTGTGAGGAGAGGTGAACATGTATAGATACAGGAAAGGTGAAAATGTATAGATACAGCGGTCAGTCAAACACCAGCACCTGGTGAAACTATGTCTCGGGGCTAAATTGAACTGCTGATTTTTTGCATATATATAAGAAACAGGCAAGAGGGGTTTTGCCTAAATAAACTCACTTAACCTGGGATGCAACATGCCGAAAAACAAGAGCGGTGTAGAGTGGGTTCGATTGAATTATTCACAAGGAAACAAGCAATTGTCTTTGGAAGCCTGATTTAATCAAGCATAAAATGTAAATTGAAGAACTATAAAGACAGTGCCAGCTAAATAATACATCTAGAGTTCGTTGTAGTTTCTTAATATACATATATGTACGCATTTACATAAATAACACTACGAATAAACCCAATATAAACTATCAAACAGACAATACTTACAGTAAAAACACAGTAAAATATTTACAATGTTAGTATTATTTCTTGTCTCACAAAGATATTCAATTTGAACGGTGCCTATATGATAGTTTCCTTCCATAGTTCAAATAAGTGGTAGTCACCAAAATAAGGGATGAACTGCAGAAACTCCACTTATGTCTTTACTCTTTGCCAATCAACTAAATTGACACAAGAAAGTCCATCAAAAAGACTCCTCCTTAGTCAAAGTGAACTTGTTTATGCCGCATAAGGCTCTGGCATCCTCAAGACAAAAAGATGGACAACGAAAAGCGTACCTATAGGAGAAAACATGTAACAAAATACAAAGAAGTATGTACACTATTTTACAGATGTGCATTCCACATTGCATTGCACACTTGTGTTGATCAATAGAGAAGTTAATTTGGTGCCACCCAGGGTAAGATACTTATAAGCGAATGCTTCTCATATTTGAAGTGGTGCTCTGTGTACGCACAGCTGACCCGGTTTTGATGTAGGGCTTACCACCCCTTGGTGGACTGCTGCGGCACTTGTCTACGTGGGTAGCACGCTACACCGTATAGGGTGTGTGGTTGGAAGGGGGTTGTTTTTATTTTGATCCTATGTGGAAAGTGTTTCCATGTCGTGTGCGATGACTCCTGAGGTGCAATTATTGTGTTACGGGACGCAGCACTTGGCAGTGTGATGAATGAAGTGTGAGAGACCGGTGTGATGTTTATGGTTTTCAGTAAGCTGGCAGTTTTGAGCAGCTCTGTAGATCCTTTTAAGGTGTTTCTTAGTTTCGTGGTCCAATGAGCTGGTTACTGCATTGGTTGTCCCTTCTGAGATATCCTGTTTGAAGTTAAACGTTTATGGTCCTGAGCAGGCACAGGTTGAGTGGAGACAAGGATAAAAAAGCTGCTGAGATGCACTTTGTTACCATCTTCCTATATCTGATGGCCACTGTGAGATGCCAATAAGAGTCACAGTATGTGGCTAGTTGGGACCCACAGTGTGGACTAAATTAAGCTCCTCTAGTGCCCAGTGGTAAGTGGCGGGTCTCTTTAGTTATTCCATGCCTGTTCCGGTGGTGATGGATGGTTTAATGCCATGGACTTGTACAATACTGAGTGATGCACATGAGCCATTGGTTTTTTGTCTTATGAGAGTAAGAGTGTCCAGCAGCATAAGAAAATGATTATGCAGTCTATGGGCTAGATGTAGGTAAATAGGTTTTACCAGTTCTTAAATACTGAATCTTACCGATTCGGTATTTAAGAATCGGTAAAACCTATGTAGGTAAAAAATAAAAAAATTGGTAAAAAATACCAATTCGGTAAGATTCGGTATTTACCGATTCAGTAAATACCGAATCGGTATTTGCTATTGAATCCTATGGGCCTTGAAGCCCATAGGATTCAATAGCAAATACTGATACGGTATTTACCGAATCGGTAAAAATACCGAATTGCCAAGGGGGACAGGGTGTCACTTGGACACCCTGTTGCACCCCTGTTTCTGGCTTTTGTGCCATGTGGCACACACACATGCCCTAAGGGCATGGCTGTGTGCCAGATGGCACAGGTGTACATGCACAGATGTGCATGTACACAAGGATTCGTTATTTACCATGCAATACAATTGCATGGTAAATACCGAATCCTGAAAGCCCTGTAGCAGTGTTATAAGTGCTACCTACATTGGAAACATACAGAATCTGTAGTTTTACCGATCGGTATATTTACCCAATCGGTAAAATTTACTGAATCAGTAATTTTACCGAATCGGTAATTTTACCGAATCGGTAAAATTACAGATTCGGTAAAATTACAGATTCTGTATGTTTTCAAGGGCCCTACATCTCCATAGCCCAATACCGATCGGAAACGGCCGAAAATCGGTATTTTCGGCCGTTTCTGACCGGTATTGGGCTACCTACATCTGGCCCAAAATGAGCTATAGTTGCCAGCCCAACTGTTGAGTGTTATGGAATTAGTATTAGTATGAGGTAGAAGGGTTATATATTGTATTGTAACTGCATTTATATGGCACTTACTACCCCTAAAGAGGTATTTGAGCATGAGGCTCCGAAATCCAGGGTTAGAAGTTTTTTTTTATCTGTAATGGTTATTGGGATTAGCCTTGTGCTCTTAGACTAACCATGCCATGCATTTACTTCAGTTTCTAAATAGTGAATTAAATTAATAGGAGTTAGGTGTGATCCTTAGTGGGAGAGGTGGAAGCCATGCATTGGTTTGAGGTATTTATAGCTGTGCTACTGTCGTTTAAGTATTGTTAGGTTGCAGGTGAATGACATTTATAGGGGAAGTTGTGTTCATTGAAACAAGATCTGAGCACTTTGCATGGATGCCATAATAAGGATTAAGACAAACATGCATGTGGCGTAGTGTAAGCTGCCCCGAGACAGGAAGCATGCTGAGGATGGAAAGGAAGTAAAGATTAATTCGAAAGAAAAAGTTGAGAATTGTTGTTATAAGACAAAATCAGTTTTCATGCAAGGTTTTTAAAATAGTGTGGAGGTTTTTGAGACTGCATGCAAACCTGTAATAAGAAATACTGTCATTTGCATGTGTTGTAATATTATTCTAGTCCTGAGAACACCAGTGCATACACAACCACCACTAGTGTAGCTGCCTTGCTTGCTTTGTTATTAGGCACTTGTGCATCAACACCCTTTTAGGCAGCCACTGACCCTGGTTACCGCCACCTGCATTGCTAGACACGTGGATGGGTTCATTATGGCGTGTTTTGTTCCCCTAGGTTTGCTCTTAATATCAACTGTGCCAACCCTGTCCTAGTTGTCAACTGGGGCTGGACCCATTGCTGCATGTGAGTATTGGCAAAAGTTTTTTCTGCTGCTGGAATCAGAAACTGTTCCTTTATAGGTCTGGAATTAACCAAGATCTTATGATATACCTAAAGTCATATGTATTACATACATATGTATAGGGACTTTCAGCGAGCCCTCTTCATCACTGGGTCTTTTGTTGTATCATTCACATTTTTCTTCTGCCCTCTACAGCCCACTTCAGTGACTGGCTAACTTCACTCTGAGTGACTACATTCTGCTCTTGTATAATAGCACATCCACACACAGGGTAGTTCTTTTCTTCAGTACCAGGGAATGGGCAATGTGTGCTTTTTGAAGGCCAAAACATATTTTTGTTTTCAGCCAATGTTGTTGTTTATATTGGAGAAGGCCCAGCAGCTCTTCCCAAAATAAAAAACAAAACAGGCATTGACAAAGCCAAAAGCCTACATGTATCACGAAAAGGTACGTGGACTGCAGATTTCCTACACTATAATTTGCTACAAAAGTTCACCCGAAAGATTCAAACAGGAAAAAAAGAGATTGCCTTCAACCACAATTTATCATGGCATGCTAGTTTCTCCACGACTTCCCCACACAGGAGTAAGAAAGTGCCACTCTGGCACACGCATTATATGTAAACAGTGGTTCTGTTGGGTAAAAACTGATTGCTTCAAACTTACTAAACTGATTCTTACAGGGATTTGCCTAGTTGCAATCTTAGTCGCTCTATACAGAACAGATGCAAATCCAAACCAACAAAAAGGGTATAAACAAATTATTTTATGAATTAAGTTGCATTCAAATGTACCCTGTTTCAATATATACATTACAAATCAAGTATTTTCAATAAAACGACGCATCTATCCAAAGTGATCGTGAGAATTGGTGTGCAGTGATATATTGTGCAGCAGTGATAAAGAATTAGTGACTTATATACATGTGGAGGTGAAAAGGACCAGGATGTTGGCCAAAACAGTATTCAATTAAAGTTATTCCCCTGTGCCACAACAATTAGCGGGTTCCAAGAGAGAATACTCTTGTTGGTCCAAGGGCTTGTGCCGTCGACGTTTCGACCCTAGTATTGCCCGATTCCTGGGTAAGGGCGGGTCTTCATCAGGACTGGGTGGGTGGGAAGGGAGTGATGTCACCTCTGGGGACCCAGAGGGGGCGCACCCAGGCTTGACTTGTGCGTATTCTTGAAGGTAATAAACTTTGTTCCCGTGGAGATTAGATCTCCTACTCCAAAGATAAGTAGGTCACTCAATTTCTTCTAGAAAGTCTCTTCTTTGGGGATCCAGCCTTCCAGACTGACACGGTTCGTTTCCTTCTCACTGTCAGCCTATAGTGCGATTCAAAAGTTTATTACCAACGACTCACCGGGCCCGATTCACAGAACTAACTTAAGACAAAATCCTAAACTTACTACCATTTTGGTATTCACAGAAGGTGCTTACTCATTTTAGTATTCACAGAAGGCACTTACTCATTTCGGTATTCACAGAAGTTAGGAGTCCTAACTTTAGGACTCCTAAATACCTTCTGTGAATACCGAAAGTCTTAAAGTTGGGATTTTACTCACTTTAGGAGTAGTAAAGTTAGGACCTGAGCATACCCTGCCACACTTATGGCGGTACAAAAGGGGGCTTGGCAGTTCGGGCTGGACTGTTCCCATGAGGCACAGGGTCAGACTGATTTGCATATAGCCATGTCTGAACTGGGGTGGCAGAGTGGGCTAAAGAACGGTGATGGATTAAACCCAGATCTTTTGACTGGGTGCGAGTGTTTGATTGGTTCGGATGCTCCGTCCATTACCACCCCCTTTTGTACCGCTTTTGGCCGCCATAAGTGTGGCAGGGTATGCTCAGACGTGAGTCCCTTGTTCACTTTGCCACTGGATTCAAGCAAGCCGGGCTGAAGACGGCTGGAATGCCAGAAACCGGTCCTCGGAAGCTTGTTTCCGGTCCAGGGAAGGCATGGCTTGGCAGTTCGGGCTGGACTGTTCCCATGAGGCACAGGGTCAGACTGATTTGCATATAGCCATGTCTGAACTGGGGTGGCAGAGTGGGTTAAAGAACGGTGATGGATTAAACCCAGATCTTTTGACTGGGTGTGAGTGTTTGATTGGTTCAGATGCTCCGTCCATTACCACCTCCTTTTGTACCGCTTTTGGCCGCCATAAGTGTGGCAGGGTATGCTCAGACGTGAGTCCCTTGCTCACTTTGCCACTGGATTCAAGCAAGCCGGGCTGAAAATGGCTCGAATGCCAGAAACCGGTCCTCGGAAGCTTGCTTCCGGTCCAGGGAAGGCATGACTTGGCAGTTCGGGCTGGACTGTTCCCATGAGGCACAGGGTCAGACTGATTTGCATTTAGCCATGTCTGAACTGGGGTGGCAGAGTGGGCTAAAGAACGGTGATGGATTAAACCCAGATCTTTTGACTGGGTGTGAGTGTTTGATTGGTTCAGATGCTTCGTCCATTACCACCCCCTTTTGTACCGCTTTTGGCCGCCATAAGTGTGGCAGGGTATGCTCAGACGTGAGTCCCTTGCTCACTTTGCCACTGGATTCAAGCAAGCCGGGCTGAAGACGGCTGGAATGCCAGAAACCAGTCCTCGGAAACTTGTTTCCGGTCCAGGGAAGGCATGGCTTGGCAGTTCGGGCTGGACTGTTCCTATGAGGCACAGGGTCAGACTGATTTGCATATAGCTATGTCTGAACTGGGGTGGCAGAGTGGGCTAAAGAACAGTGATGGATTAAACCCAGATCTTTTGACTCTGTGTGAGTGTTTGATTGGGTCAGATGCTCTGTCCATTACCACCCCCTTTTGTACCGCTTTTGGCCGCCATAAGTGTGGCAGGGTATGCTCAGACGTGAGTCCCTTGCTCACTTTCGACTGGATTCAAGCAAGCCGGGCTGAAGACGGCTGGAATGCCAGAAACCGGTCCTCGGAAGCTTGTTTCCGGTCCAGGGAAGACATGGCTTTGCAGTTCGGGCTGGACTGTTCCCATGAGGCACAGGGTCAGACTGATTTGCATATAGCCATGTCTGAACTGGGGTGGCAGAGTGGGCTAAAGAACGGTGATGGATTAAACCCAGATCTTTTGACTGGGTGTGAGTGTTTGATTGGTTCAGATGCTCCGTCCATTACCACCCCCTTTTGTACCGCTTTTGGCCGCCATAAGTGTGGCAGGGTATGCTCAGACGTGAGTACCTTGCTCACTTTGCCACTGGATTCAAGCAAGCCGGGCTGAAGACGGCTGGAATGCCAGAAACCGGTCCTCGGAAGCTTGTTTCCGGTCCAGGGAAGGCATGGCTTGGCAGTTCGGGCTGGACTGTTCCCATGAGGCACAGGGTCAGACTGATTTGCATATAGCCATGTCTGAACTGGGGTGGCAGAGTGGGCTAAATAACGGTGATGGATTAAACCCAGATCTTTTGACTGGGTGTGAGTGTTTGATTGGATCAGATGCTCCGTCCATTACCACCCCCTTTTGTACCGCTTTTGGCCGCCATAAGTGTGGCAGGGTATACTCAGACGTGAGTCTCTTGCTCACTTTGGCACTGGATTCAAGCATGCCGGGCTGAAGACGGCTGGAATGCCAGAAACCGGTCCTCGGAAGCTTGTTTCCGGTCCAGGGAAGGCATGGCTTGGCAGTTCGGGCTGGACTGTTCCCATGAGGCACAGGGTCAGACTGATTTGCATATAGCCATGTCTGAACTGGGGTGGCAGAGTGGGCTAAATAACGGTGATGGATTAAACCCAGATCTTTTGACTGGGTGTGAGTGTTTGATTGGATCAGATGCTCCGTCCATTACCACCCCCTTTTGTACCGCTTTTGGCCGCCATAAGTGTGGCAGGGTATACTCAGACGTGAGTCTCTTGCTCACTTTGGCACTGGATTCAAGCAAGCCGGGCTGAAAACGGCTGGAATGCCAGAAACCGGTCCTCGGAAGCTTGTTTCCGGTCCAGGGAAGGCATGACTTGGCAGTTCGGGCTGGACTGTTCCCATGAGGCACAGGGTCAGACTGATTTGCATATAGGCATGTCTGAACTGGGGTGGCAGAGTGGGCTAAAGAACGGTGATGGATTAAACCCAGATCTTTTGACTGGGTGTGAGTGTTTGATTGGTTCAGATGCTCCGTCCATTACCACCCCCGTTTGTATCTCCCTGTCACTAGGCCATATCTTTCTGTCCCAGGCTCCACGGGTCCTGTGTCTCCCTATCACTGGGCTCTGCGTTTCTGCCCCAGACTCCAGGAGTACTGTGTGTACCTGTCACCAGGCCCTGCCTTCCTGCCCCAGACTCCACAGGTCGTGTGTCTCCCTGTCACTAGGCCCTGTCTTCCTGTCCCAGGCTCCACGGGTTCTGTATCTCCCTGTCACTAGGCCCTGTCTTCCTGTCCCAGGCTCCATGGGTCCTGTGTCTCCCTGTCACTGGGCTCTGTCTTCCTGTCCCAGCCTCCACGGGTCCTGTGTCTCCCTGTCACTTGACCCTGCCTTCCGCCCCAGCCTCGTGCAGGCGAAGTCAGGGCCGCAGAAGGCGGTGCTCTGAGTTGGGGTCCCGTCCCTGGCATCTTTGTTTCCATCCGTAGGGAACTTCGGCCTGTCATCCGAAAGACCCTACAAGGATGTCCCTCAGATCAGCCCCCCCAACGCACACACACACAGAAATGGAAAAGCCTTCAGGTCTGATGTGTACGTAGCCCCCCCCCCCCCCCCCCCCCCACCCCACCATGCGCAGGGCTCTATGCCCCTGGGGTGCCCCATGCCAGCACAAGGCCGAGGACCTGAGGAACAGCTTGGGAGGGTGTGTGTGTGTTGGGGGTACAGGGATTAGCTGCCCCCCCGGGCCCTGGATTCCTTAATTACCCGCTGCACGCTCTCCCTGGGGTAGGGGGCCCGTCTTATCTCTCCACTCCTCACCCAACAAGTCCCCCGGGAGCACACACACACACACACACACTCCATTGTGCCCGGCCGCATTCCGTGCCCCCCAGGGGCGGCCATTAGCCTGGCAGATGTCAGGCACAAGGTGCTGCCCGCAGGTATGCAGAGGGGCGCCTCATTAGCCTAATTACACAATTGGCCATTGTGCCGCCAAGACAAAGGGCCGTGTGTGCGGCTCTCCACGCCGGCTCCCTCTCACTTCTCTCCGCCCCTCCCCTCCCTTCTCTTCACCTTTCTCCAGCCTTTCTCCTCGCTCCCTCTATCGCCATCTTCCCTTTTCCTTTGTCCATGGCTCGACCTCGACGCCTTACCGATTCTTGCATTTTTTCTCTTTCCGCTCTTGCATGGCTACCTGCTATTTAGTTCTCTTTTACAATCTCGATTTATCTTTCCATCCACATTACTGTCCTTCTTTCCTTCTTCTTTCCTTCTTTCTCTCTCCTTCTCTTCCTTTCCCTTTTTTGCCCGTCTCTCGCTTTGTATTATTCCATCACCCGCTACTTTCTCTCATTGCCTCTCTTGCTTTATTTGCACGCCATGCCTGTCTGTGCTTCATCACTGCTCACTGGTCCGTGGGTATTTGACTGTGTTCATTGTTTTTCAATATCTGTCTAATATCAGGATCTGGCAGTCAGAGTTTGGTAGAGAGCTTTGCCCTGTCGGTGGTGTCTCTTTTCTAGAGGCCTTTTGCTTCTGAGTGCCAGATTGTATTTGCTGGGCCCTTGGCCTCAGACTGGCTGCTGATACTGTCTGCTGAATCTAGATGTCTTCTTGTTGTGGTTGGTGATGTCTGAGTGGGTTTGTTAGTGCTCGATTCCTCAGTGTCTACTAGTTAGTGGTGGCCGGCATGGATTGGGGTGGCAGGGAGGCGGGGGGGTGGGGGGGGGGAGTTAATCAAAAATAAAATTAAACGTACCTATGCGCCACGTCCTCCTCATCGCTTCTCTCCTCCTCGTCCCTCCGGCCGGAACACAGAACAGGAACACCCCAGGCTCCCTTGAGCCAGTCACAACGCTGCAATGCAGCATTGTGATTGGCCTGAGCACCGTGGTTGGGCGCTCAGGTGGGGACTGGGAGCCTAGGCATGTTCTCCACCCAGACTGTAATGCAGCCTGGGTAGAGAACATGCAAAGTGAGCATGACTGTTTGGCTGGCCCGAGACGGCGGGCCGGCCAAATATTCATGCGCACTTAGAGAGTGAAAACCACTAATCCCCTGCTCTGTCAGCAAAGCAGCCCCGTCCCGCCTCGCCTGGCAAAACTGCAGCGCCCGTAACAGGAACATATAAAAGCATAATCAGGGCTCGAGTCGGGCCTACCACGTGGGTGGACGGCATCCCCCACATATTTTACCGGGGGGGACATCGTCCCCCCTGCCAAATAGCTGGACTTCACTCTTTGGCCTCTCTGGGACGAGGAGCTCGGTACCTTTTGTGATGTCACTTCCTGTCGTGACTTCACTTCCGGTGACAGCGTCCCCCACTTCTCTTTTTATGACTTGTGCCCTGAGCATAATAACATTGAGTTGTTATCCTTTGATTTTTCCTTACACTGCTGAAAAGTAGTGGGGCGACGCTCCTTCACCTTAGTGGAGGAGCCGCCTCTGCTGCTAGTGTTTGCTGGTGTTTGATTGTCAGACTATAAAGACTATAATCGCTGGTCTTTGGCTTTGAAGGTCATTGGGTGGGTGATAGCACTGATCTGTGTGTGTTAATGTTCCATGATTTTCTTTATGTCAGCCTGTATTTGCTGACCCATGATTATCTGAAGGTCACTGTGTGTGTGAGATAGTGCTTAATCTTTAAGTGTCTGTTAGTGTTTGGTGTATTTGAGTGCCAGATTGCATTTATTCTGTGAGATCTGATTTTCATTGTGTGCCTGCAGCCCGAGAGTGCTTGATTTCTGAAAGTCTGTTCGAGTTTGATGGTTTTCAAGAGTCAGGCTATTCCTTGGTCCCAACAAGGACAAATATCTTTATTTCTCCTCCTTGTTTCCTCTTTCTATGTCTGCTGCTTTCTGCAGCACACTCAGAAAGAGGAAAAAGCCTCTAAGGATTGTTTCTGTGCAGGAAGGGCACCTTCCTGCACAAAAACAATACAGCTTGCAACTCGGGCACCCTTGTACCATGACACAAGGATGACTGTGTTGGTGCTAGGCAGCACACAGTCATTGACACAATTGGGCTAAACTCCAACTATCCTTACGTGGCAAAGTGCAGATTAATAAAATGAACGTTCAATTACGTTTTCAGAATGACACCCTTAGGGGGTCCCTCAAACTCTACTGCGGGGTATAGACTCTCTCATCAGGGACTCCCTCTGGAAAGGAAGCAGGCCATGTTGTAAAGCTGCCATGCTTTAAGTCAAAACTGATATGGAGGAATGCACCATATCTTGTTAAATATGGCCCATGTCTGTCCTCTCCATTTGACGCAGTGAAGCAAGTTGTCTCGCTGCATTGCGCTGCGTCAAAGATTGATGAGTCTGGACCTGAATGTCTGCTCGTGTTTGATGATTTTTGAGAGACAGTCTGTATTTGTTGGCCAGTAAGTGTCTGTTTGTTGGTGGACCTCTGTTAGGGTTTCATCTCTGAGTGACTGCTAGTGTTTAATGTGTTTTACTGCTTTGTGAGGCCTAATAGTCACTTGTGTCTGATAGCATTTCTTATTCCATTTTATTTTGCTACATATTGGCACCTGCCAAGTGCTTAATTTGCAAAAGAATAAGTAAGTTTCACTCATAAGCCAGCAGTTGGTGCTATTGAAAGTTGAGGTGCCTGAATATCAAGCCTGCACAGTCTTGATTCCACGCAAAATCTATTTAATCAACCACCAGACACTCCATGCCTTTTAATCTCACTCTGGCAGGTTCTTTTTCTTCCATACTTTCTCCCATTATCAGTGTTTTTTAATTTTTCTCTTTCTCCTTGTTAGGTCTCGCCTACGGAGCGCGCATGCGCTACTTAGGAAAAAGACCTTTAGCAATTGACTGCGGTTTCAGGCAAAAACGTGCACGCATTGCATTGCTTTGAAATCGTGTCAGCAGAGAGATTAAAAGAAATAAAGGGAAGCCAGAAGAAGAAAAGAAAGATAGTGTCTTCCAGCTATTGTAGAGAGTGGAGTGATAATCAAAGTCAAAATGTGTAACCCTTACATCTACCAACAAGGGTAAAGTACGCTAAACACGATAAGCAACATAGTTTAATAAGGCCTCCGCCTTTGATTCACCCTTTTTGAGGCCTTCAGTATAGAATCCAGTGCTTAATTTGTAAAATATTAAGTGCCAGGGCTCTGACCAGGAGGCCACTACAGCTTGCACCACCCATAACCCTTGTCCTTGCTGCCAAAACAACTACTAACCATCTCTCTTGTATGTAAATACAACAGGTCCGATTATTCCAGGTCCTCAAAGCTAAAGGAATGGCTGGGGATGCAGGTGTAGGAGAGTAGGGTCTGCAATCCTATGATCACCCAGATTTTTTGCTTTTGTTTCACTGGTTTACGACTTCCTCTGGCTGTGGGCCTGCCAATCAGACCCACAGCCTGGCTGTTCTCTTTATAAATTACGAGATGTACCCTAGGTGCATTTACCAATTGGTACTGGGCCACCTTATCAGACCCTGTAACCCAGGGCGTAGGTGTACCCAGGGCCGTCAGGGACTGCAGCATGTATTATGCCACCCCTGGCTGGCCTCCTAAATTTGACACAACTGGCTGCATGACAGCTGGGGCAAAGTCGTGTAATCACCCTTTGCTGTAGATATAGTAGCCCTATATCTAACCCTCCAATGGACACCCGAGTTCCTATCAGTCACTCCTATGGCAGGCCTTGACAATCCTGAAGGCAGAGTGCATGGGCTCGCGTGAACTAAGCTCTGGCCCGAGCCGAGCCCGGTTGCAGCTTGCGGAATCGAGACCCAATGGCTGTTCCATGATAACGCGTACCACATCGGTAACTCCGGTGTCGCGTTATCAAGACATGTCGAGTAAGGTGTCATACGAATCGGGATGCTGCCCTCTCACCACCTCTGGCGACGAGGTTAGCATTCCGCCCTTCTAGAGGGACACGACATGTACGTAACTGTGAACCCCGGTTAAAGTTAACGAAGGCCTCAGCTCCACAAAATGGATGCTGCCACCACAGACACAAGTCTGACCTCCTGCTGCTGGGAGTCCTTCCAGCGAGGAGCACTTGGACAAAGGGTTTCCTGTCAAGGGCGGTGTTCGCACCGTCCCAGACAGGGTTTGTGTATTCTGGGTAGGTAGGGCTTTTGCGAGAAGGTGACTGCGGAGTGGCACCCCGGTGCTCACTACGCATCTGCCGGTTAGAACCAGTTCCAGGGGCGACAGCCCTGGCCTGGGGAAAGTCCGGCAGGGGAGAGGGGTGTAACTACCCCCCTTCCTGGTCCCACCCTTAGGGCAGGACCTAGTCATGTACCCACCCCTTTCTTTAGGATAAAGGCCGGAGCGGGGACCCTTCCAAATTAGATCATCTTTGAATCAAGAATACTTTCTACGAAAGGACTTCAAGACTCTTCTTAAGATTTCTCCCTTGTGGCTAAGGAGTAGTCACCCTGCATCAGCAGGCACCATCTAAGAACTCTGCGGTTTGCTGTAAGTCCTTCCTAAAGGAATCCGACGGCCCAGCTCGACGAGAACCGGCTTCCCTGGCACCTCTGACCTCTACCCACGTCATCAGCTCAGCTGTGATCTGTGGGTGCGACGAGACCTCGAGGGACCGGCCATCATCAGAACCTGCACGCTCTTAAAACCAGCACGACCATCGAGGTAACTCTCTGGTGAGTGCTCTGGGGTCCGAGAAGCCCCGACCCTGAGCCGCTCCAGCACCGAAGTGCAGTCTCCCAGCATCTCCACGATCTGCGTGGGGCCCTTCTGCTCGCTGCTCAGCACGTTGTCTGGTCACTTGCCGCTGGCTTGTGCCCTTCCGTGACGACGACCAAGAATCAACACTGCCGGTCTGGTTGCTCCAGACTGGCCCTTGCTTCCATCTTTCCGAGAAGCACCCCGGACCCTCCTGGTCCACCCAAGACGCCGACAGCGACATCCGTCGTGGGACAGCTCGCACCTCCACCGTGGTCGCCGACAACGCCTCCTGGTCCGTGAGACTGCAGAGCCGAGCGTCGCCCACTCACCTGGTCGAAGTGACGGCCAACCGGTGCCTTCCTGGTACCCTCTGACTACTGGCTAGTAGTACGAACTTGGTCCCCTCTGCTTTCAGGTTTCATCAATCTCTACGAACTATACACCACTGGTCGCCGGCCAGCAACTCCTTTTCTTCCGGCTCCTGGCTCGTCAGCGAAGACCCCGACGCCTGTAAGACTTGCAGCCGCAGCCCTCGTGGCTAGGTAACTCGGCATTTCGGTGCCTGCATAGCCTCCTTACTCTAGGGTCCCGAGTCCCTCGCTTCCGACTTGCCTTAACCTTTCCGTGTCCTCGGACACTTGTCTTTAAACGTGCACTTGAAGTATTTGCTAAAGAGATTTGGTTGTGCTTAGTACCCTGTCCTCATAAAGAGTACAGGGCTGTTGTGATTCTTAATAAATATACTGTTTATTTTCATAACACTTGTGTGGTGTCCTTTCACTGGATGTTCAAGGGGTACATGTGTGGTAAACAGCTGGCTTAACGCGCCCTCTCGAGTCTTTAGCCTTAGACTGCTCGTATCCACGCTACTAGGATAGCTGGTCTATAGGTTGACTTACAACCAAACACCATAAGGGTCGTTGGAACGATACATAGCGGTCGCTAGAATAGCGAACGTTGCATATCGGGCCAACTTCTCACATTGGTGAGCAGCGGTTGGGATTTGAGCTTGCTGTTGTTTTACCACACGTATCCTAAGAATATCTTGTTGAAAGATCGCACAAGTACTGTTAGTACATATAACTAAAAGCTTAGAATACTCTGAGTTCTACTGAACCAGCTGTTGTAGCTCCTCAAGGCTTAGCACACCTTGGCTACAACTCTTAGCAAGGGAAAAGTAGGAAAACACATAGTGTAGGTAGGTGCATCACTTACACCACACTAGAAACAGTATGTCGGGCCAAGGAGGAAACTCTGAGTCTCCCCTTGTGTCAGTTGACCCTCCACAGGTCATCCCTTCAGGATATACTGTGCTGAGCTTCAAGGAGTTAAGACGATTGTGTCACTCCCGGAAGATTCAGCAGGGGTCTAACCCCACAACGTCCTTTCTGATTGGTCTCTTGGAGACTTATGATGCCAGGAGAGCTGAGAAACTTCGTAGCTCTTCTAATCCAGAAGGAGACATGCCTCCCCTCGAGGGAACCCGAGACGATCCTGACCTCATTCATCTCGCAACCGAGAACGAGGATGTGGAGGAGGATGAGGATGAGGATCTCTCTGGGGACGAGGCAGATAAGGGACAGGTAGAAGTCGTCAGACTAAGCAGGTCCAACTTAAGCAAACATGATAGCGGTACTGGGGGACCCCTGGGGCCACTATCAGGTCAGCTTAACATGGGGAATGGACGAGCCAGATCTCTATCAAGAGGCTCTGGCAGATCCCTTCATACCAACGGCTCTCACAACTCTTCTCAAAGAGGGATGACGTCCCCTCAGAGGAGAGTGTACGAAGCGAAGGAAAGGGCAGCTAATCTGCGGATCGAAAGGGAAGAACTTGCCCTGGCCAAGGAAAAGCTTGCTTTCGCTAGAGAGCAACAGTTAAGTGGGGCAGTCCCCACTGGTGGCAGCAATGTACCTAGTAATAGGGAAAAGAGTTTCGATACGAAACACCTTGGGAAGATAGTGCCCCCCTTTAAACAAGGGGACGACATCCACAAATGGATTACTGCTTTGGAGAGGGCCTGCACTGTGCAAGGCGTTCCCCAGAGTCAGTGGGCAGCTATCTTGTGGCTCTCCTTTGAAGGTAAAGGAAGAGACAAGCTCCTCACCACAAGGGTAGAGGACGCCAACAATTACCAAGTCTTGAAGAATACACTCGTTGAAGGGTTCGGCCTAACCACTGAGCAGTACAGGGTGCTGTTCAGGGATACCCAGAAAACGCAGTCTCAAGATTGGTCTGATTTTGTCGATTGTGCCACTAAGGCTTTTGAGGGCTGGTTGCTGGGCAGTAAGGTTACTGATTACAAAGGATTGTATAATTTGATGATGAGAGAAAAAATTTTAAACAATTGTCAGAACCAGTTGTTGCATCAGCATCTTGTCGACTCGGATCTGACCTCTCCTCAAGAATTGGGGCAGAAGGCAGACAAATGGGTTCGTACGAGAGTTAAACAGAACCAGGGCCAGAATCAAGGTGGTCAGAAGAAAGCAGACCAGAAGGGTAAAGATTCTAAGGGGGAACAAAATGACCAGAAGTCTTCGACAGGTCCCCAACAACCCAAAGAGGGTGGGGGTCAGGCTCCCCAAAAGAAGAAAGAAGGCCAATCCAAACGATGGTGCCAGTACTGTAAAAGTAAGTCTCACTGGTTTAGTGAGTGCACCAAGAAAGGAGGAGGGCAGACTCCTGCCACTGCAGCCCCTAAGGCACCTGTGCCCCCTAGTACAGTCAGCAGTGGTAGTGCGCCTCCCAAGGGTTTAGTAGGGTTAACCCTGGGTTCTGAGGGGCGTGACAACTTAGTTGGCACACTCACTCAGGCTGTCCTTGTCAGTACAGGGGACGTAGACGTGTCCCCTGACGTAAGCCCCAATACTTTGGGCAAATACAGACAGACGCCTTTCATAAATGGAAAGATGGCTCAGGCCTATAGGGACACTTGTGCCAGCGTCACCATGGTGACGCCTAACTTTGTGGACCCTGGACAGATCATGCCAGGTACAGAATTCCTGGTGACCAATGCAAGCAATGTCACTACCAATCACAGTATGGCAATTGTAGCTTTCTCCTGGGGAGGGGTAACTGGCCAAAAGAAGGTTGTAGTTAGTCCAGACCTCCCAGTGGATTGTTTGTTGGGCAATGATTTGGAGTCGTCACAATGGTCAGAAGTGGAGCACCGGACTCACATGGAAATGTTAGGTTTGCCAGCACATGTGTTCGCTGTGACTAGGTCACAGGTCAGGAAATGCCCCACTGAACAGGTGCTGGATCCTGGAACAACGGACCAGACACCTCCCAAGAAAAAGAGCAGTAGGGTTAAGGCTGCGCCTTCCCCCTTGCCCCAGGTCGAGGATCAAGTCTCAGAGGAGGCTGACCTACAGGAATTGAGGGAAACTGAGCCGAGAGAGTTCGAACTTGATCAAGTTGAATTCTTGGGCTCAGGGGGACCCTCAAGGGAAGATCTGGGGAAGGACCAATTAGACTGCCCTTCTCTTGAACCCCTCAGACAGCAGGCTGCTGCTGAGGCTGCTGGGAACGCCACAGGTACCCACAAGGTATACTGGGAAGATGGACTCCTGTACACTGAGGCAAGAGACCCCAAGCCTGGCATGACCAGGAGGCTGGTCGTCCCCTTGTCTCAGCGTGGTTTCCTACTTACCTTGGCCCACGAGATTCCCTTAGCAGGTCACTTAGGCCAGACGAAAACGTGGGACAGGCTTGTCTCGCACTTTCACTGGCCTCACATGAACGAAGATACCAAGGAGTTTTGCCGCTCCTGTGTCACTTGCCAAGCCAGTGGTAAGTCAGGTGGCACGACAAAGGCCCCCCTTATACCAATGCCTGTGGTGGGGGTGCCCTTTGAACGGGTGGGGATCGACATCGTCGGTCCCATGGAACCACCGACAGCATCAGGGCACAAGTTTATACTGGTGGTAGTGGATCATGCCACCAGGTATCCTGAAGCTATTCCCCTTAGGACCACTACAGCCCCTGTTGTGGCAAGAGCCCTAGTTGGAGTATTCTCCAGAGTGGGCTTCCCTAAGGAGGTCGTCTCCGACAGAGGTGCAAACTTTATGTCGAGCTACTTAACTGCTATGTGGAAGGAATGTGGTGTCAACTACAAGTTCACTACACCCTATCATCCACAATGCAATGGGCTTGTTGAGAGATTCAACAGGACCCTAAAAGGGATGATTCATGGACTACCGGAAAAGCTTCGGCGTAGATGGGACGTCCTGATCCCCTGCCTCTTGTTCGCCTACAGAGAAGTCCCACAGAAGGGGGTTGGCTACAGCCCTTTTGAACTTTTGTACGGGCATCCTGTAAGAGGACCCCTGTGTTTGGTGAAGGAAGGATGGGAGAGACCTCTCAAAAAGCCTGCAGCCAACATAGTGGACTATGTGCTCGGCCTCCGCTCGCGGATGGCTGAATACATGGAGAAGGCATCCGAAAACCTTAAGGCCAGCCAAGAACTCCAAAAAGCTTGGCATGACCAAAAGGCTGTCTTGACTGTTTACCAGCCCGGACAGAAGGTGTGGGTGTTGGAGCCAGTGGCCCCAGCAGCACTCAAGGACAAATGGTCCGGGCCCCACACCATCCTGGAGAAAAAGGGAGAGGTCACCTACCTGGTCGACCTGGGAACTCCCCGGAGCCCCCACAGGGTGCTTCATGTCAACAGGCTAAAAGCATATGTCGACAGGAAGGACATGAGTTTGCTCATGGCCATAGATGAGGGACAGGAGGAGGAGAGTGACCCTCTCCCCGACCTGCTCTCTCAGAATCCTGACGATGGCTCGGTAGATGGTGTTGTCTTTTGCGGCAGCCTCTCCGACCATCAGCAGAGCGACTGTAAACAGGTTCTTCAGTCGTTCCGACATCTGTTTTCTCTGACACCCAGTCAGACCGATTGGTGCACCCAAGTCGACACTGGTGACAGCCTGCCCGTAAAGAGTAAAATCTACAGGCAGCCTGATCACGTCAGAGACTGCATCAAAAGTGAAGTGCAGAAAATGTTGGAGCTGGGAGTCATTGAACCCTCGGATAGCCCTTGGGCTAGTCCCGTAGTTCTAGTGCCGAAACCTCACACCCAGGGTGGTAAGAGAGAGATGAGGTTCTGCGTAGACTACAGGGGTCTCAATGCAGTCACTAAGACTGACGCCCACCCAATACCAAGGGCAGACGAGCTTATTGATAGGCTGGCTTCGGCCAACTACTTAAGCACGTTTGACCTGACAGCTGGGTATTGGCAAATCAGGTTAGCTGAGGACGCCAAGCCTAAGACAGCATTTTCAACCCCTGGTGGGCATTATCAGTTCGTGGTGATGCCCTTTGGTCTGAAAAATGCACCTGCCACCTTCCAACGGTTGGTGAATCATGTCCTTACTGGGCTGGATGACTTCTGTGCGGCGTATCTTGACGATATTGCTGTCTTTAGCTCCACCTGGGAGGATCACCTGGTCCACCTGCGGAAGACGTTAGAGGCACTGCAAGCAGCAGGTCTCACTATCAAGGCCACCAAGTGCCAGATAGGGCAGACACAGGTTGTATACCTGGGCCACCTTGTAGGTGGAGGTCAGGTTCAGCCACTGGAGAGCAAGATACAGTCAATCAGGGACTGGGCTCCTCCAACCACCCAGACTCAGGTTCGAGCTTTCTTGGGCCTGACTGGATACTACAGGAAGTTTGTCAGGAACTATGGGTCCATCGTGACACCATTAAATGAACTGACAAGTAAGAAAATGCCAAAAAAGGTTCAGTGGACAGCGAGCTGTCAAAAAGCATTCGATGACCTAAAGCAGGCCATGTGCACGGCGCCTATCCTCAAGAGTCCGGACTACTCCAAACCATTCATTGTCCAAACAGATGCTTCTGAGTTGGGTGTGGGAGCTGTTCTTTCTCAACTGAATTTTGATGGTCAAGACCAGCCCATTGCTTTTATAAGCAGACGGCTGACCCCTAGAGAGAAGAATTGGTCAGCTATTGAGAGGGAGGCCTTTGCTGTGGTTTGGGCCCTGAAGAAGCTGAGGCCATACTTGTTTGGCACTCACTTCAAGATTCAGACCGACCATAAGCCCCTCTTGTGGCTAAATCAGATGAAGGGTGAAAACCCCAAACTGCTTAGGTGGTCCATTTCCCTACAGGGGATGGACTTCACAGTGGAACATAGACCTGGTACTGATCATGGCAATGCCGATGGGCTCTCCAGATATTTCCACTTAGAACAAGAAGACTTACCTGGTCAAGGTTAGTTAGTTGTTCCGACGTTTGGGGGGGGGTCATGTAGGAGAGTAGGGTCTGCAATCCTATGATCACCCAGATTTTTTGCTTTTGTTTCACTGGTTTACGACTTCCTCTGGCTGTGGGCCTGCCAATCAGACCCACAGCCTGGCTGTTCTCTTTATAAATTACGAGATGTACCCTAGGTGCATTTACCAATTGGTACTGGGCCACCTTATCAGACCCTGTAACCCAGGGCGTAGGTGTACCCAGGGCCGTCAGGGACTGCAGCATGTATTATGCCACCCCTGGCTGGCCTCCTAAATTTGACACAACTGGCTGCATGACAGCTGGGGCAAAGTCGTGTAATCACCCTTTGCTGTAGATATAGTAGCCCTATATCTAACCCTCCAATGGACACCCGAGTTCCTATCAGTCACTCCTATGGCAGGCCTTGACAATCCTGAAGGCAGAGTGCATGGGCTCGCGTGAACTAAGCTCTGGCCCGAGCCGAGCCCGGTTGCAGCTTGCGGAATCGAGACCCAATGGCTGTTCCATGATAACGCGTACCACATCGGTAACTCCGGTGTCGCGTTATCAAGACATGTCGAGTAAGGTGTCATACGAATCGGGATGCTGCCCTCTCACCACCTCTGGCGACGAGGTTAGCATTCCGCCCTTCTAGAGGGACACGACATGTACGTAACTGTGAACCCCGGTTAAAGTTAACGAAGGCCTCAGCTCCACAAAATGGATGCTGCCACCACAGACACAAGTCTGACCTCCTGCTGCTGGGAGTCCTTCCAGCGAGGAGCACTTGGACAAAGGGTTTCCTGTCAAGGGCGGTGTTCGCACCGTCCCAGACAGGGTTTGTGTATTCTGGGTAGGTAGGGCTTTTGCGAGAAGGTGACTGCGGAGTGGCACCCCGGTGCTCACTACGCATCTGCCGGTTAGAACCAGTTCCAGGGGCGACAGCCCTGGCCTGGGGAAAGTCCGGCAGGGGAGAGGGGTGTAACTACCCCCCTTCCTGGTCCCACCCTTAGGGCAGGACCTAGTCATGTACCCACCCCTTTCTTTAGGATAAAGGCCGGAGCGGGGACCCTTCCAAATTAGATCATCTTTGAATCAAGAATACTTTCTACGAAAGGACTTCAAGACTCTTCTTAAGATTTCTCCCTTGTGGCTAAGGAGTAGTCACCCTGCATCAGCAGGCACCATCTAAGAACCCTGCGGTTTGCTGTAAGTCCTTCCTAAAGGAATCCGACGGCCCAGCTCGACGAGAACCGGCTTCCCTGGCACCTCTGACCTCTACCCACGTCATCAGCTCAGCTGTGATCTGTGGGTGCGACGAGACCTCGAGGGACCGGCCATCATCAGAACCTGCACGCTCTTAAAACCAGCACGACCATCGAGGTAACTCTCTGGTGAGTGCTCTGGGGTCCGAGAAGCCCCGACCCTGAGCCGCTCCAGCACCGAAGTGCAGTCTCCCAGCATCTCCACGATCTGCGTGGGGCCCTTCTGCTCGCTGCTCAGCACGTTGTCTGGTCACTTGCCGCTGGCTTGTGCCCTTCCGTGACGACGACCAAGAATCAACACTGCCGGTCTGGTTGCTCCAGACTGGCCCTTGCTTCCATCTTTCCGAGAAGCACCCCGGACCCTCCTGGTCCACCCAAGACGCCGACAGCGACATCCGTCGTGGGACAGCTCGCACCTCCACCGTGGTCGCCGACAACGCCTCCTGGTCCGTGAGACTGCAGAGCCGAGCGTCGCCCACTCACCTGGTCGAAGTGACGGCCAACCGGTGCCTTCCTGGTACCCTCTGACTACTGGCTAGTAGTACGAACTTGGTCCCCTCTGCTTTCAGGTTTCATCAATCTCTACGAACTATACACCACTGGTCGCCGGCCAGCAACTCCTTTTCTTCCGGCTCCTGGCTCGTCAGCGAAGACCCCGACGCCTGTAAGACTTGCAGCCGCAGCCCTCGTGGCTAGGTAACTCGGCATTTCGGTGCCTGCATAGCCTCCTTACTCTAGGGTCCCGAGTCCCTCGCTTCCGACTTGCCTTAACCTTTCCGTGTCCTCGGACACTTGTCTTTAAACGTGCACTTGAAGTATTTGCTAAAGAGATTTGGTTGTGCTTAGTACCCTGTCCTCATAAAGAGTACAGGGCTGTTGTGATTCTTAATAAATATACTGTTTATTTTCATAACACTTGTGTGGTGTCCTTTCACTGGATGTTCAAGGGGTACATGTGTGGTAAACAGCTGGCTTAACGCGCCCTCTCGAGTCTTTAGCCTTAGACTGCTCGTATCCACGCTACTAGGATAGCTGGTCTATAGGTTGACTTACAACCAAACACCATAAGGGTCGTTGGAACGATACATAGAGGTCGCTAGAATAGCGAACGTTGCATATCGGGCCAACTTCTCACAGCAGGTATTAGCAATTTTAATGTATATTGTATTCCTACACAACCATTTTTCTGTTCATCTCTAAATTAGATGAGCAGTGCCACCATGTGGTAGACTGTTCTATGTATGGTGCTGACAATCAGGTGCCGGTGCTGAGCACCGGAAACCAATTAAGTGCCAGTGCTTAGCACCGGAAAAGCCTCGCTCAAATTAAGCACCGAATGGCCTAAGCAGTCCCATATAGCGCCCCAATGTATTTTTAGGTATAACATTCTCCGAATAGGGAGTTAGTGGGTGTTGTCACCCTCAATGTATCTACACCCAGATAGTCGCAGTAATCCAAACGATGTCTGAGGTCATGTAGTCCCACTGCCCAATGGCAGGAGCCAGGACCCTGAATTAGTTACGGATATTTACAAATAGAGAAATGTGCACCACAGTTCTTCACATTTTTGAAGGTGATCGTTGACTTTGTAAATAATCTTTTCATACGCGGCCATCCTGTGCATGTCCGATATCCTTGTATGGTATGCCACTGTTAAAGCCATCGATAACCATCAATTGGCATGGTGGGGCATTGGTGGAAGTAGTGAGGTGCCATGAAGTAGCGTTAGTCAGCTTGTCAACAGTGTCAACACCCCCAGTTCGCTTTGAAGTAGTCCCCAGTCCCAGCACCAGTAATGAGAAAAGGGCGGGAATTCTCATAGGATATGTACAATATCCTAGTCTATAGCCGAGCATCTCCAGCAGTTAGTCTTGGAGCATTTGAGCCTTATGGTGCCTTGTCGATGACCAGTGTCATCTTTGGAGAGCTTTAAAACAGCTACATTTCAGCCTAGCTTTCCATAATGTTTTGTCGTAGGTCTCAAAAAGTGCAAACCAGTCATCATCTGGGAATTATAAGTCACTTTTTAAAGTGGTATACATTGCCGGTAAACTAAATGCTGCTGGTGGGCCTGCATCACTGATTGTGCCACTCACAACAGTAGCCCTGAAAACATGCCTCAGGACTAACACTGCAGAGCCTGTGTGTGCAGTTTTACTACTATTTCAACTTGACATTTAAAACCCTTTGCTAAGCCTTAAACTCCCCTATTATTACACATGGGTCAACCCTAAGGTAATACCTAGGTAGCCCATAGGACAGAGTGCAGTGCAAGTAAAAAGTAGGACATGGATTTTTAAGTTTTGCATGTCTTGGTAGTGAAAAACACCTAAATTAGTTTCTCACTACTGTGAGGCTTACTCCTCTGATAGTTTAACATTGGGCGTTCCTTAATACAGTTTAAGTTGTAATTTCTTAATAGAAAGGAGTAGCTGTTTCACGTTTTATATCTTTGGAATGGTAATTACAAATCTTCTTTACTGGTAAAGTTGGATTAAATATTACTATTTTATAAATGACACTTTTCAAAAATGAACACTCTGCTGGACTACTGACCTGGAAGGCTTGCTTTTCTGTTGTGCTTGCCTGCTGCCTGGTGCTCTATTGCACTGCTGAGGAGAGTTGGAGTCTGCCTTGCAATTGGCTTTCCTTCTTTTGCTTGAGACTCAGGGCTATCAAAGTCTGTACCCCTGCACCTGTGTGATATTTCAAAGGAAGTGGACACAGATACTTGCACCAGAGAAATTTACGCATCCCAGTATGCGTATGGCAGGACAGGCGCATTAAACTTGTTGAAGGTTACCACCTCCAAAAAAACCTGGGTGACGCTGGGTCTTACAGCGGCAAAAAGGGACATTGCGCAACACTGGGGATCTGCCACACCACCAACATTGCCAAAATGGAAGCAAAATCTCGACTGGTGCATGTTCAGGGAAAAGACTGTATACACTGCACGGGGATGTCCCAAAAAAAGGACCTTAATTTGGGGCGCCTGGAATGCCTATAGAGGAGATTCATGTGAGGCACCCATGGTACAAATAGATGAGTCGAACCTGTCTCCCTGAGCCCAAGGTCTGATAATGTACCGCAATATGATATTGACAATTGCTATATGTGTATTGTAGAGGTTTAGTGTATGGTATTTTCCTACTGTGATGCCTCTGTCTCACAATATTTTCATAAAAAATATATATTTTTAAAACCTGTGGAAGGAGTATTACCCGGTGCATCACACTTGTAATCTCTGCTTCGCATCCGGACCCACCGCTGCTTAACCAATGCATTGCCGCCACTGAATGGAGATTGATGCATCGCCCCTTCAGTGTGGATTAATCCAGCACATCGGCTTCGGAACAGCTGCACTTGGAAACGGTGCTTCACACAATGGACCTGATGTATCGCCACCAATGCTTGAAGAAAATTGACGCAACACCTTGACTGAGGGTCCGACATCCACGCATCGCTTGGTTGCACTCCGCATCTCGCTGTTGCGACCTGGATCAAGGTGCTCTGTTCATTGGGACTGCATGGCTATTGTCCCCGTGCTAAGCTCCGTCGCAGTCGGCCTGAACTGTTGACTTTGCTCTCGTCAAGCATGACCAGATAACCGCCATTGGCGATCGTTACTTCTAAACGCTAGAACACTTTTTGTTCTCTAAAAATTAATTACTCGATTTCAACTTAATACTTATTGGATTTTTGCTGTTTTGGTCTTGATTTATTTATAAAAAATATTCTCTGTTTTTCTACACCTGTGTGGAGTCTTTTTGTGATGTTTTCATTGTGTTACTGTGTGTGTTGTGCAAATACTTTTGAACATTGCTTTAGATAAGCCTGACTGCTCTGTGCCACGCTACCAGAGGGTGAGCACAGGTTATCTTTTAGGACCCGATTCCGATCCTGCCCAGAAATCCCTCCATACGGCTCTGATCTGGAGGGCTTTATGGACGAAACGTGCTCCGGGAGTACGAGCAAGCGAGTACGATGCGTCCGTAAGCATATGAACTCTATGGGAGCCTGCGTACAGACGCATACACAGACTCCCATAGCAAAAAAGGGGTGGGTGGGGAAAGTGTACACCCTGTGGTAGACATCCCATGGTGACCTCCACACTGTGCATGCTTGGATCGTGGGGACCCATGGGCACCCCCAAGACAGATTTGGAGGGTCCAGGGAGAAGGGGGCCCTGGTACGGCCCCCCGAAGTACACTTCCGACAGCCGTTTCATCTCGCTGAGACCGAGGTGAAGCGGCTGTCCGGATCGTGCATCGTACTCGCTCGGTTGGAATCCGGCTCCACTGCACGCACGTTTCGTCTATGTACAACTCGTACAGACAAGTTCGGGTCCTGAAAACGATTAGGCGGCCTGTACACGAACTTCGCATCGTAATTGGTCGTTCGGACCTGTGTATGAATCGGTCGTAAAGAAGGGCTACCAATCGGATCCGGTAAAGCCAAATCCGATTCAGAGGCCTTCCGAATGACATCGGAATCAGGCCTTTTGTGTGTATCTATCTTACCATGACTAGAATAGTGGCCCCTAATTTGACAAGGTGCATACCTCTTACAACTAGAGACCCTGGGCCTCATTTACAAGCCCATTGCGCCGCAGATGCGTTCATTTTCTTTTTTTTTGTTCAAATCATTTTTATTAGGCAAGAAGAAAATAAGGAAAGGAAAACAAATGTACAAACAATAATTCAAAACAATCATGCCATTACATTTCAGTGGTCAAAGAAAAATAAAGTAACACAGAGAATGATCCAGAGCCACACCTTCATCACTGAATAAAATTTTGACACTCATACAGATGGTATTGATACTTGAGGTGACATTATACACGGTAGACGCAAAATGACTGATTATGAGAATCACAGTTAGCATTCAGCAATTCGATGATACAATACAACATCCTAGTGATCACTGTGTGGACTCTAATTAACAATCGATTTTCAAAAATATACAATGTGTAAGCAACCGTCGTGCTAATGCGCCTAGCAATATAAGAAACAGGTTGTGCAACCAGAATGGGGCTCAACATACAGTGTGCAGGATCTTACTGTTGAAATATGGTCATGTGCCTAACAAGTGATGAATCTACTATGGCGGTTCAAAGTAAAGGGAGGCTGCGTCCAGAGAGGTGCAGAGTCTCTTACTGGTAGCTTGCCACGGGGAAGAGTTCAGGGCCAGATTGTCTACTCCTCTGATACAAGCTAACCACTCCTTCCAGGCATTGAAAGAGACCTCAGAAGCAGCCTTCCAGTGACAGAGGACAACCTTGCACGCCAGGGTGAGGAACAGGTCAAGGAGTTGGTCTTTTACTAACAATGGGTCTATGGCCCCCAGAATTAGGTAGATGAATTCCCTCATTGGTTTGATGTTAAATATGCGTTCAATATAGTCAAAGACGTTGGACCAGTATTTATGTAGCAAAGGACATTGGTATAGCATGTGTGGCAGGTCCCCATCAGCTAGGGAGCAATTCCAACAAGTGGGGGTCTCTCTCAGATTGAGTTTAAATAGTTTGTGGGGGGTCCGGAACACCCTATTGAGTATCATGTATTTGGTCTGCGAGAGGATTGGTGATACTTTGTGTGTGAGGGCTGAAGCATGGATCTTATCCCAATTAATAACTATTCCGGTGTTGTTAGGTTCTGCTTCCCATTTAAGTTCGTTCCGTCTCAGTGTTTTGCTCAGCATCGGCGCAAGCAATTTGTAGACTTTAGATACAAAATGACCTGAAGATTGTAGGTGAGGGAGCATCGCTTTTAGCCACGGTGTCGACTGTATGAATGTGCGCGTAGACATAGCTGACTTTAGTTTTAGGAAAGCATAGAAGTCAATTGGTTCAAGGGAATGTATAGACTGGATCGTTGACGTTTTGTAAAGCTGGGAATGCGTCAGAATCCTACCGGCTCCCGGGGGAGGCCAGGAGTGGCGCAAAGCGGAGAAATACTTTTATTTCTCCTCATATTTATCTCTTTCTATGCATGCTCACGCATAGAAATAGGAAAATGCCATGGATGCGTTGTACTGTTGTTAATACGTCGTATCAGAGTGCTTTCAAAATGACACAGCTCAGCGCAGGAAAACGGCAATTTGTAGTAATTGAGGCCTCCCATTTCTGACAACCTGCTCCACAGAATGGCACCGCAGACACTTTTTTCACCTTCCTACATATTCTTGTTACATAGTATTTCTTGTGTAGTATAAATGGGGGGATACAATACATTGTGTTTATTTTCTTAGTGTCTTGTCATATTTTGCAGGGTGGACTTGTGGAAACCACAAGGCAGCTAGACACTCTGGCATTAGACATTCCCAAAAAGTCAGATTAATTCTGGATTTGGCTCAATTTTTACCCCAAGCATTGGCAACATGCCTCTGGTGATCAAGAGGATTATGGGGGCTGCCTCCTCTGGGACCCTCCCTTGCCCAGTACTGCCGTGAGGAGGTGAGTAGATGGTGCTTGGGCCAGGAATCCAAGTTATAACCCAGGTTTCTGGCCCGATTCCCGAAGAGTGCCAATGTGAGATCCCTCATTAGGGTTGGCTTTTGGACTGATGCTTTTGGACTGAGATTTCTAGTGGACCTGGCTACATAGCGTTGGGCAGTAGGGTAAAGTGTCTAAAGGTAAAGTCAGTCAGGGATCCTGGTAGGTAGCGGAAGGGGTCCCATCATTTCTCTGGTCCTGGAAGGGCCCGCTCAGTGCCCACTGATGACTCTGGATGTGGAAAAGGCTAGAAGATTGATGTCTAGTTCAGTCTAGGTCACATTACTGATGTAAACATTTGTATGCCTGCTGATATTTTCATATTGAATGTTTGTTTAATCTCCTATCTGTAAGATATATGGCCCGAGAGGTATGTTCTCAAAAGCAGTAAGATGTGTGGGATGTATGACGCTACGACGCGTACTTTGACAATGCGTACCGTTACAACGCTACTTTTACAACGCAAGTCGTTACAACGACTTGCGTTGGGGGCGCTGGATAGTAAATAGTTTTATTTACTATTCCAACTCCAGTCCCCGTGGACTCTAGGGAAGGAGTTGGATAGTAAATGAAACTATTTACTATCCTGGAGCGCCCCCCAGCGCAAGTCATTGTAACGACTTGCGTTGTAAAATTAGCGTTGTAACAGTACCGCGTTGTTAAAGTTTCGCCGTAAAGGATGTTCCCCAGATGTGTGTCAGGCTGATTTTTCTAGCTTTTGGGCAGGGAGGTTTTCCTGTGATGGGTTTTGTTGTTGACGCTCCTCACTCTCCTTAGCAGCTGCATCACCCATGTCTAGGGCCACCGGTATTATGCGGCAGGGGAGGGACAAATTATGCAGCAGGGTTGAGTAAATTAAGCTGCAATAAAAAGAAAGTTATGCAGCGCAATGCTGCACATTTTGTGAAAATATCACTTCCTTATTTTCTCATTTTAACGCTTGTTAACACTGTCTGGACATTGATTGCACCTCATTAGTATGAGTGTAACACTCAAATATAGCAATAAGCAACAGAAAGGTGACCAGTCAGCTATTGCAAAGGGCCTTCCAGTGCGCAGACACCCGTTTTGCTTTGTTTTTAGTAACATTTGAACCGTTTGAGCTAGCAGTTTTTTGGGGGTAAAGTGTGCATAATATGTACTGATAGTGGCTTATGTGGCAAGTGCGGCAAATATATAATTATGCAAAAAACACTGCAGCCGCATAATCGCATAAGTCCAGTGGCACTGCCTATGCCTCTGACTTACGAAGGAGGCATAAGTGTCTAAAAGGTTTGCTGATACCTGGGTGTGTGCTGGTCTCTACTAGAATATGTGAAGTGGTGGTGGAGTGGCTCACTGGTTAGAGGCGGCAGACCCGTAAGCAGAGGACGGCCCGGGACCAGGGTTCGATTCCCGATGCGGCAGGGTCGTGAACCAGGGTCAGCGGACTCGATAATTCTCGCCTCTGTGCCTACTCCAGTCAGGGACCACACTCGGCAACTCTGGGCATTAGCTTGCCTCATCTTCACAACGGCCCCCCCAGACCGCCGGGGATGCTTGGTCGCACCTTAGGGATACCCATTAGGGACCATCTCTCAGGGTGAGCCAGGACGGGTTCCCCAGCGGTCGAAGCGCGGAGATACTCCTCCGGGAGTCGATTCTAGCGCTATATAAACCCATAATTATTAATTAATTAATATATTGCTGTGGTTTTGTATCTTATATTTCCCATTGCTCTCTCTTTCAACGACCCTGGGGGTGTGGTAGGGTGGTCCGCGACTGGACATCTCTAGCGAGCGTTGACCACAGTGTTTGAAGGCCTTCTTGACCAGAACACAACAAAAATGAGTTCCCATTCTAGGCAAGTATTAAAAATAGGTAAGTGGATAAGACTCTCGAAAATGACTGATGAGTTTTGTTGGTTTATTTCTCCTTTGCATCCTCTTATCTCTCACTCACTCTTTCTTTTTAATTCTCATTTGCATTCTCTATTTCGTTAATTCTTTCACGCGTTCTCTCCTCTCTCTTGAGCACTTTTCTCACTCTCTCTGTACCTTTCGTTCCTCCCTGGATTACATTTTTTCTCTCCCCTTTTCTCTTTAACTCTCTCTCATTAATTCTCATAATGTTCCCCTTTATCTCATTTTCACGTTTTAGTTTTCATTCTCCCTTCCTCTAGATCTCATATTTTATATATCTCTTTAGCACGTTTTCAATCTCTCTCTTGTTTATTCATTCATCGCCTGCCCTCCCGCTCTTACCTTAGTTTGCTCTCTCATCTTTGCTAAACCCACTTTACATGCTATCCTTTCCCTCCCCCTATCTCTGCTCCCTGTTTCCTTTTATTTTTGTTTCTTAACTTTTTTCCCCTTTTTCTTATTTCCAGCGTAGGGATCCCTGGTTACTTTCTGTGCCACACTGAGCTGTTGCACTTCCCTCTTCTCCTCTTCCTTGCCTCTCTCCACCCTGCCATCCTTTCACCCCTCCCCTCCTCTGGCTGAGTGCTGGGTGTGCAGACTTCCTCTGTGCCCTGTGAAGCTGTGCCAAGCTGATCCCTCCCCGCCCACACTTTCTCCCAGTTGGTAATTCCTGCTGCACTCAGACACACTCGGCCCATAAAATATCAAATGCTCATTAACCGTCTGATGTGCTCCCCGCCCTTGTAGGGTGAGACTGGAGCAGTGCCTGCCCCTGGCACACCTGTGCTGAGGGGCATCAACCGTCAAGGGGATCCCCGCTCTTGTAAAGTGCTGGTCTGTTTACCACCGTTGTAAAGTGCTGATGTAGTCAACATCCTTGTAAAGTGTTGATGCACACCTCTGCCTTGTAAAGCACAGTGCAGTCTGTGGAGTGCCTGCCACTGGCACACCTGGGCTGAGGGGCATTAACCGTCAAGGGTATTCCCACTCTTGTAAAGTGCTGGTCTGTTTACCACCGTTGTAAAGTGCTGAGGTAGTGACCATCCTTGTAAAGGGTTAGTGCACACCCCTGCCTTGTGAATCACAGTGCAGTCTGTGGAGTGCCTGCCACTGGCACCCCTGGGCTGAGGGGCGTCAACCGTCAAGGAGATCCCCACCCTTGTAAAGTGCTGGTCTGTTTACAGCCCTTGTAATTGGCTGAGGTGGTGACCATCCTTGTAAAGTGCTGAAGCGCAGCCCAGCCTTGTAAAGCACAGTGCAGTCTGTGGAGTGCCTGCCACTGGCACACCTGGGCTGAGGGGCATTAACCGTCAAGGGGATCCCCGCCCATGTAATGTGCTTGTCTGTTTACACCCTTTGTAAAGTGCTGAGGTGGAGACCGTCGTTGTAAAGTGTTAATGCACACCCAGCCTGGTAAAGCACAGTGCAGTCTGTGCAGTGCCTGCCACTAGCACACCTGGGCTGAGGGGAATTAACCGTCAAGGGGATCTCCGCCCTTGTAAAGTGCTGGTCTGTTTACCGCTCTTGTAAAGTGCTAATGTGGTGACCGTCTTTGTAAAGTGTTAATGCACACCCAGCCTTGTAAAGCCCCCCTTCTGCCCACCACCTGCCCCGACATTCCCTCGTTTGCTCCCTCTGAAGCCCCCCTTCTGCCCTCCACCTGCTGATCCAGAGATGCCCTCCCCCCCCATGCCGCCTCCCTGGGGCTGTGCACTGAACCTGTCTTCCTGCTCTGGACGGGGCGCGCCCTGCGGGTGCGGGGGGCGGGGCAGTGGCACATGTCAGCCTGATACCCTCTTGAAGTGCTTGGACAAAGGAATTCCAGGCCCGGGGTCAGGGTGCGCCAGGGCTCAGCCTGCTGCCGGACCTCAGGTCTGGTGTCAGGGAGGGTGGGCAGGATTTAGATGGCATGCAGCCGATAGACCCCTCACCTGCTGCGGGTAGTGTGCCGACCTTATCTTCCCTTTAATTGTTTTAATTGGAACTTATTATCCGTGGAAGAGGGCCGGCTGCGCGACTCGTATCTTTAACTTAGTGCTGCACCTCCCTTGGGGTGGCCTCGTGGCACCTCTGGAAGTTAGCTCGGTGACGGGCCCGTCGCCACAGGGGGCGCGGGCTCTAATCTCCACGCGTGCTGCAATTTGCCTATTTTATGTTTGACCTTGGACACAGAAACACATAAGCTACAAAGAGTTATCATCACATGCCAAAACATGGGGTAGATGGATCAAATATTTTCGTGAAATTAGAGATTGCCAGTGCTTCAAAGTGGCAGGTGCTGTCCGGTACTGAGTACCTGCACTGCTTTAATTTGAAAGGGAGAGTAGCTACACTTCTCAGCACTTCCGCAATACATTTAAATTGGAGAGTAGCAACACTTCTCAGGGGCAAACAGGTACTCTAAAGAGTGAGTACCTGCACTTTTGTGTTTCCATTTAAAGCAATGGGGCAGGTCCCGTCCGGTACTGAGTACCTGCACTTCCAAAAAAACTTTAAATGGGAGAGTACTGGCACTTCTCAGCAGTAAACAGGTACTCTCAAGAGTGAGTGCCTACACTTGTATGTTTCCAATTAAAGCACTTAGGCTGGTATTGTCCGGTAATGAGTACCTGCACTGCTTTAATTTGAAAGGGAGAGTACCTGCACTTCTCAGCACTGCTGCAATACATTTAATGGGGGAGTACAAGCACTTCTCAGGGGCAAGCAGGTACTCAGAAGAGTGAGTACCTGCACTTGTATGTTTCCAATTAAAGCACTTAGGCTGGTATTGTCCGGTACTGAGTACCTGCACTGCTTTAATTTGAAAGGGAGAGGACCCGCACTTCTCAGCACTTCCGCAATACTTCAAATGGGAGAGTAGCAACACTTCTCAGGGGCAAACAGATACTCTAAAGAGTGAGTACCTGCACTTCTGTGTTTCCATTTAAAGCACTGGGGCAGGTACCGTCCGGTACTGAGTACCTGCACTTCCAAAAAACATTTAAATGGGAGAGTACTGACACTTCTTAGCAGTAAACAGGTACTCTAAAGAGTGATTGCCTGCACTTGTATGTTTCCAATTAAAGCACTTAGGCTGGTATTGTCCAGTACTGAGTACCTGCACTGCTTTAATTTGAAAGGGAGAGTACCTGCACTTCTCAGCACTGCTGCAATACATTTAATGGGGGAGTACAAGCACTTCTCAGCAGTAAACAGGTACTTAGAAGAGTGAGTACCTGCACTTGTATGTTTCCAATTAAAGCACTAGGGCTGATATTGTCCGGTACTGAGTCCCTGCACTGCTTTAATTTCACAGGGAGAGTACCTGCACTTCTCAGCACTGCTGCAATGCATCTAAATGGGAGAGTACTGGCACTTCTCAGCAGTAAATAGGTACTCTAAAGAGTGAGTACCTGCACTTGAATGTTTCCAATTAAAGTACTTAGGCTGGTATTGCCCGGTAATGAGTACCTGCACTGCTTTAATTTGAAAGGGAGAGTACCTACACTTCTCAGCACTTCCGTAATACATTTAATGGGAGAGTACAATCACTTCTCAGGGGCAAACAGGTACTCAGCAGAGTTAGTTCCTGCACTTGTATATTTCCATTTAATACTCTGGTTATCACCATAGTTAAAAATACTTAAACCAGCCTCTACTCTAAGCAGTGTTTGCTGTGACAACATTTCCAGCAGTGAATCCCAGGGCTCTGCTTTGCGTCACTTTAAACTGACAACCAGCTTTAGGACGCGGGGACTGCAAGAGCCCCCTCTTTGAATGCATTGCTCCCTGTTTGTTGCATAGCACCCCCCCCCACCACTACCAATCTGGAGCAGCGCAGTGTCAGGCTCCACTGCAGTGATTTAGCAAGGGGGCGGGGGGTGGAGTTTTGGGGGCGGCAGCCTCCCCCGCTCTTACCTGAACTCTCGGGGTGGCAATTTTGCCAGATGTCTTGCCACCCCCTCCCCCGCTCTTCAATCGGCTGCCGCCGGGCGGCAAACATGGGGACCGCCACGGCTCCACTGGCTCTGCTCTTCCTCCTTGCCTGGCTTCTGCTCCCTACTTATCCATTGGAACCTTAAATTAAAGGGTAGAGGGGGTACTGTGTCAGGTAGGACCTCATTCCAACGAAAGGCTACTAGCAGGATTCAAGGAGCCATGTGCTTGCAGGGACCCAGGACAAGAAATGCTGTTTGGTTAGCTTGACCAAAGAACCAAGGGACTTCATGCAACCCCCCTGCGACGACCTCCCGCTGTGCACAGTGGGGCTAGATACAGGGTCTGCCATCAGCAAACCCCTTGCCATCCGCAAACCCCTGCTGTGCATGACCTTTTTCTCCAGTCAGGTCCTGCGCCTTACCTTCTGCCATCTGCATCAGTTGGCCACACTAACAATTGTTGGGGATTATTTTAAATCCTAATGCCATCCACAAATACAACTAAATGAAGTGGGTCTTCAGGATATGAATGTTTTAGAAGAGTTTCCTAAAGTATTTGAAGAAGAGTTAGGTTTTAAAAAAATGTATGTCCAAAATATAAACTTGAATACAATGCTATAAAAGTAATACAAAAGGTAAGAAACATAATATGGGTGTCATAGAGAATGATAAAATTGAAATGTAGCAACTGCTAGATTTGGAAGTGATAGAGCCCATTGAGGTCACTGAAAGGCTAGTCCAGTCGTCATAGCAAACAAACCTGCGGTTGAAATTGGAGTCTGCATTGATTTGGGGAGTCAAAATAAAAACGTGGTAGAGGACAAATATAATTTAACCAAGATTTCTGAGATAATTGTTTTACTCAATGGGGCTAAGGTATTCAGTACCATTGATTTAGCATCAGCATACCATCAAGTCAAGCTTCATCAAGATTCACAAGACCTGATAGCATTTGTGACACCTTTTTGAATCTTTAAATTGATTAGAATGCTCTTTGGATTAATTACTGTTGCATCGGTTTTTCAACTGAGATTACTTCGTGGACTAGAGAGACTACACTATTTTCAGGATGACATTATAGAAATTACAAAAGATTTGGATGAACACAATATTGGGATGAGACTGGTCCTAATTATTTTACAAAGTAGTGGTTTTACTTTGAAAGCCAATTGTTGTTTTGCCAAATCTGAAATCAATTATTTAGGGCATCTAATAACTCCTGAAGGTGTGAATCCCAAAGAGAATCTGATAGACACTATAAAAAGTTTGAGAAGACTAAATATAATGGAAGGAACTTATGTTATACTTAGGTATGACAAAATTCAACTGCTGACTCTTCGAAACTTTTTCAAGTTATTCATCTTCAATGAGGAAACTTAAAAAGAAGAATGTATGGTTTGATTGGGATGATCCTTTTTAATCAGAAGTTTTAACTATAAAGAATGAACTAAAACGTGCTCCATGTCTACATGCTTTTGATTATATAAAGAGCTGCACAATTAGGACAGACGTTAGTGTCAAGAGTTTGAGAGCTGTAAGAGAAAATGACATAAATGATTCAGTTGTAGAAAAAGAGGCTTTATGTGTCTCAAGGGCCAGAAAGAATTTCAAGAATTTTTCGAGATTGTTATTTAGTGGGAAAGGAAATTTTATGTAGAATCAACCATAACACTCAAAGAGAATCTTTATCAAAAAGGCTTGGAAATGTTTCAGCAATAATTTCAAAATAGATTGCTTCCCTCCAACAATGTTATTTTGAAGATTCTTAGTCCCCAGGTATAAAAACTTAATTGTGGACAGATTGAGTAGATATGGAAATAACAAAGACAAAAAACAAGAAAACAAATGATGGTATGATGTGAAGGTCTGGGAAATTAAAGCAGGTTCCATGAATCTGGAAGAGTGATTAAGTGAAATGGGAAAATATGACATATTGCTAAAGGTGAAAGAATGGATCAAAAATGAGTGTCCTATTAAAAGTATCAAACAGAAGAATATCAAAATCATGTGAAAGTTCAGGAGGAGTTGGCAGAAACAGTGGGGATGATGTTTAGAGGGACACGTCTGATTTCCCACATGCAATCTAGGTTTATCCTAATAGAAGTGGCTCACAAAGTCCATATAGGGTGCAGGTAAACAAAAGAGAAGCTAAGAAGGGAATTGTGGTTGCCAGAATTGTATCCAGTACCAGAAAGAACTTTCAGGACCTGTATGCAGTGCCAATTGAGTGAGAACATGAAGAAAGTACAGATATCTATGGTATGTAGAGACCTTCCATAAAGACCATGGAAGAAAGACGTATAGATGTTGTAGTCCTAATACAAGGGGATAAAGATCTCGGGGCCTGATTTAGGTCTTGGCAGACAGGTTACTCTGTCATAATTGTGACAGATATCCCGTCTGCCGAAATATAAATCCGATAGGATATAATGGGATTTATATTTTGGCGGACGAGATATCCATCACTGCTGTGACAGAGTAATCCGTTCACCAAGATCTAAATCAGGCCCTTAATTATGTAGTTGTGTTGATTAACTTATTCTCTCTAGGTGGCAGGATTATGAAGTTACTTTGGATTAGACCACCAGCAGAATAATACAAGTTCTAAATCAAATTTTCTTAAGGGAAGGTTTCTCAAAAAATGAATTAACTGATAATGGTGTGCAATTAGTTTCCAAAGAAATGGAAAGATATTGAGAGGGGCATTGAATATAAGAAAACAGCATTGTATTACCCTGAATCAAATGGAGTAGTTGAGAGAACTAATTGTGTCTTTAAAGGAAAGTACACAGTTAGATAAAAGTAAGGGTCTTTACCTGAGGCGTGAGATTACTAAGAAAGTTAAGGTCTAGACATTTCCTCCACATAGTACCATAGGTAAATCACCTCGAACTTTTCAGAAGAAGAATAGTGAATGATAAATCATAACCAGAATGGATAGTATGGAATGAAGGGGTGCGCCATGGTAACCCCAATGGTGAATGAAGAGAAAGGGAGAAGAAGAAAATATATGGGAAAAAACTGGGTACTGGGGTAGACAAAAGTCAAAGAAGAAGATCTGGTATTAATACATGTTCCAGTGGGAAATCCCCCCAGTTCAAAATTCACAAGTCCATTGAAAGAAAGTAGTTCAGGTTTATAGCAGATCATTTCAAACACAATATGGCAGAGTATGAAATGTAGGCAGAGTTGTAAAGTGTGACCCTAATGTGAAAAATGAAGTAACAGAGATCTGAAACGAGAATGAACAAAGGGAATACACAATGTACGAATCTGCCAAAAAGAGTATTGGCATGACCTAAGTATTTGAAGGAATATGTGTGTGGAATGTAACCTTTCAATCTGGATCTTACTGCTTTAAAAAAAGAAGTAATGCTCAAGTGTGAGAACGGACAGTTTGTAATTGGCTCTTTGCAGGTGCCCTCTTCTGTTCCCTGTACTTTGGCATAATTAAAGCTGAGTATAAGCGAAGCCTTTGTGATTCTTTCATTAAACCCCACACTTCATCACACACCCCTTTCTCCCCTCACTCCCTCTCATCATTGCTTTCCCTCACTAGCTCTACCCTTTAGTCTTCCTTGGCTGCACTGCTTTCTTTTGCTCGCACACGCTTCTCCTTCCCTCACATGTTTCCTCCATCACTTTCTTTCACTGTAGCTCTCCTCACTTCTGTAACAAATATGCTACCTTCTTCTTTTCTTGCTATCTCACAAACGCCCTACTTTGGGCTCTCGCACTCTCTTTGGTAGAGGTGGCCAAGCCACTGAAAGCTCCTTCCAGCCTTAAGCCAGGTGCCTGGCTCTGCTCGAAGTCCTTTTGGAACCTTTAGCCCAAAGCGAATGGAGCTTTCATGGGGCTTCTACCTGCCACACAAGCTCTACCTTTATGCGCAAAGAGTTAAAATCAAAGCAGTAACATTTGAGGTAAAAAGGAGAGGCAAATAGATACCCATTTAGGGACTGATTTTTATAAAGTGAAGCAAGAAAATCTTGGATCAATCCCAGCGTTCTGCTTAACCAAACTGTACGATCTTAGGCAAATATTTCATTTCACTGATCCTCCTTTTATTTCATTATCACATATCTTCAACCACCTGAGTTCAGAATACAAGTTGTCCAAAAATGTACTGTGTTTGATCTGATAAACTATGATGTTGTCTTATCTATAGGAATCTGGGCACATACAGGGTGCACATGGCAAGTGACTTGCTTCTTAGGTCACTAATGGAATTGTCAACCAAACAGAGAAGATGGCTCGACTCGTTCTAAGTTCATATTTAGAAACTATCACGTTTAAAATGTATGTCTAAGTTCAGTGAAATAATGTGACTTGTTAAGGCCAAAACTTCCGGAAATACACATTTGAACTTTAAGAAGACATAGACATATTTTACGTGATGCTTGCTGCATGTTTTAACCGCTTTCACGGCTTGGCACTTGCATGGACTACTCGGGGCAGATTTATGATAACTGGTGCATCCCCAGGGATGCGCCAGTTATTTTGCGCCGCTGCTCCGCCACCCATGGTCCGCCGCATTTACAATGCGGCGCACCATGGGGCAAAAACGGCACAGATGCGTGACGCATCTGTGCCGTAAAGGTGGTGCATTGCTGGAGTTGCGTTGCAAGAGCGACGCAGCTCCAGCAAGTCTCGGGGGTGCCCCATCTACACAATGCTTCATCAAGACCTATGCCTGCTTCAAGCAGGCGCAGGGTTTTGACGCAGCATTGGCCTGAAAGTGACTGAGTGAAATCTTATAGATTTCACTCAGCCACTTTTGCAAGGCACACCTGCCCCGGAATGCCCACCCTGCGCCGGAACGCCCACAAGTGGCGCAGGGCTTTACAACGTGACGCATCTGCCTAGATGCGTCACGTTGTAAATGGGTCGTAGGGATGCGCCACGTTTATGCCGCAGTTGCGTGACGCAAACGTGGCGCATTTCCAACATAAATCTGCCCCTTAGTGACAAGCCAGACACTTGGCTCGACTCTCTTCGTTAATTTGTTGGTTTGCCCACTTCTACTCTTAACCCCTTCGATGCTCATGACGGAACGGTTCCGTCATGAGCATCGGTTGAGCTGTGCTCATGACGGAACCGTTCCGTCATGACCACACCCATTAACATTATGGGTCAGCACAGGATATAAATCTGGGTAGCAGCCAAGGTGTTAAGCTAACACGCTTTCTTCTTCTCTCCCTCTCAAACAGGTCCCCCTCTTGCTTCAGGCTCTCTCACACTCTGTAGCGTCAATGCTTGTTTCTTTTCTTACTCTAACGCAGTGGTCTTCAAACTTTTTAATGCCACGCCCCCCCAGTGGGTGAAAAAAATTATCGGGGACCCCCTCATAATTTTTCAAAATGTATTTTGATAAATTGCCAATGTTTAAATATGTCTATATATATATTTAAACATTGCAGTTGCGTTCTCTTAACGTCGTAAATATGCAGTCAAATCCATGATTGCCAAACATACCATTCTGGTCAAGTAGGCCTTACTAACATGCACAAGTATCTGCCTTGTGACTATTAGAAGTGGGGGTGAGGGGTTTGAAGAATATTTGGAGTCCCTTCCCTTTTGACACTTTCTCCCAGCTAGACTATAAAGGACAAAACATGTTAGCGATGGGCCATTATAGAGCGGCTTTGTGACGCTCATTTTTGTCAGCTTAAAACAAAGCACTGTTATCAGCACAATGCTTCTTTTGGGCAGAGCCTGGCGCCCCCCCCCCCCCCCGGGATCAGTTAGGGTCCCCCTAGGGTTGCCCGCCCCCCAGTTTGAAGACCACTGCTCTAATGCTCCCCACAGAGGTGTAGCTCCAGAGGGGATGATTGGGGTGTCACAAACCACCCCGCCTCACACACACCACCACCAATAAATGTCTTTTCTTTTAAGAGGTTGGGTACAGATGCTGTCAGTTGGGTACGGTGGGGTGTCTGTTGGATTTCACCAGAAATCTTTACATATACACAGACAAAAATGCATAATCTCTCCCTCTCTCTATTTTAAAAGTCCTCAAAATGTTGGTTATTTTTCAAAATATTGTGTTTTCTCTCACTTAGTACTCCCACCAATCTGCACACCTCTCCCTCTCCACTGCCCCTCTCATTTGTCCTGTTTGTCGTATATTGTCTTTCATCATTATACGTCATCCTGATTGTTGGAAAATCTGAAGCTCCAATTACCCCCCAATCTTACTGACCAAGCAATGCCCCGGCTCCCCCTTCTTGCTCACATTCCTTTGGGCTTTTGCACACTCTTTAGCTTCCATTCTAGCTGCTTCTCTCACACGCTCCCCTTCTTGCTCGCATTTCTTCAGGTTCTCTCACTTTCTAACTTCTATGCTCGCTTCTTCTCTCACTTTCACATGCTCCCCCGTCTTGCTCGCATTCCTTCAGGTTCTCTCACACTCTTTAACTTCTATGCTCGCTTCTTCTTTCACGCTCACACGCTCCCCTTCTTGCTCGCATTTCTTCAGGTTCTCTCACTTTCTAACTTCTATGCTCGCTTCTTCTCTCACTTTCACATGCTCCCCCGTCTTGCTCGCATTCCTTCAGGTTCTCTCACACTCTTTAACTTCTATGCTCGCTTCTTCTCTCACTCTCACACGCCTCCCTTTCTTGCTCACATTCCTACAGGTTCTCTCACACTCTTTAACTTCTATGCTCGCTTCTTCTTTCACGCTCACACGTTCCCCTTGTTGCTCACATTCCTACAGGTTCTCTCACTTTCTAACTTCTATGCTCGCTTCTTCTCTCACTTTCACATGCTCCCCCGTCTTGCTCGCATTCCTTCAGGTTCTCTCACACTCTTTAACTTCTATGCTCGCTTCTTCTCTCACTCTCACACGCCTCCCTTTCTTGCTCACATTTCTTCAGGTTCTCTCACTTTCTAACTTCTATGCTCGCTTCTTCTCTCACTTTCACATGCTTCCCCGTCTTGCTCGCATTCCTTCAGGTTCTCTCACACTCTTTAACTTCTATGCTCGCTTCTTCTCTCACTCTCACACGCCTCCCTTTCTTGCTCACATTCCTTCAGGCTCTCTCACACTCTTTAACTTCTATGCTCGCTTCTTCTCTCACTCTCACGCACATCCCTTTCGTGCTCACATTCCTTCAGGCTCTCTCACACTCTGACTTTAACTTCTATGCTCGCTTCTTCTCCCACTCTCACGCCCCTCCCTTTCTTGCTCACATTCCTTCAGGTTCTCTCACACTCTTTAACTTCCATGCTCGCTTCTTCTTTCGCGCTCACACGTTCCCCTTCTTGCTCACATTCCTACAGGTTCTCTCACTTTCTAACTTCTATGCTCACTTCTTCTCTCACTTTCACATGCTCCCCCGTCTTGCTCGCATTCCTTCAGGTTCTCTCACACTCTTTAACTTCTATGCTCGCTTCTTCTCTCACTCTCACACGCCTCCCTTTCTTGCTCACATTCCTTCAGGTTCTCTCACGCTCTTTAACTTCTATTCTCGCTTCTTCTCTAACTCTCACACGCCTCCCTTTCTTGCTCACATTTCTTCAGGCTCTCTCACACTCTGACTTTAACTTCTATGCTCACTTCTTCTCTCACTCTCACACGCCTCCCTTTCGTGCTCACATTCCTTCAGGCTCTCTCACACTCTGACTTTCACTTCTATGCTCGCTTCTTCTCCCACTCTCACGCGCCTCCCTTTCTTGCTCACATTCCTTCAGGTTCTCTCACACTCTTTAACTTCTATGCTCGCTTCTTCCCTCACTCGCCTCCCTTTCTTGCTCACATTCCTTCAGGTTCTCTCACACTCTGACTTTAACTTCTATGCTCGCTTCTTCTCTCACTCTCACACGCCTCCCTTTCGTGCTCACATTCCTTCAGGCTCTCTCACACTCTGACTTTAACTTCTATGCTTGCTTCTTCTCCCACTCTCACGCGCCTCCCTTTCTTGCTCACATTCCTTCAGGTTCTCTCACACTCTTTAACTTCTATGCTCGTTTCTTCCCTCACTCGCCTCCCTTCCTTGCTCACATTCCTTCAGGTTCTCTCACACTCTGACTTTAACTTCTATGCTCGCTTCTTCTCTCACTCTCACACGCCTCCCTTTCTTGCCCACATTCCTTCAAGCTCTCTCACACTCTGACTTTAACTTCTATGCTTGCTTCTTCTCCCACTCTCACGCGCCTCCCTTTCTTGCTCACATTCCTTCAGGTTCTCTCACACTCTTTAACTTCTATGCTCGCTTCTTCTCTCACTCGCCTCCCTTTCTTGCTCACATTCCTTCAGGTTCTCTCACACTCTGACTTTAACTTCTATGCTCGCTTCTTCTCTCACTCTCACACGCCTCCCTTTCATGCTCACATTCCTTCAGGCTCTCTCACACTCTGACTTTAACTTCTATGCTTGCTTCTTCTCCCACTCTCACGCGCCTCCCTTTCTTGCTCACATTCCTTCAGGTTCTCTCACACTCTTTAACTTCTATACTCGCTTCTTCTCTCACTCGCCTCCCTTTCCTGCTCACATTCCTTCAGGTTCTCTCACACTCTGACTTTAACTTCTATGCTCGCTTCTTCTCTCACTCTCACACGCCTCCCTTTCGTGCTCACATTCCTTCAGGCTCTCTCACACTCTGACTTTAACTTCTATGCTTGCTTCTTCTCCCACTCTCACGCGCCTCCCTTTCTTGCTCACATTCCTTCAGGTTCTCTCACACTCTTTAACTTCTATGCTCGCTTCTTCCCTCACTCGCCTCCCTTTCTTGCTCACATTCCTTCAGGTTCTCTCACACTCTGACTTTAACTTCTATGCTCGCTTCTTCTCTCACTCTCACACGCCTCCCTTTCTTGCTCACATTCCATCAGGCTCTCTCACACTCTGACTTTAACTTCTATGCTTGCTTCTTCTCCCACTCTCACGCGCCTCCCTTTCTTGCTCACATTCCTTCAGGTTCTCTCACACTCTTTAACTTGGATATATGATGATACAACGCATGTTATTACAACGCATGCTTTTACATCGCATTTTTTACAACGCAAAAACTTTTACAAAGCATGTATTTACAACGCATGTTTTTACAACGCAGGTACCTTTACAACGCATACCATTACAACGTAAGTATTGGTTAATATATATTAATTTTTTAATCGTAAATTAATTGAAAAAAATATAATTTAATGTAATTTAATTTAATTTAATTTCATTTAATTAATTTAATTTAAATTTAATTTTAATTTATTTTTACCCTGTACCCCAAAAACCCAAAACGGACCCTCAACCCCAAAAATACCCCTTTACCCAAAAACCGAAAACTGACCCTGAACCTCAAAAATACCCCTTTACCCAAAAACTAAAAACTGACCCTGAACCCCAAAAATACCCCTTTACCCAAAAACTAAAAACTAACCCTGAACCCCAAAAATACCCCTTTACCCAAAAACTAAAAACTGACCCTGAACCCCAAAAATACCCCTTTACCCAAAAACTAAAAACTGACCCCGAACCCCAAAAATACCCCTTTACCCAAAAACTAAAAACTGACCCTGAACCCTAAAAATACCCCTTTACCCAAAAACTAAAAACTGACCCTGAACCCCAAAAATACCCCTTTACCCAAAAACTAAAAACTGACCCTGAACCCTAAAAATACGCCTTTACCCAAAAACTAAAAACTGACCCTGAACCCCAAAAATACCCCTTTACCCAAAAACTAAAAACTGACCCTGAACCCCCAAAATACCCCTTTACCCAAAAACTATAAACTGACCCTGAACCCCAAAAATACCCCTTTACCCAAAAACCCCAAACTGACCCTGAACCCTAAAAATACCCCTTTACCCCAAACATATAACATTTAAAATATAATTATATACTTACCTGAGGAAATATAAATTTTATGGTCGAGTTGTGTTCCCTAGCGAGTACCCCACCGTCTCCATGTACGAGTTAAAGTGCATGTAACTTCCCTCCTGTGCCAGCTATGAAGACGCAAATACATTTGCGTCCAACGTTAACATGTCCTCTTTCAGACCCACCATGAATGGGTCGAATGGTCCGTTCCTAAGTATGCTATGCCAACGTCTTTTTGTAGTGTGCTCCTACGTTTTCCAGCCCTGGCTGAAGTAGGCCCCGAATCTCTGCCACCGAACCTCTTTTCTGGCTTCTGACTCCGAGAATCTCTGCCCAGGCAGCCCCTGTACTCGTGAACTCTGACTTACTTTCAGCGCGGCCCCTCGCGCTCGGCTCAGCCTGCTGCCTGCCAAGATTGACTATAACCTTCGAGTTATCTGTTTCCCTCCCCGAAAATACATTCCTGCCTGCTAGCTCCAGTAAACATCCTTCCTCAGCTACAGGGCCAAAGGGCCGACCTGTCTCTATGCAACTAATTCAAGTAATTCATAGCTTCTGTTGCCATGCTCCCCTGGAAGGCCCCGTGCCCCCACGCTTCTCATACAGACATTCAGGCGCTTATACATGCACTCACAGTCAGTATAGAATAGCTTCTGCCCCAGAGACCTTTCCGCCCAGATAGCTTAGTTCCTAAACATCAGATATCAGATATGATAGAAGCACAAGTTGATCTGACATGCCAGACTTCTGTCTCTTTCCGTCAGTGCAAATGTCAAGTCCCCAGCACCCTCCGACTCCATGTCATGTACACGTCATGCAGCTGCGCGCGCATCCAAGTTTCCGATTTCTGCTGACATTGCAACATTTTCTGTTAGTGCCACCCCTTTGGTGACACCTACCTGTGACGTTTCTAGAACACACCTCTAGTTCACGCCTCTTGATTACGCACATGTACCACGTGTATACTGTTATCTTGTCTTCTCTCTGCTGTTACGCCTTCTATACTGTTTCCAATGATGCAAAATAAGTATATAAGCTATGTACTGTTAATAAAATGTAGCGCGCTCTATCCCTTCTGACACCCCTGCGGTGGTCAGAACATGATATCCTGGCCATGACCATTCCTTTTTAAGGAATAAAACCCCTAAGAACTCTAACACCACGGACTCTGTCTCCTTCTTCTGATTTTGAGTTATTATTGATTAAGTACTTACCTGCATAGAAATTAAGAGAGTAAATTATTTATTTACATCATTTTGGCGCCCGAACAGGGACCCCTCCCCCACCTCACGCGCCGGTTGGTGCGTTGCAACCTATGTCCCCTGCCGTCAGTTAGCCGGAACATACGCGTATCGGCAGGATTTCCTGCATCTCCCTCTGACCCACGGAGGTGACGAAGACTGCGATCAGTACCCAGACGAGGCGGTGAGGAGTGCGGAGGATCCCGACCAGAGCCCAGCCGAAAGAAGCAAGGTCCGAGGTGTCAAGAGGCCCACCAGGTTTCCGAAGTTTTCCGAAGTTTTCCGAAGTTTTCCGAAGTATCGAGTCGAGTCCAGTCGAGTTTTCCGAGGCCTTCTGTTTCCGTGCTTCCCGGTGAGTACCGTTGCTGGGTCGTATCTAGACGGGTTTGGGTACACAAGTCCGGTCTGCACTGTTTTTAGGCAGTGTATCTGTACTGTTTAGCAGTATATCTAGTATTCCGAATTTCTGAATTTCTGCACTGTTACACCAGTGTATCTGTACTGTTGAGCAGTACATCCAGTATAGTGGGGTAGTCATCTATGTCTTAAATGTTTTTTTTTGTGATTAATGTCGTGGTATGAATGTGACTGTTTTTTTTTTGTGCATTATTCTGTTTTCTTGTATAACTAGTTACATTCAGAATTAAGTATCAAGGATTGCGCATTTCAGTATCAAGTAAGCAGAATGCCGTTTTTCAACAAGTTAAAGCAGATAGGAACTAGGAAAGGGATGCTAGAGGAAGAAATTCCTATCCCTCCTAGGGACACTCCAGGCAATTTTATGTATAATAAGCATGGCATAGATGCCATATTGTATCTAGAATTATGGACCGATTATACAAAGCACCTAGAAGAGAGACACAGATGGCCAGTTAATGGAACATGGGATGCTGAGTGCATCATGAAGGTAGAAGAGGCATTACGGAAAAAGAAAGCCAGACAGTCTCAGAAAGATGCCATAGAATTTTGGCGTAAGGAATCACATAAACGTGCTGAAAGAGCACTTCGTAGAGAAGACAGACTTAGAGAATCAGAAAAAGCTCGAGAAAACGAACTGGTTATTGAAGGAATCCGAGTAAAATCAGAACAAATAGATCGCATCCGAAATAGCCAAGTAAACGGCATGTATTTTATGGCCGAGGGTACACCTGACGCCATTTCAGAAATACCGAAAAATTTGCCGTCGCCATTAGTTCCAACTAAAGTAATGCATAAGACTACTAAAGACATATTCTTAAATTCCTACCTAGAAGATGTAGCTCCAGCTTACACCAACTTGCCTGTTCGTGCCCTGCCTACCGACAGGGACGGGGGCGGCACCCCGCCCCCAGATCATGCCTCGCCAGTACCACAACAGACTTCTCCTGTCCCGCCAGCCCCGCCGCTTCCCGTACTCAAAACTGACCTACCGAAACCACGTTTGCCTGATCCACCTAAACGACAAGTTCAAGTTCAGATACAGACTCCACAGGGAGGTAATGCACAAGCTTCCGCTTCAGGAGGTGCGACTGCGGGTCCTCAGACCCCGCCACCAACTCACAGATTCAATCTCAGAGGTATGCAGAGTCCTCTTACGTACAGGTCTCCCCACTCCTCTAATTCATCCCGCCTTGACGCATTAAAAGAAAACATGTCAGTTTGCAGATATGATCCAGTACCCGGAAAAGACGATTTAATGATATTGGCATCATTACGGTTAAGATCTGCTACTGATAACTTGTTATGCTATGTAGGAATGAAGGAGCGTCTAGATAGAATATATGAGTTTGTCCAGACAGGAAAAGACCCCGACAGTATTAAGGATGCCATGGAGAAACAGAAAGTTGACATGCAAGCGCTGATACTACGATTTTTCATAAATTGTCTAATAGGAGAACGAGATAGGCCCGGAACAGATCAGAGTGAATTAGATGCATTGAACAAGTGGGGTCAAAATATAGCTGAAGGAAAACATGACAGACAGAATTGCATAGCCTCTATGTACAAGAAGATTAGGAAAGCAGTGATAGCAGTACACGAGAAAGAGAAAGAAGAGGCTTCCTCCGAGGAGGAAGAAGAACAGGAAGAATCCGAAAGAAATGTAGGCACCATAGCATATGTAGGTAAGGGAACTTACCTTAGGAAGGGTATCCGTCCAGAGAGCAAGAGAGTTTTCTTCTCTGCCTTGACAAATCCGAATTCTGCTGAGCATCAGTTCCAGGAAACTGATAAAAGGCTTCGAGATCGAGTTGGGTACCATGTACTCAATTCTATGGATGAACAAGAACTAGCCCGATCAGCTGTATCATGGGCCGAAAATGCAGACATATATAATGATGACACAGTGGCGCAGACATTTCTGAACCTCTCCCCCGGCGAACAGAAATTAGCAGGTGTATACATGATTCAGCACCTTCTTATCAAATACAGGAAACATTATTCTGATCCAGGTCCCTTACACGAGACACTAGAAGCACTACTGATGGATAGATGGAGAGGCTTAAGTACCAAACTAATTCAAATAATTCTAGAACAGCGACATAGATATGATACCTTTGTAAGCTCTGAATATGTTCCCGCCCCACCTCCAGAAAGAAAAATGTACCACATGCAATGCGGGGGTGGTATTGAAAGTCAGAACCCCTTACGAGAAGTGCACCCTGTTATGGGTGAGGATAAAACTTTGAAACGCGTGTATGTACACACGCCTCTGACTAAATTAGAACTGTTAGAAATGAAGAAACTAGTACCATGCCATGATAAAGACCCTGCAGGTTTTCATAGAGAGCTTAAAGACATGTTACTAATGGGGGATTACACGTATGATGATATCATGAAAATGTTGAAGGTATTATTGCCTACAGGTATAGTTGAGAAATTAAAGGAAAAGGAATGGGAGGTGGGAGACACAAAGATTGCCTGGGCAGAAATAGAAGATGAAGAGAAAAAACGGGTTCCAGGGTTAGGCCTTGGGGACAAAACTAAAGCATTACCAGGTTTGATAGTACAGGTCCTGCCCAGATTATTGACAACTAGAAAGGAAGATTGGGACGCCATCTCGTCCTGTAAACAGAAACATGATGAAGATACTAGTGACTTCTATTCAAGATTCGAGAAATGTTTTATTATTAATAGTGGCCTCCAGCCAAGTAGCGAGTCGTACCCGCATCTTTTTGTATCAAAGTTAGTCGAGAATTCCCTACCGTTAGTTAAAAACCGTGTATACAAGGTTGAGAGTACATGGCAAGCAAATACGCCATCACAGATGTTACAAATGTTACAATATCATCAGAACAGAATTAGAGAAGAACAAGATCAGGAACAGAAACGTATGAAAGACACGAAAATGAAAATGTTAGTAGCACAAACGGTTCCATCCGACGGTCACAGAAAAGGTACGACCCAGACCAGTCACACTGCAGCTCCCGTTAAAGGGACATGCAATTATTGCAAGCAGCCAGGTCACTACGTACACGAATGCCCAGTCCTGAAACATAACATAGCGACAGGTAAAACTAAGGAAAGACCGCATCCGCCTAGACAAGACCATAACCAGAATCAGTCTTCACAGAATACACAGAGTACACAGCCTATGCATGCTTCCTCGACTCCAGCACAGACCGTAGCAGTACCACAGCCACAGCCCATTTCTGCAACTCAGCAAGTTTCACAGCAGATGTACCAGTATGCCCAGTCCGCTTATCCCGAATATTCACGATATACATGAAACAGCCTAGAGAGGGAAGGTGGCTTGCCTCTTATTGAGATTCCTGTAGATCAAGAAGGTCCTTATGTACACAGTCAAGTATTGGGAAAAGACAGAAAGTTTTTAATTGACACAGGGGCAAGTCGCACTACAATCAGTCATGATGAAGTTCCAGGGGCACCCCTCTCAGGCTCACAGAATGTTTCCCTGGGTTTTTCAGGACAGCCTATTGTAAATGAAGTATCCGAACCAGTCCCCCTGGCTGTGGGTCCATTATCGCGTGTTACAGATTTGTTACTTACTAAATCATGTCCAGAAAATCTGTTAGGAATTAAAACCTTGAAGGCTCTAGGAGCTATAATATGCTGTTCCCCGGAGGGGGTTAGACTCTTTCTGCGGGATTTCAAGGGTCATTATGTTTTGCGAGAATTCGATGCCAGATTGAAAAATGTACCAGATTACTTGTGGGCAAAAGGCCCAACTGATGTAGGCTGCATGCATATCACACCATACCGTGTTACACTCAAAACAGGTGTTGTATTACCCCGAATCAGACAATACAAGTTACCACCCGATGCTGTAGTGGCTTTACTGAAAATCATTGACGAGCTCATTGCCCAAGGAGTGGTCGTCGAGACCGACTCCAATATCTGTAATTCACCCATCATTCCGATTCTTAAACGTACAGATCCCAATGCACCGCCAGTATATCGGCTGGTGATTGATCTTCGAGAATTAAATAAATGCATTATTCCACAGTATCCTGTGGTCCCCGATATCTCATCCCTATTGACTGCTATTGATTCAGAAGCAACGTTCTTTACTGTAATTGATCTCAAGAACGCCTTCTTCAGCGTGCCTATTGATCCAGAGAGCCAATATCTCTTCGGATTCAGTTTAAATGGACGCAGCTTCAAATTTTCGCGCGCACCTCAAGGATTCACAGAAAGCCCCAGCATCTATAGTCAAGCACTGAAAAGACAACTAGATTGTATTCAAATGCCAGTTAACACCGCTTTACTGCAATACGTCGATGATCTGCTGATCACCGCACGAAGTGAGCCCGAATGTGAAAAAGCATCACTGACAGTTCTACAATTTCTGGCCGACAAGGGACACAAGGTGTCTCCTTCGAAGCTACAATTCTGTGTTCAGCAAGTTGTGTACTTGGGTCACTTGCTGTCCAAAGTGGGGAGACAGCTCACTCCTGATCGCATTCAGTTAATTGCAAATATGCCACAACCCCAGACACAAAAGGAAGTGCGGGCCTTCATAGGCCTCACCTCGTACTGCAGACAATGGATTCCCCAGTATGCATTTCTAGCCAAGCCACTCATCCAGTTAACGACACAGGAGGCAGCAACTTCGACTGCCCTCCCTTGGACTCAGGAACACACACAAGCTTTTGAAGACTTAAAGAAAGCCTTATGTCAAGCACCAGTTTTAGCGACACCATGTTACAGCAAACCGTTTACACTTTTTGTTACAGAACGTGATGGTACAGCGTTGTCTGTCCTCACTCAAGATCAAGCAGGTTCACATAAGCCTTGCGCTTATTTTTCTAGTACATTGGATTCAGTAGCCCAGGCACTGCCTGCGTGCTTGAAGTCAGTAGCAGCAACAGCATTAGCAATCCGACAGAGTGATTCAATTGTTTTAGGTCATCAGTTAACAGTTCAAGTACCACATTCTGTAGAGGTTTTGTTAAACAGAACCCAGACTCAACACTTGACTATAGCACGACTGACAGGTTATGAATTAACACTATTCCAGCCACACATAGAAATCAGACGCTGCAGTATCCTGAACCCCGCAACACTGTTACCAACAGTTATGACAGATCCAGCCCCACATGATTGTATAGAAATCATTAATGCAGTAACAAAGCCTAGACGAGATTTAACAGATGTTCCATTGACGAATCCAGACCTGACACTTTATGTGGACGGTTCATGCATGAGAACAAGTACAGGAGAATTAGTGGCCGCATATGCCGTGACCACTGAAACTGAAGTTAAAGAAACACATCGTATTGACACACTGTCTGCTCAAGCAGCAGAGCTCATCGCTCTGACCCGAGCTTGTATTCTAGCCAAGAACAGAAATGTTAACATATACACTGATTCCCGTTATGCCTTCGGAGTTGTACACGACTTCGGAGTCCTCTGGCAAGAACGAGGTTTCCTGACCTCTCATGGGGCCAAGATTCAACACGGTCCCCTCATCCAAGCACTGTTAGAAGCAATACATTTGCCTTCGGGCATATCAGTCATGAAGTGTAAAGCACATACTAAAGTTACAGATTCTGTGTCCCAGGGTAACGACCTGGCAGACCAGACAGCAAAACATACAGCACTGACTCACACCCAGATTACTGATGTGACAAAGACAATAGTACTGACAAAGTGTATGACAGTTAGAGATCCCGCCCTAGACGTAATTGATATCCAGACACATGCTACTCCAGATGAAATAAAGAAATGGACTGAACTAGGAGGGATTCAGACAGATCAAGGTTGGATAACGAAGGAAAAATCTATATGGTTTCTCCCTGACTCAATGGTTCAAGTCATGATAAATACAGCACATAGCCCGGCACATCTAGGAGAGAAAGCGATGTTAGACAGTTTACAGAATCTCTGGTACAACAAACACTTACGAGCAGCAGCAAAACAGAAAGTGCGTACTTGCATGATCTGTTGTCAGTTCAATCCAGGGAAAAGCGTCCCTGTAGAACAAGGTGGATTTCATCCTCCCGATCACCCTTTTGAAGTCCTCCAGATGGATTATATCCAGATGAACAGTTGTCGAGGATTCAAATATGTCCTTGTAGTTGTTTGTGCTCTGTCCCGCTGGACCGAAGCATACCCAGTTCCAGACTACACTGCTCCGACCACTGCCCGACAGTTGGTTCGTGAATTCTTCCCACGGTACGGTTTGCCCCGTGTCGTGTATTCAGATAACGGACAGCCATTCTCGTCCGAGTTGATGAAACAGGTTTCCCTTTTGCTAGGATATCAGTGGAGGTTCCACTGTGTCCGACATCCCGAAGCAGCAGGCCTTGTAGAAAGGCATAATCAGACACTAAAAATACGCCTTGCAAAGATCTGTCAGGAAAAGGGGGTCGACTGGATAATCGCCCTGCCCGTGGCACTATTCTACATGAGAATGGTCGCCCATTCAAGATCAGGGCTATCCCCGTACGAAGTGGTCTTTGGCAGACCACCGAATATGTGGGGGACGCCCATTCCGAAGAAAATCACTGATGTTGATTGCAATATGTTGACAGATTACCTTGCCTCCTTGATGTCTGCACTCCAATCATGTCGTTCACAGGTTGCCGCAGCTTTCCCTGACAACACTGATGTAAAGCAGCACGAGGTCCGTCCTGGGGATCTGGTACTCGTCCGGAATTTCGACCGGAAAAGTCCGCTGGAGCCCCGCTGGAAGTCCCCGAAGACCGTTCTTCTCACCACGAGGACCGCCGTGAAGATAGAGGGGAGAAAGGGGTGGGTCCACACGAGTCACATCAAACTTTGCAATGAACTAAAAAACGGACTAAAACAGGACTCTGACTCGTCCACCCCCACCAAAGACTGTGTTGAAAGAAAAGACTTTACAGTGTCTGAACGAGAAAAGACTCCCCAAGAACAATACCGTATGAAACTCCGATCTAGCAAGTCAGACAGTTTAATTGTTTAAGTCCTCCCCTAGGTGAATCGGTTAAATAGTTTCTGACATGTATCCCCTAGATCGAGATAGAGAGAGAGAGAGAGAAGCAAAGAAACGTACATACTGTAAATCACTGCGTAGTCACTGTATAGTGACGTTGTTAATAATGTTTTTTCTAAGTATTCTAATTATTATTGCCAGCATTCTGCTACCTATATATTGGCCTATTTTCAGGCGTGAACAATCTGTTTACAATGCCTCTGCTGAACACACTTTTAGTGAACTTCCTGCACACGAACTCTCTTACAGACTTGCGCTGCGCAACAATACATTCATTAGTATGTTACACCACTCCCATCAGACAAACAATGCTACCGACTGCTGGATATGTGGCCGACTCCCTCCCTACCAGAATTACAAGGGAGCTCTGCCCCTCTTTCCGTACCCGTTCACTCACAATGGCTCCTGTGGGGCATGGTTTAAAATAATTAATTCCTTAGATCCTGATATTGCTGTTTTCGATGGGGGCTGGGTTTGGGGAAACTTGAACTTAGTCCTGCTCGACGTCTGTTATCCTGATAAAGAGGGACTTCCCACTCGAATAGGAACTGATCTAGAAAATGAAGTATATGGATTAGGTAATTACACAATTAGCCTTATGATCCTTACTGTTGAATCCGAGGCTGCTCCAGTTCTGCCCCATATGTTAGTATTACCAGTCACAGGTGAATTATGTGTTAGCAAGAAAGGTTCAGTACACGTAGGTCATAGTAAATGCACTACTGTGGTCGAATTCAGTGATCAGGGTAAATCGTCTTTCAAAGCTATCAGTCACTCTTATTTTGTTTGTGGTCATACCGCATACATACGTTTGCCTCCAGACTGGGATGGTACCTGTTATATTGCATTCCTTCTGCCACCTGTTTTTCTAGCTCCCCCAGATTACCATAGAAATACGAATCTAGTACCGAATAGACCCAAAAGAAATATTCCACTTGTCGACTACACAGAAACGGCATGGGAACAGTACACTGATTTCAATAAAGGATTCTTTTTCTTTCAAGGACCTGTCCAAAACAGTAAATTAATACGTAGATTAACTAGAACACTTGAAGCAGTAGTACATGAAACTGCCTCCGCCTTAGGTAACTTAACAGAGGAGCAATCTGCTATGCGGGTTGTTGTCCTTCAAAATCGTCTTGTTATTGACGTCATCTTGGCAGATAGAGGTGGAGCCTGTAAGGTCATCGGGTCAAGTTGCTGCGTTTTCATCCCACAAAATGCACCATCTGTCTATCAAGCTATTACCCGTCTGCATAAAATTGCAAATCAAATACATCAGAATCCAGGCACCTGGACTTGGTCTGGTTGGTTCTGGACAACGTTAACAGCTTGGGGATGGAAGATCCTATCCTTCCTAGGCATTGGCCTAGTCATAGTATTCAGTTGCTGCCTGTGTCTACAATGTGGACCGGCAATATGTGGACTGTGTGCCACTTCCTGCATTGAACATTCCAGTTGTCTCTCAAATCGTCAAAGAAAAAAAGATGAACATATAATGTTACAAGAACAAACTGATCGATTCATGAGGATCGATATATCATGAAGGGTCCGTAGGGAACAAGGAGGGAATGAGGAAATATAAATTTTATGGTCGAGTTGTGTTCCCTAGCGAGTACCCCACCGTCTCCATGTACGAGTTAAAGTGCATGTAACTTCCCTCCTGTGCCAGCTATGAAGACGCAAATACATTTGCGTCCAACGTTAACATGTCCTCTTTCAGACCCACCATGAATGGGTCGAATGGTCCGTTCCTAAGTATGCTATGCCAACGTCTTTTTGTAGTGTGCTCCTACGTTTTCCAGCCCTGGCTGAAGTAGGCCCCCAATCTCTGCCACCGAACCTCTTTTCTGGCTTCTGACTCCGAGAATCTCTGCCCAGGCAGCCCCTGTACTCGTGAACTCTGACTTACTTTCAGCGCGGCCCCTCGCGCTCGGCTCAGCCTGCTGCCTGCCAAGATTGACTATAACCTTCGAGTTATCTGTTTCCCTCCCCGAAAATACATTCCTGCCTGCTAGCTCCAGTAAACATCCTTCCTCAGCTACAGGGCCAAAGGGCCGACCTGTCTCTATGCAACTAATTCAAGTAATTCATAGCTTCTGTTGCCATGCTCCCCTGGAAGAACCCGTGCCCCCACGCTTCTCATACAGACATTCAGGCGCTTATACATGCACTCACAGTCAGTATAGAATAGCTTCTGCCCCAGAGACCTTTCCGCCCAGATAGCTTAGTTCCTAAACATCAGATATCAGATATGATAGAAGCACAAGTTGATCTGACATGCCAGACTTCTGTCTCTTTCCGTCAGTGCAAATGTCAAGTCCCCAGCACCCTCCGACTCCATGTCATGTACACGTCATGCAGCTGCGCGCGCATCCAAGTTTCCGATTTCTGCTGACATTGCAACATTTTCTGTTAGTGCCACCCCTTTGGTGACACCTACCTGTGACGTTTCTAGAACACACCTCTAGTTCACGCCTCTTGATTACGCACATGTACCACGTGTATACTGTTATCTTGTCTTCTCTCTGCTGTTACGCCTTCTATACTGTTTCCAATGATGCAAAATAAGTATATAAGCTATGTACTGTTAATAAAATGTAGCGCGCTCTATCCCTTCTGACACCCCTGCGGTGGTCAGAACATGATATCCTGGCCATGACCATTCCTTTTTAAGGAATAAAACCCCTAAGAACTCTAACACCACGGACTCTGTCTCCTTCTTCTGATTTTGAGTTATTATTGATTAAGTACTTACCTGCATAGAAATTAAGAGAGTAAATTATTTATTTACATCATACCAATACTTACAATGTAATGGGTTGCGTTGTAAAGGTACCTGCGTTGTAAAAACATGCGTTGTAAATACATGCGTTGTAAAAGTTTTTGCGTTGTAAAAGTTCTGTTGTAATGGTATGTCGTTGTAAAAGTTGCGTTGTAAGTGATGTTTCCCCTTTAACTTCTATGCTCGCTTCTTCCCTCACTCGCCTCCCTTTCTTGCTCACATTCCTTCAGGCTCTCTCACACTCTGACTTTAACTTCTATGCTCGCTTCTTCTCTCACTCTCACGCACCTCCCTTTCGTGCTCACATTCCTTCAGGCTCTCTCACACTCTGACTTTAACTTCTATGCTCGCTTCTTCTCTCACTCTCACACGCCTCCCTTTCTTGCTCACATTCCTTCAGGCTCTCTCACACTCTGACTTTAACTTCTATGCTTGCTTCTTCTCCCACTCTCACGCGCCTCCCTTTCTTGCTCACATTCCTTCAGGTTCTCTCACACTCTTTAACTTGGATATATGATGATACAACGCATGTTATTACAACGCATGCTTTTACATCGCATTTTTTACAACGCAAAAACTTTTACAACGCATGTATTTACAACGCATGTTTTTACAACGCAGGTACCTTTACAACGCATACCATTACAACGTAAGTATTGGTTAATATATATTAATTTTTTAATCGTAAATTAATTGAAAAAAATATAATTTAATGTAATTTAATTTAATTTAATTCCATTTAATTAATTTAATTTAAATTTAATTTTAATTTATTTTTACCCTGTACCCCTGTACCCCAAAAACCCAAAACGGACCCTCAACCCCAAAAATACCCCTTTACCCAAAAACCGAAAACTGACCCTGAACCTCAAAAATACCCCTTTACCCAAAAACTAAAAACTGACCCTGAACCCCAAAAATACCCCTTTACCCAACAACTAAAAACTAACCCTGAACCCCAAAAATACCCCTTTACCCAAAAACTAAAAACTGACCCTGAACCCCAAAAATACCCCTTTACCCAAAAACTAAAAACTGACCCTGAACCCCAAAAATACCCCTTTACCCAAAAACTAAAAACTGACCCTGAACCCTAAAAATACCCCTTTACCCAAAAACTAAAAACTGACCCTGAACCCCAAAAATACCCCTTTACCCAAAAACTAAAAACTGACCCTGAACCCTAAAAATACCCCTTTACCCAAAAACTAAAAACTGACCCTGAACCCCAAAAATACCCCTTTACCCAAAAACTAAAAACTGACCCTGAACCCCCAAAATACCCCTTTACCCAAAAACTATAAACTGACCCTGAACCCCAAAAATACCCCTTTACCCAAAAACCCAAAACTGACCCTGAACCCTAAAAATACCCCTTTACCCCAAACATATAACATTTAAAATATAATTATATACTTACCAATACTTACGTTGTAATGGTATGCGTTGTAAAGGTACCTGCGTTGTAAAAACATGCGTTGTAAATACATGCGTTGTAAAAGTTTTTGCGTTGTAAAAGTTCCGTTGTAATGGTATGTCGTTGTAAAAGTTGCGTTGTAAGTGATGTTTCCCCTTTAACTTCTATGCTCGCTTCTTCTCTCACTCTCACGGGCCTTCCTTTCTTGCTCACATTCCTTCAGGCTCTCTCACACTCTGACTTTAACTTCTATGCTTGCTTCTTCTCCCACTCTCACGCGCCTCCCTTTCTTGCTCACATTCCTTCAGGTTCTCTCACACTCTTTAACTTCTATGCTCGCTTCTTCCCTCACTCGCCTCCCTTTCTTGCTCACATTCCTTCAGGTTCTCTCACACTCTGACTTTAACTTCTATGCTCGCTTCTTCTCTCACTCTCACACGCCTCCCTTTCGTGCTCACATTCCTTCAGGCTCTCTCACACTCTGACTTTAACTTCTATGCTCGCTTCTTCTCTCACTCTCACGCGCCTCCCTTTCTTGCTCACATTCCTTCAGGTTCTCTCACACTCTTTAACGTCTATGCTCGCTTCTTCTCTCACTCTCACACGCCTCCCTTTCTTGCTCACATTCCTTCAGGTTCTCTCACACTCTTTAACTTCTATGCTCGCTTCTTCCCTCACTCGCCTCCCTTTCTTGCTCACATTCCTTCAGGTTCTCTCACACTCTGACTTTAACTTCTATGCTCGCTTCTTCTCTCACTCTCACACGCCTCCCTTTCGTGCTCACATTCCTTCAGGCTCTCTCACACTCTGACTTTAACTTCTATGCTCGCTTCTTCTCTCACTCTCACGCGCCTCCCTTTCTTGCTCACATTCCTTCAGGTTCTCTCACACTCTTTAACGTCTATGCTCGCTTCTTCTCTCACTCTCACACGCCTCCCTTTCTTGCTCACATTCCTTCAGGTTCTCTCACACTCTGACTTTAACTTCTATGCTCGCTTCTTCTCTCACTCTCACACGCCTCCCTTTCTTGATCACATTCCTTCAGGCTCGCTCTCATACTCTTTAGCTTCCATGCTTGCTCTTTCTCCCCCCCCCCCCTCCCTCCTTTGCTCCTTCAGGCTCTCTCACGCTCTTTCTGCCCTCAGCTGGTCACAGGCCCACGGTATGCGCAGCCCCAGGCCTGCCGTGCTAAGTTCCCAGCCACTGACCCCCCCCCCCCCTCCCCTCCCGCAGGTGTGGAGAGAGGGGCGGAATTCAGTGCTGGCATCCGCGCGGCGGCAGGTGACGCTGCAGCAGGAGGGGGCATTGGTGGAGGGGAGGACAGGGCCCGCTGCCCAGGCCTCTCATCCTGGGCCGGTAACCCTAGACAGCTAGGCTCTCGGACGGCCTTTGTTCACCGGGGCAGCAGCAGGATAGGTTTCAGGGCAGGCAGAATGGAATCTTCTCCCCTGTCATTCACTGTCCCTCCCTCTCATCTCCCTTCCGGTAAGGCCCTCCCCCCACCCTTGACACTCTTTGATCTATCACCTGCCCTTTCTCCCTTCCTCCTCTTGGGTTTCCTCTCACCTCTCTCTGCACTCTCCCCCTTCGCTATCATCTGTCCCTGCTCTGCCCTTCCATCAGGAGCTGAACGCACACCTGTACAGTACGGAATTTACACACACGGGGCAGATTTACAAGCCCCTTACGCCACTTTTGCGTCATTTTTAACATGGGAAAAGTGACGTACGGGTGGCGCAAAGGGCTTGTAAATCTTCCCCGCTGTACACAGTGTGTCAGTTTGCCCACGTGAATGCGCAGTGCAGGATACACACACACAGAATACTCTAGGCCTTATTTATGAAGCCCTGCGACACTTATACGCCGCCGTTGAATCACTTTTTGTGACGCTGTGGAGATGTAAACAATGCACCACGGTTCACCATATTTACAAAGTGACGCCTCTAAGCAGATGCTCCATTTTGTAAAGGCCTGCGCTACATTATACCTTCGTCAGGTATAATGTGTGCAGGGTTGGCGTTCCCCCGCAATAAAGGGTTGTAGAAGTGGTGCAGTGAAATCTATGAGATTTCACTGCGACACTTCTAGGCCTCTACGGTGTCAATATCTTATGCCTGACTCACAGCAGGCGTAAGACTGACGCAGGCCCTTTCACATGGCCCTTGTCCCATGTGAAAGGACACATTGCTGGACTTGCGTCTGTTTTCAGACACACCCGAGCAATGCACCGCTTTTGGGCCTACAGATATGTCAGAAATACTGACGTATCTGTAACACCTTGTGACATGAAGCGCCGTTCATTTAAAACGGCGCATCCATCCTGTCGTAAGGAGGGCGCATTTAAAACTGTTGCATCGCTGTTTTCAAGCAGAAATATCACAGTTTTCATAAATGAGGCCATTTCATTTTACACTTTACGCACCACAAACACACACAAGTGCTGAACAAGATGCATGTAGATATGGACAGTGTAAAATGTGCACAAATGCAGGAACAGAACAACTTCAAGATCTTTAGTGCGTGCTCACAAACACACACGGAGTCGGTGGTGTACGTGCATAAGTACAGTAGCGGGTTTGCAGTTTCCACACAAGAAGTTTCAACATACTCAAGCATAGTATAGAATACAAACACATGCACATACAAGATTTATAATTTGCACACATGCATTTCTGCACAAGCTGCACACACATTTGTAGAGTGCAATATTTACAGCATGTAAACACACGCACAAACACACACAAAGTTGGTGCACACATACACAAGTAAGCCGCCGACCACATCAGTAGGGCCCCCTTTTAATTTTACCTACTGAATTTAGCAAGACAGTTGTTGATTTTCATCAGCAGTATTATCACAGTCTTTATTATGCTTGATGTTTTGTAGAATATGGGTAACATGAACGCATTTTTTTAAAAATTTTGCTTTGATTTTTATAATTATTTATGGAGCAAATATTTGTATATTGTTACCATGTATAAGTTATTACAGCCCTGAAGAAGTTCCTAATGTTTGGCCTGAAACATGTTGGCTGACTTATGATTGTGTCTTCAATGTGAGATGTGAATGAGTGAAAAGTATAGCTATTTTAGATACACACAACTTGGGGATAGCACACTTTTGGAACAAAGGAGAATAAATCCATTGGGATACATGAACCTTGGTGTATGAGAACGGTCATGAACTATTGTTTTTTGTGAGCACAATCCACTAAAAAACCAATTATATATTACCCGAGGATAATATCAGGTAGCAGAGCCTTCCTGAAGCTTAACTCTGGTGGTTATGCACCAAGTGTGTCATTAGGATAAAAGAAAAACACATTGGGAATGTGGTAATAGTGACCACAGCTGCTAATTGTAAATTAATCATTATGTTGTTAATTCTGATAGATATTCGGGCTGGCATGACTAAGAAGAAGCCAGATAACAAGTTTCCCCTAGGGATGACTCTGCAGGGTGATGGGCTGGGTGTCATGGTCTGGCAGCCAGTGTGCACACAGTACGTTTTGGGATAGACCAAGTGGAAGGACAGGTGTAATTAAAGTCTGCCTTGGTCTACATATCTTAGGGCCCGGTGTCAGAACACTGTATTACAGTGCAGTATAGCCTATGGCACTTGTAACATGGAGGACAGGATATCCCCATCTTTTGTGACGGAGTTTGGGTACCCCCTAGGAGTCTGACGCTTTGCACGCCTTGGGTGCACCCCTCAGGAATGTCCTGCCTGTCAATGGTTCCTCAAGAATAGGCAGGGCATAGATGTTGTCCAAGAGTCCAAAGGGTGGTCAGGAGGCCCAGCTGAAGCCTCTGAAGGCTGTTCTTCTGTGGTTCGTGGTCCAACTAACCACTCTGTAATGGCCCTACAGCTGCGGTTCCTAACATTTTCACTTCTGAGGACCCTTACTTAATCATTACTGGAATAAGGGGACCCCCACTGAATCATTATTGGAATCCGGGGACCCTCACTGAGTCATTACTGGATGGCGAGCCACCCTTGCCGAGGCATTTTTGATGATTTGAATGGCAAAACAATACACAAAATATACAGAAACATGCATTTAGCATATAACAATACCCAAATAGTGAAACATTTTATTTAATTCACAAACAAATATAAGCAAATCTAAATTCTTGATTTTGTTAGGAAAGTTGGAGCGTTTCTAAATTCAATTAAGGCCACTCATTGTCCATACTATATTGTGTTTGATGCACTTGCAATGTTCCCAAGAATCAATCTGAAGATACTAACTCCATTTTCAGCCTCCATTTTCAAATTATTTCACATTTACATAACCTTTTAAAAATTTCAGTTCTACATTTTGCTTCTTTATTTATATACACTTTATTAACCTGTTAATATTATTTAATTTTCAAAGCAGTTGCGGACCCCATGAGTAGGCTTTGCAGACCCCCAGGGAAGAACCTCTGCCCTAGAGCTTTTGGCAATACAGCGTCTTGAAATTGAGGCGAAGGAGTTTAGCCATGACAGACCGGCCTCTGGATTACCTCAAGGGGGAAACATCGTTTACAACGCGGGGATTACATCGCAATGCTATTACATCGCAGTTTTCACAACGCAAGTCTTTACAATGACTTGTGCTAGATGGCGCTCTAGGACAAGGAATAGTATAATTTACTATCCAACACCTTCCCTACTGTACGTAGACTGGAGTTGGAATATTAAATTATACTACTCCTAAATCCAGCGCCCTCCAACGCAAGTTGTTGTAACGACTTGAGTTGTAAAAACAGCGAGGTAATGTACTGCGATGTAAATGTATGTGTTGTAACATCATACATCCCCTCAAGGAATCAAAGTGTCTCCTTGATCCCTTTACCTTGTATATCCCCTTTTTAGGTGGTGAGTTGTAGGGGTGCAGAATGTCTGGGTGGGTCTACCCTGAAAGGAATGCACTACATACACACAGAAAGTAACCTCCAAAGTAAAAGAGGTTGTCAAACTGAAATCGGGTGGCTACGTTCGTTTGAGTAATGCCTGTCCAAACCTAAAAGTCTGCCTGTTAAAAATACAAGACTGTTTTTCCTTAGGTTCAAATCCAAAAATCACAATTTGTTTTATTTTGGAGACACAATGAATCAAACTTTACCATGAAGTATAGATTGATGGGCTCCATCCATTTCTCTGCAAGATGTAAAGTCCCTGTGGTTCTGGATTAACCACTCTCTATCAATGCAACGATCAATTGATGACACTAAAAAAGCTGCAAGAACAGAATTACTTTCCTTACAAAAATTAAAATCATTCTTTTCACCAACAGAATTCTGCCTGGTGCTGCCCTGTATCAATTTGAGAAACAACATCCTAGCGGGCATTCCTATATTGTCACTCCTCACAGTGATCCTGCTCTCAGCTGTTTGGAAAGAACAATATTGACCATGTGACACTTTACCAGGGATAACTACATTGGCTAATTTGCATTGGCTCCCCTACAGGCTAGAATCAAATTTAAATGGACTTACATATTTTTCAGTTCCATCCTCCTTCCTCAACCTGAATACTTTAAGGACATCATAAAATTCTGTGGGCGATAAACAATAGACACTTGCAAAACAAAGACATTTTAAGACTGGAGTCTAAAAATCTAAAAACACATTCAGCCTCCTCCTGCTGTTTTGAGGGAACAGTTCAATCACTTTCCATCTGCCTTCCTGTAGAAATGAGATGCAACTCTTTCTCTCCCTCAAGGGCAACATGCCCAGTAGCCGGATCAAGTTCAATGCCTGCATGACCAAAATTTCCCACTGAATGGAGACCAGCTGTCTTAAGCTGAATACAGACAAGACAGAAACTGTGATCTCCGGGAAGAGTGCTTCACCTTAGGACTCCACCTGGTGGCCAACAGAGCTAAGACCAACACCCACCAACCATGCCAAGAACCTTGGGATCATTATAGACAGCAAACTCAATATGACTTCCCAAGTTAAGGCTGTCACTTGCCTCGTGATTTTCAAATGCCTCCCAATTAGCAGCCGGAAAACTGTTATGCACGCCCTGGTCACAAGCAAGCTGGACTATAGGAAAACCCTCTATGCTGGGATCATCAAAAAACTCACCAGAAGGATGCAGACCATTTGGAACTCTGCGGCCAGAATCACTCTCAACCTCCCACGCGCACTCACATCACACCAGACCTGCACGAGCTCCATTGGCTTCCCATGCACAACAAGCATCATTCAGACTCCTGAGTCACACTTTCAAGGCACTTCATAACACTGGCCCAGCTAACCTCAACAATCGCACACCCATTTCCACAAACCTACCAGACACCTCCACTAGTCTGGACTCCTACTTGCACAAATTCCATGCATACGGAAACCAGATCTGGTGGTTGATCCTTCTCCTACATCGCTCCTAAAGCATGGAACGACCTACCACCGCACAGAAGAGCCTCCTCCTCACTGCTTGAATTTTATAAGAAGCTGAAGACTGGCATTTCGAGAAGTCCCATTAAGCACTAGGTTTGCCTGCACACACATCTGCTAACTGCCAGGATACCCCCTAGAGTGATAGTGCATTCTACAAACTTGCATAACGTAACTTAAAGACCATCTTTAATTCCTCAAGAAATTGAAAATATTACTCTTTAATCGCTCCCTGGACTTGGACACCTCCCACTCTCAAGCCTATCCTGTAACTGTCTCTTCTTCCTCTCTCTGTTCTCCATCTTCTGTCATTTCCACCCGCCCACCCTTGCCACTCCTTCACTCATCACTTCAAAACATCTGCATTTCTACCGCTTAATTTAACAATGCTTGAAAACTCTGTTTACCCTCTATGTGCAAATGTTATTTCACTCTATCTCCTCTCTCCTCTTGTTCTTTTCTTTTCTACCTCTTAGTTCCACCTCCACCGACTGATACAATCCAGACTATTTTCCGTCCACAGTAATTAACCATCATTTCCTTTTGGCTTTTGTCTATCTGTCTTGATTATTCCTGCCTGCAAATCTGAGACTCTGAGAGCCCGATTCAGAGAGGGCTTCCACAGTTGTGGTGGAGGCCCAGCGGCCTTGTCGGGTCACACATTTGTGGCAGGACCGCCGAAAGGAGAGGTCACACATTCATGGCAGGACCTCCGCAATGAGAGTCTGCAATGGGGAGGTCTTGCCGCGACTATGGGCCACCTGCCACGAGTTTGGAGACCGTTTGAGAAACGGGCCCTGAATGTCTAAATTTATGATCGAAAGCCTGTCGTTTGTATGATAAAACCAATGTCTCCACAGTTGTTCTAATTGTAAAGTGCACTGAGTCATATCCTGGCTGAGCCCGCCCTACAGGAAAATATAAAGTAAAATAGAAGTATAAAATTCATACAGTTATAAAATGTAAATGAGACATCAGGAGCAATAATATTTAGGGAAAATGTAAAAACAATTATGAAACTTTATAATAAATTAGTAGAAAAATGTTATGTTAAATATTGATGTAAATTAATGTTATGTATTTTTTAAATGCAGAGCAAAAAAAGCAGCACAATTAACCTAAATTTGAATTAAGTCTTTAATGTAAATATATTAAATTAAATCAAACATATTTTCCTGAAATTTAAATTAAAAAATAAATAGCACCAAAAGTAAAAATAAATATGTTTTTATTATGCATTAATAACTATTCAAATGGATGTATAGAATTCATTACATTAAATTTAATTATATTTTAATACTAAGTATTTACTTTCATTTATATATTCAAAAAAAGTTGTTAAATATTTTTTATTAAATCATAAATATGTTTTCTTTTTAGATTTTATCAACATTAAGGGGCCGATTCCGATTCGGTAAACCAATCCTATGACCGAATCGAATCCGTAGCCCTTTCCGTACGACTCGTACAATTCCGTCCGAATCGCATAGTACAATTCGTTTGAAAAATATACGATCGAATCCTTGCGAACCGCACGAAAAGCAAGGGAAAATCCGTATGACACGGACCCTCACAGTGAACCATACGAATCATAAACATGCTGTACCACCCAACAAGTACGATCAGGACCGGGGAATGAGAACGCGAATCGTACGGAAAACGTCGCATATGAGCGATTCGTACGGAGAGCCACACAATCACATACGCACCATACCCCTGGAATCATGGGGTGTGTACGCATCGTACCTCTGCAATTATGGGGTGTGTTCGCACCATACCCCTACGCACCGTACCCCTGTAATCATGGGGTGTGTACACACTGTACCCCTACGCACCGTAGCCCTACGCACCGTACCCCTGCAGTCAATGGGTGTACGTCGAGTACCGGGGGGTTCGTTTCGTACACGGTTCAAGTCGAAATCTGCTTTTTCGGACATTTTGAGCTCCCGTAGAAAAAGAGTCATACGGAGTGTTGACAAGACGAATCATACTTGCTGGGTCGGAAAATGCTGCTTCGATCCGTACGGACGTCGCGTACTGCGTGTTCCGAGTACGATTCGTACGTATTTTTAAGTAGTATGGTCTTTCGTACGATTCGTACGGAGATCTGCTTTGGGTCCAAATCGTACTTCATTGTACGTACGGGGACGTTTAAGGGTACGATTTGTACGGGAAAAAATGCTACGTACGGCTATTTGTAAGGGATTTTACCGAATCGGAATCGGCCCCTAAATTATATTTATTTGTATTGTTAATTATTTAAAATAATGTAATTTAGCATGATACCCTATGGGGTTGTATTATCAAATTCTTACTCACATTACTTTCTATGGGCTGGTAGTGCACTATCAGTAATTGGTTATGTGTGGTGATTGACTTACTAGTGTTTCTTTGCATTACTAACTTATACTCGCAATTATGGCTACACCCCATTTTTCGGGGGTGGAGATGTGTAAGTCTACACTTTCGAGAAACTTTAGACTCTGATTTTCTAAATAGCTTCAAAAGTTGCATTTCTTTCTGCATAATAAATGCATCATAAATTGGGCTTATGATAACCTAGGTTGTGTTTCCACTGTCCTCCATCTTGCACCAACATCTCAATATATCACGTAATGCCCACTACTGTCTTCTTGTTCTAAATACGGAATTGTTACAATCACACAAATAACCAGAGAATGTTCCCAGAGACTTTCCCTCACTGGACCTAACCAAGGACATTTCAACTGTCCCAGGCTACAGTTCTACAATGTAACAAATAGATTGCACAGATAACTGAGAGAATGCCTGCGAAAACAATGTCTTACTCTCATGAGAGAAACTTTGAATGTATAAAATATATTTAAACAATATAAAAACAGTAAAATGTTTACTCTTGTTCGTTTTCTATTGGCGCAGTCCCCTGAGAACCATGTACTCATGTAGAAAGTATGAACATCTTTGTTAGAAGCCCTATACTTTGGACGTGTAGATTTCTATATACAGCAAACCTTATTCCCCGCCCTTACAAGGTGTATCTATGCCGGACTTTATTTAGAACTGTACCCAGTTCTATATACTGATGATCTGTATGCTTTGCTACTAAAATTTACTTGTGACGTCCTGCGCGGTTTGTCCATTAATCATTTATATAAAGCATTGAAACAACCACCCTTGTCTGTAATTCTTAGAAGGATGTTTGTCACCTGCTACTGAGCTTGATCTTAAAAAGAGACGGCTCCAGTTGGGGAGCAACAAAGTCCATATCGGGACAACACCATCCGGGTCCTTGCCGTTGACGTGCCTCCATGAGTTAGATTTTGGATACGTTTGTGAGTCAACAGGTCCAAAAATTTTTAAGTTACTCATAAGTGTAATTGTAAATTACATATGTAAGTTAGTTACAAATATAAGTCACCATTTGTTAATAACCCGAATTGTTTTTAAATGGGAAATCGTGTGAATGATGTCCAAGGCAGATTGCCTGGACCTCAGCGCAGGCTGAACTATTCGGCAACCTATTATTGTACAGGAAAATTAATAGTTAATAACACACCTCCATTCATTCAACTTATTCAGCCTGTCTTTCTCCTCTGCATTTGTGTTTAGTGAAGACCAGAAAGGTGCACTCAAGTGCCTTTCCATCAGACAGCAAGAATTTTTTCTAGCTGAGGGGTCCCCAATATCTCTTTTGATGCATTTGTAATGGAGGGTGTCCAAACATCCGGACTTCGTGCCATAGCTTCACAAACTTTCATTCAGAACTCTGCAGGGTAAGGGAAGTTGAGGTGGCTGCTGCGCCTGAGTGTGAATACGTCTGGACTCTGCTGATCTTCTACCTGAAGAGTCACAATGGAAGATAATTCTCAGGTAGCACAAACATTTTTTGTGGGCTGAAGCATTAAAGTGAATCTTTTGTGAATCTGAAGAAATAAATGAACTGAATGTCTGCCTTATGGTGTCTGCAATGTTCCGTCCGCCCCAGTTGTCCTTCAATGGATCATGATTTAACTCTAGTCCACCCCACTGCTCGACTAGCTGCTTCCCCAGAATCTCACCTGCTGATCTCATCAGGCCCTGCCTAATGTTTCTGCCCACTATTGTAGTTTTGTCAGTGACATTAAATGAAAGAACTCTCAATATGGTGCCCTCCTGCCTGTGCCACTACATTGCGTCTAACCTCTGTGAAACCAAGTTTCTCCTATACACGGGTACATACATGTCTAACAATAGTATTAATACACTGGTGCATTCCACCACTACACTACGGGGCATATTACCAAGCAATAGCGATAATTATCGCTATTGCTTGGCTAGAGACAAAAATTTACCGCAGAGCTGCGGCGATTTTTATCGCAGATAAACCTTGGTATTACCAAGGTTTATCGCAAATGCGATAAAAATCAGCCGCAATGCATGAATATCGCTGAAAAGTCAGCGATATTCATGCATTACCGAGCTAATGCTCTTAGCCATGTTATCCACCTCCCATTGGATAACATGGCTAAGAACTGCTCAGGGGCAGGTGTTAGCTTTTGGAGATATTCGCGCTTAGCGCGAATATCTCCAAAAGTTGGTAATAGGAGATAGCGATGTTAGAGACTGTTTCCAGTCGCTAACATCGTGGCACGCCCACTTTGCCTGTCATTAGTGATAAATATCACTGACATGCAAAGTGGGGCCCAAGATGGTCGCTATCTCCTACTAGCTGTCGCTAACTGGTGTTAGCGACAGCTAGGTAATAGGGAGATAATTTTATCTCTGCTTTCTTGGTTTTTAAAGCCAAAAAAGCAGAGATAAACCCCCTTAATAATATGCCCCTACATTCCTTGAGTGCTGATATTGCGAAACTACTTTCTATCACAAAAGTGCAATTACTTGATTTCCAGAAGATGTGAAAATGACATGTTTAGATTCTGGATACTAAACATTAGGATACTGTCTCCTTCGCATATGAATGAGGGTATTACAGCAAACACCCAAAAAGTAAAGGGAGGAATGCTTGCAAATACCCTAAATAGCCTATCAATGTTTGCCCACCGTGCCACCTCAGACTAGACCCTGCCATATGCAAATGAGCCTTAGTCCAGCTCCAATAGGAACAGTTCAGCCTGGACATCCAAGCCAAGTTCTCTCTAAACTGGAACACAAGAAGCTCCAGACTGGTTTTGGCCCTTTTGGGACTTCTTCAGTTGGGTGCATCCAGTGGCGCAATGAACACAGGCCCTACATCAGGGGATATACTGGCCACTTAGGGCGTTACATCGAACACACAAAAAGTGATGGTAGGGGTGGTTGCATACAGTCTAGCCACTGGAAACCTCCTCTTCTTAGCACTGGAATACTGTCACCAATTCTTAAATAACAGGAAGGCAGCTGCCTGCAGTGGATTGACCTTGTAGCTAAGGCAGGTCCAGGCCAGATGTATCTATTCCATTATAAAGAGATTTTAATGTTCCAGTTTATAAGAGTTTGTAAGTGGCCACAGATTCATATCTTCCCACAGCATCCTCATCTCATTCTGTGGAAGGGGGGGGGGTGTTAGTGAGGATCAGGGTTCGCTGTGGTCATGTGTCTATTCATGCTTTTCTTGTTTAACATGACATTTATTTGTAAAAGGCACATTCACCCTTGTGTCTCATTGTGCTGAAATAACGTGTTTATTGGTACCCATTTCAGAGGTACTCATTTAATCGACCTTGGAAAACTGAAAGGCCACGTAGACCAGCCAGGATTCAAACACATATTCTTGCATTAGTCCACTGAGACCCTCCCACAATCTCCACACCCACTGCATCGGATGTGCCCTATTTAAATGTATCTAGTTACACTTGTGTTAGTTTTCAATATTATAAGAGACAACTCTTTCTAAACTCACACTGCAGCTTGCAGTCGAAAAGCCAATAGCAACACCTGTTCGATCAGGAGCTAGGGTACGATATTGCAGCAGGCACCTAAAGAGACTTCAGAACTTTCAGCCCTCTGCCCAGCAGCAACCAGAGGTGGGCAGGTCTGCATATTCAAAGAGACAGGTGAGCTAGAGCTCTGCCCTGAACCTGCTTGGCCCTAAGAGTCAAAGCATGAGTTGGACCCTCAAACATATTAGGTTGTTAATCACAGAACAAACATAAAGTAAAAATATGATGACTTTTTTATTTTCAAAAATCTAAAAAAAAGGTAATTTCTTCAAAATGTTTGTTTTGTGTTTATTTGAGTACATAACTGCATTGAGTGGTAATTACTTAAACTTAGATTTTCTACAAAAACCTGCGTGACGATGGTTAAGGCCGGTGCCCGGGGTGCGTATCTCAGCTCTATTGTGGCTCGCCAGTCCCCACTTGGCAAGAGCCAGGACAGAGCCAGGCATCTAGCCCTCAGCTAGGTTCAAGCCTTGCTTTATTTGCCCACGTCTATCAGCAACCTCACACAATTCCAAAAGGTCCATTTTCTTTCTTCTTCCACAAGTTCCTGTACTACCTTTACTCTGACTCGTGCTCCTCTCCGCTTGTGACACCTCGTGATCCAGAAATAATCTATCTGACACATAAATCAAGTCAGGAAAATGTTGTAAGGGTGACCGGGAGATAAATGCACTGACCTTGGGGTACAGTGCAAAATACACAGGGTCAGATTTACAAGAACTGACGCATCTCTGCATATTCGCAGAGATGCGTCAGGTCAAGTGTGTCTCGCAAAAAAGCCCTTGTGCCACCATGGATGTGTCGTATTTACAATGCGGTGCACTGTGGCGCAAGGATTGATAGATGCATCACGCATCTAGTGTCGTAAAGGTAACACGTTGCTGGAGTCATGTCGCAAGCGCGACACAATTCCAGCAATGCTTAGGAATGCCTAGTCCTATTGTGCTGTGTCACTCCTTACGCCTGCTTCAAGCAGGCATAAGGTTTTGAGGCAGTGGCGTCATAGAAGTGACTCAGTGAAATCTTGTATATTTCACTGCGTCACTTTTACGAGGCTTTCTGTCGTCGGAACCCCCCCCCCTGCATACATTATACCTGACACAGGTATAATGTGACACAGGGCTTCACAACGTGGTGTCACGTTGTAAATGTGTCACAATGTGGCGAATTGTTTGCGGCGCCACTGCGTCACAAAAGTGACGCAATGGCAGCGTAAAAGTGTCGCAAGGGGCTTGTAAATCTACCCCACAGTCCTTAGGTGTTCAAGGATGTACAGTGTTACTCCACAACAGTAGAGTAGATGCCTGGTAGTCGTGATACCCTCATAAGATATATTTACATTCAAGATAAATGGAAATCATTTACATAGGGGCAGATTCAGAGAAGTAACTTAAGACAAAATCCTAAACTTACTACTTTTGGTATTCACAGAAGTAAGGATTTTGTCTTAAATTTGTCTTAAGACAAATTTAAGACAGACTTAAGACAGACTTAAGACAAAATCCTAACTTAAGTCTGACTTAAGTTTGTCTTAAGACAAACTTAAGACAAAATCCTAACTTCTGTGAATACCAAAAGTAGTAAGTTTAGGATTTTGTATTAAGTTAGTTCTGTGAATCGGGCCCACAGCCAGTGGTTATCCTGAATACCTGGCATGGATCTGACCATCATAGTCCAACACTGGACACTCAAACTCTAGGACACAGAATGTGGAGCAGATAAATAGTGATATAGACACTGTGGTAAGGAGATGAAAATGTTTAAATACCTTTGAGAGAGACACAAATACATGGATAGGGAGACACAGACACTGGGATGGGGAACACATAGGTGGTCATTGGGGTAATGGACGTCTGGAGACAGGCACTGGGGCAGATGAAACATGCACAGTGGGTCAGGGAGATGCGAGCATTGGGACAGGAAGATACCCATAATGGGGCAGGGAGACATGAGCACTTAGGCAGGTGAAACACACTGTGAGGTAGGTAGACATATGGAGAAAGGTACAAACACTGTGGAAGAGACACACAGTCGGTCTGGGGAACACAACTGCTGGGGTTGGTGATATAACCTATGGGACAGATAAACAAAGAGACAGATGATGAATCAGGTTAGTTGCCACAGACACTTGGACCGAGACATGTGAACACACATGGAAGGGCAGGGACTTACAGACATGAACAATTGCTTGGAGCCTGGAAATACAGCCGCGACCCGTGCAGGTAAGAGCAGTGGGGTGGATTTCGACGGACGAGAACGATGAAACGTTAAATAAATAATTCATCTTCCCTCGTCATCGTCTGGCGAAATCCCCCCCTGCCTGGTCCTACTGCTCTTACCTACACGGGTCGCGTCTGTGGAAACATGGAAATGGGCATGAAGATAGGGGGTTCAGGGAACCAACATCTGAGCAGGGAGAGACAGCTGTGGATGCTTGTGAACAGAGATGCAGACAAATACCTTGGAACAGTCAGAGACAGGCTCCGGGGCAGGGGAAGACATGTTATTGTGCATTCCTGTAGAACAGCTCCATGGGAGGGTGTTTTACGAAAGGTTACAAGACAGCTGGTTAACCAGGAATTTTGGAAACTTGAATTGAGCAGCTGGTAAATAAATTGAGTGCGTCACATTCATTCAAAAGAAAGAGTGACATTTAAAACACTGCTTAGGGTGGATATTACCCTTAATAACGTAGATCAGTCTTACTTAACAACACGCTTTAACTTCTTTAAACTCTCACTAACTTTTCCTTCAGCCACACTCTCTTATCTTAGATTCTCAAAGACCAAAAAGACGCTTGCTGGGGGACCAGTGTTTTCAGCCCAGGTGCACAACTTTGGAACGGACGGGGTCACAATAGTGTGGTTGAAATGTGAAGCTGCAACAATACCCAGTTCACTATATTGACTCCCACTATATGGTCAAAGTAAGTAGTTGTGGGGTTAAAAATAGTAAATCAGTTGTCCCCTAGATCCATTGGTAGTAAAGTTGTAGGTACCATACATGTGTGGGTCGATACTGCCGACCTTGATATTATAGTCTTTTACTCATTAACAATGAACTAGTTGATTACCACTACACAGTCTATTTTACAATCTAAATTAATGTCTTCCTTGTGAAGTAAACTGTCTCTCTTACGTTGAGTTTAACTCTTTGCAGGGGGTGTAGCTTAGTCAGTGAGATTGCGGGGAGTGCATCTAAAATTTCCCAACTAGAAGGGGTGACATAGCCGTGAGTCGAAATGGACCATTCTCCTGAGGAACTAGGTCAGTACTGATTTGCGTTAGGAGGGCCTTTGTCTAGAGTGCACCAGTGGGCGAAACATGATGGGTTCGAGTGCTACCCCGAGCGATGCCTCTGGTTACACTATTTCCACGCATTCATTCCAACTACGTTTGGGTGTTTGGTTGCCAGTAGTCTCTCCGGGAACCTGGACTTGGGCAGCTTTCCAAACCTACTACTACCAATGTTTGTGAATTAAAAATGTAGTACATTTACACCATTCAAAGTGTACTTCTATGGGTGCCAATTCACTATTATTTTATGGCCAAGCAGTCCCTATAAGGAAACTTATACTTCACACTTTTTCGAGTAAGTTTACTACTTTTTGGCTATTCACAAAATCCAAGTGTAAATTTACTCAAAGTGTAGCTTACATGTGTCCACCACGTTGAAAGGCCTGGGGGCTATTCACAAAATGCATTTGGTAATAGTACAATAGTACATGGTATTCACAAACTGCACTTCCAAAGTTCAACTGCAAAAAAACAATACTTTAGAAGTGCAGTTTGTGAATAGTATTTTGTGGAATGTTTGTACTACTACTGTAGTACGACAAGATGTACTACAAAATGCAGTTTGTGAATAGCCCCAAGGGCCTTCATGTAAACCCTAAAGTAGTCATTTAAACCTAAACGTGGCCTATATTTTTATTGTAGATGGAGCAACATTATAGGCTATTAAATCAAACATAAGTGGTGCTTGAACAACGCACATTCTGAACTAAAGTATCTAAAAGCGTGCTCACATGTGATAATAAAGTCAAAGGAATCTCTGAAATAAAATGTTTGCCTAAGGTCACACAATGTGAACAAGCAGGGAAGCCAGTATTGATTTCAGATTATCTGGTTCCACATTTAGAAATTCAGCCACAAGGTGTATATCTCTGTCTCTCTTTCCTGTTTTACAGAAAATACTGTTTTGAGCAGGTGAAGTTTGACTGGCTAACTCAACATGCCGGTTGAAACCAGTGCCAATAGGTAACTGGACTTCATGGGAATTTTCTCAATAGAAGTTCAATGAACACCGCTAAACATATATGTCAGCAACCATTTGCAGTAGAAACTTTTTGGAACTAGTCAACTGGAATTTGTTCTGGAGCCAATAAGCCGCGTAGGAACGTGAAACGTCGAATTCCCGCCAGGTAGGCTGCGGGCCACACATTCCTTGCAGGACAAGGCCGGTGTTTGTCTTGCACCTCTCCTTCAATCACTCCTGTCCATTAGGGCCGGAAGTCGCGTCAAGTCTATTCTGGCGCGCAGCAGAGCGTGAGGTCGTGGGGATGTGACGTGTTTGTTTAAAGCAGGGTACAGACGTAAGAGGCCTAGGACATTGGAATGTGTCGATAAGTCATGTGAAAATAATCCCCATTGAAGCCGAGAGGAATGGGCTGGGAACCGCTCCACGTGTGATTTTGAAGCGGGAAAATGGAACCCAATTTTAAAATATGTATGACAATACAACATATATAAATTTGCTTAATTATCACTTTTAATCTTGGTGGTACTTTTTCGGGGCGATATATACAATGAAGTTGCTAGATTGAGACGACAAATCCCCTTTTGTATTGAGCAGTGGCAGAGCGCCCTCTTGCGGTAAAATTCTGCTGTTACAACGTTGCCAGACATCGTCAGAACAGCAAAGGGTGAGAAAACAAGCAAAGGGGACAAGAACTACTCGACTCTTGATAAGACAACCCAAGACACTGGTAAAGGTCAACTGCAAGAGGACCCAACCTCAAAACCCTCGTTCTATGGATACCATAGTCAACAACTGGCTACATCTTATTAGAAATTTTAATGTGAATTCCTGCTGAAGGTTTTCTGTAGGAGTGAAGAATTGTCAACTACCCTTTACACGGAAAAGTGAATAGATGAACATTGATACCCACGGAAATAAGTGATTATGCATTAATAGTGAGTGTTTAAAGGACTTGGCACATTTGACTTACAGAATGAACGTCATTTTTAGGGTGAGCAAACTGTACATTTTTGAAAACCAGTATTATAGTCACGAAAATATGCATATTGGGTGAAATACATTTCGACAGTATCTCGAATAACGTTTCTCCCCAAGGGTGTCTCTTGTAAAAAAAACGTCAGGTGAGATAATTTAGGAGGTTGGTTAGAGGAGAAAATGTCTGGTTCGTAGAGAAAATACCACTTTGCAATGTATTTGTTTGAAGTGGTGTTTCGTACAATGTCACCTTCTATTTTAGCGTTAAATTGTATAGTGCTGCAACATTACACCAGCATAAAAATCAGTTTTGCACAGCCTTAGTGAGAATGACAAACAGATTGAAAATGTGGTGAAATGTGGTGGAACTAAAAAAATAAATGATTTCCAAGTCACAAGCCCTTCAAAGCAGGGGCTGATGAAAATGGAATTCATCTTTTGTAACTACCGAAACCGAAAGGTATGTTCACAAGATAAAACTTTGAATAACTGACTACACAATAGACAAATGAATACGTCACATGCCCTATTTGATATTTTGAATGCAGAATCCACATATAAGTGCATTTGATGTATACGAGTATTTAGGTTGTTCTTTCTGCTTGTATTAGAAGTTTATATTAAGTTATTTAATATATATGTTGTGTATATTGGCGAATGTTTATGTATTAACCGATGATCGATTAATTGTTATTGATGATCATATATTCTGCTTATTAAGTAGACACTTCTACAGCTGACTTTCTAAATCCCAACAGAAACTTGCTGAGGTAGGAATAATTCATTTTGACCTGGTTGTGTACACTGGCCACTTGTCAGCATAAAGGAGTATCTCTTTTGGTGTTTTGTTTCACCCTGCCTGGCCCCTGGATGACCCCTGACCTACAGCCTCCACCTTCCCATTTCTCCTTGCTCAGATTTTCCACCGGTTTTCAGCAGGTGGTGAAGTTGAGATGATTTCTTCCTGGAATCAGAAAGAAACAGAAAAGATATGGATAACATTTTGAACAGCATTTTCTGAGTGCCAATAATTGTCTTTCTTAAGAAACCTATGTATTTGTATAGCTTCCATATCCCTTTTGCATACATGTCTTAAAATGCCCAAATATCTATAGAATAATGGCTGGATGTCTCGCATAAGTTGACATTAGTTGTGTAATGAGCTGCCTGATTTACCTTTGCCGGTTCAGTAATTTGCCTGTCATAAAGATTGCTCCTTCAGGGGGACTTATGCTGATAAGCTTTGCTGGCGCGGGGCCAGCTCCTGTTTTTATGCGCCTGCAGTGCTTGAACTGAATTAATTTAACTCCATATTTCTCTGAGTTGGAGCTTTATTTTCAGGCAGGGCTGCGTAGAAACAGAAAGAGGCAATCCTTGCTGACTGACCCTGGGCTGTGCCACATGACAAAAAGGCCCTGACTCAGCTAAATATTGGGTTGCATTAATTCACTTTGCACACTGCAAGAGCATAAAACAGCTGCTCAAATCTATGCCGCAGAAGTGCAAAGACCATCACAAGATAGACCCAGCACCACCTGATTCCAGAGGCCAAGGAACTCACTATTAAGGGTGCAGTGGCACCAGGGATCACAATTGTGAACCCCACACCTCCCAATTGATTACTGTATTTTCTACCCAACGAGTAAGCAACCAGACACACTTTACTTGCTTGCATCTGTGTCCATGGAACACTTTCTCACTTTCTTAGTGGCCTGGCCTCGGGCTTTGCTAAAGGGGATTCATCCTGGCCTGCCCTCACTCGCCTCTAACCTCTCCTCTCCCCTCACCCAAAAGATGTCCTTCCTAATCCGCGGTCTCACATATTTATGTCCTTTACATGAAAAGATTGTCAGTGGACGGCGCGCGACGCGCATTCCATCTCTCCTCCGAAGGAAAGTCCCTCCCTTGAAGGCCACGTGCGCGCGGAGTCTGTGCTGCGCGCGCCGCAGCCCCGGGGCCTGCTTCCAGGGCCGCGTGCGAGGGCTGCTGGAGACCTGCTCGCGCGCCGTCAGTGTTTCCGTCCACGCGCAAGAACCGCCCCGCCCCTTCTTCTCCTTTCTTTGCCAGGATCTGAACCTCTTCCCAGTAATTGACGCAAGGAGCACACCGTCAGTGGAAACCGGGCCAGTCCTGGGACAAACAAGGAGAAAGAGTTCCTTCGTGGCACCAAATATGGCGATTTTACCAACTGCTGTCTCGGCCTCGATGAATCATTTAAAAAAAAAAAAATCCTACTACGTAATACTTACATTTCCGATGATGAATCCAAAGAAGTGCCAGCCAGGTGCTCCATAATGAGGTGTATTTAGGGTTGCCACCTTTCCAATAACATCCATTTGGAATGAAATAGGCCTCGCATTTGCGAGAGTTTAAGCTATTGGCATGGTAAATGACAATGCCTTTTATTGATCTGTTTTGCTAATTAGCACATACATAAAAGGCATTGTTATTTACAATGCCAATAGCTCAAACTCTTGTAAATGCGAGACGTTGGCCGCCATTGTCCTGGGCTGCTTGGAAAGTAAAAGCACGGATGGCACGTTGAGTGTTGCAGGAAAGCATGTCATGCCTGCAGTACTAGAAACTCATTGAAGAAAAAGTGCTCTCAGTCTAAATAAGCTATACCTTGTAATAACAGAAGTAAAATGGCTAGTCCACATGGGAGGTTACAAATAAAGACAAGGCAGTACTAAGGAGGGACTAACAAACCTATTAACCAATTAGAAACCAGCATTTGCAAAGGACAATAACACAAGTCAATGAAAAATATGGGCGGAGAGTGGGCGGAGCTTCAAGTCCATACTCTAATACAGCATGCCTGGTAGAGCAACGCATGTGCTTCCCTAGCTCAACCTAAAAAACACGACCATATATTTTTTTTTTGAAGAGTCTACAAAGGTCTGGGCATGTTAATAAGTTGGATGTTAAACAACATCTAAAGTATTAATTTGTAGCATGACTTTTCTGCCTATGTTTACTTGAAGTTTTAGTCAGGGATCGCTAACAGCGCTAGAACAGATTTAAGCGTGTTTTCTGTTTATATTTGTTGTTTGAGGTGGGTACTGATAAAGGCTAAAAATGCCGGCATTAGGCAATTTTGCTAATTTTTGTACTGATGGGACATTAAAAAATACTGGTGATGCCAGTAGAAAACCATCCAGGTGGCAACCCTAGGTGTCTTGCACTGTGGATTCATTAGGGCAGTAACAAGAATGCAAAATAAACAAGCACTGGCAAAACCAATAGGTCTGGGTTTAGTGTACTGATGCATTCACCGTTAGCACATTAGAGTGAGCTTCATAAGAGGGAGCAAGCAGCAGTGACCAGAGAGAGCTGTAGTTGTAAAGTAGTCCCCATGCAGGTCAATGTAACCATTCCAGTAGAGGTGGAAGGATACACCAAAGCAGCCAAAAGCATTAGGTGAGATATGATTGTGCCAATGAGCTAACTCAAGATGTGATCAATAAAGGCTCAAACCAATGGCTGAAAGATGGTGGTAGAGGCAGGCCAGTAGTTGCAAGAGGCCGACCCAAAGCCCCCTATGTGTACATTGTAAGCAGTAGGCTTATGTGAGAGCAGTTGTGTCAGACCTCAAACATAACATGGCTCTAACAGCTGCTTTCTATGTGTAGTTTTTATCCTTTACTTAACTGCTTGAGTGCAGAGAGGGGTGTTTGATGGAATGGGAGAACTAGTTATAATTATAATCCACATTTGTAAAGCGCGAACAATCACCCGTAAGGGTCTCTAGGCGCTGGGGGCTGTTGGGATGATTAAGCAAGCTATTGCCCAGAGTCACATGGTGCTGGGCTAACCTGCCGCCGGTGCCGGGGATCGAACTGTGATCCCCAGATTCAAGCGTCAGTCGCCCTGGCCGTGGCACCACACCTCTCCCTAGTGAGACAAATTATGTTATTAGGTGGGCAAAGGTTATAAGTTGTCACTTCTGCTATCCATGAAATATTCTGAATTGATGCCCATGCCAGGTTATTAGGGTAAATAATGTAGGTGGGAGAACCAAATACGACTGAGCCATGCTTGGACACAGTATGTGGGCTTGGCTCAGCTCTGGGGCTCACACTGAATAACAAGCCAAAGAGAAGTCAGAGCACTGGGCTCTCCACCCCCCCCCCCCTCCCTCCGTAATGCAGCTTGGTAAAACAAAAACAAAAAAACAGCACCATCCTGCATAGTGAGGGAAAGCTGCTGTAGCAAAGTATGAGCAAGAGGAAAATACACAAGGCAGGGTTTCTTCTACTTCAATCAATCAGCTGCTGGGTTGTTGGGCTTAGTCGAAAAACCAGGTCTTGAGTCTCTTCCTGAAACCCGTCAGTGAGGATGAAGTTCGGAGGTGGAGAGGGAGGGTATTTTAGGACTTGGCGTGAGGTTGGAGAAGGAGCGGCCTCCGCTGTGGCTACGGCAGATGAGCGGTGTCTGTGCAAGGGCAAGGGAGGTGGAGCGAAGGTTTCTGGATAGTTCCTGGAAGTTCAGGCAGTGGCTCATGTATGCTGGCCCTTGGTTGTGGAGGGTCTTGTCAGTATGTGTCAGTAGTTTGAATGGGCATCTTTTGTGGATGGGGAGCCAGTGGAGGTTCCTCAGGTGTTGGGTGATGTGGATCCCTTTGGGCAGGTTAAGGATAAACCAGGCTGCTGAATTCTGTATCGTCTTGATTCTTCTCATGAGTTTGGTGATGGTTCCTGCATGCAGTGTGTTGCCCTAGTCTAAACAGCTGGGGTTTAGGGCTTGCATGGCTGTTTTTCTCATGCTTGTGGGGAGCCTTTTGAAGATTCTTCAGAGCATGCAGAGAGTGTGGAAGCAGGCAGAGGAGATTGTGTTGATCTGTCATTTCACGGTGAGTTTGTTTTCCAGGATAGCGCAGAGGTCTTTTGTTGTGGGGTTGGGTCTGAGTTCAGCAGCCATCAGGTGTCATTCCAGAGGGAGGCATTGTTGCCAAAGTCAGTGCTTCGGTCTTGTCCGTGTCGAGCTTCAGAGAGTTATCCTTCTTTCAGGCTGCGACATTCTTCATGCAGTTGTTGAAGTTGGTCTTGGTGGTGGTGGGATCTGCTGAGAGCTGGAGGATGAGCTGGGTGTTGTTGGCGTAGGATATGATTTTGATATTGTGGATTCTGCTGATGCTGGCTAGAGGCGTCATGTAGATGTTGAAGAGAGTGGGCTGAGGGTTGAGCCTTGAGGGTAGGACTGGGTGTGAAATTCCACTCCGCTCGTGGAGATTTTCGCACTCTGCGCTCGCTTATGTTAAGTTAACGTTAAGTTGGCGAGTGCGAGAGAGGAAAATTTGACTCCGGACCACCTCCCGGCGAGATTTCTCAATGCTGGTGGTCGCGGATGGCTGCTACCGCTCTCTTTGAGAAACATTTCATTCACATTAAGGAAGCTGCCACTCGAGTAGAACATCTACTCGAGCGGCAGAAAAAAGAAGTGTCCTCTTGCGCTGCACAATGTGCCGTTCACACTGATTTTCCAGTGCGGAAGAAACACCTAGTACTAAAAATCAGCGCAAATGGTGCATCCTAATGCACTCCGCCTCTTGCGAAACTCTGCATGGTGAGGTGGAGTTTTTTGTCACTTTGTGAAGTTCCACATAGCGAAACTCCGCGAGCTCTGCCCAGACATACTTCAGGGATGCCACAGATGGCGCTCTTGGGTTCTGAGGTGAAGGAGGAGGCGGATTCTCTGCTTGAGTCCCATTAGGAATGCTGCAATCTATGTGAATGTGCCTCCCATGGTTCTGATCTGGTGCAGTTTCTTGACGAGTGTGTAGTGTGAAACTGTGTCGAGGGCTGCGAAGAGGTCGAGAAGGATCTAGGCAGCTGATTCTCCTCTGACGATTAGGGTGCAGATGTTATCCATGGTGGCGATCAGGGCAGTCTTGGTGCTGTGGTTGGCTTGGAAACTGGTTTGGGAGTCATCTATCAGGCTGTTTCCCTCAAGCTGTTCGATGAGCTGATGGCTGATGGCCTTCTCCTGAACTTTGGCGGGGAACAGGAATGAGATGGGGTGGTAGTTCTGGAGTTCCCTGAGGTCTGCAGAGGGTTTCTTGAGGAAAGATCTGTCCTCTGCGTGTTTCCATGCATCGGGAAAGGTAGCTGTGGCGATGGATGCGTTAAGGATGGTGGTGAGTTGGTGGCTGATTTCGCTACTTCCTTGGCTGAAGAGGCAGTGGGGGCAGGCGTCAGGGGGCGCTCCAGAGTGGATTGAGTTCATGATGGCTGTGGTGTGCGTGGTGGTCAAATTATGTTATTAGGTGGGCAAAGGTTATAAGTTGTCACTTCTGCTATCCATGGAATATTCTGAATTGATGCCCATGCCAGGTTATTAGGGTAAACAATGTAGGTGGGAGAACCAAATACGACTGAGCCATGCTTGGACACAGTATGTGGGCTTGGCTCAGCTCTGGGGCTCACACTGAATAACAAGCCAAAGACAAGTCAGAGCACTGGGCTCTCCCCCCCCCCCACTCCCCCTCCCTCCGTAATGCAGCTTGGTAAAACAAAAACAAAAAAACAGCACCATCCTGCATAGTGAGGGAAAGCTGCTGTAGCAAAGTATGAGCAAGAGGAAAATACACAAGGCAGGGTTTCTTCTACTTCAATCAATCAGCTGCTGGGTTGTTGGGCTTAGTCGAAAAGCCAGGTCTTGAGTCTCTTCCTGAAACCCGTCAGTGAGGATGAAGTTCGGAGGTGGAGAGGGAGGGTATTTTAGGACTTGGCGTGAGGTTGGAGAAGGGGCGGCCTCCGCTGTGGCTACGGCAGATGAGCGGTGTCTGTGCAAGGGCAAGGGAGGTGGAGCGAAGGTTTCTGGATAGTTCCTGGAAGTTCAGGCAGTGGCTCATGTATGCTGGCCCTTGGTTGTGGAGGGTCTTGTCAGTATGTGTCATTAGTTCGAATGGGCATCTTTTGTGGATGGGGAGCCAGTGGAGGTTCCTCAGGTGTTGGGTGATGTGGATCCCTTTGGGCAGGTTAAGGATCAATCAGGCTGCTGAATTCTGTATCGTTTTGATTCTTCTCATGAGTTTGGTGATGGTTCCTGCATGCAGTGTGTTGCCCTGTCTAAACAGCTGGTGATTAGGGCTTGCATGGCTGTTTTTCTCATGCTTGTGGGGAGCCTTTTGAAGATTCTTCAGAGCATGCAGAGAGTGTGGAAGCAGGCAGAGGAGATTGTGTTGATCTGTCATTTCATGGTGAGTTTGTTTTCCAGGATAACGCAGAGGTCTTTTGTTGTGGGGTTGGGTCTGAGTTCAGCAGCCATCAGGTGTCATTCCAGAGGGAGGCATTGTTGCCAAAGGTCAGTGCTTCGGTCTTGTCCGTGTCAAGCTTCAGAGAGTTATCCTTCATTCAGGCTGCGATATTCTTCATGCAGTTGTTGAAGTTGGTCTTGGTGGTGGTGGGATCTGCTGAGAGCGAGAGGATGAGCTGGGTGTTGTTGGCGTAGGATATGATTTTGATATTGTGGATTCTGCTGATGCTGGCTAGAGGCGTCATGTAGATGTTGAAGAGAGTGGGCTGAGGGTTGAGCCTTGAGGGTAGGCCTGGGTGTGAAATTCCACCCCGCTCGTGGAGATTTTTGCACTCTGTGCTCGCTCATGTTAAGTTAACGTTAAGTTGGCGAGTGCGAGCGAGGAAAATTTTACTCCAGACCACCTCCCGGCGAGATTTCTCAATGCTGGTGGTCCCGGATGGCTGGTACCGCTCTCTTTGAGAAACCTTTCATTCACATTAAGGAAGCTGCCACTCGAGTAGAACATCTACTCGAGCGGCAGAAAAAAGAAGTGCCCTCTTGCGCTGCACAATGTGCCGTTCACACTGATTTTCCAGTGCGGGAGCAACACCTAGAACTAAAAATCAGAGCAAATGGTGCATCCTAATGCACTCCGCCTCTTGCAAAACTCTGCATAGTGAGGAGGAGTTTTTTGTCACTTTGTGAAGTTCCACATAGCGGAACTCTGCGAGCTCTGCCCAGACATACTTCAGGAATGCCACAGATGGTGCTCTTGGGTTCTGAGGTGAAGGAGGAGGCGGATTCTCTGCTTGAGTCCCATTAGGAATGCTGCAATCCATGTGAATGTGCCTCCCATGATTCTGATCTGGCGCAGTTTCTTGACGAGTGTGTAGTGTGAAACTGTGTCGAGGGCTGCAAAGAGGTCGAGAAGGATCTAGGCAGCTGATTCTCCTCTGACGATTAGGGTGCAAATGTTATCCATGGTGGCAATCATGGCAGTGTTGGTGCTGTGGTTGGCTTGGAAACCGGTTTGGGAGTCATCTATCAGGCTGTTTCCCTCAAGCTGTTCGATGAGCTGATGGCTGATGGCCTTCTCCAGGACTTTGGCGGGGAACAGGAATGAGGTGGGGTGGTAGTTCTGGAGTTCACTGAGGCCTGCAGATGGTTTCTTGAGGAAAGATCGGACCTCTGCGTGTTTCCATGCATCGGGAAAGGTAGCTGTGGCGATGGATGCGTTGAGGATGGTGGTGAGTTGGTGGCTGATTTCGCTACTTCCTTGGCTGAAGAGGCAGTGGGGGCAGGCGTCAGTGGGTGCTCCAGAGTGAATTGAGTTCATGATGGCTGTGGTGTGCGTGGTGGTGAGCTGTTCCCATGCAGCGAGATGTTGGTTGGAAAAGGCTTCTGTTGTAGTGAGGAAGCTGAGGAGGTCGGTGGGTTGGGGCTTGAAGTTCCTGTAGATGGTGGCAATCTTGTTGTGGAAGTGATTTGCTAGAGTCTCATAGAGTTCTTGTGAGGGAGGGATCGAGTTCTTGGTAGCTGTTGAGCAGGAGAACGCTCTCTGATGATGGTGAAGAGTTGCTTGGTGTGGTGGTGCTAGCCTCGATGCAGTAAGCAAAGACATCCTTTTTCATGAATTTGAGTCATTGGTGGTATTTCTTGAGAGCTATTTAAACATTGTGAGCAATTCTAATTAAACGTAGAACAATAAAGTCAAAATATTAGACATGTTGGGTCTTTAGATGGATAAGCTGATTTGTTGGTTACCCAAATACCAACTTTTCAATGTTGAGCTACAAGAATATCGTCGGCAAAATATCAGCAAACAATATTGTAGAGGTAACTACACAGTGGTAAGTGTAGGTCTACTATGCGTACCTCCACATCTGTGTACCATGCCAGTATAAACATATCTTTAAAATACACAGATGTGGAGTTAAGAATAGTACTTCTATACTTACCTCTGTGTACATCCATCCATGATATTTTGGTTGTTATTATTTTTGCTATGATACTTCTGTAGCACAATATTTATGTACTTCATATTCTGTGATTTGGCTCTTGGGCCCACCCCAAATGAAAGGCTCCACTCTAACGTACTGTTCATTATAATTTCCTAACTTGCCCACTTTGAGCTAAAGTCTGTTTGTACTTGCATGGAGGCTATGTTGACGGACTTCCTCCAGGTAGAGTATGCACGTATCTCTGTGCTGGAATCAGGTTTCCTGTTTGTATGTGTGTCTGGTTTTACATGTTTGCCTGGATATGTAAATGGACGCCTTGCTGACCTGTGGCTGTGTGAATTGAGTCGCTGCCCTGATTGCCGTTTCCCGTGTAGCGCCTCGCGGAACCCGCTTCGCGGGTCCCGCTTCTCGGGAAGTATCGCAGTGGACCTTTGGACCTCTCCAGTTGTTTTTCCATCCAGGCGGTGACTGCTGTGGGTGTGAGAGCGTGTGGGCAGGGCTGCGAGCTGCGGGACTACCTCTCCCAGGAGTCCCCGCCAGCCCCAATTGAAACCATCTGGGCCGCTCTCCATGCCTGCCCCGCCCCCACCAACGGGAGTTCCTATTTTAGCAACCTGTTTTTCCCGCTGCGCGGGAGCGCGCGGGAGAAGCCCGGGACAAGGGCGGGACCCTCTGTGGCCGTCAGGGGCTGAAGGAGGCTGGGCTGGGCCCGGTCCCCAACATCCACACCCTGTCCTTTGCTGTATTGTGTTTATGGTTAAGCCAGCCTTGAAGTACACTATTTACTACGGCCCGTTTTTGCCATGTCTAGCTCACTACCATCTTGTGTTGGAGTTTCGTTCCTTGGGCCTCTCGACAAATACATTGAGAAGGCAAACAAGGAAATTGATAAAGAACTCCTACTAGCGGAGAAACGTGCTGAGCGTCGTCGCTCTATACAACAACTTAAATGGAATCCACATGTGTGTAACTACTGAGGGTTATGGGTACTTTGGTTTTAGGCTGCCAATGGCCATCTCATTCATTGCAGTGTACACATATGCAATCTCCTCTCCATCTCCTTAAAATCAGTTGTCCCTGTTGATGTAAACAGGTAGACCACTGCCACCCCTTGATGTGACTTCCAATCCCTGCTACAGTGAGTCTAATCTCTCCCTCTTTCCTATTCAGATCTACATTTCTTAACCCTTTCACTGAGGCGGCTATTCTGTCGCAGTGCTAAGGGGCGGGGGGGCCGTGCGGCACTCCCGCGCTGGTGACGGAACCGCTCCGTCACGCCCATCGGGTGAGTTGTGCTTGTGACGGAACGGTTCCGTCACGGTCCCGCCCGCTCAATAGAACGGCCACGTAGGCGCGGCGAGCGGGGGGTGACGGAACTGTTCCATCACCAGCACAGCCCACCCGAGGGGCGTGACGGAACGGTTCCGTCACAAGCGTGGGAGGGGTTAAGGAATGACATGCTGTCTGAGAGCCATTCCACTTTTCCCATACCAGTCTCAGGCTGTGCAACAAAGCTGCATGGCCTTGACAATTGATGTTAACAAAGAAGACATGACCTCCAAGATTGAAGAAGCCACATGTCATTGAAACGGCATGGACAGCAGATTGGCCAGGCTTGGCCAGCAGGGTAAAATAACTACTGGCCCTCTCAGTCTTGACTTGGAGAAATGTTTCGGCTCTTCTCTCAAGGAGGCCCTGTGCACCAGTACAGAGCCAGGAGTAAGGCTAGTTCCCCCATTGCCACACTTCTTCCAGAGTAAGTCTATACCTGCGAACCCACTTCAGGATCTCCTTGCTGAGACTGTGAGGAAAGAAAGACCCAGCATCCTGCCGAAGACCTGGAGGGAGTGGTCTCCCTCAAAAAATCACCAATGCCCAGCTACTGGATGGAGCTGCATGGGACATCTTCAGTAGACAGAATCATATGGTCGCTGCTGTGAGATGCGCAGGAGAAGCAACATAGAGCATACTGACATTTGTGTTGAGAGAGGACCTGCCACCTTCAGAGAATGGTGATCCTGCTTCATCAACAACCCGACTCATGCCATAGCACTCAGCCATAATTCATCTGTAGTTGCCTCTTCACCCATCCACTCTAGGAAAAAAAGGAAGCCTAACGTCGACCACTGGCTTGTGGTCCCTTGGCACTGGCTAGAGGAAGTTTCCACGATTCTGTAAGTGTTGGAAACGTCTTCCATGCACTTACAATTATCCAGATATTGTGGGTTGAATTGTTTTTCATTAACACCAGTCCTGGCCAGCAATCTACTGGTCATGGTCTCCCTGGGGCTTTTTGTAGGTGCTCCTGCCTATTGGGTTCAACCGCCCGTAGAAAATCTCTACCACAACTGGAGATTATTTAGATTTAAATCCTCCTACCCTAACTATCACTTAAGAGACATTTAGGTGCTAAATTAATATGATTTTGGGTACGGGTTGAATCCCTTTTGTGCTGCAGTCCCAACACAAAATCACTTTGGGCATTTACTAAGTCATGCATAGTTGATTTGCGTAGAATTAGGTGGTTTAGTAAATACAAAGTAATGCAGGGCATAGGGCAGCTTTGCGTTACTTTGCATCAGTAGGCTTTGCATGAGTGGATCATGGGCTTTCCCATGCATACACCCTTGTATTTTGACAGAAACCCAGATTTACAAAGGCTTGAAAACCTGGGTTAGTGCCAAAATGGTGTGCCTAACCGACAGAGGCATAAAGAGGAGAAATATCTTTATTTTTTTCTCTTTACTTCCTCTTTCTATGTGTGGTTTTTGTGCAAGAAGTTGTCTCCTCCTGGAAAAGAACAATCTTGACCGTAATGCAGGCTCTCTTGCACTATGGTCCGATGGTACCTACTTTGGTGCTAGGCAGCACAAAGTGCGCCAGTGCAAGGAGAGAACAGAAATTTGTAAATATGGAGCATTTAGGCTTTCTCTCTTTCATGCAGCACAGGGCAGCATGTTCCTTGGCACCAGTAAATCGACACTGTGTTACCTTCTCCCCCTATGAACACCACAGAAGATTTCAATAAAAAACTTCACTTCCTTCAAAGAAGGATAGACACTTTTGGTCTTCGGGTGGTGAATCCTTTTGGGACCTTTCCACATAGATTTGGGTTCCTGGCAGGTGCATCAGGCATAGTCCAGGACTTGAAACCAAAAGATACCACTATGTATCGAAACTAACATGACCATGAGCTTTAACTTTGAAGTGAATAGTACTTCTAAAGTCCAAAATCGGAAATATATATATATATTTAGAGGACTAGTAGCTACGTAACAAGGGGGTACTGGAGGCAAGAAAGAGTATGCCAGCCTCAACTCTAAACTATTGGGCCAACCTGAGCAGGAAGCCTCTTCTCATACTTTTTATGGGCTTTCATTTAAGGGTCCCCTTCACTCACGGTGCCATTGGCACCTACAGTTATAGGCCAATCTCTAACATGTCCTTTCTGTTGACGGTTGTCAGAAATTGGGCTACTGGTTGACTGGGGTGTGAGCCCTGGTCAAGCAGCAATGACAATCCTGGTCAGGGTAAACCACAAGCAAACCCCAAATTAACCTGTGCTCACCCTCTGGAAACTTGGGGCAGAGCAGTCAGGCTTAACTTAGAGGCAATGTGTAAAGTATTTGTGCAACACGTCAAACAGTAAAAAAGTGAAAACACCACACAAAAAGATACCACAACAGGTTCCGAAAAATAGAGTAATTTTTAACAATTAAAACAAGACCAAAACAACAAATTCCCAAACAGTAATACCGGGGATATTAAATGATAAAGTTTTAGGTCACAATTGTGCCGAAAAACACAAATCGCCAACTGCCGATATCTGGTTGCACCATATCGGGACAAAGTCGCAAGTTCAGGCTGACTGCGATGGAGTGTGGGCTGGCCACAGGGACCCAGTTTGGCCCACTGAACAAAGTGGAGAGGATGTGGTCACACGGCTCGACTGCCGACTTTGGAGCTGAGAAACCAAGGTTCGAGCCTCGGGTCGACTCCACATCCTGTGATTCTGGGTAAATCATTTAATCTTCCTGTGTCCACCCCAAAAAAATGAATGTGTAACGTAACTGGTGCTCATGTAAAGCGCTCCAACACCTTCAAGTCGAGTTCATGCTATATAAATCTGCAACAAAAAAAAACAACCTTAAATCCTGGTTGCGGAGCGTTGGGGAACATTGCGGGGATCCGGGTTGAAGAAGCACCGTGCAGCCGAAGTGATGTGCCAGTTCCGAGATGCTGCGAGGCTGACGAGCAAGGTCCTGTTGCATCAACGCAGAGGATTCTGTTGACGGGGCTTGGCGATGCGGGTCTGGCATAATTGAGGCTGCTGTCGACTAGTGATACGAGGACCTGGGTTGGAGATGCGCCACACCATTTGTGATGAGTCGGTTCCAAGGACCATGAGGGCAATGCAGGCCTTTTGCGATGGGTCCAACCCACACAGCAGCTGTAAAACTTCTGTTCTGCTAAAAAATGCACCACTCAGTCGATGAGATTTGCCGGTTCTGCTTGGGGATGTGCCGCTCAGTAGAGAAGGTACATCAGCAAATCCCTTAGGCCCACTTCCAAGGGTCAAGGACTGGGGAGGCACTACTTTTCAGGGTAGACTCACAGATGGCAGGGTCCAGCTGCAGATGCAAGGTTTTTGTAAGCCTGTAATGTCCGTGAGTCCTCAGATCAGGAGGTCAGCCAAATATCCCTTGGAGCCACTCTGGGTGCTGGGTTCAAGAGATGCAGGTCCAGTCCTTCTCACCCAGGCAAGAGAGCAGTAGTCAGCAGGATAGCAGTTCCTTCAGAACAGCAGCCCAGATGAGTGGCAGTTCTTTCAGCAGCACAACTGTCCTTCTTCCTGGCAGAGTATCCACCGAACCAGAAGTGTATTGAAGTGGTGGTTTTGTGATGCTCCTTTTATACACCTCTGTGCCTTTGAAGTGGGGAGAAGCTTATAAAGGCATGCCTTTGAAGTGCACAGATGCCCTGCCCTTCCTGTCCTGGCACCAGACTAACTACAGGGGTATCTAGCCCTTTATGTGGAGACAAGACACAGCCTTTTCAGGTGTAAGTGAGGCTGGACCCAGTTCCTCTTTTCCATCCTGCCAGTGATGGCCCATTCAGTCACACCCAAGGTCCCATTGTGTGTGACTGTCTAGAAGGAATACTCAAAGGCCACATGCCAACTACACCCAGTCATGTGACCAGAGACTGTCTGTAGGTAGCAAACGGCTAACGCAAGAAAATGAGGACTTTCTAGACGTGACCTTTTCAGAATTGTAATTTAAAACCCAACTTCACCATAAGTTAGAATTTTAAATAAGGACTCCAGAGATACCAAATATGAACCAGTTATCTCTTCCCATTTGGAAATTGCACATATGAAATGTAATAAGGCAACTCCAATGTTAATCTATAGGAGATATAGGCCTTGCAGTAGTGAAAAATACATTTTGGGGCAGATTTAAGCGGAAGTGCCGCAGCGCGGCAACGCACGCCCTTTGGCTACCCCACGTTGCGGCACTCCCAAAGCATAAGAATAGGACATATTTACAATAATATGCCGTATTCCTGTGCTCTCCCCTGTGCTGGTGCACAAACAGCTGCCATGCACCAGCGCAGGCACCCTTGCATCATGGTGCAAGGATGCCTGCATCATGGGGAGATTGTTTTTGTGCAGGAAGGCATTTTCCTCTTTCAATGCGTGCTGTAGAATGCAGCATGCATTGAAAGAGGAAAAACGAGGTGAAATGAAAAAATTTCTCCTCGTTGCGACTCCCCTGGGGAAGCAGAGCATTCAGACGCATTCCAGATTTACGAAGAATCGTAAATCTGGAAATGTGTCTTGTTCCATGGGTGTTGCGTGGGAAAACCCACAGCAACACCCATGGTACACCCCTTTCACGCAAAGTGCTGCATGTAAAGGGGCCATATTTACAAGGACAGGAAAAGCCACCCAGGGTGGCTTTTCCTGTCCTTGTAAATATAGAGCAGTAAAATACGCCACCAGTACATCACAAAAAGTGATGTTCTGGTGGCGTAGGGGGCTGGTAAATCTGCCCCTTAGAGTTTTGCACTACCAAGACATGAAACTTAAAAGTTCATGTCACACTTTTTAAATACATTGCACTCTGCCCTTAGGGCTGACTAAGGCCTACCTTAGGGGTGGCGTGTATGTATTAAAAAGGATGGTTTGGGGAATGCAAAGGATTTATCTTGCCAGGACGACCTGGCAGTTTGAACTGCATGCACAGGTCCAGCAGTGGCACGCCTGAGACATGTTTAAAGGGCAACACAAGCAGTGTTGCAGGCCCACTGTTAGCATTTAATTTACAGGCCCTGGGCACATGTAGTGCACTTTACTAGGGATCAACAAGTAAATTGAATTGAATTGAATTGAAAATTCCATTTATATAGCGCATAACCACCCGAAGGCCTCGCAGCGTTAAATATGCCAACTGTGTAAGAACCAATGTTACATTTTCTTAGGGAAAGAGCACAAGCACTTGGCATTCATTAGCAGTGGTAAAGAGCGCAGAATCCTAGACAGCAGAAGCAAAGTCAGCAAAACAGGAGGTCTGAAGGCAAAAAGTTAGGGGGAAACCGCACCAAGGATGCCAGGTCTAACAAAGGTCCTGTGGAAGGCTGCAGCAGTCAAACAACAGTCTTACCGGAAACACTGCTACAGGTCAGGAGAGCAGCAATCCGGGCTCAGACGCCATAGAGTTAGGGAAAAACCCAATGCGAACACCATTCCTAGAAGAGCGAAAAAAGTGGAAGTGGCTAGAGCTATCACAGGCCGAAGGTGGATTATTATTATGCCTTGTTGGAAGTGTAGCATCTAACATTGACTATCAAGATGATGTTGCCCATAAGTAGAGCTGCAGTGGTTGCTGGTTCAGGATTGCTGGCCTGGGCAGGAAAGGGACGTTGCATGCATTGCTAAGAATGATCTTAAGAGGAAGGAATAGTTGTTCCCCGCTGGAACATTGTGCTCTATTCAGATGTTGCTGGGTAATATGGAGTAAGAACTCTGGGGCTCATTCCGATGTCGGTGGGCCCATCACTGACAGGCCATCGGTAGCGGGCCCACCGACATCGACATGAGCGGTCCGACTTACGGATTCTGATCCGGTGGTCGGAGGCACTGGGCGAGGAAACCGACCACTGCTTTTCCGACAAGCTCAAGGAGCCCATCAGATGCACATTAAAAATGTAAATGTAAATCCAGTACTTGTATAGCGCACAAAACACCCCCGAAGGGGTATCTCGGCGCTTGGGGCCGTTGGTAAGATTAAGCGAGCTATTGCCCAGAGTCGCATGGTGCTGGGCAGACCCCTGACGCCAGAGGCGGGGATCGAATCGTGATCCCCAGCGTCCAGCGTCAGTCACCCTGGCCGCGGCGCCACACCTCTTAGTAATCCCTACAATAGGGCCAGTGCCTGCTCAGGCACCACCGTAGGGATTTCTATGCCTGTTTCACTCTGCCTTTTCATGGCGGTCCACCCGCCATGAAATGGCAGATGGAAAGAAACTTTGGAGGCCTCTAGCCAGGCCCTGTAACCCACGGGCCTCCTCTATGGGGCCTGGGAGGCACATGTGGTGCCCCCCCCCACATATCCATGTGCAATGTGCCAGGCACCATGTGGTGCCTGGCACAAGGGGCATGGATGTGTAAAATATGCCTTTTCCAATTGCAGCTTGTGCTGCGGTCGTTTTTCAGGCCGTGGCACAAGCTGCAATTGGAAAAGGCATATTTCCGACCACCATGCTGGCGGTTGCATTGGAATACCTAAAGTAGAATGACAGACTACTAGTCTGGGGGTTTAACTTCACTGTGATGTCGGTCATACGCTTGTCCGACTACATCGGAATGAGCCACTCTGGGCCCGATTCACAGAACTAACTTAAGACTAAATCCTAAACTTACTACTTTTGGTATTCACAGAAGTTAGGATTTTGTCTTAAGTTTGTCTTAAGACAGACTTAAGACAAAATCCTAACTTAAGTCTGTCTTAAGTCTGTCTTAAGACAAACTTAAGACAAAATCCTAACTTCTGTGAATACCAAAAGTAGTAAGTTTAGGCTTTTGTCTTAAGTTAGTTCTGTGAATCGGGCCCTATATGTCCCCTTAAGATCAATCTTATCCTGCAGGAGGCATCCCTTGCCGATCCAGACCAGCAATTTTTGCAGTAGTGTACCTGATCAGATGCTCCTACCTGAGAAGATGGCAAGTTTAAGTAGGCATTGAAAACATGATTCTTCGCACTCTATCTTTCACTCTTAGTTCTCATTGCCCAATGGCATTTGGTGCTACACAGATAAGACAATGGCTATGACTATCATGATGTAACCCTGTCATGCTCCGCAACAGGTCTGTAGCAGCGCACACGATAAACATTGGTTGGGGGAACCAACCATTCTACCTGGCCAGCAAGCCAGTCTGCTATGCTTAGGTGAGAGTTTATGTTAAAGGGCCATATTTTTCCTTTGGTAATAACTTTGGCTCTGTTTGCAGAATTCTGTGCAGTTTGTCAAAGGGTGTGAAAATGGAGCATTTCCAATTCTGTTCGAGATAGAAATCTTTCAACTCAGCCACAGGAAACAATACTGAACAGAGACACACTAAACTTGGCAAGACGCTAATGCTTTATTGAAGGAAGTGCCTTTGCTTGCTGTGATGAAAATCTGTTCAGTAGTATTCAAGACATTAGAAGTACAAAAATGTGTTGAGTGGGTTGAAAAGGCTAAAAAATTAGAGATAATTTGATGGTTGAAATTTGTTTTTCTAATTTGCCTACAGCTTTAGCACCACTTGACAAATGTGAATGAAATGTGGCAGATACTTAGACCCTCATTACAAATTAGGCAGAATAGGTGAGACATTTGCCACACATGGTAAATACTATTACCCTGGAGTGAGTTATTTACTACATGTGTTAAATACCTCCTAGTCCCCTCAACCTTATGGCGTGAATATTTACAATGCCTCACTGAAGGATTTTTTCACCATACAAAAAAAGGCCTTTTACTCCTTTTTATAATCGTTCTTATATGTTCTCTCATTTCTCATGTTCATGGTAGATCACTGAGCAAAATGCACAAAGTTATTTGAACCTGGCGGCTGAGACACCACTGTTTTTTCATTACAAAAAAGATTTTCCTTTGCCTTGTGTTGTATGTGATGTTCTGATGTAAACATGTTATTTGTGTTTGTAAAGCTCACAGTCATCCTCAAGGCTTTCCTGGCACTGAGTAGTTGTGTGTGCATAGCTCTGCCTATGGTAAGTTACTTATTTGAAAGTCATATTCTTGCAGAATTTAAGAAGAGGTTAGGAGGTTCTTATGTGGAGTGGGGGGGTCATTCCACGCTTTAGGAGTGATGTAAGAAAACGCCCATCCATATCTGGTTCTGTATATGCTTGGAATATGTGCTACAAAGATTCCTGTGGAGCAGAGGTGTCTTGATGGTTGGTGGAATGTGATGTGGCTGTTCAGGTAGGTGGGGCGTACGTTGTGTAGTGCCTTGACTGTGTGTATAAGTAGTTTGACATCAGCACGTTTGTGTATCGGGAACCAGTGGAGCTTCCTGACTTTGGTGCAATGTGAGTTCTCTGTGGGAGGTTGACAATGAGTCTGACTGCAGAGTTCTGGATGGTTTGAAGTCTTATATATAGTAGAGTTATTTGCCTGGTGATCTTGACGTAAAGGGTGTCCCTGTAATCTAACTTGCTAGAGACTAGAGCGTGAGTGACAATGTTTCTAGTGTTGCTTGGGAGCCATTTTGAATTTTGTTACAGCCTTGAAAAAGCTCCAGGCCTGCGTGCCACAAGTGGGTAAAACAGGTGTTGACAGCGGCATCCTGAACAAAGGATATAGAATAAAAGAATCCAACAACTAACTTGGCTGGTTAATTGTACTCATTAACTTAAATGACTTCTATTCCTAACTGTATACTCGCTGTCCTCCTAAATTAAGTTAGACTTCATCAGACAAATATTTGAGTACAAGCACCCTCCAGCCCTTCATAACAATTTGATAACTTAGCTGGCGGGGAATGTGCCATACCCACTCAGTGGTGATACCTTTACATTGAAACAAGGCAATCAATAGATGAACTGGGCGTGAAAGCCCCATCTTTATCTGACCTTGCAAAGTCTTTGATTTGCTGGCCGCAACAGAAAGCATCATAACAAGAAGTTCTAGTCCTAACAAGTCCTGTATGAAATTGAGAAGAGGACAAGGAGCACATCCTGGAATAACTGGCTCATGTTGGCTGGCTCCCAAAACTTTCTTTAAAACAAGCATTTGCAATGCAATCGGTCTCGTCTTTGGGACCTTATATGTATTTAGCTATGCAGCACATTAGCCTGGGTGCTGAAACATCTACTGTTCTTTAACATGGAGGGAAAGTAAGCACTAAACTGCGTGACACACCAGGTATGGGAACACATGGAGAGAAATATTGCCTTTAAGCGGGAAATGGTATAGTCCAAAGCTCTGTTTTTAATATAAAATCAGGGGCTTGCACAATTCTTCCAGTCTAAAATTGTGGACATATATTCGGCCTTAAAGCTACAGAGGACTTTACTATCTACATCTCCGTGTTTACCTATCCCCCCGCTAACATCATCCGAGGAGGTGTCTTTAGGGTGTTTGTCCAGTTTTCCACCCCTTTCCCTCCAGGAACTTGAAGCCCTTTTGAACAAGACTAGGTCTGGGTCTCCCCTAGACCCCTGCCCACTGAAACTCCTCAAACAATGTAAGGAGACTCTTCTGCCTCCGTTATTAGAGATCATGAATAGTGCAATGAGGGATGGGATTTTCCCCTTACAATGGAAAAGAGCTGTGGTTAAGCCACTGTTAAAAAAGGCCACATTAGACCCGGGGGTTCTTAAAAACTTCCGCCCCATTTCGCTGCTACCAGCCTCTGCAAAGATGCTGGAAACCCATCTCAGCCAACATCTCGCAGCCTTTCTGGAAACCTCTGGCCTTTTGGATCATTCGCAGCATGGATTTCGGAGAGGGCATAGTACGGAGTCGGCCCATACCATAGTGCTTGATAACATCCGCACCAGAGTTGATAAGGGCCAGACTACCCTCCTTATCCTGTTAGATCTTACGGCTGCGTTTGATACTCTGTCTCCCTCGGTGTTAACATCTCGACTGAGGGAGATAGGGGTTGAGGGGCCCGCGCTTAGTTTGCTGGCCTCTTTCCTGGGCCAGAGGGAACAGAGAGTGAAGCTGGGGTAGTTCCTATCTCCATCCCTTCCTGTGCATTGTGGGGTCCCTCAGGGGTCGGCATTAAGTCCGACCCTTTTCAACATCTATGTGACCCCACTTGCCAGGCTTATTAGATCATATGGGATGGAGGTAGTCTCCTATGCCGATGACACTCAGATTCTGGTGTCTCTCGCCCAACCTGTCATCTCTGCTGCCTCCAATTTTAGACACTGTATGGAGGCAGTCGCTCAATGGATGATTTGCAATTCATTGAAGGTTAATGATGAGAAGACAGAAATTCTGGTGTTTGGAGGAAAGGAGGACATTTGGTCTGCGGAATGGTGGCCTACATCTTTGGGTGTTTGTCCTGAACCCACCGCCCTGGGGAGGAACTTAGGAGTCATGATTGACCCAACCCTGGGGATGGGTCAGCAAGTTAACAGGACTATCTCCACATGTTGGGGTATAATAAATATCTTGCGGAAGATTAAGCACTATCTGTCCCCACAAGCCAGAAAGCAAGTTGTAGTATTAATAGGTTCCAGACTTGACTATTGCAATGCCTTATATCTAGGTATAAACAAGGGTCTGTTACTGCGACTTCAAATGGTGCAGAACGCCGCGGCCAAGTTTGTAAGGGATTTACCTAAGTGTGCCTCAGCCACTGCTGCGAGAAAGACATTACATTGGCTTCCGATTGAGGCCAGGATCTCCTTTAAGTCCCTGTGTTTGATCTATGGGGCTCTGGCTACAAACAGGTCTGGAGGCATAAAAGACCTGCTGGTTCCTTACACCCCTACCAGAACTCTGCGCTCTGCCAATAAATCTCTGTTATCAGTCCCCCGTGTTCGTAGAGCCAAGTGGGGTGGCAGAGCTTTTTTGAGCCTTGCTCCGAAGTTGTGGAACACTTTGCTGGCTGAAATTAAGTCCCTACCCTCAATGCAAGCTTTTAGGAGGGCCCTTAAGACCTGGCTATTTGCCAAAGCCTACCCTTAGCTCTGGATTTGTCTTTTTATGATTTCCTTTTTGGTTAGGTGCCTTGATGCCTTCGGGCTCAGTAGCGCATTTATAAATTGCTTTTCATTCATTCATTCATTCGGTGGTCATATCACTGAAAATACAAGATTTGAAAAAAATATTATTGTCTACGGGTGCTTGTGGGAGACAATTTCTATGGACTGGAATCTAGAGAATGCTAAAGTGATTCTGGTATTTTACTGACCTCTGCTTGTCGTTTTCTATCAAGGAAGTTAAATAGAGGCAGTTGCCAGAAAAATAAAAAAAGAAAGTCCCTCAGCAGAAAGCAATTCTGGTATTTTACTGACCTTTATTGGTCATTTTCTATCAAGACAGTTAAATAGAGGCAGTTGAACAGAAAAAAAAGTCCCTAAGCGGAAGCAGACAAGTCCTACGGCTGATCTCCAGAGCCCACAATGTACATACATATATAAGTATACACTAAAGTATATACAAGAGGTCTCGAAAGCTTGATCTAAAAACCATAAAGAAATACATTTGGCTGCAGGTTTGCCATAGTTCACAATCCTTTGAGTAAGACTCTGAGATTTGCAAACCCTTCTGCAGTCTGCAACCCCAAGCGAAGGTTCATGGACCCTTCTTGGGTCCGGAAGCATTTACACAAAACCTTTGGAGACACAGGAGGCCCAAAAGGGCCCACTAGTCCTTAAAGATCTGCAGATCCATATTAATGTTTGGAAACCACTGTAAATAAGCAAACAAATAATATTAACAAAATATATATACAACTACATAACTAAGGGCCAGATGTAGGTGGCCCATTACCGGTCGGTTACGGGCCGTTACTGACCGGTAATAGGCTTTTCTTATGTAGGGTGCGGAAATTAAGGATTCTGTAATTTACTGAATCAGTAATTTAAGGAATCGGTAAATTACCGATTTCTTAAATACCGATTTAGTAAATTACCAAATTCCTAATGTAGGGAGCACTTAAATGAGTGCTTATCCCATATTAGGATTCGTTATTTACCACCAACTATAAGTTGGAGGTAAATAACGAAAAAAAAAAAAAGCAATTTATTGCAAATTGCTTCAGTGCCATGTTGCAGACATACATGCCCTTAGGGCATGTATGTCTGCAACATGTGCACCTATAAACAATTGAGGGGTGCAACAGGGTGTCAAAGTGACACCCTGCCAACCTTTGAACGTTTTCCCCCTTTTACCGAATCGGTATTTACAAATTCAGTAATTGACATTCATCCCTATGGGCCTGGAGGCCCATAGGAATGAATGGCAATTACCGAATCGGTAAATATCGATTCGGTAAATACCCAATCTTAACGATTCGGTAATTTTTACCGAATTTTTAGCTACATAGCATTTACCGATTCGTAAATACCGAATCTGTAAAATTCGGTATTTACGAATCGGTAAATACTATTAACATACATCTAGCCCCTTGGCTAGATGTACATCTAGCCAAGGGGCTATCTTGGCTTACCTACATCTAGCCCCTTGGGGCTAGATGTAGGTAAATAGTATTTAACGATTCATAAATACCGAATTTTACCGATTCGGTATTTACGAATCGGTAAATGCTATGTAGCTAAAAATTCGGTAAAAATTACTGAATCGTTAAGATTCGGTATTTACCGATTCGGTATTCACTGATTAGGTAATTGCCATTCATTCCTATGGGCCTGGAGGCCCATAGGAATGAATGTCAATTACCGAATCGGTAAATACCGATTCGGTAAAAGGGGGAAAACATTGAAGGGTGGCAGGGTGTCACTTTGACACTATGTTGCACCCCTCAATTGTTTATGGGTGCATATGTTGCAGACATACATGCACTAAGGGCATGTATGTCTGCAACATGGCACTGAAGCAATTTGCAATAAATTGCTTTTTGGTAGGTGTTCGTTATTTACCACCAACTTGTTGTTGATGGTAAATAACGAATCCTAACATGGGATAAGCACTAATTTCCCTACATTAGGAATTCGGTAATTTACCGAATCGGTATTTAAGAAATCTGTAATTTACTGATTCCTTAAATTACTGATTCTGTAAATTACTGAATCCTTAATTTCGGCCCCCTGCATAAGAAAAGCCTATTACCGGTCGGTAACGGACGAAATTCGTTAATTTCGGCCGTTACCGACCGGTAATAGGCCACCTACATCTGGCCCTAACTTCCTTCTTGACCTTCTATGGCAGTTTGTGCCTCGGGCCTGGATGAAGTTATAGGCCCTGTGGGCATCCCCTGCAGCACAAAGTGACTGACTGCATGCTGCTAACTGGTGGTTTTTGATCCTCTTTGTCTTTCCCTCCTTGTCGACTCTCATTGAATCCTGGGATACTTTGCAATGGGCTTAACTTGCTAACAGACGAAATTTCATGCACAGCCATCACGGAGCACCAATGCTATTAGCAAATGAACACTTTTGTAACCCCCTTTTAGCTGCAATCACGTGACAGATTGGTAAGAAACACAATACATCACGAGTACGCTAAAACAGCTGAGTGTCTGTGTAGATTTTGTAAAAGGTCCATCAAAGTGAGCTCGAGTTATTAGAAAACAAAGGCTGCGCGCAGTGGTGGTTGGAAATTAAATGCTGTATTCAGTGGAAAATTCATAGTTAAAAAGCTGTGGGTCTAATTCACAGCCCCGCAGTTGTGGTGGTGGTGGGGGCCCACTCTTCTGGCTGAACCTCCACAATGAGAAACTGGAATAGGGAGTTGAAAAGGGTTAGAACTAAACATGCAGAGATTTGCATTTTCACAGTGGCATTCAGCCCGTATTACTTTTGAGACTTTCGGTAAATGATCCAGTGCAACACAACACAATAAACAACATTTCTTTTTTTGCACTCCCTTCGTGGTAACAATAGCGTTTTTGGCAGTTCTACTCCGTTTACCAGTCTGCGTCACATTTTACGGTGCAACACTGACACGCGGTGGCAAAAGAAAGAACTGCAGCCTGTTCGAAGAGCTAATTTTACGGAAAATTTGAGGTAATTTGAGACAATTTACCATTATTTGGTTCGAGTCAGAAAACGTTCGATGTTAGATTCATTCATGTTGTGAGACCACATGAGATTTGTTTCTATCATGTTGTCTTTCCTGCCCCTCTATGTTTAGGCAAAAGGTTTTGACTTTCCGAAATCTGTCCTTGTCTTTCAGTAATCAGTGCTCTCAGGGAATTGACAGTGAACTGGGAGATAATCAGTTCCACTGGATGTAACCCTGCTTCTTCAAGTGAGAGAGTATAGATGCAAGTAGTATAGATGCAAGTATGTAGAATACATGCTGAATCTGAAATACAAAAAAACGTAATATACCAATATGCAGTAAGTAATTTGTCGTAAAAAATATTTTATGCGGTTTAGTATGTCATGTTCAAAAATATTTAAAATTCATAATGTGCGGTAAAACGAAGAGAGATTTCTGCTTTCTTGTTATAAACTTCAGATGTCCAAAAACATGCTGCTCTTTATAGCTACTTTTAACTAATTTATTAACTTGCGAAAAACATATTAGATGAGCTAAAAGGAAACTTCTAATTTTCTTTGTTTGAACAGCAGTTGTAATTTTGCCGATGTCACCATTCAACTGTAATAAGTTATTACGGTTAGCAGCTATGCTATTCTCTTATTAAAGCTGGACTGTAGTAAGAAAATCAGCAACAGGTTTTTACAATTTGTAGGGTCCTGTATATTGAACATTATGCAGGCAGCTCAAGAAACTTAATTTATCTTCGGGGTTATCCTATGTCTGGCATCTCTTCTGCCTGAATGTCTGAATCCACTTGCAAATCATCTTTAATAATAGTCGCTCAACGCTTCCAAACTCCATGATCTAATCCTATCATTGAAATTAAATTTACTTTTTATTACGGAGTCTTAATTGAAGCGTGCCTTCGCCTCCACACTGGGTCTGCCTGTATCATTTGATTTTATTATTTCCCATGTGGCTCAAAAAATGCAATAATGGGAAGTATTGGCTGATATTTTATTTCTGGTCTAAAATGTACTTTGCATTCATTTAGTTTGCCTCTTAATGCTAAATCCACCTCTATCGACATTTCTACCTGGGTGAGATCATATCCTCAGTCTCTCTATCCTCACTCACTGAATTCAGCTGATGCAGAATAGGCCACTGATGTCCCTTGTAGGCCAAGAGGAGTTAGTTAACCACTAGGGAACTGAATTCCAGTTTGATTCATTATATCTAAATTTGTCTTCTATGATTATTCTAGAAATCATGAATAGATTAGGCCTTTGAACATATGCTGCAAACATATTAGACAGTCTAGGTCAGGTTTACAAGCTCCTTGCACCACTTTTGCATCACTTTTAACATGGAAAAAGTGACGCCAAAGTGCCTAAGAGATCAAGAAACCAGATTTGCAAGACTGCTCATAAGGAGGTCATGGGTTTCTGGAATATGGTCTAGAATGACCTATCTTGCTGTGCCATAGGGCATTTACAGACTGGTTTACTCTTCCTAATACGTCTAGGTTGGTAGCTACTATGCCCGATGTACACAGTAATGCTTTGAACGTAATAGCGCCTCTACGTTCCACATAAAATGCTCCTCCATGTTGACCAAATCATTTTGTGATCTCTTTTATTGTCTCATATTCTGAAATTGGCAGTCGAGTAAAACATCCTGTTAGGACCGATGGTAATATATGCCACGTTGCTGCCATAGTGTACCCGAGTATTGCGTGCTCTGGGGTTGGTGACTGGGTAGAGTCATGCATTCACTACTGGGATTTGCATTTGACCCCCAGGATCAAAGGTTTAAATCCTGGCACCCCGTTTATCCTCCTGAGTTTGCTGAAAACAAGTAGCATTGAGTTGGGTAACAATAAACGTCTGTCACTCAGCTGCGAGATACCGCAAGGGTTGAACATGCACTTTACAAATACATCTTATGTTACCTATCCGAGCTCTGCTCAAACACTGGGGACCGTGGACAACTACTTCAGGTGTGATGCTGCCATCAACATGATGGTCAGCGTGCCAGCAGTCTTGCTCAAATATGCCACTGTCATTCTCAATATGTTACCCTGTGAGGGGTAATTACTGATGTTCTCAGATGCTAGGAGACTGCTCGCTGTGGCTTGGGCTGCCAGACCAATATCGATGTTATGTTTTTCATCAGTTCACTGATCCTTGAAGTGCAGGCTTCAGTACGGACTATTATAGGCTTATAGCCCCCTGCCGAGGGTATACCAAGTGTTAAAGGCCCTGAACCTGAGTGATATGCTGGAGACGCTGACAAGTACCTATAACGATGGAGAGGGACTTTAACAACAAGCATTGTCTGAGGCAGAAGGCCTATCAGGCTATTAGAGCATTCCACCCACTAAGGGTAAAATAAACTAAGTTAAAAAGAGAGAAACATGGAGATGAACATTGGAATGTTAGAGCTCCTGGCTTATACCATCCATTATAAGCCCGGAGCACTCCATTGTCTTCTATAGAGCCCTCAAAACTCCAATGCTCTAATATAGCCTTATAGCCCGCCATATAGGGCTATACCGGCTATTAAAGGCCCTCTCCAGCGTTAAAGGCCCCGAGCCGAAGGCGAGGCCCTTTAACAAGGGAGAGGGACTTTAATAGCGGTATAGCCCATCTACGAAGGGCTATAAGGCTATTAGAACATTCTGTCACTAGAGGACAGAATGTTCTAACAAAAAAAACGAAGCATTTTGGAAGCGTGAGGGGATTGTAATCCCCTCCGGCTCCCTGTAGCCTTTGTTCGCAGCCAGAGCTGTGAGCAAAGAAATATTGGAATGTTGGAGCTCCAGGAGTATACCAGCCATTATGAGCCCAGAGCACTCCATTGTTTTCAATGGAGCTCCCAACATTCCAATGCTCTAATTAATCATTATTTCACATATAGTCTCTTGATGCCAACATCCACATTGCCTCATCACCATGCAAGTGGTCCCCTTTGCTCCTTCCTTATGTAAGTATACACATTGCTCAGCACCGTGTACCTCGGTCATTCCAATATCATCGCTGTCCCTAGCACACAAACAATGTTAACAGCCCATTGTCCACCTAACCACGGCAGTACCATCTCAGGTTTTAATTTGTCCCCGCAGATAGGCTTTATGACGTTTCTCAGCCCTTAATACTCTTCTCTAATCAATTCTCATTGAAGTGTCCTCATTGCCCCCAGTAAAGCCCCGTTGCCCATTACTATCCACCTTGACCTTCCGCTGCCCTCACATCCTCATCATTCCCCTGGGATCCTGCTGGCTTCAACAGATCAGTGAATGCTGCCGCTTTGTGGTGACATGGAACCCGGTGCCCCAGTGCTGAATGGGCCAGAGCGGCCGCATGGGAGGGTGTGACACAGCACCCCACAGCATGGTATGAAGGGACTCGTGGGGTAATGGCTAGAGTCGCCAACTTTGGATTTCGGGAACCAGATCCGAGTCTGGGCGTCCTCTCAACATCGTGTGATTCTGGGCAAATCACTTAGGGCCCGATTCACAGAATGAACTTAAGACTCAATCCTAAACTTACTACTGTTTTGGTATTCACAGAGGCACTTACTACTTTTGGTATTCACAGAAGGCACTTAGTCATTTCGGTATTCACAGAAGTTAGGACTCCTAACTTTAGGACTCCTTAATGCCTTCTGTGAATACCGAAAGTCTTAAAATTAGGAATTTTCTCAATTTACTAGTTGTAAAGTTAGGAGTCCTAACTTTACTACTACTAAATTGAGAAAAATCGTAATTTTAGGACTTTTGGTATTCACAGAAGGCATTTTGGAGTCCTAAAGTTAGGAGTCCTAACTTTACTACTACTAAATTGAGAAAAATCCTAATTTTAAGACTTTTGGTATTCACAGAAGGCATTTTGGAGTCCTAAAGTTAGGACTCCTAACTTCTGTGAATATCGAAATGAGTAAGTTCATTCTGTGAATACCAAAAGTAGTAATTTCATTCTGTGAATGCAGAAAGTAGTAAGTTCATTCTGTGAATACCAAAAGTAGTAAGTTTAGGATTGAGTCTTAAATTCATTCTGTGAATCGGGCCCTTAATCTCCATGTGCTTACCAAAAATGTAATGCCTCCTTGTGTAACTTAACTGGCGCTCATGTAATGGGCTCCAATACTTTTGGGTCGAGTTTGTGCTATTTAACCACTTGGCTGCTAAGGCTTTTCCCGTGCTGCGCTGGCACTTTGATTTTCCCATTATACATGACGAGTTGACCTTGTCATGAGCACAGCTCCCGTGTGCATCATGACGAGTTCACCTTGTCATTAGCATGCAAGTGGATAAAATTGCACAAGAAAAAAACTTGGCCAGGCCATGACCAACACCCTCAGAGGCGTTGGTGCATCTCAGCTGAGTTTGAGGTTTTCCCCCATTGTAAATGTGCTGTTTACTTGGTTCAGTAACTCTCTGTCAGGTACAGCAGCATCGGTGCCATATTTCCCTGGGACAAGTAGTATTGGAGACACAAATGCATACCCCCTGAATTTATTTATTGGTCATTTGAACCAACACTGCTTCAGCAGACACCCAATCTCCTGAGCTACCTTCTTGGGATTGAAGTATGTAACCTGTAAGGGGCAAAGCTCTTGAGTTAAAATTTCTCCTGGTATCGCCATTCTAAGACCCAGTATTCCCTAGGCTTAGTTTTTGGCGCTGCAGCAGCCTTGTAAATCTGGATCAGCATCAAAAAGCAATGGGCGTTGCGGTGGAACGCCACTGCAACACTTATTGCACGCCCCTTTGCCTCAGAGGACTGCAGAAGAAATGGGCATATTTACAAGGTTTTGTTGCGCCACATTGAGTTGCTTAGCACCACCTTGTAAATATGGAAAATGCCACTATGCCACAAAAAGTGACACTCATATGGTGGCTTGTAAATATGCCCCATTGAATATTACCTTAATTTCATGGTGTGCCATGCAAGTCTGAGCCTCAACAAAAGTACTGAAGGTTCCCCGCCACAAAGAATTGGTGAAAAGGTGATAGCAGATGGTGTGTTTTGCTGCACAATTTTACCAGAAGAGATACAGAGACCCTCATTATGAATGCCTCATTAAATAGTGATTTATTCACAAACACTTGTTTTCGCATGGATTGCAATTACAAGTGCTGCGATGTTTATTGCAACCCGTAATTACCAGGTGCAATTAAGATCATACCATTTGTTAAATTTCCGCATGTAAAGCCTGTCAGAATTAAAAAAAAGGGGAAAAACCACAGTTGTCACTGGGATATGCGGACTTTAACCCTTTCAGTGCATCGTATGGCCCCGGGGGCCGTCGGAACCACTCCCACGCATTATTTCACCCCCACCGCAGCGAAATTCACGCCGCAGTCAACGGGCTAATACATTAAGCACCAAAATACGGATTCCCCCCCCCCCCCAAAACCCAGAATATGCGATAATTAATTGCAGCCGTTACAATCTGAACACTTCAGTGTGGGATTTTATTGTGAGATAATTATGGCATAAAAATCTTGCGCACTTGTAAGGAGGTCCAGACAGTTCTAATAATGCCTGAAAACATAGCCTGTCATTTCATGAAGCATCTACCTGCTCAGTACATTTCCACCCTGTTTTGCTTTTCATTTGCTTGCTTCCGAGTATTTTCTAAAATGTTGAGTCATATGTACAAGATGATTGTGCCACCAAAACGTCACTTGTTTCGATGTTCCGGTGGCACAATGCCTTGCACCATATTTACAAAGCGACCGTAAGCCGCTTTGCTTGGCTTAACGCCTTTTTATAAATATCATACCCTTTCACACAGATATCTGCATGAAAGGGGCATGTGTGGGTGTTGCTGTGGATGTTCCACCGCCACACCCATTGCTTTTTGAGCTACAAAGAGAGGGGTCAAAGAGAGCACAATCCTTAAGCGCAAGTAGGTTTGAATGACTAATTAGTCACACTGTACTTGAACGACAGTCAAATTATAAATATCATATAGTGTTCACATTCGGACAGGACAGAAGAGCAAAGAGTTCATATTTTCATTTCCTTTATTTGAAGATCCATCATAAAAGTAGAGTTGACAAAAAACAGCCGACACGTGTTTCGTCAGTACCATTGATCAGTGCCATGACTTTCTCAAGGCTGTGAAACAGAAACAAAAATATATTTTCAATATTACATAAACGTTTAAATATCAATGTAATAAAACAACATTGCAGGCCTATAAAATGGAGAGGAAAAAAGGTTGGTAAGAAGTTAATTAAAACAAGAAGATTGCTTTTTGACGCTGCCTCAGATTTACAAGGATCTGTAAGTCAGAGGCGGTGGCAAAACCTAACACCATGCAAAAGCAGGCGTTAGATTGGCGCAACGATGAGAAATACTTTTATTTCTCCTTCTTTTTGCTTTTTCCAAGTGTACTGCCTTCTGCAGCAGACACAGAATGAGCAAAACGCCATTAATGATTGTTTATGTGCAGGAAGAGACACCTTCCTGCACATAAACAATCATCCCTGCAAAGCAGGCACATTTGCACTATGGCGCAAGGGTGACTGTGTTGGCACTTGGTAGCTATTCTTAACGCCAGCAAAGGGAAAACACAGGGTGTGCTGTATTCTTGTAAATACTGCTCACCCTGGCGTTTTTTTAAATGATGCAATGCGACGCTTGAAAATTTCTTGTACATATTCCTTGCTGCGACTGGCAAGTCTCTTTGAAAGTGGGATACTGCAAAAATAAAAATGCATGAATCATGAACTTTCAAGGTACACAAGCCAGTTACCAAAAAATCAAGAAGGAAATGGATCACTTGTCCTGCGTAACCAGGGTTTTAAGTTTTTTCGTTCACTGTACCGATAAAAAGCCTCATTCACGTGTAGAGTATGGAATTGGCTATATCTTGATTCTCCGCCTGACACTTAAAAACGTGACAGCATCATCCTAGGGTTAGTTCTCATGCTTCCTCCACCCGGAGGTGTACCCCTGGTTAGTTCAGTAGTGATCAGTGATACAGGGGTCACTAGAACATGAAAAGTAACTACTTAAAATACTCGTACAGCCAGATAGATGATTTAATGGGTCTGGATTCGAGATGATTTTAAAAATTAGATTCAGTGCGTGACGGGATTTATTAGGAATCTCCCGCACCTAGTATGTCCGTAAAAAGGTTGACATGTTTCTGCCCTTGTTTTTGCCCCTGTGGGTCAAGTGGGCTTTCTTCAGGACCTAGAGTGAAAAAAGGTGTGAGAGACTGGGTGCATCTCTGTGTGTATAGTCCGTGAGTTTTCAGGGACTTGTCAGAATCTAGATATATTAATGTGGTCCAAATAAGGTCCAAAGGTACCTTATGTTTTACAATGCAGGCATCGTCGGGCGGCCAAAGAGTCTTTCTCCTGCTTTGACGCTGCTGCAGCACTGCTTGTGCTGACTCTTTCTCTGGGGGCCCAGATATATATATATATATATATATATATATATATATATATATATATGTTTTTTTTGCACACATATGTATACATATATATACATATACAAACATATATACATATGTCACATAGGGTCGGACAGCACACTCCAGTGTCGCCGACCATCACCTCAGACAGCAATAGTGATCAACACTCAAATATCAGATTTAAATTTACATTCGGAAAGGGAATTATTGTGTCCAGACACACTATCTTGACAGTTTCAGCAGAGGCGAAATCTCCTTTACGCCAGCGTAATCTTGTGTAATTTCAGGAGGTCTACCTTAGGCTTCCCAATATTTAGGTGTTACTCCATGTCACGCAATTACATGCTGTTCAACCAAAAAAGTTAGTGTGAGCACATGGGAATGAAGTGAATGGTCAAAAGGGCGAGCGGCTGGTGTTTACTGTACTTGGGTTTTTTGCACTATTTCCTTTAGCTCAAAATGCATCCTTGCATCCACGGAGAATGCAAAAATGCATTTCACACTAAAATATAGCGCCAAATGCCAGCTTTACATTTTGCATAATAACATATATTTTTGCATAATTTTCCCAAACTTTTGTGCAGTTATGCCAATGCAAACTACTCAAATTGATTATGCCCCTAAAACATGCACATTGTCTTTTGAATACATGAGTTTCCTTTTGGAAAATACATTCAAACCCCGCCCCTTCCCCCCAAGCAAAAGCTTATCATTTTCATTAAAAAAAAACACAGATTTTCTCCGGGAATACCAGAATCTGTGATTTAGATAGTGTGCACCTTCATCGAGGTGCACTGGGCACACATAAGGACATCTTATTACTGATAATGCGCAGCTGACCATGGCAGCCTCAAACACGTGCTGCCCATGGGGCAGTTCGTTACAGTGAAGGTGAACCTGCTGATTGATGCAGCCAGTCTGCCATTCACAGTGCAGGCAACACCTGGGGACAGATTTATCAAGGTTTTAATCAATCAAGCGATTTGTAAGCGCAATACTCACCCGTGAGGGTCTCAAGGCCCTGGGGGGCAGGGGGGTAAGCAGCTCCTTTCAGTCGAAGCGCCAGGTCTTGAGTGTCGTCCTGAAGATGTTCAGGGAGGAGGCGCGTCTGATGTCGATCGGGAGCTCGATCCAGGTCATGGTGGTGATATAGGAGAAAGCCTGTTCTGGCTCTGCTGATCATCGGGATTTCAACAAGGTCGGCGGATCGGAGGTTTTGCGTAACCCTTGTACCATGCAAGGGGGTGCAAGGGCCACACTCAACCTAAGAGAGATTTATCAAGCCATGCCAGGTCACGCTAGAATAACGCACGGCAGCACAAATCGAACTGTCTTGCGTTGCTCTGCAGCAGGGAGGAATTCCATGGGTGGAGCATGGGTGAATCCCCCCCCCCCATGGATGTGGCGCATTCCCAGAGTAACCATTTGTGACAGACTTGGGAATGCGTCAAAATGATCTGCCTCCATGGGAGAGGTGTTTTGTTATCTTTCTCCATGTGCGGCACACATAGAAAGAGAAAAATGCATGTGAGGTGTCCCTTCTTGCACAAAAACAATCCTGCCTACAATGCAGACACCCTTGCACCATGACACAAGGGTAATAATATGAAAAGGGTACTCCCACAATTCATTTTAGGTCTAGAGGAGGGAGTGACAGTAAATAGCAAATTGCTGCTTTTTACTTTTTATCTTTATTTCTTTATCTTCTTCTCATATGTGGATCTCAGATGTATGAGGCCTCACACATCTGAGATCTGCATATGAGAAGAAGATAAAGAAATAAAGATAAAAAGAAAAGAGCAGCATATAAATTATGAAGCATCATGATACAGAATTGTAGATGTAAACATTTGAGGATATACTTAGAATCTCAGATGTACTGCCCTTCTCTGTTGTCGTAGTTGTTTTCTATATAGTTTTGGTATGAGTATGCATGATTGGTTGTTAGGGTGAGATAGTTTATGAATGATTGCTGATGGTATCATTTGCACTAGTTAATTATATCTGGTGTTCATGTCGAGTTCACTTTTGCATTTAATGAATTTTTCAAATTATGTATTGTAATAATGTATTTCATAAAATGTTATAAAAATACCATAAAAACTTTTTTACTCTGACAAACAAAAAAAGAAAATAAATAGCAAAAAAAATAAACAACATGACAAATAATTTGTTTGTTTGAAACATTTTACATGTGTTGCATCTATCTAAGTTTGGAGATTTAATCACTTTGAAACTATATAGGTCAGTTCAGAGGTCCTTCATTGTTGGTATTTACCATGACGCAAGGGCGCCTGTGTTGGCGCTAGGCTGCCAAAAGAGCGCCAGCGTTAGGAAAGAACAGGTATGCATCACATTATGTTAAATATGGTGCATTTCTGTCCTTTCCCTTTCACACAGTGCAGCGCTGCAAGGGGGTTTGCTGCTTTGTGCTGCGTGAAAAAAATGATAAAATAAGGCCTCTGGTTTGCAGCTTTTAGAGAGAGCAGAGATCCCCTTGCTGGCTGATGCTGTGAGTTACTGCAACCACCAGCATGGGAGTGTCTGGCGGGGTCCATTGGACTCTCTTCCCCCTCCAGAAGGGTGCCCTGTGGGGCACTCTGATGTGTGCCACCTCTTTATGGCACACCATCAGCTCGCCTCCTATGTCTTCTTGCCTCTGCGCCAGCATCCATATTAGGCACAGTCATAGAAGTAAAGGGTTATCCTCATTTTTATGAGGCGACGGTCCAATCAAAATGAGACAGAGCCCCTTTCGTATATCTGTATTACAGGAGTGGCCGCACAAGCATTCATGGCACCTTCATTAATACCAAAGTGCCCAGGGCACAAAAATCGGGCACCTGCTGCACTGGGAAGCACTTTCCATAATACAGGCCCAGATATTTATTGTTAGTATTTAGTTAAAAAAATGTGTGGTACCTAAACATCAATATATAATTTTTGACACTTTTGCAGAGAAGCCCACACCAGCCTTTAAGCCCATGTTCTACCTTAAATTCCTACATGCCCAGTTCTCATTACCAGTTGATTTGCAAGCTGTTCACAAGTGCAGATGTTTCTGCTGGGCAGAACGGGACATTTCTGAGCTCCCTGTGAGTGCAGATTGAGGAACTGTATGGAAGTGCAGATTGTGCATACATGGAGATTTCAAAGTGTTGCTTTATTGCAGAGTCTATGTGTAAGTGCATGCATTTTAACTGTATGTTAGGGGAGGTTTCTTCCATGTTTTTAAGTACAGATGTATGTTCTGTATGCGACTGTATAGTTGTATAATGCATGCAAGTGCAGATTTCAATTCCCTGCTTAAGTGCAGATTTACTTTTTTTTAATTGTAAACCTATGCTCAGTATGTAAGTGCTGATTTCTGTACTTCTTTTATGAGTAAATCACTGCACTACCTGTAAGTGCAGATTTCTACAATGTGTATGCACACATCTGTGTGCTGAGTTTGAGTGTCAACTCTGTACTGTATGTTAGTGCAGACTTCTGTGATGTGCATAAGTATAGATTTCTGTGCTGTACGTAAGTGCAGATTCATGCACTGGGATGAGTGCAGATTTCTGAGATGTCTGTTACTATATATTTCTCCAGTGTGCATGATGCAGATTTTTGGTGTGTATGTGCAGATATGTGCTCCTGGTGTGTGCATATGTAGATGTCTGTGTAAATTCAGACTGGCGTATAGTGCGTGAGTAAATGGAGTAATTAAGTGCAAGTGCAGTTTTGTGCACTGCAGGTAAGTGCAGATTTCTGTGCAGTACTTGAGTGCAGATTTGTGCACTGTATGTAAGTGCAGATTTCTGTGCAGTACTTGAGTGCAGATTTTGGCACTGTATGTAAGTGCAGATTTCTGTGCAGTACTTGAGTGCCGATTTGTGCACTGTATGTAAGTGCAGATTTCTGTGCAGTACTTGAGTGCTGATTTGTGCACTGTATGTAAGTGCAGATTTCTGTGCAGTACTTGAGTGCCGATTTGTGCACTGTATGTAAGTGCAGATTTCTGTGCAGTACTTGAGTGCTGATTTGTGCACTGTATGTAAGTGCAGATTTCTGTGCAGTACTTGAGTGCAGATTTTTGCACTGTATGTAAATGCAGATTTCTGTGCTGTGCATGAGTGCAGATTTTTGCACTGCATGTAAGTGCATATTTCTTGTCTGCTCGTCATTGCATGATTCTCCGCTGTGAATGAGTGCGGGCCTGTGAAATATGTGCAAACTGGTGCTCTGTGTGCACGTGGATTTCTGTGCACGTGCAGATTTGTGAACCGAGTGTGAGTGCATATGTCGGTGTAAATGCAGAATAGGTGTGTTGCACGTGCAATAGTGCTGCAGTTTGAGTGCAGATACTATTTTTGAAGTTGACACGGTGAGTGCAGGGCCACCATTTGCAGATGATCCATGTGCTGCGAGAGCATCGCATGTTCAGAGCATTTCCTGATCTTTGGCGCCTGGAAACCCCACCACCTCTGAACATCTCTAGCGCTGCGTGCTCCCTGCTGTCAGTCATCTGCAGCCGCCATCTGCCACATAATAACATAAGCTTCTCATACTCTCAAGATATCATGTGAAATGTGGGTTAACCCTTGCCCCTCTCCCCTGCCTGCTCATCCCTGTGCATACAAACAATGACCTTCTTGGGAAACCCACAGAAATGCCCTCCCTGCAGCAGTGACAGCAATGGAAACGTACAGAGGGATTTTCGACTTGAATTAGATTTGGGAGGCAACAGAAAGTCACCTGATGTGTGTGGTAGGTGCTATATGGTTCTCAGTGGGTTGTCCTCTAACGGGGAATCCGTTGCTCGCCGAAGGCAGTACTGAAGAGGGTAATTGTCACTTTCTTCTGCACCAGAGGAGAATCTTCCAACAGAGGATATACCTCTTTGGAATTTTCCATTAGCGACCAAGACAACATCAGGGGCTTCCTCTCTGCACATGTAAAGGGTGTAGTCCGGCAGATGAATGTTTAGCATTCACCTCCTGTTTAGCCGAGGAATGTTTAGCATTCACTTCCTGTTTAGCCGAGGAATGTTTAGCATTCACTTCCCGTTTAGCTGAGGAATGTTTAGCATTCACTTCCTGTTTAGCTGAGGAATGTTTAGCATTCACTTCTTGTTTAGCTGAGGAATGTTTTGCATTCACTTTTAGTTTAGCCGATGGATGTTGAACATTCACTGTCTGTTTAGCTGATGAATGTTTAGCATTCACTTCCTGTTTAGCTGAGGAATATTTTACATTCACTTCCCGTTTAGCCGATGGATGTTGAACATTCACTTTCTGTTTAGCTGATGAATGTTTAGCATTCATTTTCTGTTTAGCTGGTGAATATTTTGAATTCTCTTCCTGTCTGATGAATATTTAGCATTCACTTCCTGTTCAGCTGAGGAATGTTTAGCATTCACTTCCTGTTTAGCTGAGGAATGTTTAGCATTCACTTCCCGTTTAGCCGATGGATGTTGAACATTCACTTTCTGTTTAGCTGATGAATGTTTAGCATTCACTTCCTGTTTAGCTGAGGAATGTTTAGCATTCACTTCCTGTTTAGCTGAGGAATATTTAGCATTCATTTCCTGTTTAGCCGATGGATGTTTAACATTCACTTTCTGTTTAGCTGATGAATGTTTAGCATTCATTTTCTGTTTAACTGGTGAATATTTTGAATTTCCTTCCTGTCTGATGAATGTTTGGAATTCACTTCCTGTCCAGCTGATAAATATGTTTCATTCACTTCCTGTCTGGCTGATGAGCATGTAGCATTCTCTTCCTTTCTAGATGATGGATGTTTAGCATTCCCTTCCTGTGAGGCTGACGAATATTTAAAATTCACTTCCTGTCTAGCTGATGAATGTTTAGCATTCCCTTCCTTTGTGGCACATGAATATTTAATATCCACTTTTAGTCTGGCCAATGAATGTTTAGCTGACGAATATTTTGAATTTACTTTCTATTTGGCTGATTGATATTTGGCAGTAACTTCCTGTCTGGTTAATTAGCTTGTATCCTTCTCTTCCTGTTTAGCTGATGAATGCATTTGCAATCTGGCTGATGAATGTTTAGCATTCCCTTTCAGCTTGGCTGTTGAATGTTTAGCATTCAATTGATGTCTTGCTGCCTGTTTAGGAATCACGTGCTGTGTGGACCACTGCAGTAAGGATTGATCTTCAGGCTCCATGGCCTGGGCTGCAGGGCCTCCTGAGTGAAGAGTATGTTGAGATATCCTCTCCTGGGCAGCATGGTGCAGGTACACCAGACTAGACACATTATTCATGAGGGCCCAGCATTGGACACACTTCCCTAATCTTCCTAAGGTTTCAAGGCTTCTCATGCAGTTTTCATTGGGTTTGTGAAAGCTCAAGAGGTGATCTGCTGGTCTACAGGCTTCAAAGCCGAATGACTGGTCCATGGGTCACGAAAACATGGGTAGAACCAGGAGGGAAGCAATACTTCAAGAACTCACTTTACTTCTGGAGTTTCCACACTTTGCCCTTATCCCAAATACTCGTCATCTAATAGGAGGATTTTGAAGACCTAAGACTGTGGGGGAGGTCACCCCTTTTATGTTATCGGGTGTTAAAGGGGACGTGTGATGTCACCTTCACTGTCCCTGCAATTTTATTCATTCGACATCCATTGACAGTGTTTTGGGGGTACCCATTACATATATACTCTGACATGTCGAGTTTAAGCCGGTACCCACAACGCTTGCACAAAACAACAGAGGGAATAATCCACAATTGTGTCTAGTGGACGTAAGCAGAAATCTGTAACACACTTGGAGCATGTGTCCATCACCTTTTGACGCGCTTCCTGGTCCCAGTACATACAGAGGGGACAGTTACGGGGACACGAAAGAGAAGAGTTTAGAATAGTGGAGTTTCTCTTTGGTAACCGGGCATCGCTGCCTCATTCCAGGTTTTGCTCACTTTGTTTTTACTAAGAAGAGGCACAGTGAGAGCTGAAGTAAAATGATCACCGGTAAGTAATTGGGACATTCCATTTTAACCATGTAAACGTTTGAGCAGTTCTGAGGTGAGATCATAAAACGTTTAGTCAAATTAGATGTCACACATTTCTCCCAATTTTTCCTGAAGTATCACACTTCTTCTACTTTAATCCCTTGTATGTCCCTTTACAAAGAAAATATCAACAACAGACATAATCATTCCAGGTGACAGCATATAACTTTAGCTCACTTTCAATTTACAGAAATTGGTCATAAATTGGGCACTTATGTTTTGTGAATGCTAACCCCTCCCATGCTCATGAGAAGCTCAGCTCATCATGAGCCACAGTTCTCGTGTGCTCATGACGAGCTGAGCTCGTCATGATCTTTAGAACGCTCGCACGCTGGGCAAATTACCCTGCTGTGCGAACGTTCTAAAGAAACGGGTGTGGTCATGACGAGCTCAGCTCGTCATGAGCACACGAGCACTGTGCTGCATGACGAACTAAGCTCGTCATGAGCACGGGGCGCTGTGCGTGCCCCCCCCCCCTCCCCCCAGCACAGCGAGGGAATGTGCCCAGCAGGGAAGGGGTTAAAGTGTACAGGGAAGGGGTTAAAGTGTTTTGTGAACAGACTTAAGTAATAGTAGGTCGGTTCACAAAATTCTGAATCGTAATGGATATTGCTCGGACCTACCTTATCAAAATTCATTAGGTATGTCTCAAATTGCAATCTTATGATGGGATGCCATCACAAGAATGGTATGTATTAGCAAAGACGAGTTGGCTCTAATCAGTTAGGCTGAGCACCTATAACTATATAACAAAGAAAAATGCCTGAACTGATACAACAAGTTAAATGTAAATTTTACTCAAAAAGGAAGAAATATCATTTCAACCCGAGAAATTGCCAGTAAATGTAATAAACATTTTATATACAATCAAAAGCTACACCATTATTCAATGTGACAATATTCATTCATACTTATCAGACATATCACATTCGACCAAAAACTTTTTTACATAGAGACCTTTTTTGTTTTTCAGATATTCCATTGGCCCTAATGAGAGTCCCCCCTTCCAAAATTCTGTCTGGGACTCGAAACGCGTAGGCCTTTGCACAAAGTGTTGCTCCTACTTAAACTTAAGTGTTGATAAATACCTTGTTTGATTGTACATATTGCTTTCTATCAATTAAGCCGATTGTGATTAAATTCCAAGTGTACACTCGTGGATTACACCACACCTTACACGCTGATCGTTTGAGCAACCTTTGTCTACCTTCCCCCTCCTTTCACTGATTCCCCCCTCTGTCACTTCCGCAAGTGTAGGAATTGTCAGATTTTTGTATGAATGGATGTTTGGATTTTGAACAAATGTGATATGTCTGATAAGTATGAATGAATATTGTAATGGTGTAGCTTTTGATTGTATATAAAATGTAAAAATCTTTTGTAAAAATAACCTCAAAAAATTGAATGAATAAACCGCTATTTACTGGCAATTTCTCGGGTTGAAATGATATTTCTTCCTTTTTGAGTAAAATTTACATTTAACTTGTTGTATCAGTTCAGGCATTTTTCTTTGTTATATAATCACAAGAATGGTGGCCTTCTGGGGACAGAGGCCCACCAGGTCTGAGGTCATTGTTTAAATAAAGAAACATATTTATTAAATGCAGCCTGTTTTCCTTGAAGAAAATATGGGCTGCATTTAACAATAATTCTTTTTTATAGGAATGTTATTTTTAACTAGTTTGAGAGTTGGTAGTGGTCCCCTGTACTCCTGCCTTCTCAATGCCCACATTTTGTTTGCATTAAAAGAGTGCATTCTTTCTGAACCCCTTACCTTTTGCTAAAGTGTACTAGACTAACTGGGGAATTGGAAACTTTTCAATATATTATCAATACATATCAGCCAATATTTCTGTCACAAAACAATGATTTATACCATGCGGATTCGCTATTTGGAAGGGATGCTCCAAAACAGGCTCCTTCCGAATGCCGATTCATTATGAATTCTAAACCTATTTTGTGATTTGGTTCCTTATTGCTAAATCTTAAATTTGCTTTAGTACATATAAAATAAAGTTGCAAACATTAAAATTTTGTGATTCACAGTCTTTGCGACTGAAATATGACTTTGTGTTCAAAATCCTTTTGCATAGTTTGACATTTGTGGCCTCATGTATAAAGAGTTTTATCACTTGAACTGAGTAAATCAGAGAGTTTGTGAACTCTAAAACCCTTCTTAAAATGAACTAAACTAATTTAGGGATTGAGAAAGGTTTTCTGATTTGTTATTGGGATTAAAATGGTTTTAGAAATACTGTATGAAAGGGGCGTGCTTTGTTGTCCACTTTGGACCTCTTCCCCTTGTGAATCTTAAACAAGTTTCAGGGAGAATAAGTAGTAGTCCACATGACTGCTGCCTTCTCCCAGTGAAATGTTTTACAAAAAGAAACCTTTTAATTTTATATGCAATACTGTTTCCTATAAGGAAAATGTGCAGCATTAAAAAAAAGATATCTTTATTGAATTATAATTAACAACATGGTGGCCGGTTAACCCTTGCAGGCCACCAACACTGCGATTGTGGCAAACCACAGGAGGCTGCAAATTGTGACCTGCCTAATGAATAATTAATTATGCAGGTTGTTTTGCAACCAATTGGTATTTCGTGAAGTGAACCAACTTATTGCTACATAGGTTAGTTTTTAAAACATTCTTCCATTTCCCAAATGTTGCTGACCACTTTTGTGAATTGAATAATAGTACATTAGACCCTTGCTGGCAATCAACGCTGACCAGTTATAACCTTAACGGCCCTATGTACAATTGATTGCTTGCAAAGTTCTGGCTGCAATTTCCGGCCAGTAAATAATTACCTTAATCAACCTATGTACAAATTGGTCGGTCCTGAAAATTCGGATTCAGAGTTGATTGTAATTTAACTTACCACATTGACATTCATGAGGTAAGTCGCAAATTGTGACTCACCCCACATGGAGTGGCTGAAGGCCTGCTGGGGTCTACAGACAACCACGCCAGTAATTGCCTTTAAATGAAGTAAATGTTGTTTATTAAATGCAGCCCCATTCCTTAAAGGAAACATGACTGTGTTTTCAAAGTAAAGTTTCCTTTTTTGAAGTTTGCATGCGAGTTGGTATTGGTTCCATTGACCACTGGCTTAATTGATTTACGGCTGCTATTTTGGTCTTAAATCAATGATACATTGGAAGAGATGCCTACAACCTGCCCCTCCAAATATCGATTCCTTAATTTCTAATTCTACTTTAGGAGTTGGGAAAAAGTTACAGACTTCCAAAATTGGTTTAGTACTTTGCAAAAAGCATTTAACTCTTAGTCGGAGTATTTGCGAAAAACAATCTGGGCCTAAGTGCCCAGCAGTAAACCTTGATGCCACATAAGAGCCAATGGTGGCCAGGAAAGCATTTGGTAAACAGAGATAACCCCTGTGCGGAAAAAGAAACATTGGTTATTGGTAGAAAGAAACTATCCCAAAGCACGAGTAGTTCTGACTAAAGACAGCTGCAGAGGTACTAGTTCTACAAGGTAATAGTGATCTGCACTCACTCTTTCATGGTCAAACTACTCCAAAACCATAAATACATTAAAACAGAAAAAAACACAAAAGAGAATGCCTCACAGGTCCAACAATTGTATTGTAGAGTTTGTTCTCTTTGTCTCTTCTCTCCTCCGTTCATGAAGTACACATAGTTCAATGGTGTCAATATCAATGTACTCTTCTGCAATATCAAAATAACATAATATGACACACCATTTCTCAGAAGGTCAGAGATGATGGTAGCATGTCATATTATCCAGCCACAGCTTACAGAACCCAATGGGGTATTGATATTAAGCCGTTATATTTATATATGGTCACCTGTTATTTCCCTACAACAATATAGGAGCAGTAAAAGTGTTCCAAGAATATCAGGGAGAACTGATCCATTTTACACTTAGACTTCGATGTGACATTGCTGTAAATAAATACATTAACCCTGATGAAGTCCTCGCGGAGGACGAAACGCTTTGGCTGGGCTGTTCCTTAGATGTATTGAATAATAATAAAGAGAATTGTTTTGAGACCTCATACCATGGCTCCCATGTTATTTTGATATTGTAGAAGAATACATTGATATTGACACCATTGAATTATACGTACTTCGTGAAAGGAGGAGAGAAGGAACAAAGAGAACAAACTCTACAATACATTTGTTGGACACTTAAGGCACTTCCTTCTGTGGGTTTTGTTCGGTAATAAGAAACTACCTTATGGAACAACAAGTGTTAAGTATGAAACCGTAGCACGGTCAATCCTATAACACTGGATCCCTGGAATGATTTACATTGTATATTTTAACTGACCTGTAACAAATATGAAGCTTAGTTGTTACCTGCGGGGAAGTGTTGTACATGTAGAAATGGATGCATGTGTATGGTTGTAAAGTGAGAGTGTGTGATTCAGTGTTCCAAGGATGTATTTTCTTCACAGCCTGAAATTGTACAATCTACTGGGCACTTTTGTTGCTAAACTTCTTTTACCATGTATGGACACAAACAAGAAATCCGCACCTTATGAAATTAAATTAAATGATAAATTAAATCTATAGAGCGCACTACTGCCCTGAGGTGTCTAGGTGCTAAAAACTTTACCTAAATTAATGTCCTACTGTAGGGCAGAACATGTGTATACATCGAACTATAACAATATACAGAACAGTGGCAATGTAAGAAGTGATTAATAAGCAATATGTGAAAGAGAATTGCCACACTGTGATGGTATTTCAATAATTCATTGTATGAAACAATGGAATCAGTCTTTTGTAACCAGCCCCTCCCTTCTAGCCTCTGGCTAAGCTTTCTTAGCATTGAATGCGCTGCTCTGTGCGGCGTTAGGTGGCCTATATCCAACATACCTTTGTTTGAACAGCAGGCTTGTTGAGTAGACAGATTCTGTGCTTGAAGGAGGTTTCTGAAAAGCACTCTGAGGATCTTGTGGCCTTTACAAGAGAGAACCTTAGCTCAATCTCCCAGGAAGTTGAACATTTCTGTCTGCCAAATACATGTCTCTATCAGTCTGAAATATACTTTTCTGGTTATTTTGAAAAGAGCAGACCTTGTGATGAATGATGTAAAATGCAAGAATTAGCCTATTAAGTCACATATTATAAATCACATTAATATATAAATGAATAATAGATGTGTCAAACTCTAATAATGCACACGTTCTATGTTCATGTGCATTCAATACTGAATTCAGCACATGTTTATAAATGAGAAATGTGGGCCCAGATTCAGGAAAATATGATTTGCAATTAGTTCTTAGCCATGTTATCCAATCGGAGGTGGATAACATGGCTAAGAGCATTTCATCACTAATGCGTGAATATCGCTGTATTCTAAGCGATATTCACTATATCGCCGGAAAATTATCACTTTGGAGATAAACGTTGCTAATAGCACGTTATCTCAGTGATAATTTCCGTCGATGCTTAGTGATAAAAAATGTGTTGCTTAGCCTAGTTAGCGATAAATATCGCTACTCGTTGGTAATATGCCCCTCAGTACGCTAATGTTACCTACACAGTTAGCTGAGGTTAGGTTTGTTGCCCATCAGTACCCTCATGACAGTGTATCGAAAGGAAATTATTTGGTTGATTTAGCCTCTATAAATTCTGCACTGTCCGAACATGTTTATGTTGCCATCTTTGTTGTACAAACTGATTTATTTAATTCTACCATCTCTGAAAGATTTACCCCTGTTGCAGGGACAAGACTCTGTAAATGAGAAGCAGCATGGATCAAAAACACACATGAAAGCAACCCTAAGGGGGTGTGGAGAGTCAGCACTGGCATATGGTTGCACGAAAGATGCTACTTCTTTACTACAGACAGTTCTATCACAGAGCAGCCCATGTCAGTAGCCATGGCATAATATGTGCCACAACAGACAACTTATGTACCGACTACCAAATTACAATATTGGTGGTCAGAGCACAGAGGTCAGGAGAAAAGACCACCGCCTCCACCAGGATCCAAGATCCCATCGTGCAGTGGTCAGAATCCTATCCCTACAGGTGGTGCCTTCACAGGCACCGTCATGGGGGTTAGGATGTCCCTTTCCAACTGCCTTTTCGTGGTGGTCCCACCACCATGAAAAGGGAGACCGAAAGGGCCTTTGGGATCCCTAAGCAGGGCCACCGTTCCCTATGGGCCACTGCTAAGTGGTCTGAGAGCACATGTAATGTCTCCACACATCCATGCACCGTGTGCCAGGTACCAAGTGGTGCCTGGCAAATGGTGCACGGATGTGCACAAAGTGCATTTTCTACTGCCGCTTCGGCTGCAGCCCTTTTCCTGCGTAGCACCACAAGTCGCAGTAGAAAAAGGAACTTTCCAACTGCCTGCACAAGGGTCTGATCTTAATAGGCCAGGTGGGACTGTCACATGTTTAGTGTATGGCCCATTGTAGTTTTCCCTATGTAAGCCAACTATATATGATATAGGCTGCATTTGCTTTGTGCAGGTTACTATATAAGCACGCTTATTTTTGTGCCACTTTGTACTATCACACAGAACTTGCAGTTTTTTTCACGTTCTGTTCTTTCCTGGGATTTAGTCAGTATGAAACCTTGTGAGGCTTTTTTTGCTTCTGATTGTTACAGGTGCCCTAGGGCTACATTACCATTACACTCCAAATAAATACCCAAGTATTCCTTTCTAACACTTGTCCCTCAGGATAGAAGAGTTGAACATTGAAAGGTATACTCCAGGTAGCAGTAGGTATTCGGAAACTCAAAGATATTGCAACCCCATAGATCAGAAGTTCACAAACTTTTCTGACCCGCGGCTCCCTTGGCCTATTGGCCATTGGCTACGGCTCCCCTTTATGTTTCTTTTTTTTGGCAGGTAGGAGGAAGTAAGGGGGGATTTAAACCCTGCCTCGGCTTGCCATCAGTGTGTGTATGTAAACAAATGTACACTCAACCATTTATCTATCACATAATTATTAAAGGCATTGATTTTTGGCACTCATTAATAATGGTATTCTTACTATTACACAGTGGAATCAATTTAATCAACCTTAGAATGACAGTCAAAATTAAAACGTGCATGGGCTGTAACTTTTTTTGGGCAGTTTTATATAGAGCAAAATCGACCCAAAGGTATTGGAGCACTGTACACGAGCTTCAGTTACATTGCACAAAGACACATTTTTTTTTGTAGTCACATGGAGATCTAGGGCCAGATGTAGGTAGCCCTTTACCGATTGGGATCGGCCGAAAATACCGATTTTCGGCCGTTTTCGATCGGTAAAGGGCTAGGGAGATGTAGGTGCACATATTCGGTAATTTTACCGAATCGTTATTATTACCGAATCGGTAAAATTACCGATTCAGTAATATTTACCGATTCGGTAAAATTACCGAAAATGCAATGTGGGTAGCCAATTTTCCATTGGCACATGGCTTACAGAATCGGTATTTTACCATGGAATACAAATCCATGGTAAAATACCGATTCCTGTGTACATGCACATCTGTGCATGTACACATGTGCCATGTGACAGACAGACGTGCCCTTAGGGCATGTCTGTGTGCCACATTGCACACATGCCCGTTTTGGGGGTGCTAGAGGGTGTCAAAGTGACACCCCCTGCACCCTTGACAAAATCGGTATTTACCGATTCGGTAAATACCGATTCGGTATTTGAATTGAATCCTATGGGCTTCAAGGCCCATAGGATTCAATAGCAAATACTGATTCGGTATTTACCGAATCGGTAAATACCGAATTTTTAGGGAATCAGTAACAAATCCAGATGTTGGGACCTACATCCCATTTACCGATTTTGAAATACCGAATCGGTAAAATTCGGTATTTCAAAATCAGTAAATGGGATTTACCTACATCGGGCCCCAAGTGATTTGCCAAGAATCCAAGCACTAAGGGAGCTCTTGAGTTTCACAGATCCATGCACACGTCATTATTCCAGCACAGGCTTTTCTTTGCATTATGGTGCTTGTAGTTTTGTTTGAGACTATAAATTCAGGACTACGAGTCCCAAAATGGAAAGAAACAAGCTGCATTAGACGAGCAAGTGCCTAGTGGGCGCCAGGTGCAGTGCACCCGGCCTAATACCAGCAGCTGACGGAATTCCTAATGAATTCTTCTCAGCAAATGTGACCGTGGCACCCCTGGCTGGTTTTGGTGGCGCAGCAGGGTGCCACAGCGCACAGTTTGGGAACCACTGCCGTAGATAATAGCTTAACTTTTGGGAAGAAAAATACTTTGTTAGAGGTGGATACATTAACATGCACTTAAAACAAGTAACATATAGAAACAGAAGGTCCCAGCACCTTCAGGCCAAACTTACCACCCCACATCGGTTTATTGGAGACTGGGGATCTTATTTACAAGAAAGCAACACAGCGCTGTGCCGCAAGCCCTCTGGCTGTGCCATGCTGAGTTACTTTCAAAGCACAGGGATGTGTCATATCTACAACAATATGACAGATCCCTGTGCTCTCCCCTGCGCAGACTCACAATTGGCTGCCATGTGCCAATTAAGGCACCCTTGCACCATTGTGCATGATTGCCTTCACTGTGGGGATGATTGTTTTTGTGCAGGAAGGGACCCCCTCCTGCACAAAAATAATCAGAAGGTGTTTTCCTCTTTCTATGTGTGCTGCAGAATACTGAGGGTTGCAGTGTCCAGTGCATGGGTGCTCTCTAGTGTGGTAGTTGCCTCTCTATAATCCAACTGTTTCAAGCGTATATATACATAAACTAGTAGCCCGTCCCGACGTTGTCCGGGTATGAATTGCTGCCGGCCAGTAGTATATTGTTTTGTAGGATTTCGTTTTGATAGCATTTCTTACCTGTGACAGGCCTGTGAAACGCTCCGATTCACAGTGCACTGCTGATGCACTTAAGAGTGCGCGTTCAGTAGTGTGTGAACTTGAGTTTCCCTACTTTATTTTTCCTTGCAATATTATATAGCGCAAACTCGACAACATGGCATGAGAACAATTTACATTACAGAAGAACACAATCATTTGTGGTATGCACGGGGCGACAAAGCGATTTGCCTGGAATCACAGGATGTTGAGCTGATGCCAAGATTCGAACGTAGTTCCCCAGTTCTAAAGTTCGCAATTCTAGAACTTGTGGCGGGAGGTGTGTCTAAAAGTGTATGTCGGTGCTGGCCATCAATGAGAGAGACCTATGCATTTTTCAAATGGGTGGTGAAAAAATATGAGTATGTTGCTGGAGATGTGGGCCGCCGTGCCACCAATGTACTTACCATGACTCCGCAATGCCATTATAATGCATGGCATTACATTTTATATGCTTTTACAACGCATACATTTACAACGAAATTCGTTGTAAATGCATGAATGGTAGAAGCATGTTTTTTTAAAATGTTTGGATAAGGTAAATAAGGGTATAGGGGTATATGTTTTGGGGTACTGAGGTATATGTTTGGGGTGTTTGGGTATTTTAAGGGTTCAGATATAGTTTTGGGTTATGGGGTACAGGGGTAGTTTTGGGGTTTAGAGATAGGCATAGGTGTTGTGGTACAGGGGTAATTTGAGGGTTCAGGGCTAGGTTTGGGTTTTGGGTTATAGGGTTCTTTTAGGGTTCAGGGGTAGGTTTGGGTTTTGGGGTACAGGGGTATTTTAAGGGTTTAGGGCTAGGTTTGGGTTTTGGGGTACAGGGGTATTTTTAGGGTTCAGGGCTAGGTTTGGGTTTTGGGGTACAGGGGTATTTTAGGGTTCAGGGGTAGGTTTGGGTTTTGGGGTACAGGGTTATTTTTAGGGTTCAGGGCTAGGTTTGGGTTTTGGGGTACAGGGGTACTTTTAGGGTTCTGGGGTAGGTTTGGGTTTTGGGGTACAGGGGTATTTTAAGGGTTCAGAGCTAGGTTTGGGTTTTGGGGTACAGGGGTATTTTTAGGGTTCAGGGCTAGGTTTGGGTTTTGGGGTACAGGGGTATTTTAGGGTTCAGGGGTAGGTTTGGGTTTTGGGGTACAGGGTTATTTTTAGGGTTCAGGGCTAGGTTTGGGTTTTGGGGTACAGGAGTATTTTTAGGGTTCTGGGGTAGGTTTGGGTTTTGGGGTACAGGGGTATTTTAAGGGTTCAGAGCTAGGTTTGGGTTTTGGGGTACAGGGTTATTTTAGGGTTCAGGGTTAGGTTTGGGTTTAGGGGTACAGTGGTATTTTTAGGGTTCAGGGCTAGGTTTGGGTTTTGGGGTACAGGGGTATTTTTAGGGTTCAGGGGTAGGTTTGGGGTTTGAGGTACAGGGGTATATATAGGGTTCAGTGCTAGGTTTGGGTTTTGTGGTATAGGGTTATTTTTAGGGTTTAGGGATAGGTTTGGGTTTTGGGGTACAGGGTATATTGATAGGGTTAAGATGGGTTAGTGTTTAAGGGTGTTGGGGTATTTTAAGGAGTAAGGGTGGGTTATGATTATGGGGTGCAGGGATATTTAAAGGGCGCAGGGTGGGATTAGCACACGATATGAGACATGGCATGAAGGGCGGAACGTACCACACGCCCCCAGCGTTTGTCACGCCCCCCAGCACACGCCCACAGCACAACAAAGACACGCCCACAAGGGACTACTTTGCTGACACTGTTCTTTTACCTTTTAAATGTATATGGTGGGCGTCTGCATAGCCTATGTCCTTTTGCTGCAACTGCCCTTTCCAACGCTGTATTGGGTATTGTGATTGGTGCTGTGGTTTCTGAGATTACCCGCCTCAAAGGTTTGGGCTCTCTCTTTATAATATTAGTATGGATGTAAGAGGCACCCAGAATCAATTTCCTATGATCCATTAGTACAATTTTATTATTAAAACCATTTTCATTGCACATAAACCAATGTTTTTAAAATAATACAATGCTATGTTCATATGCATCCTACGTAGAGGGTTGTCTAGAAACAGCCAACACATTTCACAGCCCCTGTTGCTTTTTCAAGGCTGAAAACAGACAAACAGTATGAGCAACATTCACATACTAATATGCCAATTTATATACTTGCAGTTTGTAGCTTAACTATGACTGTGCCACAAGAATGATAATTGGCATATTAGTGTATAATTATGTCACATCCATATTGTTGATCACGTAGAGTTTAAGGTTGATCTTTCTGTTTGTCGGCTTTCAGTCTTGAAAAAGCAACAGGTTTCGCAAAACCCCTCAATCTGAGAACCAGCTCTAGACCCAGGTTTACCATGAACAGGCCTTAGCTGCAAAGCCCATACTAGATTAGTGTGGGCTGATAGAAAGTCAGGATACCAGTTACACATACTGATGGGTCCTCTCGGGGAAAGACTACGTGCCTGAATACGATGCAAGAGACGTTCCGGGCTCAACAGCCTCTGTCTGTAATGCACAGATTAGCTAAAAAGGTGATCTGTAATATGGCCAGGACTAATTAACAGTTACTATTCTAGCATTCCATCCATCATTCTTTTAAGGTTGGGATATTACCGGGGATTGCACGTTGATGGAATGGGCTCCTTGCTGGCTACAGGAATCCTGCAATCTGTAGTGACCGCACAGGGCTTGCACGCAATCTGTCGCCGGGAGGTGTGGTGAGTAAGTAGAGGTATGGCTCCTACCCGGAAACAGACAGACTTTTTGTTATTGAGCTCAAATCAGTGAGGTCTAATGTGCTGTAACTTTGCTGCCACCAGTTTTTAGGTCTCACCTAAGACATCACATGCGCTGTTTTTTGCTAGACCTTATGCTACCTTACTGGGGTCATAGAGGCCACACACTGCTTAGTACTGGTTGACTTCATTGCCACTCTCATCTGCTTGCTTTTTAATCATCATATTCTGTAGGCTTCCTCCCTCTTCGGGAGTTTACACATCTCCTGGAGCACGGAAACATTGCTTGTGTCTTCCTGCTGGTCGCTTTTTTATTTGCACATTTTCCTGCTACGTCCACTTCGGCCCTCGCCATGCTCCTCACCATCTCTTGTCAGTGTGCTTGTCCCAGCCACTCCCGCCCACACTGTGTTTTCCGTGTGTTTGCCCTAGCCCCTCCTGACCTTGCACCATTGTCCATGTGCTTACCCTCAGGCCCTCGCGAGCACCCTCCTTTTTCAGTCTTCTAGCACCCAACCCTCTTACCTTCCATTGTTCGTTAGTTTGCCTCCAGCCCCTCCCGCCTCCTTCTATTTTCTGTCTACTTACATCAGCCCATCCCGACAACCCTTTGAAGTCCATGTTGCTTGACTCCGCCCCTCCTCCATTGTTCGTCTGCTTGCCCCACCCCTAAGGCTCACTGCCCGGTGTCCATGTGATCCCTGCCCTTTCCCTTTGTCCGTGTGCTTGCTCCAACACCTTCCACTGACACTCCCTTGTACATGTGCTTGCCCCATAACCTCACACCAATGCTCCGGTGTCTGTGTGGTTGCCTCTGCTTCTTCCACCCACTCTCTGTTGTGCATCTGCTTGTCCCCAGTCCCTCTTGCCTGTCCTCCATTGTCAGTGTGCTCTCCCATCCCCTTACACCTGTTCTCTCTCGCCCTCCCACCTCCGTCCCTCCCTCCCTTAGCCTTGGAGGAGCACAAGACTAAAAATTAAAAAAAGATAGTGCCCTGGTACCGTCAGCACTAACATGCATTAGAGCTGGCCGCATCATAGTGCTTTTTAAAAATTATGATTAGGGCTACATGTTTTATGGTATTTATTATTTTGACATTTCCGTCTGTATTGATGCATGTTTATTTTTTGCTAATTGTATCTGTATTTATCCATATTTATTTTGGGTTTTGTGGAGAAATGAAGCTGAAATTAGTATATTTCCACATTTATTTAACTGATAAATATGCACTTGTGCTTGAATGCATGCCAGGTTTCAATGCTGTGAACATCCACTGAAGATAAATCAATTAACTTACATAAAAATATGCAAATTTCAGTATCTACCTTGTGCATATATACTGCTCTTAAATCCTCTTTGCTAAAGTTCCTTTCTTTTTTAACGCCCTTACCTATTAATCCATACAGATATTGGCCTGGCAGTCATAGCAGATAGTATTTAGAACTACTCAAAAAGCAACCCAATTTCCGTTTTCATCCACATTTAAAAATAAATACAGACAAGAAAACAAATGTTTTCTGTCTGTATTTATCTGTAAAAATAAGTAAAAACGGAAAACAGGGAGCCTTAGTTATGATTAGTTTTAGCCAAGTTGCACGGCAGCCACACTGCTGACAGCATGGCTACAAAAAATCGCCAGTCCCTCTCATAGACAAAAGGTATTTGCTTTGCCGATGCTTGTAGCACTTCTGTTTGTATCTGGCGCCGCCATCTTTTTGTTGATGAAAGCAACTGATGGTGTTTGCATTGTGTGATGCAATATTGCCATGAATATAAAACATTACTTTACATTCATGGAAATAGCAAAAATGTACGGTTATCGGTTTATCACATATTTCCCCCGATACTCACCGAACTGTGGGACACTAAAATGCAAAATTGATGGCGCTTCCTGATGAGTTCTGCCAGACATTTGCCCCAGGAGAATTGAATGCAACCCCTGCTGCCGGTTGGAAAAGACCCCCCTCAAGCTTTGGCTGCCCCGCCGCTGACCCTTTCTGACACAGTATTGATTTTTGAATAACGGAGAGGAAGATGGATTTTGCCTTTATTGGGTCTCAACGGGGCTGATGTCAGCAGATGTTCGGTCCAGCCTGCAAGTCCCTTGAGTGGGGGTTCCTCAGAAGAGGCGTGATTTCAGGTCTCGGCTCTTGCCCCTGATGCACTCTGTGATTCTTGACACAATTCCATTATCTCCAAAGCACACATCCCAACCCCTCACGTGACTCACTGGAGGAAGTAAATGTAAAATCTTGTTGGGCCCTGTAAAGAACCATAGGCGACTGGCTTCCTGGACTTAACCTGCTACTATTTCCACGCGCCACCCCAAAAAACATACCTTCCTCGCTCAGTGCCTACATTCTGAAAAAATATTTAAAAAACAGCCTTACATAGAAAAATAAAGCTTGTCTTGTTTCCTCTGGAAGAAAATGTTGGAGTACGTCAGGTGCACCCTCATAATATCCCTGGGGTTCACTCATTACTGTATAAACCCTCCGAATTAGGGGCCAAGTTACTAAAGGTCTCCCCAGGTTAAAGGAACGGTCCATTGAAGAGACTAAAACAGCTCACTCTACCCTGTTCTGCATCTCTGTCAATCACCAACAGCACACATTCCAGAATGTTCCTTTTTTTGATGATGCTAGCTTGTTTTTTTGAAACCCATCTTGACGTCATTAAAGGGTGGATCCCAAGGCTTGTCATTCAACGATAAAAAAACATTCATTATTGGACCATCAGGAAAAGCAACTACCACAAATAGGCCCTAGGCGTTAAGAGAGTACTTTCATTGAAGGTATTGCTATGATGATGAAGAAGGTAAGGATGATGATGGTGACTGCTATGTCCACCTCTGACCCCTTCAGCAATCTATATGATGAGGCTTCTGGTGCAAGTGCTGTTTTCCCATCCCCCATCCTTCCTCAGACAAATCTGCATCTCACTTTCCTTTAGCATTTAAGTATATTGAATCCATCTGGTGTGCTAGGTGGCGTGGCTTCCGCAAACCCGTAGAAGGCTTCATGCACTGTGTACCCTATGGAGGTACCGTAAATTGCACAGGTGTGCACACAAGGGGGCACATTTATCAAGCTTTCACACAGCGCAACACAGCAAGTCTCCCTTCTGTGCTGCGTGAAAGAGAAAGGGCAGGAGTATGCCATATTTAACATTATACAGTTCATTCCTGTCATTTCCCTGTGCTGCCGACACTATGGTCTGCCTAGTGCCGACGCAAGCACCCAGGAGTGGCTCGTCGCCCCACTGCTTTCAGGCTGTTTTGAGGAAAAAGAAAATTATTGTAACGAAACACGTTATTATCATTTCCTTTTTCCGTTCCTAGGTGTGGGGAAGGGTGGGGCTGGCCAGAGCAGGGGCCGGGGGAGGAGAGGTTCGCCCTCTCAAAGTGCGCATGAATGTTTGAATGGGCGTCTTGGGCCAGCCAAACATTCATGCGCACTTCGCATGTTCCCCACCAGGCTGTATGACACAGCCTGGTGTGGAACATGTAAAGGCCCCCAGTACCCATCTGAGTGCCGTTCCACGGCGCTCAGACTAATCACAACGCTGCAATGCAGCGTTGTGATTGGCTCATAGGGACTTAGGGGAACCAATGACAACGCTGCATTGCAGCGTTGTCATTGGCTTAGGGAGCCTGGGAGCCCGGTGCTACCCCTGTGATGAGGAGAGGCTGCAGATAGGCAGTGGCTGGCAACACGAGCAACATGTACGTTTTAAATATTTTTTATCTATTATTTTATTTTCTACATACACCTCACTCCGCCACCGTTCCCTACCAGCCACCGCTGCAAGCACCCTTGCATCATAGTGCAAGGGTGTCTGCGTAGCAAGCAGGATCTTATTTGAGCAGAAAGTGACACCTTCTGCACAAAATCAGCCCTCAGTGGCATTTTTCTCTTTCTAAGTGTGCTGCAGAAGAGGAAAAAATTAGGAGAAATAAAGATATTTCTCCTCACTATACCCCACCTGGGGATTCGTAGCATTTTGATGCATTCCCAGGTCAACCAGTAAAGACAAAATATCAAGGAACAAAATAACGAAAGGTATGTGCATGTAGCAAAGCATAGATTTACTATTCCTAGCTTTACGTCGTTGTACCGTGAAGATATATACACACCGTGTAGATAGATATATATTTAAAGTTAGGTACCGAAAATCTAGACTTACTTACCTGTTGATATTTTATTTTCGATATTCAGTCCTCAAAATTGTTGATTCGATAGTCAGGGGGACCACCCTTTATGGCAGATTCATTTCGGCCTTATTAGCTAAATTTATTATTTGCAGTCTATAATTGTCTTCCCCTCCAGGTATGTCAAGTGTGAATGCAGCATGCACAGAATGATTGCAACAGGTGCACGGTTTTGATAATAATACTACTGAATATCAACATCGACAATATCGTGGCACAATTATATCGATGACAATATATATTGAAGAACAATATATTGAAAAGTATGTGTGCATAGAGAAGTACAGCTATACTATTCCTAGCTCCACATCCATGTGCCTTGAAGATATATGTACCACGTAGGTACACATATACAGAATTTTGTATAGAAAATCTAGACTGACTTACCTGTTGATCGTTAATTTTTGATATTCCTTCCTCGATATTCTGGCCCATCGATATTGTGGATTCGATATTCAGGGGTGCACCCGTTTTGATAGAGTTATTTCAGCCTTATTAGTTTGTTTTCTTATTATCAGTGCATGAATGCCAACCACATCAGGTATGTGAAGTGTGAATGCAGCACGCGCAGAACAATTGCAACAGGTGCGCGGTTTTGCAGAATCGTGGACAAGCCACCATTTTGCATCCCAGGAGGAATCCATTGAGGATTCAGCGATATCGGCCACCTAGAGGCTAAATATTAGCGACGCCAACACAAAGCACTGTTTAAGACTCGTTTGTCTACATCTTCTTTCAGATATTTTCCCAATTGGACTCAGTCTCAGGTGTTGGTATCCAGGGCTTAAAGATTTGTATATTTCCCAAGTGAAAAAATCTTTTCTCAGGTCTGAAGTGTTCACCCTGTCAAAAGCAGTGCAATCCTCCAAGAATCTGCCAACTGTTTGGAAAACAGGTAAAATATTTGTATTTTCCACCCACTCATTGGGTTCTTATAACAGGAGCTTTGCATACTTCTTCGACTCGCTGTCAAGCAGTGCAGTGCAGTAAAAGGTCTGTGGGTGCTGATGGATCTCCTTTTTAGGTCTGGCCTAGAGAAAGCTTTAGCTGTTTTCCAGCTTCATGTTTTCCAAAAACATAAAAGTAATACATACATATATAAATACCTACAGGATCTCTTGACTAATCTCTCTTCATTCAATGGTTTCTTCAAGCGTTATTTACATTTTGGGTCTGGCCACCACAACATAGAACATTGAACAATCAGTCAGCCGACTTCAAACACTTTGCCTGAGCACTGTGTGCTCAGCCACCTAAAAAAGGAGTGCACTTCTGTAAAAAGGAGTGTGTCAGCCCTGGTGTGCCAGTGCTGCTTGCCACGCCTACTATTTCAGTTTGTTTATATTGTTTCTTTTTTTCTTTAATACTGTGCAGGTTAGGACAAAGAATACATAAAAAAAAGTCATGCCTGCTTAGTCTAGATGTGTTTAGTGTTTTTCTTTGTTAATAACTTTTTTAAAAGGGGTGAAGGATAGAGCTTAACCAAGTGTCAGGGAGAATTATGGAGCTCAAATATTTTTGAAATATTGGGTTTCCCGAGGTTGTCAATTAGATGTGCCATATTTGAACTCATCACTATCCTTCTCAATCCAAATAACTGACTAACATACTGTTATGGCTGTCTTTTTGCTAGCTCTCTGGAGAAGGAGAATGATGGAGAGTGACTCCAGCCTATCACCCCCATAGCATAGGGATTAGGCCGATAGACAGGGACCCTGTCATATATATATAAAGGCATTTGCGTGTTATTTCCCTTAGAGTAAGGCTTATGAATTTAAGTGAGGGGTTAGATATATAAGTATTAGTCATGATTCACTCATTTGCTAACATGCCGATCTGTTTTTCATGGAGCTATGCATATTATGGGCTCCGTAGGCCTTAAACGAGACAGACTCCATTTTGCTTTCTGCCCGGTAGCTCGAGAAGGCTTTCTAGGTCAAGAGTAATGTTTTAGTTTTAAGCTGTTGTTCGCTTGGAGAAAACCGGTTCAGGCTGACCCTTATCGAAGGAATGTATTTTTCTCCACTCCGAAGACACAACTTCAGGCCGGCCGGCTGGGAAAGTGTCCTTGGTACGGGGAGGTACAAGAATTTGGTGGGCGGCAGGTTACTGGCCGTGAATTTCCATGAAGGAACGGGCTTTGATATTAGCGAAGGTGTTAGTCTTTTTGTCAGTTAGTTCGTAGGCGGCATCTAGCCGTTAGCATCTCTGCCATTATTCATTTTCATGGTGGACAAGTCGCCATCTTTGAAGTCGGAGAAAGATTTAAGACCGAAACTCTCTGAGATAGACTGAACGAGAAGTGGCGCGGAGCGCACTAATACAGAGAGAGAGAGAGACGGTAGTTAATAAACAGCAAGGTTCCGAGGTCCTGAGGGAGAGCAGACGAGGTTGAGCCTAGCGGTGCAGACGTGTACTTGTGACGGCTGAGGGTGACTGCAAGGCGAGCCAGGACCCAGAGACGAGACAGGAGCCTAGATGACTGCCGAGTCCCGATTTCCCAGTAACCAGGTGATGTCCGACCAATTCCTGTAGTATGTGCACTCTAATCTTTATCTTTTATTCCCTTTGCAAATGTAATGCTGCATAGTAATGTGATTTATGTTTATTGTTAATAAATATCCTAATTCATATAGAATTATCGTGTACCTGGTGCTTATGTTCATCTTGGTAAACGATATTCCTAGTCGAACGCTATTTAGGTGAACGGATGAGAAATCCCGATCAGATAAATGGTAATCGAATAAAGAGGGAGTGAGTGGACCTTTGATGCCAAGAGCAAGAAGTACACTATACAATCTGGACCCATATTCAAAGTCATTATTGTAGTTTCATCCCGAGTAGACAGCTGAGATAATATCCCAATATATATATATATATATATATGTATAGGTGTTCATAGGAATGTGGTCGTCGTTGATATGCGGCGTTAATGAGAGCACTGGGGGGTCGAACCAGTGTGGATACCCACAGGATTGTGGCTTGAGTAAATGAGAGCACTAGGTGGTTGAACTAGTGTGTAGGTTTCGCAGGATCGCGAACGGTTTGGAAAAGGGAGCATTGGGTTCTGCAGGCCCGTGTGTAGACGCACCAGATTGTGTGTCAGATCTGCCCTAGGGTAGAACGGTCTGGGTCGGGGTGACCGCGAGGCCAACTGATGTGAATAAGATATTGTAGAAAATCTGTATATGTATATTGTCATCCCCCATTCTTAGGTGCAACCTGTATATTTATCTGTATATCTACTTAGTGTGAATACGATCTAAGAAGGGAAGGTGAGTACGTTTTGGCTGGGTCACAGGGGCCCCTGGGGGCTGATCCCATCTAAACAGAAAATCCAGCCATTACACATACCCACCACTCAAATTACTTTCATATTTTCACTATACTAATTCTCTACTAATCCTTTAAGGATTCCTGAGTAGTGTGCCACTCGCCCAAAAAATGCTTCAACGCCTCGTCGGGGGTAGTAAGCGCTATATAAATCCAATTACAATACAATACAATCAATTGAATAGTGTATCTCCTGCCGGGATGGACCGGGTAATTAGGTGTGTTTGGAGCCGAATCCAAAGTGATTGACAGTGCTATTATCGATGTAACTGGTGGGTCCCGCAGGGAAAATGTGTGTATGGAAATTGAAATGAAGTAAAGTAGTTAACAAAAATACTACACGTAAAGACAGCGAATGAAATAAATCTGTCAAATGAAAAGGAAACGGATAGATATTATATTCAATATATTTTCAAAAATAAGCATAAAAAAATTTCCCTTTAGTGCAAAGGTCAATGTTTAATCCTGAAAAAAATGAGAAGATGAAAACATCTTACAAAAGTCACAGGACACATTTTTTTTTAACAATGAAGCACTTTAAAAAAAAATCTCATTTGGTCCTGATTGTTGCTCTAATACTCCCCCATTTGTTTCTTTATTTATGTATTTATTTTTTACACGATGCTCTTATATGACAAAGGAAACATTAACAATTCTTTTGTTTAAAATAATTATGCATCTATAAATATACATTGATAGTAATAGGTGCCTCTCACTGCATCCAAGGCTGGCACAGGTCAAGCTCTAATGGTGAACTACACCGGGCGAAATCTGAATATTGATGTAATACTATCTCAGAATCTAACGACATGTCCAAAGAGTGTTTTCGCATCCTAACATTATTTATCAAACCTTTCTGCACTACCCTTGGCACCTCGCCCTTACAGGAATTTTGTGGAGAACCACCAGTTATTTTGGACATAAACCTTAAAAATGTATATGGACCTAAAACACACTCAGATTGTTTCCCCGGACCCCCCAAATCTGAGGCTCCACTGTTTCTTTGCAAAGCTGAATTAAAGCCAGTCTTGGCAACATCAATGAAGCTTCCATCAACCATATCTGGTTGCCCAGACAACCCTTGTCTGGTGTCTTTCTTACAGTCCTGTGCTCTCATTGTATTCCATCCCTAACACATCTTTCACATCGGGTACCACTTCACCAGAATTGAAGGCCGGCGTGCTCACCCACCCTCATAAAAACACAAAATCTGGACCTGGCTGTGACCACTAAAAACAGGCCTATCACACTTCTTCATGCTCTTAGCAAAATCATTGATCGAGTATTCGCCAAGCTGGAAAATCCACCATCTGGAAAACAAAGAGCAGCTTGATCCCTGCAATCTTGGATTTCAGCTGGTCAAGGCACCAAGGCAGTCCTTGCCCTAGCACAGGGTTCCCCAATGTCAGTTCTGGAGGGCCGGATCCATGCCAGATTTTCATGATAACTCGATTTATCTAAATGCGGATATGCAAAAAATCTAGCATGGACCTGGCCCACCAGGATCGACATTGGAGGACCCTGCCCTAGCAGATGATGAGCTACACATCTTCCTAGATCATGTTGACCCTGCCTCCCTTATCCTCCTTGAACGTTTGGGATTATTTCTTTTTTTTTGCCCTTGTGCCAACCTAGTAACACTAAGTTTTCCTTTTCTTTTCTTCTTTTTCTTTGGTCATTTTTTCCAGGCTACAAAGGTATATATTGTTTAGGCATTATCAATGTCCTGATGATGATCCCCATGATTAGATAGTGGGATGGAAACGCCGTCGACCTTTATGTACACCATATACCTATAATGAACACCCAGTGTTATATGTGTGTAATGGTGTAATTGGAATTTCTGTTGCATTTTCATCCACAGGAATCTGAAGTTGTGTTGCCTAAAAGCCTTGTGTTTTCTGTTTGTGATATCTTTCACCATGCCAATTTGTATGTGGTAGGGTACAGGCCTGTGCCCCGCTACAAAGAATTGTTGAAGGAAATTCTTGTGTATTCCTTGTGAATAAGTAAAAAGATTGAGACGTCTGTCCGGCTGGACATATCCAAAACCAATATAGTATCCATTGTGTCTATATTGTTATCTGTTTGTATCTTAATAATGCATGGTACCACTGTTGTTTTCAAAAATATATTGGTGAACAAGCACTTAATAAGTCCTCAGGCAATCATACTGGGCCCGATTCACAGAACTAACTTAAGATGAAATCCTAAACTTACTACTTTTGGTATTCACAGAAGTTAGGATTTTGTCTAAAGTTTGTCTTAAAACAGACTTAAGACAAAATCCTAACTTAAGTCTATCTTAAGTCTGTCTTAAGTTTGTCTTAAGACAAAATCCTAACTACTGTGAATACTAAAAGTAGTACGTTTAGGATTTTGTCTTAAGTTAGTTCTGTGAATCGGGCCCTTAGTTATCAAATACGAACAGTTGCATCAGATCTTCTCTAAAAATCTGTATTTGTAAAGCGTGAACTACGCATCCTTATGATTCTCAAGTCACTGGGGACCTTCGTGGAATTTAAGTGAGCTATTGCTCAGAGTCACATGGTGCTGAACTGAGCTGCCGCTGGAGCCAGGGATCAAACCGTGAACCCTGTTCTCCAATGTCAGTTGCCCTGGCCGCTGCACCACACCTCTCCATTTCTTTGTTCTACATCCCTCGTTTGTGGGGTTGGGACATATCCTTAAACATCTTCACAATGACCAATTTGAAAGCTAAGGACTAGAAAAATATGAAAGAATCCTGGTTGCACGGTGTGCAAAATAATGATGAATTGAGATGCCGCCTGAGTAATTACCAGTGGCTGAGATTAATTCAGCTTTTCATCCATCACTTTTTCGAATACTTTAGTGTGTCGCCCTAAGTAGGCCAGTATGTCCAGACGTAGGTTCTGTACATACTGTGTCACTGGAACCAAGATATACCTTTCCGATGAGCCCTCACTAGGGCGAAACTGGTCCTGGGTTGCTTGGGTTCCGGTTCAGGGAGATCCTGGCTTGGCAGTTCGGGCTGGACTGTTCCCATCTGAGCAGGGTCGAGGCTGATTTGCGCATGGCTGGGTCCAAAATTAAGGTGGCATGGTGTGCAAATTAACGATGGACTGGGATGAACCCGCATGGTTACCAGTGGCTGAGATTAATTCAAGCATTTCATCCTTCCTTTTTTGTCTACTTTATTGTTTCACGTGTCAGATGTCAGGTGTGCAACATGATAAGTATTATCATCAGCATTAAGCTTATTTCTTCCCACCAAAAATTCTGCTTCTTAGTTATTTATCACTTCTCAGTTTTATATCTCCTAGCTTTATAGAGCAAACAGCAGTGGGGAGTTACCTGATCTCCCGCTGATGGTTATACACTGCTTCGGAACTCCATTCACCGCGATCGTCCTCCCTGAGCCCTCATATACGTTTGCCATCGACCTGCTGAACTGAAGAACGGCACCATGTTGGATTGCTTCTAGTTTTTTTTTACCGCAGAGACAGCAACGGATACATTTAATTACAAACCAGACAGCTGACCTCTATCAAAATTCTGCAGTTTGATTGGATCCACGCTGGTCAATATCTACCCCGGAGATTCATAGCTAGTACCTGAGACAAGACTCATGACAGTATCTGCCCATATATCACGCCAGGTCCTTCCCTTGACAACTGTCTGCGAGAATCACAGAGCTCTGATAAAGGACTAGAGTGTTGATCCAGCTCCCAGAAGATGCCTGGGAAATGAGACGACCGCTTTAGAATCATTTGCTCTCTGCTGTGCAAAAGGCTAGATATGTACATGAAAATAATTCTTTTCTTTTTCCTTAAAAGTTCTTGAAGTAAATGTGTATTGGAAAAAGCGCCTTTCCATTTATTGTATTATGTTTTCAAAGTTGCGCAGCTTGTAAAACATTATGTAGACCACAACAGCAGTTTTTACCGTATTTTAAAAAATACGTTTATTATTCTGATTTAGAATTTGGCTTATTTTTAAGTATGTTTTGAATGTAGACATAACCAGGGAGACATTTTCATAGACAATAAATATATATTTTTAAACATGTTTTATAATTTCCTTACATTTCACCCTCAATGCACTTTAAGGTAGTGCACATACATATAGGAATAAGCAAGGGGTAATGTAAGAAAGTGGAGAAATTAAAAGAAAATGAAGTATGTTATGTTATGTTATGTTACTGATTTGGTAAAGCGCAACAGCTGCCCCAGCAAAGAGGCGTCCCGGCGCTGCTAGTCCAGAAGGATCATAAACTCAAGGACAGTCAGGCAAGTATAGGAGCCTATGGCAGTGAGAACAAGATGGTCTTAATGGCTTTCCGGAAGGCTAGCAGGTTCTCAATGCCACGGGTGTGGGCCGGCAGAGTGTTCCATAGTTTGGCATCTAACAGCCAAAAAGAGCGACCGCCCATCCGACAAAGTTTGGTACGTGGGACCTCCGCCAAGTATTGCCCGGAGGAGCGCAGACTCCGGGGTAGCCTGTACCAAGACAGCAATGGGTGTAGTAGAACCGGTATTCGAACAGAAACTCATTTGGATGGTCTCACAACCCACTGGAGCATATATTGATTCATTTTAAGTATGAGATCTGTCATCAAATAGCTGCCTGCACCTCTAAAGTATCTACTTCTAAGTATTTGAATGGAAGATTTAAAAAACTTCTGTGTACACCAAAATGTTTTAAAATTGGACTAGACTTAAGTGACAGGGGTCAACAGTCAGAGGGAACCAATATGGAAAGGAAATACTGGACTGAAAAATAAATCTCTCTCACCTTAAAAATATAAATGTCACAAATTAGTAAAAAATCAATCAATACTTCCTCTCACAAATTGTGAAACAGCTAGTTTCATATATGCATTACCCCGAAAAGCTCATTAATACCACCTTTAAATTCAACATCTTCTATTTCCCGCATATGGTGTCCAGGAGTGTCGCGGTTTTGTCATGAAGATTGAATGTTACCGCTCTAGTTGTTCATTAGAACTATGTGGTGTTTTTGTGGTAGAACCTCGGGTGATGAGCTGACAACCTGCTACTGATGGAAGTGCGCGTTTTACTCAGTATGACAGACTTTTTTCTGTTTTTCATTTACAAAATCAATATTATTCATGAGGGAGGGAACTCTAAAACAGTTATTATCCAGTAGTTAGAAGGCCATCGGTGAAGCTAAGGGGCCCTTCTCCACACAGGTCAATATCTACCTGGCAGCACTCTCTCACTTGGATAATATTAAAATTGTAAATCGGGTCATTAAAATTGCAGGTGAAACTCACTAAATTATCTGTTAGATGGTGTGGTTTTTCATGGCACCATTTTTCGGTGGAAGGTTACATGAAGCATACCTGCTGCTTTCTTTTTGGTGATAAGGCTCCTCCATCTTTTCCTAATTCAAATACATCTGAGTGAATGCCTTTTTTGATGGTAACTGATAGCAGCATATACAACGGTGATAACAGGTTTTAGACACAATCTAAGTCATTTATATTTGGTGCCATACTAAATTTAAAAAAATCTAGTCAATTCTAATGTAAATGCACCCTGTGAAAATACTAGACCTCTGCTGGGATTTCATGAACCATCTTTGAGAGGTAATAGTTTTCTCTCGTGGAAGTTATGATTAGAGCTTTAGAAAGCTGAAAGGAGAGCATATTTTCTGTAAACTGACAAATACATCTTTCTCACCCACTAGAATAAATTATGACATGCTGAGTAATACATACTTCCAACAGAAGCAGCAGTCTTTCAGTTCCCCCTAGTATCCCACTACAATTTCGCCACTCAGTTCTAAAGAAGACTAGAGTGCTAATGGTACATAATCATGACAAAGTCAGGCACGCCTGAGTCTGTGCTGCTGGCATGGCAGTTTTTGAATTTAAAGCATTTCCAACAGAGAAGACTGCAGTAAATAAGCCAACTGAGGGGTTCAATTATCTCACCAGAAGGCCCAACGAGGACACATTTTTATATATTCACGTATATCTCACTCCTCCGTATGGGAAGAAAGGCTGATATGCTGAATAAAATATGTATTTAGAAGAAACACCAGTCTCTCAGTTGATTTCTCAGTGTTCCGTTGCAGCTTCACCATAGGTTTCTAATAAACAACTAGGCAACTAGGCGTGCATAAATGGAGGGTTTGAAAGAGGAGACGTGCATGAATGGAGTGTTCGAAACAGGAGTCGTGCATGAATGGAGGGCTCGAAAGAGGAGGCGTGCATAAATGGAGGGTTTGAAACAGGAGGCGTGCATGAATGGAGGGTTCGAAACAGAAGACGTGCATGAATAGAGGGTTTCGAAACAGGAGGCGGGCGTGAATGGAGGGTTCAAAACAGGAGGCGTGCATGAATGGAGGGTTCAAAACAGGAGGCGTGCATAAATGGAGGGTTCGAAACAGGAGGCGTGCATGAATGGAGGGTTCGAAACAGGAGACGTGCATGAATGGAGGGTTCAAAACAGGAGTCATGCATGAATGGAAGGTTCGAAACAGGAGGCGTGCATGAATGGAGGGCTCGAAACAGGGGTCGTGCATGAATGGAGGGTTCGAAACAGGAGGCGTGCATGAATGGAGGGTTCAAAACAGGAGACGTGCATGAATAGAGGGTTCGAAACAGGAGGCGTGCTCGAATCAAGGGTTTGAAACAGGAGGCGTGCATGAATGGAGGGCTCGAAACAGGCGGCGTGCATAAATGGAGGGTTCGAAACAGGAGGCGTGCATGAATGGAGGGTTCGAAACAGGAGTCGTGCATGAATGGAGGGTTCAGTTAGGGCTGGTGCGAGAGACCATCTTTCACCTAATCATCATATACACAAAATCACGGCCGGACTGGGAACCAAAACCAGCCCTGGCAAACAGCTCGGCTGGCCCCTCGGGGGTGGGGGGGAATAGTGCTAGTGGAAAACAGCACTCCCGTCTCTCTCAACCGCTGCCGCTTTTGTTGCAGTGTGCCGATATTGCAGCCCCGGTAACAAAAATGGCACCCCAGGGGTCTAAAACCAGCTCCCACCGTGGGAGCCCACCAGGGAAATGGCTGGTGCCCGCTACGGCCAGTCCGACCCTGCACAAAATAGAGCCATGCATGTAGATAAAGAGGGCCTCGTATAGGGCGGGTTTGAGGGTGCACCGTCTCACCTGCGACAAACACAGATGGAAGCTGTGCTTCGGGAGAGGTCACAGGCTCAGCTGGTGGGGGAGTTCCGTCTCTTCCCTCTCATTGCATTCACATGGAGTCATTGATTCTTCCCAGTCCGTCCTAATCATCAATGAATCAGTAGATTTGTAGCGCGCTGCTTGTCACTCGTGAGGGTATCCAGGCCCCGGCAGGGTCCAGTTGATTAGCCGAATAGCCAGGTCTTCATGATCTCTCCCCGAGGGTAGGCCTTAATATGCTATCTGAGTAGGGATTAGCTAGAGATAGCATAACTTGCCTGTGCAAACAGGAAGTGCTGTCTGCTGCCTGAGGGCGGAAGCACTTTGTGCATCCTGTAGGCGGCATTTCCTGTCTCTCTTTTGCAGAAGTGCATACTACATCACTGAGGATCCTTTTAGTGACTGCGCCTGGTTTGTCACAGTAGGCGTGGGCGGAAAATCCGTTCCGCTCGCGGATTTTGCGGATTTTCGGGAAATCCGCAATCCGCGAGATTTGCGAATTTCCCGCAAAATCCGCAAATCCGCGAGCAGCGGATTTTGCTCGCACTGCTCGCACTGTTAGCGTGAGTTCGCGCCCCGCGAATAAGTGCGAAATTGCAGAAATACGATCTTGGCAAAACTGAAAGTAACTACTTACCAGGTTCAAAAGTTCAGGCACATCATTAGTAGCCATTTCCTGCAGTGCTTCCTGAGGGGCCCCTCCAGAGTTCAGTTGCCAGTTGAAACTATTATGTGACCCTGCTCTGAACCTCAGAATAGTTACACATATGCCACAAAGGTCCTGAATTACAGCTAAGGGAGACAAGCAGGAGCCAGGCTGGAAGTTAAAATCCATTAATCAGCCCCTAATTCATTATTGTCAGTTGGGGCAGGGCAGGTGTTGTAACTAATTTTGCAACAATGAAAGCACTTAGCAAGTGCAAAAGATCACTAATCAGGGCGCACTAAGGAAGCAGGTGCCAGCTAAAAAAATATTCTGTGACACATTAATCAGCCCCAAATTAATTCAGGTCACTTGAGGCAGGGAAGGTGTGCTTTGCTTTGCCGAAAATAATGTACACTGGACAACCAGAGGGTGTAGTGATGAAACAGAGGGTGGCATGGGTGGGCCAGAGGGTGGCATGAGTAGTCAGAGAGTGGCAGTGGTGACAGAGAGTGGCAGTGATGAAGAAGAGTGTCCCAAACAGGCTGGACACGTAGAAACAACAAGTTCGCAAAACTTGCGACCCGACAGGTAAGTTCGCAAATTGCGAAATTGTAAAAACCCTCGCGAACTGGCAGAAACACGGGCGAACACAAAAAAAAAAAAATCCGCAAATTCGCGGGAATTCGCGGATTTTGCGGATTGCGAATCCGCAAATCCGCAAAATTCGCGGATTGCCAATCCGCAAAATCCGCTCATGCTTATGTCACAGTCCAAGAGCTGTTCTCTCTCCCAATCACTACAGAATCCATACCTTTTGTGCCAAATAACTTTTATGAAGACAAATTTGCGCACAGTACACCATCACCAAATAGTACATTGAACAGTCCCAACTACACTTCAGTAACAAAACAGAGTGCACAGGACCCCTGTCTCTCCAGCCACTAATGGCCAGATGTAGGAGCCAAAATACCGGTCGGTAACGGCCGATTTCGTCCGTTACCGACCAGTATTAAGTATTTGGCATGTAGGGGCCCTATTTTACCGAATCGGTAAAATACCGAATCAGTATTTTTACAGATTCAGTAATTTTGAGATGTAGGTGGGACTCTTCTGAGTCCCACAGGCCTTACAGAATCGGTATTTTACCACCCAATCTAATTGGGTGGTAAAATACCGATTCCAGGTGTGCATGCACATGTGTGCATGCACACCTATGGCATGTGACAGACAGACATGCCCTTAGGGCATGTCTGTGTGCCACATGTCACACATGCCTGAATTCGGGGTGCTAGAGGGTGTCAAAGTGACACCCCCTGCACCCTTGCAACATTTGGTATTTACCGAATCGGTAAATACCGATTCGGTAATGCCCATTGATTCCTATGGGCTTCTTACAGAATCGGTAATTCAATTACCGATTCTACCTACATCTCCCCCCTTCTATTTTACCGATTCATAAATACAGAATCAGTAAAATTCGATATTTATGAATCGGTAAAATATACTTACCTACATCTGGCCCTAAGTCCTAAAGTTTTCCTAATCCCATAATATTGGGTTGCAACTATCTGGAAGCTGGTCATAGGTTCCCTTTTCTGAACAGACTGCATAACAGGGTTGAGTTATACCCTCAAAGAAGAGTGCTATGAAAAGGTTTGCATTATAAGTGATGAACTTAAAAAGGCATTTGCATCATGACAGTGAACCACAGATACTTGTGTCAAAGGGACATCCTTTTATTGTGTCTTTCAAGAAAGTCTATGGTGTGCCTGCATCTGTGAAGTAAAATAGCCTTAAATTGAACAACATGTTTTCATAACAGCAAAGTAAAATAAATAAACTGGCAATGGTAATACCTGACTAGCTCTGTGTGTTCATGGCAGCACAAGGCACACTTCCTTAACCAAGGAAGCTGTACATCAGCAACAACTGAACTGCCATGTCCACAAATGACAAGTTCACCAGTTCCCGTAAATCTGGCAATAGGTAAAAACACATGGGAGTTGCTTTGAAACGCCCACTCAATGCCCACGTAAATCCTCCCTAGCACAGAGTAAGGCAACGCAGCGTTTTGCGCTGCGTTGCTGTACTCCAGATTTATGGATCCGCTCAGGGACTTGCAAAGTGTCCTTGCAAGGCTTCTTAAATCTCACTTAAGGTCTGCATTGCACATGTACCATGTTGAGTGGTTCAAACGTGACATAAACCACGTCATAAATATGGCCCACAGTCTCTCATCAGTCTGCGTACCCCTCAAATGTTGTCCATGAGGGGGAACCCTTGCCTGTGGGTACATAACACCCTCTATGTGGAGAAGTGTGGCTCACCGGTTAGAGGAGGCAGACCCAGAAGCAGAGGTCGGCCCGGGACCAGAGTTCAATTCCCGACGCGGCAGGGTTTGGAGCCCAAATGTCCACGGACCTGATAATTCTTGCTTCGGTGCCTACTTGAATCAGGGGTTCACGCTCTGCAACTCTGGGCAATAGCTTGCTCAATCTCCACTACGGCCCCCGTGGCGGGATGCCTGGCTTTCACCTTGGGGGTGCCCAGCTGGGCTATCCCACAGGGAAAAACCAGGACGGGTTCCCAAAGCAAGCGCCGAGATGCCCTTTGTGGTGATACGTGCGCTATATAAGAAACTACATTACCATTTATCTAACACTCTTCTCAGGCTATGGATAGGGCATTAGAGGCTCCCACACAATTATAGGGAGTTCTAAATCCTTTTTTAGGCCTCACTTCTCATCTACCATTGGGTTCCAACCTCAGGTGCGCACCAGCAGATTGTAAGGCAGCTCTCAATGGAAGAGTTATAGGAGGGACTACAGGTTATCACGCAGGTACAGTCCTACAGTGTATCTGGCATGCTCAGGCCAGGAAGAGCCGGGTTGCAGAACCTTAGGATTTCTTGCTCAGGGTCATCCCTAAGTCCTCACACAGGTCTGAGTCGGCTTGTCCTGTGCTTGTCCTTGAGTCAGGATATCTTCTCTCATCGCCTGGCAGATCCGCTCTTTGGCTGCATAGCAGTGCGCAGCAGTAGACCTTCTCAGAGGGCCTTGGCTTCTGTCCACTCTCATCCTTCTCTCAGCTGATGCTGAAGACAAGCAGGATGAAGCCAAGGTGAAATCAAGGGACTGGCTCAAGAAGGCGGCATCCATTTAAAACTAGGAGCACCAGGACTCAGCAAGGGGCCTCCTCTTATGAGCTCACCTTGTTTCCCAACACTAAAAGCAAGAGAAGGAGGAGATGATGGAGGGCATTTGCATTTAGAGGCCATTGTTCCACCATCTCAAGTGGGACTATGCTTTTCCTGGACCTAAAAGGTGACTGGGCTTTCAAAGCATCCAAGACAATTTGAAATAGTTGCTGTTCCAAGACAAATGTGAATTTCAGCCTGAAAACAAGACAGGGGGGAGATCAGCATGAGGCTTCTGCAGGGAGACCTCTGAGGCTGCTCCAAAGACAGGGAAGCAGAATGGTCTCAACCATGATGAAGCTGACCGCCATCTTGAGGGACATTCAATGTGTCCTGGAGATGCACACCCTTCATATGGCACATAGGCTAGAAGCATTCCAACATTTAGACAACCACACCTCAGACACTCTAGGGGAAGAGAACTATCATTGTGGGGGATTGAATTCATTTTACTCATTGGTATAAGAAGACCTTCATACATGGATACAGGTAAAAAGGTGTCAAGTCACCAAAACCACATGCATAGTAGGTCTGATGACACACACATTGAGGCCCTGATTAAGAGATGATCAATATATTCTGACTAGTGGGTAAACACTTGTTTACTCATGACTTGGAATTACAAATTGTTAGGAATTTAACACATTCGATCCTTTTCAGATGGTTTAATTCCTCAACCTTCATCACATTTTGGCAGGTCAAACCTGCTGATATTTAACAGGGGAAATGCATACAGTACTGACAATATCTTGGTGATTTTGCAGCGTCGGCCATTAAAATCAGCACGTTATTCCCCACCAACTCATAATAGGTGTTATTTATCACATGCAAAAAATAGCGTACCTCGTGGCAGCGTTATTGATCAAGTGCCCTGAATAAAACCTCCACTCCAAATCCGGGCCTTAGACCCTTCCCATGATATTGCTGTTAAGTGCAGTGGCTTGAGAATTGACCCAGGATTTCCCATCTCAGAGCCATTGACTCTGATGCATCGCATGACATTTTTTTCAATACAAATTATTTTCAATGCAAAGTAGGACCTTTGCAGACTTTGTATTAATACTGGTTCTAGGGGCCCCAGTAACTCTTGACATATTTAGGCAAATTCGCTAAACTACTTATGGGTACCTAAAGTTCTACTACAGGAGTACTCCTTTACATACGCTTACATGCCTCTGTGAATCGGGCTCAAAACTCCCAACTCCCCATTAGGAAAAGTGTTAAGGGTGCACTGTCCTTTCGGCTTAACTACTTGTATATGACTATGACCCAAAAATTCCAAGTTTACATATTATTATGGAGTTTAAAGAATGCAGGTAAGAATGCGTAAAAGAGTACTACATAAGCATTTGGGGGCAGATTTACAAGCCCCCTGCGCCACTTTTCCGTCATTTTTATCATGGGAAAAATGACGCAAAAGTGACGCAAGGGGCTTGTAAATCTGCCCCTTGGTGCTTTTGTGAATTGAACAGAATTGTTTTGAATGAACGTTTTTATTTTTATGGACAGACAGACGTGTTGCTGACAAGATTTTATTTTTTATTTTTGACATTTTTGTGGCGATATTTCAAATCTCTCCTATTGTGCCTCATTCAATTAAAAAGCAGAGCACAGGAAGATAATTGTAGATTCACACTGACATAAACGGATTCCAAGCACTCCAAGTAACTAAAATGCTGTCCAAAGAAATGTAAGTGACAGAATGTGTCAGAAACAGCAAAGAGGGACTTTCTAAGAATAGTCTGCTTGTATTTCGATATTTAGTCCAGTCAATGAAAAATGTTTCTCTTTTCTTTTTCTTCTCTAATTTTTGTGTGCATACTGTAGAGGGGCAGGTTTCACAAGCAAGCATGCTTTTACATTTGATCTAATTATTAATTTACACTGTCGAGCATTTAGAAGAATTAAAATAATGTTTAATCTTTTGGTAGTGTTTTTGTGCTGCCTCTAATGTGCAAAGAGGCTAGTTCACAAGAACCCTTGCTCACAAGTCAGTATCTATAGCAGGACACAGATCACAGGGTTTCATAGTCCAGTACATGGTGAGCACATGTACATGCGGAAAGCATGATGGCATCATTCACATTAAAGTATGGTGAAAGCATGACTTAATAGCTTTAATGTACCAAAATGAAAATATTGAAATGACAAAGGATAAAGCAGTGAGGTGGATCATTGTCATGTGTCGCACCTTTGAGGTAGACCACTGTCACATGTCATACGTTTGAGGTGGACAATTGTCATGTGTTGTCCCTCTGAGGTGGACCATTGTCATGTGTCATACCTTTGAGGTGGACAATTGTCATGTGTTGTCCCTTTGAGGTGGACCATTGTCAAGTGTCATACCTTTGAGGTGGACCATTGTCATGTGTCATATCTTTGAGGTGGACCTTTGTCGTGTGTCATATCTTTGAGGTGGACCTTTGTCATGTGTCGTACCTTTGAGGTGGACCACTGTCACATGTCATACCTTTGAGGTGGACAATTATCATGTTTTGTCTCTTTGAGATGGACCATTGTCATGTGTCGTACCTTTGAGGTGGACCATTGCCATGTGTCATACCTTTGAGGTGGACCATTGTCATGTGTCATATCTTTGAGGTGGACCATTGTCACGTGTCGTACCTTTGAGGTGGACCATTGCCATGTGTTGTACCTTTGAGATGGACCCTTGTCATGTGTCGTACCTTTGAGGTGGACATTTGTCATGTGTTGTACTTTGAGGTGGACATTTGCCTTGTGTCGTACCTTTGCGGTGAACCATTGTCATGTGCCGTACCTTCGCCGCTCCAGGCTGTTATCATATCCAGTGCAACTACAAGCCCAAGAATGCAATGCGGTGCTGGCTAAAATGTCTGGACTGAAGGGAGGTGTGACTGCTGACTTGGGACGATTATCAGTTATGAATATCACACAATAGCAGCACCGTGGAGGCTTGTGAGGAGTGCATTAAAACAGCGCAAAGTATGCTGAAAAATTATGTTTTAGGTATTTAAGAATACAGGGGTACAAATTAACAAGCTTCCTGCAACCAGTTTCGGCACATCACCCCTCATCAGCCAGGCTAGCTTGAATCCAGTGTTGCAGTGAGCACGGGCATACCCTTGGCCACTAAGGACAAACATAGCAATCACAACAAGATGATGGACGGATTGCTGAAACTTTTCAACCGTTCACCCCCAGTCAAGGTATCTGGGTTTAATCTACTGTTCTTTTGCACACCACGCCACTCCAGTTTGGACCCAGCCATATGCAAATAAGACGTGACCCTGCTCCTCGTGGGAACAGTCAAGCCTGGACTGCAAGGCCAGGCAGAAACAAGCATCCTGGGACAGGTTTCAAGGGGGGAGGGAGTTTCAGCATGGTGACCTCATCTAAACAAGTATAGGAAATAGGGAGAGAGGGTGGGCTGTGGACCAGTCCCCTTTGGCCATTGCCTTTCATGTACTGTACATGGCTTTACCATCGCTTGCATCTGCTGTCCATCAAAGCCATGGCATTTGAAGAGTCTTCCATTGCCCCTTTGTGTTCCCACTAGGTTGTGGCGACGAGTCCTGGAATAGTCCTTTTGTTTGACTGCAGAATCAGCATAATGTGCAGCTTGTCATTTGTGGAATTTGAACACGACATGTAAGAGGAGTTAAGAGGATTTAGGGTTGCGGCCTGTCATCTGAATGGACCCTAAAACTAGGTCACTACGTCCCCCCATGGAGAGTGACCTGCATGAATCTGTGCCTTATATTATATAAATATTATGTGGCTGGGAGAATGAACTGGAATGGTTTTCTAAGAAAGGTAGATTCAATATTGTACATAAAGCTGGTTCACCCTCAGGAGCTTCTATTTTTCTTTGTGTATATGATGACCTTCCTGCCGGTGTCCCTGGGGACAGTTTTCTCTACCCATTGACCTTCCTTGAACCCCCTTAGTCCCTTTCTAGTACTAAATTTCATTTGGTCTGAGATGGGTGTGTCTTAAACCTACTCTTTGGGTGGATTTACATATGTGAATGTAGATAGAAGTATGAACATATATGCAACTTTTTTCCTGATAATTACCATCCTGGGTCACCTTTTGAGGTCCAATGTGTGATACCTTCTCTGAAATTCTTTGTGTTGTTTCATTGTTTCCCCAATTTCATTTTGCATCGGTATATGTCCACTCTTTACTGGCTATTTGGGAACCGGGCAGTCAACAGGTTTTGCAGCACTTGTTGTTCATATTCTATCCTTTGAGAGACTCTAACCGTATAATAACAATTACCCAGAGACAGGTTTGCCCAGACATAGGTCTCGTGCTCACTGTTTTAGAGGTCTGGAACTAAGCCTCACTGATTAGACCTAACTAAGTCAAACCCAGTGTGGGGTTGTTTGTGGTCCCTTCTGGAGGGCACCTTGCATGGTAGCACCCATATGGACTGTTCGCATGAGGAGTAGGGTCGGTATTGATCTTCATAAGGCGGGCTTTTGTCTAGAGTGGCATGGTGAGCAAAAAATGATGGACTGGAATGAATATATGACGTTACAACACAAACAATTACAACGCATGCCTTTATAATGTGGTTTTACATCACAACTACCATTACATTGCATGATTTTACAACGCATGCCATTACAACACATTTTTAAAAACTACCATTACAACGCATACCATTACAATGCATAATACTTTTGAGGTAACAGTGGGGTAAGTGTTGGATAGTGTATGGGTACAAATTACTATTCCCACTCCAGAGAGTGCAACAGAAGGGTAAGTGTTGGATAGTGTAGGGGGAACATTACTATTCTCATGTACCTCAAAACCGATAACCCGCCCTAAAACTAAACAATCCCCATTACTTACCCTATAATGCATTGTAATGGCATGCGTTGTAATGGTATGCCCTGGGATGGCATGCGTTGTGACATGCGCTGTAATTACTGCGTTGTAATGGAATGCAATGTAAAGGCAGTTCTGTTGTAACAGCTGTGTTGTAAAGGTAGTGCATTGTAATGATTGCGTTGTAATGGTTGTTTCCCGACTGGAATGCAACCTCAAACAATTGTCATTGGTTGAGATGAATCCAAACATTCCATCCATCACCTTGTTGTCATTGCAATTTGCGCCCTAAGTGCAACCGGTGTGCCCAGATGTGGGTCTCATGCTGACTGTGACACAGGACTCAAGCTATACCTCACTGATGAGACCTAAGTAGGAGTTGCTTGTGGTCGCTTCTGGAGGGGGCCTTGCCTGGACATTCAGGATAGATTGTTCTCATGAGGAGCAGGGTCGTTACTGATTTGCATAAGGCAGGTCTTTGTCTAGAGTGACATGCTGAGTGAAAAACTATCAACTGAAATGCAGCTCAAGCCACTGCCAGTGGCTTAGATTAATTCAAGCGTCCCATACATCACCCTGTTTTTTGCTGCATTAAACAAGCAGCAGCTGTTGACCATTGACAGCTGTGTGCCTTAAAAGAAAATCCTGAATTAGATTATGCAATTGTAACGAGCGAGCATTACTAGCTCATGGCGCGTTTTGAGGTCCCTTGCCACAAACTCTTTTAAATGGATTAAAATGGTGCATTTCCAGTACCATTTCTAAAGTTAATTGGCCACACATTCCCTACAGTGCCCTCGCTCTATGCTCTGCCATGCCCGGTCCACCAGTGCAACGCCCCTCATATGCTGCACCTATGTAAGGCTGGGCCCCTCCCTCTACCATGCCATGCGTGACTGGCATTGAGCGATGGGTACAAGTGGACCTGGGTTGGAAATACGGAGAGAGAAATTAGGGGTGTCATTCTGGTGCATTTGTCAATGTTTTTGAGGCAAGGCCAACCTCCCCCTTTTGAGCACTCTATGTCCTTCTCTTTCATTCCTTCATTTTAGAAGAGCTTCAGATCTAGGGGCCTGATTTAGAAAGGTAAACTTACACTTTTGTGCAAGGGGCCGATTTACAGAACTAACTTAAGACAAAATCCTAAACTTACTACTTTTGGTATTCACAGAAGTTAGGATTTTGTCTTAAGTTTGTCTTAAGACAAATTTAAGACAGACTTAAGACAGACTTAAGACAAAATCCTAACTTAAGTCTGTCTTAAGTCTGTCTTAAGTTTGTCTTAAGTCTGTCTTAAGTGTGTCTTAAGACAAAATCCTAACTTCTGTGAATACCAAAAGTAGTAAGTTTAGGATTTTGTCTTAAGTTAGTTCTGTGAATCGGGCCCATAGTTTGTGAATACCAAAAAATGGTAAACTTACACAAAAGTGTAAGTTTACCTCTGTGAATCATGCTCTCTGCCTCGGTGTGGCTTATAAGAATGATATTTCCACCCCAAGGCCATCCTGCCCTTCCTTGAGAGGGGATCCTGACATCTGCACATCCAATAAGTTTTCAATGAGAATAACAAGTTTCTGTCACATGGTCATGTTCATTGACTTTTATTGTGAGAAAATAATATATATATATTAGGTCGATTTTACATGCGTTTACCTACAAATGGCCATTTCCCAGCAAGATCCCTTGTCAGTGGAAATGACAAATGCCTTTTGATCTTTCGTTTTGCGTTCTGCTATTTTACACTCAACGCTAGTTGGACTTTAGGCTTACTGATGAGTTGTGTTCTACTTTTAACACACACCCTCTCATGAGCTCATCAGTGGACCTGCTGGTGATTTTCTTAAGATTTTTAGCTACGTGATTTGTACTAGATGTATAGATGTACATTGAGCTGTCGGGGTGTGGGTGGGGGGAGGGGGTCCATTTATCTGGTAGCTCTGTGACTCACAGAACATGCATTGCAGTAAATGCTTTCCAGATTCAACCTACACATGAAGCAGGGTTTCCTTTGATATAGTGTTGTCTTATATATATATATATATATTCACTGCATGCCCTAGCCCTAATTGGCAGTAAGTGGACAGCCAGCTATTAGGAGAGATGAGATATAGCAATCATGTGCCTGTTACCAGGGCTGAACTCGGCTCATTACCAAGGCATGTCTGGGGAAAATAACAAATGTGTTTGTAGATGTCTCTCGCTGAAAGATCAGTCGACAGGGCCGGACAGGCCTTTCATTCCATCGGGCAATTCCCTGGTGGGCTGGAGTCTTTGGAGCCTGGTTTTGAAAGCCAATGGCTGTTCCTGGTGACACTGTCATGTTTTACAGCTCCACGAGGTTAGTTGCAGCAGGAAAAGCAGGCTTTGAGAGAGAAAGGATGACAGAGAAGGTAGAGAGAAAGTGATCAGAGATGGAGAAGATAAGATGCAGAGAATGGGAGAGCAAGAATGGATACATGGAAAGAGACAGACTGCAGGAGGACGGGAAGGGAGAGTGCTGGTATGAGTATTTTTTTCCAAGGGTGCTTTTGGTTTCTAGGTCCATGTCTGACAGCTGTCTGAACACAGAACACAGGGCCCCTTATGTAGTAGTTGTCACAAGAACGTGTGAGATGAATAAGGTGATAATGATAATTACGTATTTGTATAGCGCACGACTACCCGGAGGCATCTCGGCGCTTGTACGAATACCGCTGTGGAACCCATCCTGGCTTTCCCTGTGAGGCGTCCACTACTGGGCACCCCCAAGGTGGAGGCCAGGCATCCTTAGCGTTGTGGGGGCCGTTGTGGAGATTAAGCAAGCTATTGCCCAGAGTTACAGAGTGGGACCCATGATTAGAGTAGGCACCGAGGCGAGAATGATCAGGTCTGAGGAAATTGATCCCAAGACCTGCCGAGGCGGGAATTGAACCCTGGTCCCAGGCTAGACCTCTGCATCAGGGTCTGCTGCTCTAACCATTGAGCCACACTTCTCCAGGTGATTAAACCATAAGTGGATCTTTTGGGCTTGGGTGAATATTGGCTGAATCCATGAAGGATTCTCTCTGATGGTGTTAGAACGATAAGATGCTGGGAATTAGCACTTGGAAGATGGGTGTCTGACCCACCAAACAGAGGAATTGATGACTGATTTAAACAATCAACTATGATATAAAATGTGTGGAATTTTCAGAATAGCACTCTTTAGCAAGGGTTATGCATATAAAATGTAGGCTTGGTATTCCACTACTTTCTGCCTTTACCTGTAAGTGACCCAACTCTAAACACACGTGGAATATTTGCCCTGTGGGCAAACTTGTGAAGAAAAATGAGGAAAAAAAATATTTTTTGCAGGTTCCTACAGAATTAAATGGATTACCCCACTATGTCGCTCTCTTGGAATTAGGCACTACTGGCTCGAGCGAGGGATGCGCAAGGCTGGCACCAGTACTCCAGGAGTTTTTGCTGTTTGAAGATTCTTACAGCCAGTCATGTATTTAAGAGCAGAAATTGAATTGTATTAAATAAAGAGAGAAAATATGGTGGAAATATAGTCACTAACAGGGCTATTGTATATGAGCAGTAAATGACACCACAGTATTGGTTGCCTTTGCATAGACCGTACGTCCACTACTATAAATAGACGCTAATAATAAAGTACAAGCTTGTTATTATCATACCGTATATGCCTTCGTGCAGAGATTACACAGCTGCATCGGGTGCATGTCACAGGCGAGGGTTCTCTTTGCATGGCACCATTGCAGAAGGTCAGGATCAATATTGTTGACCCCACAGATCTTCCAACCAGAATTGGGAAACAGTCCACTGTGGTACTGATAGGCCGCATAACAAGATACTGTGAAGCAGCAGCGTACAGTGCTACTGTCGCTGCTGTAGCAGGGACTCTATCTTACACATTCCCAGAGCTTGTTCTCCCTGAGGAGATTGTATCTAACTATATGAAGGTCCATGGTTTGGGTGAAGGATTTGGAAAAAGTCTCAGGAGAAACTCTAGGGAGCTGTTTAGACACCAGCTGTCGTACCCGATGTTTGCCTGTTGGGAGGTGCCGCAATGGGCTTTATTTGGTCACACAGCTCTTGTGGATGAAAGGGGTGTGTGCAACCAGGGACCCGTCACACATAATGTGGCAGATTATTACTGAGCAAGAAGATGGCTCAGCTCACAAAGAAGGCCAGAGGCAACCTCCAGACAAGACAAGAGTTTGTGAAACTCTGATCTGCTCAGAAGGTTGCACCTATCAACTTCTAAGGTGGCCAGGATCTTCTGGCCATGAAGCTCTGGGGTTCAAATGAGTTGTCCCACTGTAGGACTTGGCCTTTTGGGCTACAGTTCCCTAAGCTTTTTGCTTCCCCCCTAGACTGATTTCCTGACATAGAGTTGCTAATTTAGATGCACTGCTGATCAGTGTCAAAGTACAAGTGTTCCCTATGTAAAGTGTAATGGTAATTGGTTGGCCATGATTGGTATGTTTGCCTTACTAGTAAAGTCCCTAGTGATGTGCACTGTGTGTACAAGGGCTAGTAATGTAAAGGTGTGCGGAGAAGTAAACTCGGGCCTGCAGTGTAGGGCCTGCGCGCAGTTTGCTAAGTTAGCATGTTGTCCTGACAAGTGCAACCACTTGTCAGGCCTTACTTTCCCTTTTGCAATACACAGTGGGCACCCTTGTGGTAGGTCCTGGGTAACCCCTGGGCAGGGTGCATGGTAAGTAAAAGGCAGGACATATAATGAGGTGTGTGCAATATCCTGACAGTGAAAAACACTCCATTTCGTTTTTCAATGGTGAAAGGCCATTCTGGCCATAGGAAAGAATGGGGGAGGCTGGGTGTTGTGTTTTGGTAGCCTAGTTTCCTATACGTTTATAATGGAGAGGTGAAGTTTAGTATGTATGAACTCACAGTGTCATAACACATCTGTCTATGAAAGTGGTTGGTGAGGAGCGCCTGATCAAAGTGGGCATCGGAAGAGGAGTGAGTCTCGGACACGCAGGGTGCACCGGAGATGTTGGATAAGAGTGCCTAGTCGGCTTGTGCACCTGAGGAGAAGTGAAGCTCGGACACGGTGAGGGTGTCGTGTGCAGCCAAGAGCCCCTGGTGTCTCTTTAGGGTGCACACAGCTGAGGAGCTGCAGCTTGTGATATGAATGTTGTCTCTAACTTCTATACAGTAGATGCAGCAATGCATGCTTGCATGGTGTTAGAAAGCTAAGGGCGTTGCAGCACTGAGGGGCCTAGTTATCAAAAAGTCACACAGTGCAGTAAGCCAACCTGCTACTCTGCGTGACAAGCAAAGGGCCGGAATGCGCCCTATTTCACATAATGTGGCGTATGTCTTTTCCCAGCACTTAAGCACAACGTGCTGCCTAGCGCCAACGCAGGCAGCCTTGCTCCATGGTGCAAGGGTGTCTGTATTGTAAGCAGGATTGTGATTGTACAGTAAGGGTCACTTTCCTAAACAAAAACAATCTTCTGAGGCAATTTCCTCTTTCTACGTGTGTATGCCTCATGCAGCACACATGAAAGAGGAAAAACAAGGAGAAATAAAGACATTTCTCCTCGTTACTCCTCCCCTGGGGGTGCGTAGTAATGTGGTACATTCCCAGGTCTACCAGTAATGGTAAATCTGGGATTGAGCCAAAATCCTTGTGTCTTGCGTGGGAAGACCCGCGCACCACCCATGGTCGCCCTCCCTGGGGCAGAATAATGCGACACAGGGGTTTGCGCTGCGTTTCATTACTACCGATTTATCAACCCACACAGGACCACGCAAGATGGCTTACGTGTCATTTATAAGTCTAACTTAGTAGTTGCGTTGCTTTTGCGCCACTTTGGGGGCTACACAAGTACTTCGTAAACATGCCTCTGAATGTGGAAGATGTACACATAGAGCCTGCTGGCGTACCTGGGTGCATAGATGGTGAGCTATAGCCCGCATCAATGAATGTGAGATCAGAGCTCTGTGCCTGCAGCCCTTAACGACATGCACTGTAGTCCCTGGTCTCCAGGCAAGCTGGCGTGGCAGTAAACCCTTCCCTGCGCCGCAAATTCCACTGTGGTGCGGTGGGAGGGTAGGGGGTGAGCGCGGCGCTGCGGTGCTCATGACAGAACCACGCTGTCATGGGTCACAGGCGGCGTGTGCTCATGACGGAGTGGTTCTGTCATGACCCCGCCCACTCATTAATTCGCCAGCACAGGGCTGCGTGGGCGGAGCGGCAGCAGCATGACGGAACCACGCTGTCATGAGCACCAGCCGACCGTGGCTCATGACGGCGTGGTTCCGTCATGAGCAGGCAAGGGGTTAAACAGCAGAGAGCTCTGCAGCATGAATGCCGGAGGTGTCATTGCATCTTTCAGCACTGGAAAGACTCCTTTAGGGTAGCACAGACCTGCAGACTTCTGGCTCGTGGCAGGGGCGGTTCTAGGCTCATGGTGGCCCTGGGCAGGGAGCGTAGGTAGGTAGGGGACCCCGGAAGAGGGGGTCCGGGCTGAGTGGAGCGCGGAGGCCAGTGAAGGGGTGGGTCAGGGTGTTTGAAAGTGGAACAGAGCCGGAGGCCGCCAAATCCCTGCCAGGGGCACCACGCAAATATGTATCCATCCTCGGAGGATTATTATATTAAGGATATATATTGGCGTGGTGGCCCCTGGGGTTTGGCGGCCCTGCGCAGGTGCACAGCTTGCACATGCCTAAGGCCGCACCTGCTCATGGTGCCGATTGTGACTCCATCCTCTTTACACGAGATGCAGTGAGCGGTACGGCCCTGTACAGGGGGGTCACTTTACCTTTCAGCACCTTGGAGAGCACCGGCCTGGAGACATGGCGCTCCCAGCTGGGGAGCTGCAGCTGTGGTGCGGAAGTGCAGCGCACGTGGGTGAAGCAGGGGCCGCAGCGCGTGCTGTTTACTGTTACATTCAGGCAACTCCTGCACACTGTGGTGAGGGGTGCATGGAGAGCCCCCTCTACCGCAGGCACACTCGCCCAGGGTCCAGGCTAGACCCTTGGGGATGATGGAGCCTCATCTTATGCCCAGAGCCCAGCTTTCCCTGCCCTGCCTCTCGCTCTCTCGCTCACACTCTCTCTCTCTCATGTTCTCTCTCTCTTTCCCTCTCTTTCTCTCCCTCTCTGTTTCTCTTCCTCCCCATCTCTTTCTGTCTCCCGCTATCTCTCTCTGTCTCTATCTCTCCCTATTGCTCTCTTTCTCTCTCTATCTCTCCCTTTTTCTTTCTCTCTCTCTCTCTCTATCCCTTTCGCGCTCTCTCGCCTTCTCCCTATCTTCCTCTCTCACTCTCCCCCTCTATCTCTCACTTTCTCTCTCTCTGCATATATATCTTTTGTGCTCTCTCTTTCTCTCTCCCTCTCTCTCTTTTTTTCTCTCTCTCTCTTTCGTACTCTCTCCCTCTCTCTCTGTTTCTATCTTATCTCTCTATCTCTCTATCGCTTTTGCATTCTCGCCTTCTCTCTCTGTTTCTCTCTCTCTCTTTCTTTCTCTCTCCCTCTTTCTCTCTCCCTCGTTCTCTCTCTGTCTCTTTCTCTCTCTCTCTTTCTATCTATCTCTTTCATACTCTCACCCGCTCTCTTTTTCTCTTTCTTTCTTTCTCTCTCCCTCTCTTTCTCTCTCTCCCCCTCTCTTTCCCACTTTTTCTCTCTCTCTCCCTGTCTCTCTCTGTTTCTCTCACCCTCTCTCTCTTTCTCTCTCTCTCTCTCTTCGTGCTTGCGAGTGTTGCTTACTCTGTGGTGGTTGCCGCCCCTGGTGGGAAAGTCTTGCCAGTACGTACGGCGCTCTCTATGCACAGGCGCTGCCGCGCGCTCTATCCAAGCCTATACCTCTGAGGCACACGGTGGATTGGTCCATGCACCTGTGCCCGACGGGTGGAGGGCACAGATCCAGCGGCACCGAGGGGTGGTGCACACTGAGGGGCGGGGCTCTGCGCCCCTCCCTCTCTCGCCTCACACCTCTCTAGCCCAGCCCCTGCCTCGCCACCAGTGGGCACTCGTTGCTCGTTTGAGGGCGTCTGCCCCGCTGCACCCGAGGGTGCGGGCACTCAAGGGCGGGGCTCTGCGCCACTCCCGGTGTATGCTTCAGTCCTGATAGTAGGTATTCGTAGATTGTCGGGAGTGCCCCTGTCTTCACTGCATGATTTTTCGGGGAAACGATGGTGCCTGCCCAGCTGCATACATGGTGTGGGCACTAGAAGGCAATGTTATGCGCCCCCACCCCCAACACACACACACCTCTCCAATTATCCGCCTCACTACTTATAGTGGCCATCCGTAGATTATCCGAGGCCCCTCTCTCCTTTGGGTGACTATTTGGAGACGGATGCCTGGCCAGAGCCCCTCCTTCCCCCCCTCCCCCCCACACACACACTCAGATGCACCCGAGGGTGCCTGTACTGGAGGGCAGGGCTCTGCTCCCCCCCCCCCCCCCCCACACACACACACACTTCTGCGGGTGATTATTCAGGGGGAGGCTGGATTGGTGACTGCCCTGGTGCAAACAGAAGGTCTGGGCATCGACGGGTGATGACGCTGCGCCCCCTCCCCCAGTCCCCTCCCACCCCTGCCCGTCTCTGCCTCAATGATGGGCAGTCATAGATTGTGCGAGCGCCCCCTCCCTTCCTCGGCAGAGTAGTTGGGGGAGAGTGTCGCCTGCGCCCCTGAGTACGCGGTGTAATGTGGAAACTAGCGGGTGAAAGCCCCCTCCCCAGTTTCACATCTCCTTCCCAGTGGGGGGCAGGCGTGGATGGTTGAGAGGCACCTCGTCTCTCTCGTTAGGGTAGAATACTGCATGTGAAGGGGTTCACAACTGCATGAAGTACAGGAGAGCGTTCTGAAGGAGGCGGGGCCCTGCCTCGCCCTCGCAGCGCGTGCTGCCTCGCCCCTTGCCCGTTCTTTCCTCTCTGGGGGCAAGTAGAGAGTGTGTGAGGGGCTTTTCTGGGGCGCCTCCCTCTCATTGGGCTCTGGCAGAATATTGGGGTTGTTGCTGCTGCTATTAATCTCCCAAAGAAAATAGATCTGCAGGTTTAAGGACCCTTGCCCCAGGAAGGGGCAAGGGTCATTAAACCTGCAGATCTATTTTCTTTGGAAGATTAATAGGGTCAAATATGCAGGGGGGACCGTGTCAGTTGACGGAGCAGGGTTCTCGTGTCAGCTCTGACGCTACGGCCAGCCGAGCACCGCATGCGTCCTCCGCGCTGGAAAAAGAAAGCAGAAACAATTAAAAACTGTGGCCTCGTCTTCTCTGATCTGATTAAAAGTCTCGGGTATCTGCCCTTGCGACTGCTCAGACGCGTCTCGCGTGCTCACGAGGCAGAGCGCGGCAGCCCTGTGTGCTAGCGCTATGCAGCATCCTTCAGCACCGTGGACAGCTCCTCCCTGCATCCCCATCACTTGGGTACCGGGCTATACCATCGCACTGCACCAGACGGGGGTGCGCATCTCTACCACCGCTCCCTCCTCTGCCGGCGAGTGGTGCGCTCCCCAACTTGGCTGCCAAAGGGAAAAGAGGGAGGGGTGGAGAGATCCAAAGAGAAGGCGAGGGGAGGGAGGGCTGGTCCATGTGTTAGAGGGGGGTGTCCTCCCTCTCTGTCAGAGGCACTCAGTCCCTGGCTTGCTGTGTGTGTGGGAGGCAGTGGAGGAGGACAGCACCGCGGCCGTACAGAGGGGACCCTAGCTGGAGGCAGCCCGCCTTGGAGGGGAGGACACTGGAAAGGGGGACTCCTACCCCACCCTCAGGATTGCACCCAGCAGAGGAGAGGCTGCGGCGGCAGGAGGGGAAGAGGAGGACGGGGATATACGGTTGTCGCTCTCTTCCATATGAGACGCTGTGCAGTCGTCCAGGTCTACCAGCCCCTTCATGAGAACCGCATCAGCACCGGCGGTTTTTAGCGCAAGAACTACAACGGGCGGTAACCGCCGGGCAACATTCATTAACTGCACCAGGGGTCACCAGCCCGCCCAACAGGCGAGGGGCTCAGTCCAGCGGTCTTTTACTGCCCCCGACAACCCAGATTCCAACCACTTCTACCCCTCATCAGTACCTACAGAGGGTCTTTTTTCACCCATAATATCTACTTCAGCGTTTCTACTGGTACATTTTGGGAATTTCGTTCCACTGCCCCATTGGTGATTGATGGTGGTGATTTTGTTGCTTAAAGCAGCTCCTGGAGGTCATTAACTGCTATAACTGGACATTTTTTTTACATTTTCCCTCTGCTTGTGGTCTCTGGTGATGAGGTAGCGCTGCTGTCTGCACATATTGACACCGAAGAGACTCGCATATTCCATGCAGTGATTTGTCATTCTTGGCAGAAATTTGCTTCCATTATCTGTCCTTGGCAGTAGATTACCGTCACTGCTGGCCATTAACGCCAAACAGCACTAACCACCCCTAGGGGTCTGTAGCTGACTGTAACACAGAGCAGGGGGCGCCCCACTTCTCACAGACAAACACCCCCTTTCCTTACAGGCCTTGGGCCCCAGCATCCCTTACTTCTTCAGGACCCTAACCCCCACTGCACGATGAATTACCTTCGCCGCAGGCTGTCGGACAGCAACTTTATGGCCAACTTGCCCAATGGGTACATGACGGACTTACAGAGGCCCGATCCACCACCACCACCCCCTCCGGGCCCCGGACTGATCGCTTCACCCTCCTCCGGGCCCCTGCCAGCGACATCGCCCGAACCTTCCCCGCGCCCGGCTCCTGCTTCCGGGGGAGGGTTCTTCTCTTCCTTGTCCAACGCCGTGAAGCAGACCACGGCTGCCCTGAGCGAGCAGGTGACCTCAGCCGGCAGCATCGCGACAGGGACCAGCCGCAACAGCAAAATCCTGCTGATAATAGATGAACCTCACACAGAATGGTGAGTACCGAGGCCTGCTCCACTCTGTGTCTGTCTAGCTGTCTTGCATCACCAGACGGTCATGCTTCTATGTCACCTAGGACCGGGGCGGGAAGCATATACTAATCCATGAGTATAGCAAATGTATATCCACCGTCTCCTACCTACCCACAGACACCAAACGCTACTCATCACTCTGAGACTAGGGTAGATGCTTCAACCCACTCATCCATTCTTAGGCTAAGGGCAGCTACCAAATGTATAGCCATCTCCTTTAGGGCTAGTGTTCAACTAGCAGTCTACTAACCAGTCTACTCTACATTCCCTTACCTCTACTAGTCAACCAACCAATCCCTTATTTCTCTTCAGTAGGTCTATGGCAGACCCCTTAGAGGTACCTCCCTAGGACCCAACCAGCCATGGGCACCAATTCACCAAAATGTCAAGGGTGGCAGAAGTGACATCATATTACCTTTGACCTTAATGATATCATAAGAAGTGACATCATATGACCCTTGACCCTGATTTTGTTCAAGGAAGTCATGTCACATGACCTTAACCATGATGATGTCACAATAATTGATACAGTTGAACTTCCATAATAACTGCATGATTAATTTAACAACACAACCCAGACAAACATCTATTTTAGATACCACTGAAGCTGATATGATCTTGAACATTTCTGGGAAGTAATACTTGCCCTGTATTGTAGTGAACGAGTGAAGCAAAAAAGCCAGGCCTCCACTCAGGGGTTCCACTACCCCAAGAAAAGTTTGAAAAGAATGTGGTCATACAGTGAATTTTAACAAACAATTTTCACATAAATTTGCTAAAGGTTCATAGGCTCTGAAACAACCCTCATTACATTTTCAAATCCTTTCATACTATACAAAGCCATGTATGCCATCCATATACTAAAGGTGACCCTTACTGTCAAAAAGTACCAGGGTCAGTCAGGCTCAGCATTTTGCCATGGTTGCCCCTCCTCCCATGTGTCAGATTGTCCTCCTCTGTACCAAGAAACAACTCCAATTTGCTAGTACTGGCATTTTTCACAAGTGTCTCATATGCCAAGAATTATCTCTGGAATGCCATTACCAGTATTTCACCATGGGTGTCCATTATGCCAAGAATTGCCTCCGGTGGCTGCCAGTATTTCGTCTCAGGTCTCTGTCAGGCTAGGAATGGCCTCAAATATGCCAGCACCAATATTTTACCAGACATTTAAATGCATTATTTACTTAACGTAGCTGCCATCAAAGATCCATTCCAGGTAACTGTGCTCTATTTTTTTAATTATGCCAGTAGTGAAAAATAGAATACTATTCACTATTAGTAGTAATGGAAGAAAATAAGAAGTCCAGAGTCACCCTTGTGACCCTGGCACTGATTATGTCATCTTTGAGGCTAGGGGTCGCGAAGGCAGTGCCATAAGTTGCAAAGACCATCCCCTGAATGATGTCCGTGCAACCACCCATTCTCCACCTTCCATAGAACTTGAGAACACAAATGAATCCATTTTCCTCCCCTAGGAAAAAAAGTTGTGCCCTAACCTGAACCCCTCTCTTCTAATCTCGTTTTCTTCTCTGAACACCATTACCAGCTACTCAGCCCATCTCCCACAGCCCATCTTCTATACCTGGCTCCCCGAAGCCGCGCTGGTAGAATGCGGCACGCTATAATTATACTAATGTAAGACTTTATAATACAGTCTATGCGTCTTCCCCTGGAACTTAAAAATCCCCACTGTCTGCGAGTGAAACTAAAAGCAACCGCTGAGCGCATTATCGCCAGCCACAGAGCCGTGATGTCACCGGCTCAAAATAGCTCCAAAATAAATTTTTAACCATGCATACACCTCCAGGACCTAAATGATAAACCAATCATGCCCTCACAAAACCATAAATAAATAAATGAATTCTTGAGATCTATTATCTCTAGAGGGGAAGGTTGTTTGCAGCATGCAGAGAGCTAAAGCTTTCTAACACTCTCTCTCTCCCCATGCTCACCAGTAATGGAACAGCCAATGAATGCCACAGCTTCAAATGAAACCCAAAATCATTGCTTTCCTCCTAAGCCCAGACCACCCTCTTCTGGATGCTCAAGCTGTCAATGTACGGTGTCCTCTTCCATGGAGGGAAGTTCAGATGCCTTTAAAGACGGAAAAATGGCCAAGCTGGATAATGAACAAATTTCCATCTCACAAGTTTTGAGGATAGCCAACCATTTATCCAGTCCTCCAATGGCTTTTTTTACTTCCGCTAATTTATTAGCCTCCTAGTATTTCAGCACCAGTCAATCCTGACCTTTCTTAGAGCTGAGCTGCAACCATAGACATTTGTCACATCAACCAGCCTAGTATGGGCACATCTCCTTTCAGGCTGAGGACACCAGCTAGCCTTCATCACTTGACTATCAAGCTGTCCAGCTCCCCCATGACTCCCACAAAAAGCTAATCATCATCCCCCGCTCCTCGCTTAAAGACACAGCCATCAGATTTTACCTTCTCCTGTTCGTCAAGCACACACATTCTTATTTCGTCCTTCAATTATCTTGCCTTGAACTATGTCGGTATCACCAAACCTTCCTTCAATTCATTGATAAACTACAAACATCATCTCCATCACAAGACCTTCCTCCAATTCTTCGATAATCGCAAGACATAATCTCCATTATAAGACCTTCCATTATTTCATTGATAAGCTCCAGACCGCATTTCCATCACAAGACCTTCCTTCAATTTATCGATGAACTCCAAACATCATCTCCATCACAAGACCTTCCTTTGATTCTTCTGCAATCTACAGACATCATCCGCACCACAATATCTTCCTTGAATTCATTGATAAGCTCCAGACCTCATTTCCATCACAAGATCTTCCTTCGATTTATCGATGAACTCCAAACATCATCTCCATCACAAGACCTTCCTTCGATTCTTCTGAAATCTCCAGACATCCTCCGCACCACAATATCTTCCTTGACTTCATTGATAAGCTCCAGGCATCATTTCCCTCGCGTGACTGACCTATTCATTGACAAACTCCAAATGCCATCTCCTACATCTTGGCCACATCACTCTTTCTCATGCACTAAACATTTGTACATGCACCCAACCGACCTCATACCATTCACCTCCTCTTCCAGTCAACCTTATGAAATACTGTATCCCTGCACTGCACCTATTGCCCAGTGAGTATAGGGTAAATATGTCTTTCCATGCACAACCCTGTTTGACTTTGATGGAGTCATCTGACTCTGGTCTATCCACGAAGCTTAGCACCTTCGTCTAAGCCGTGTGTCATTATTTCCCTATGTCTGTGTAAAAGTGTGGTACGAAGCACTATATCAAAACATGATATTCTTGTTGCTATTTAAGGCTCATTACAAGTATGTTTACCTTTTTACCACCCTAGATAGAAGAAGTGATAGGTTCCTTCTCCACTCCTGGATATCTTCACATAGATTCTGTCTTCCTTAAGACCAATTTTGCAGCCTTGGTGGATGTCTAGTATTTCTTTACCCCACAAGTTCCCCATGCAATACAATCTATGTTGATTTTTTAAAACATGTATCCATAATTCATGCATTCATCCTAAGCATCTACCATTTAGCAGTGACAGCCACAGAAAGGACCCAATATGGTTTCAACCATACCAAACATAATGATGCTCTCCAAAGGTCCAACAAGCAATAATCACTTTGAACCTTCACCAGCTCTCGCAATGCTTGCAGACCACAATTCTTTAACTGATGTATTAATGACAGGTTAACCCATCTACAAATCTTTCATTTATTCATACAGTCATTCAGGTCAGCCACCTCGTCTTGTTTATCAGATATAGCGTTTGCTCGACTAAGGTCTGGGGCAACACTGGAGACAAAGGGGCTTATTTATGAGAGCTGTGCCTCATATTTCCACCACGTAAAATGGTACATGCTTGACGCAGGGCTCTCATTTCGATTTGTGGAGCCACGCAATGCCACCCTGAGTGGCATCTTAAATCATAAGTAAGGTGACGCAGCGTAAACCACTGCATTGCCTTACTCTGCGCCCCAGAGGCGTTCCATGGGCGTTGCAGTGGATTTTCCCATGCCGTAACCATGGAATTTGATGCTGCCCCAGATTTTCAAACTGATGTAAACATGGGGAGGCACTAAATCCGTACGGCTCCCAAGGTGAGTCGCAACGATGAGAAATATGTCTATTTCTCCGAATTGTTTCCTCTTTCTCTGTGTGCTGAATTCTGCAGAACACATAGAAAGAGGAAAACACCTCTCGAGATTGTTTTTGTGCAGGAAGGTGCCCCCTTCCTGCACAAGAACAATCCTGCTTGCAATGTAGGCACCCTCGCGCGATGGTGCAGGGGTGCCTATGTTGGCACTAAGCTGCCACAATAGTGCCAGTGGAGCCAGTAAGTACATGAATACAGCGTATTGCTTAAATATGGTGCATTCCTGTCCTATTACTTTGGCGTAGGGCAATGCTGCAAGGTGTCTTGCTGACCTGCCCTACGCCAAAATACCACAAATGAGGCCCAAAGTGGGGTGCGCTTGTGTTTGTTGGACTGACCCGATGGCTCGGTGGTCTTTACTACCCTGACTCTGTACATCTAAATATGAGTATATCCAGGGTACATCATTTAATCGTTCCTTCCATGCATTCACCCATTCATGCATTTGCTTCAACCACATTTCCCTCAATAAAGTTACAGCAAATCTTCTTCCCTATCATCTCTTTACTAATCCCGTCTTTGTTCATGAAGCCATCATTCCCAAAGTTTAAAGTACAAAGAAGAAGACTTTTTATAGCTAAAATGAACAAAAACCCCATCTTACCTCTGTCACCTTTAACAAAGTATTGCTGCTCTTCATATCCATTCCACCCATCAGTGGTCCTTCCTTTCACCATTCATTTTTCAATATGTGCAGTGGACAACAATCTTTTCATCCATCCATCTGTTGACCCATCTGCTGGTCCTTCTACTCTTCCACCCCAGCCACCTCTCTCTAAACATAGGCGCCTCCCATTTATTCATCGAGCATTACACAGCCATCCATTCACCGACCAAAAATAACTGGCATTAAAATGCATCCACACGTTCTTTCACCACCTACCTCATTCCCCCATTAACCAGACCATCTCGGCCAACCCTGGGTATCTTGAGATTCCCCATATACTGTATATTCAGGGTCTAAAATACTTACAATCAACTTCGTACCAACCATCCACCTGCTGCTCTCCTTGAAGCTTCGGACCTCTTCTTTCGCTTATAGATCAAGGCCCAGAATTATCATACGTTCAAGCAAATTCAAGCAGCAAAGCCACCTTGCTGTGCTGCGTGAAAGCGAGAGGGATGGGACGTATAATATTTAACCCCTTCGCTGCGGGGGTTATTCCCCCGCTGTGCTGGGAGGGAGGGGGTGCGCACAGCGCCCCCATGCTCATGACGAGCTGAGCTCGTCATGAGCTACAGTGCTCCGGTGCTCATGACGAGCTCAGCTCGTCACAGGTGCATTGGCTCAGTGGAACGCTCAGCACAGCAGGGGACTTCTCCCCGCACCTGAGTGTTCCACGGGCCATGACGATCTGAGCTCGTCATGAACACCGGAGCACCGTGGCTCATGACGAGCTCAGCTCGTCATGAGCGTCGAAGGAGTTAACATTATATGGTGCATTCCTGTCCTTTCCTTGTGCTGGCGCACAATGTACTGCCTTGTGCCAATGCAGACACCCTTGCAGGATTGCTTTTGTGCTGGAAGGTGCAACTTACTGCACAAAAACAGTCCACAGAGGCATTTCCCTCTTTCTCAGTGTGATGCAGAATAAAGATATTTCTCCTTGTTTCGCCTCCCCTGGGAAGGGGTAAGATTTGATGCATTCCCAGTGCTGGCAAATATGGGACCGCACGAAAATCCATGAGTGGATGCGTTGGAACAAACATGCTCCAACCATGGAACTCATTCCCTGAGCAGAGTCACTCCAGGCAGAGTCTTGCACTGCCTTGCGTTACTCCAGATCTACCAAGCAATGCAGGGCCACCCAAGGTGGCGTTATGTAGCTTGGTGAATCTGATTTAGGGATTGCGTTGCCCTTGTGATACCCAGCGAGACGCAAAGGCAACACAATCCTTTGGTAAATCTGGCCCAACTTTCACAAACATGTCATCCTTCTATTTACCCCAACCCCCAGTCATCTTTCTTTTGAGCTACTCACTAATCATTCACAGACATTGGCACCTGCGTATAGAGCAAACAAGTCCTCTGTCCTTCTACCTAACTACTTACCAACTAATCACCTACCTGGTGACATGTCCACCCATCAACATAAATCATTTTCACCTGCCTGCGGAGAAAAATGCCCCTCTGTCCTACCATCTAACCCCAATTCTTCAGACCCATGCCCTCTAGTAGTCATGTCAGCCATCTTCTTCAACATCTAGAAAGTAGCAGTTATATTCACTTAGCTTTTGTTTTCTTTATCCGAATGCCGAAAGTTATCAGTTCATCCACCCATCAATCCATCCATCAAAGTATGAGTCACTCACCCCAGTAGTCATTCCACTAAAAATCTGATGCACCTGGCCCCTAATTTCCAGGTCCAACACTTGATCCAACCAAATACAGGGGCATATTATCAAGGGCATTATCGCCGCTTTAGGAGGACTTTTTCCCGCGAAAGCGGCGATAATTTTATCGCCCTATTAGCAAGCTGTCGCTAACAACAGTTAGCGACAGCTTGTAGGCGATAGCGACCGGTTTGGGGCCCGCTTTGCATGTCAGCGATATTTATCGCTAATGCCATGCAAAGTGGGTGTACCCAAACTGTTAGCGACTGAAAGCAGTCTCTAACATCGCTATCGACTATTATCAACGCAGGCGAAGCGATAAAAAAATTTGCGCTAAGCGCGAATATCGCCCAAACCTAATGCCTGATCAGACCACTTCTTAACCTGTGTATCCAATGGGAGGTGGATATTCAGGTTAAGACCCTATTGGCAATGATGCCTGAATATCGCTGGATTTCCAGCGATATTTACGCATTGAGCCTCTATCGCTGGATATTTTATCGCATTTCAGATAAACGTTGCTAATAGCACGTTATATCTGCGATAAAATCCGGAGATGCACGGAGATAAAGAAATAATCGCTAACCTCATTTAGCAATAATTATCGCTATTTGTTGCTAATATGCCACACAGTTTTAATCAAAATTAACCTTGCGTTCTTATCCACGTGTATGGTTGCCTTAGATGAACACAATACCGCAACCAAATAAGTCTCTCTTATCAATCTAATCATCCAACTAAAACCATCACGTATAACTTTTCTCATGTTGACAGCTATCACTACAATTCACCTACACTTCTTATAGATTAGAATAGTCAATTTGTAAAGCTGCCTGATATGTGACCTATCCAGGTTGGCTTTCACCCATCCTGATACCAACATCCCACATTTAAATTCCTAGTTAGTCCAAAACCCAAATAGGTAACTTTTTACTCATTCAGATATTTGTCAAACAACCCCTCTGTCTGAGGTTTAACACATTATTCAAAACATTTCACCATCATTCTCTCTCCCATCGAATAATGTATTCTCACCAAGAGGTTTAACCACTCACACGCTTATTAAAAAGACTGAACTACAAAAGTAGCCACTAACAGAAATAAAAAAAAAGGATTCGGGTATACTCACCTAATCTTCACCTGGCTACTTCAACATTTCACCACCCCACATATCTAAATATGTCACTAATTAGTTAATGACTCACCCACCCAGTCCAACATCCCAACACTCATCCAACCAAATCACTATTGTACCACTCATTCAACATGAAATCTAAATATTCAAACACCCACCTCAAATGTAACAGCTGAGCAAGCAAATTCATATCTAGTTCACCCAACCTCAGATCTTACTATTTAGCACCTAAGCAGGCATCTGTACACCCATAATCCAATGAACCATTCAGTCAGCCATGAAAATGCCCAATCATATAAGTAATCATTAAACCAAATATTCAGCCATCTGCAACACAAAAGATAGGTTGCCCAGCAACCCAACTCAACATTTGACCATTATCATAGCACCCTCTTACTTCACATTTACTCTATCCAAACAGACATCTGACCCCTCACTGAACAAGCAAACCACTCACCCGCCAAGGTGAGTGACATAACCCACCTGTTTTCTCACTGGCCATATACTCTACATGATATTTAACTGCAAAATAATGTAGGGGCATTTCGAGCTATTTACTAGCATAGGCTTAATAGGGAGTCACCTATGGTGCTAACCCATGGACATCATCACCCATGTACTAACTGAGAAAAGGAGCAGCTTCTTTAATTCCAAAAAGGGGTGGGTCATAAAAACATACCGCACACGGGGTGCTACATACCAGGAGACTGCGCTGCCATTCGAGCAACAAGACGTCCAATCACAGTTCATCATCAAAATATCAGCATCGAACCAATGACTCTGATATTTAAGCACCACTTACACACTCACCAGCACATCCACAAACATCAAGCACCCCTTCTTTCCAGAAACTACTGAATCTCTTACTCACGAAATAACTTGTCCATCCATACAGCTAACTGGTTAATCTTCCATCCAAACATCTGTCAGCCACCTACACACAGACACCTCTGTTCAATTGCCCTTATGCAAGTTCAGCTACTTATCCAACCATTTAATTTCAAAAACAGACATTTAACCACCAACTATAAATCGGGTCAATTGTCAACACTTTCTAGACTTCTTTGCTTCCACCATAAGGAAAGAGGTGTGGCGCAGCGGCCAGGGGGCCTGAATCCGGACCCCGGTGGCTCACGGATCGCTCGCCGGTCGCAGATCAGCCCAGCACCATGTGACTGTGGGTAATAGCTCACTTAATCTTCCCAAAGGCACCTAGCGCCTTGACGCCCTCGGGTAATTGTTTGCGCTTTACAAATACTGGACATTTACCATCCGCCCATGTAACCACTCAAACAATGACATGCAACTTTTCACTTTCCCAACCAGGCATCTAACTAAAACCCCTAACAAACATCTAGTCCCTCATGCACCCAGTTGACACACTTCTCTCCCAACCTACCCACCATCTAATCATTCTAGCACTAAACAGATGTTAATCCACCACTGCATTCAGTCAACCAACAAAACACTAGACATCTAATCACCCACTCACCAAACCATCAGGCCCATATTCTACCAACATGTTCTACCAATCAACACCTATATGCCTGATTGATCACCTATCCAAACATCTCACTAGTGAGCCACCCACCTTCAGTCTTTCATCTACCCAACCAAAGCTTAAACTTCCTGATGTAACACCTTTGTGTTCTTTAGGCTGTGGCTTAGTGTGTTCATCGGTACAACACATAGATCATTTGAGCCCTGATGCATTAAACACTTTTTTGTTGACCATGATTTGTAGAAAAAAATAATGCATGAGTTAACATTTTAGCCGTCGTATTGTTTACATTCTAAGTCAATGTACTAGTCCATCATCCCATACACTGAAAGGCAACCACATTCCACTAACCTACCAACAGATATCGGCAACCCACAATCATTTCATCAGCCTGCTGAGTGCATTAAGCGACAGCGCTTAAATTCACCCAAACAGCCATTTTCTCAACAACAGAGCCGCCGCCTAGTCCAAGGAGCAAGTTTATTATTGTGGTCAAGTTACCACTGTTGGGGCCAGGGCACCTCTGCTGGTGTCCCAGTTTAACCCTTGAAGAGGGAATCAATTGGCCTACATTTGCCAAGGTTTCTTTGAATTGAGAGCTCCTGCAAGAGAGAGATCCAGGCACACAAGTGCCACAAAACCTGAGTGTGTATGCCAAGAGCCATCAACCCTGGACTTAGCCTTCAGACCATGTCACTGGGCATGACCTGCAGCTGCCAGACCAGGCCATCTTTTTCATGCCTGTGCTAATGACCCGATGAGCTTACACTAGTAGCGTTGGCAAATTCCAGGACCCCCGACAGCTACTTGTAGTTATTTTATTGGTTTTTCTCTATAGTGCTGCTAACCACAGACGGTGGCCTTCGGTCTGCTTATCAGGCTATGGCAGTAGCCATCAAGCAGGACCACCGGCCTCCATCGAAGATACCACTCACTTTCAACCTATGCCATTGGCCATCATCCAACACCGCTACCAATCACCTCCTGTCACTGTCAATCGGCTGATCGCACTAGCATTGGCCCGGCCCATTATCTGCCTGCTCCTGCTGAAGGTATCAGCCCATATCAGTGGCCGACAGCCTTTTTAAATGGATCCCCGCCAAGGCCTGCACACAAAACCTCTCTGAGGAAAATGCATCTTCTCAGATTAGATTTGTCCACCGGTACATTCAAAACAACCGTGCATTGAGCTCACACAATCAGTTGACCCTTCACCAACTCAAGTCCTAGGCGGCGAGGTTGGTCCAGCCCTTAATGCACCAATGGGCTTCCATCCCACATCTTCGGATGTTCCTGAAGGTCAACGGTCATCAATGCGGATGGGCGATGAGAGGTCTGCAACCCGACACTCTTCCGCGAGGCCGCCGCAGACCTTATTAATATATAACGAGGCTGATTCCCGAAAATGAGCTAAAGTGGGTATTCCCAGGGTGCAGTTGAGGCAACCGCCCAGCGATGTAACCACGCGAGAACCCTGTTAGGCTTTGGGATTAATAAAATGGGCTCTTTCCTTCGGCCAGTCAATACCTTCGATTGATTACCTGCTCCTGCCATCTTCCCATACAGTCTAGGTATCACAGCATCCTCATCCCTTCCTCCACTAACCACCCAGCCAATGAGCTGCTTTTCTCAATATCTACTGGTGCTTTAATGCATATCCTGGACATCATTTCTGTGATTGTGGAAGAGTCTTGCACAGACATTGATTTAATTTCGAATATTTTGTGATTTATTTCGATTATTTCGGCTCACGATTTTCAGACATTATTAGAGGGTGGAGCTGAGACCGCACATAGGCTGCAGGGGAAGTAATCCCAGCCAATCATTGGGAGTTGGGGGAGGGGGGTTGAGATCATCCCGGGTGCCTTTATTTGCAAGCAGTGGGATTGAGTCTGGCTGGTGTGTGGATTGGAAATATGTCAGGAAGGAGTGATTTTCACCACCTAGTTGCTCTGGATACTGATTGGCTGCCGCCCCCCCTCTCCACCCCACGTCCATATTGTAAGGAGTTCCTGCATTTCCATTGAGGGGTTTTCCGTCACCGTTAATCATTGTTATTGGGCGTGACAGACCAACAGTGCCAATGGAAGCAGCTCAGGACTACAACTCCCACAAAGCATTAGGCTGTGGAAGGGAAGCCCTGCACTGAAATCCTGATGACGGCAAGGAGGCAGATGTCTACTCCGTCAGCCCTCCAGCCTCAGAGGTCAGGGACCCTCAAAGGGAACCGGGAGAGGGGGGGGGGGCAAGGTGTGTGTGTGTGTGCCTGCTTCCTGTATCCCCAGGGTACTTTGGTGATGCAGAAGGGAACAGAGACGCCTGCAGGCCTCTTCTGTAATACAGATCGTGCTTGCACACATATTGAGCCAGTGAGATCTCAACGCACCGCTCTCATTTGGTTTGGGGCGCGGCCTAATGCAAAGGAAGAAACACTTAGCCTCAATGTCCGTGCAGTGTGATAGAGGTGGACACACAGTGTGAGGGGACACACTCACTGTGCATCACAAAGAGGTGGCATGTAGTTAGGGATGGCCCTTGGGAGTGGCAAAGGGTCTAGACAGACCCCTGCACATGGATGCAGTCACTCACACACTGCACATGGATGCAGTCTCTCACTGCTCGTGGATGCAGTCACTCACACACTGCACGTGGATGCAGTCACTCACTACATGTGGATGCAGTCACTGACTGCACGTGGATGCAGTCACTCACTGCACATGGATGCAGTCACTCACTGCACGTGGATGCAGTCACTCACACACTGCACGTGGATGCAGTCACTCACTGCACGTGGATGCAGTCACTCACTGCACATGGATGCAGTCACTCACACTACACGTGGATGCAGTCACTCACACACTGCACGTGGATGCAGTCACTCACATACTGCACGTGGATGCAGTCACTCACTGCATCCCCCTGATTGGGTGTCTTTGTCCCAGTTTGAAGTGCAGGATGGGTTGTCGCCAGCTCAGTGAAAGGTGGCCGGTGGCTTCTAACAGCTCGCCTGCCTTTCACTAATCTTCTGCATCCAGGGTGGACATAAATTTGCAGCTGTGCTCAAGGCAGCGCATTCGCTGTGGGTGGGTGCTCTGACATAATCTGTGCATGGCACACCCACGTAAATGTGCATTGTGGCGCAGACCAGGGCAGGGTGTCCTATCTATGATATAGGCCCAGATTCTGTAAAAGCCTTGTACCTGTTTCATACGGGATTGTTGTTTTCATGTGTTTATGGCGGCTTTCAACAACTCCAGCTTTTTCAGCTGAGAACACTAAGCATGCTGGGACTTGTAGTTTCCTTCTTTTTGCTCTATGGCTCAGATAACAATCGTCCCGATTAATTGCGACATGTGTGGTCACACCTGTAAGCACACTTGGCGCAATTATGATTTGAGCATTGTGCACAGCATGTTCTCTGGTACATTTCAGCAGTTATTAAAAACCTGCTTAAATTTACTGGGGGAAAATCACCCTGTAAATAAAATAATGGATTTTGTGTGTGTTAAGTAGTGCTTAATTTGAGCCGGTGGTTTACGGTGCGCAACGCAGGCACTTAACTCCTTCGATGCTGATGACGAGCTCAGCTCGTCATCAGCTACGGCGCTCGTATGCTGATGACGAGTTGAGCTCGTCATGTAACCCGGTAATTTTTAAAAAGCCGCACACAGTGGGAAAAGCCTCCGCAGCGATGCGGTTAATCATCAATACTGGTGCTTGAGCACCAGTCAAGGACACATTAATTTCAGTAAGCACAGAGAAGTTAAGTGATTCGGCAGGATTACAGGAAGTTGAGCCAAAACAAGACTTGAGCCTGGTTCCCCAGCTCCGAAGTCGGCAGCTCTGGCCATTACACCACATCTTCCCACTTATAGCGATTCACTGTTAGTATTTAGTTCTGTGTTAGGCAGCGCAAACAGGAGAAATGGGCTGGATAAAGCTGCCTCCTGACGAGAGCCCGGCACTTATATTTTTACAAATTAATCACTGGTGGTAAGCCTCAAACGATGTATGGTTCGTTTTTCAGACAATCATAATTGGATGCAAATTTAAACGATGCAATTTGTCAGAATATATCCAGTGGAACAATATTTGCACAAGGCTCGGCGGAATTTCAATCTCGCCAGAGTCATAACATAACATATGTATTTGTAAAGCACACATTCACCACTACGGGTATCTTGGCGCTGAATAACAGATGTTTATTGTTACCCAACTCAATGGTATTCATTTTATCGACCTCAGAGGGATGAAAGGCTGAGTGGACCAACCAGGATTTGAACCTGTGACCATGAGGTCAAACATAGGCCCCTGCAGTAGGCACATTAGTCCACTGAGCAACCAGACCCGGCAAAAATCAATGTAATTTCGGTAATTCTGTGTTAATCTTTGGTGTGGAATTACCAATAATAACACGATTGCTCCCGCTCGCGAAGGATTTAGTACTATTTCTTTGCGCAAAATGCATTCTCACGATCATGCGAGGGTGCAATTGTGTGCTCACGTAATTATTCATTATCTCCCAGAATTCTTAGGTAATTCCGTGTGATTATGCTACACCGAATTACACGAGTTATGCCAACCGTAATATGCACCCTTTTCCAGGCCAACCGAATCAGTACCTAAGCATGCTCGGACTTGTCGCAGAAAAACAAGGTTAACTGAAGGTCACCACCATGACATGAACTGATAAATAGCTATTCTTTGCCACAGGCCGCCATGTAATTGCAAAACAGCGACCAGTGTTCCTACTGGTTGAGGGTTGCATTACTATCACCAGAAGATTTTTTTTTTACATTCTCTAAAGACCCTAGCAGAAATTTCTGGCTTTAAACATCAATTTCTGCATTTTTTTTCCCATTGTGTTCGAAAATACTACACCTTCCATGTCAAATAATGTTGCACCACCACTCCAGATTACACCTGCAAGATGTGTTTATCGAGATTCGACTGTTTATTATATGTTTGACTTTTCTTTAATTTTTTATTCAAGCTTACCAGTGTCAATAATAAAAAAATATCACACATGATCGTTGGGAGGATATTTAAGTTTTCTCATAGTATCATGACCTTACAAAAGGCGCTGGGCCCGCGCAATATTATACTGAAAGTCCCCGGTAACTTGGAATAGCCTGATGACGTACCACTGGGGATATGTTATACAGTGTATAATAGCTAAATTCTACAATATTCTTTTTAAAAATCCTGATCTTCACATTCATATTGAAGTCTACTTGTGACATCATCAGTAGCATGTCGCAAGATATTGACACAAGCAAACTGCTGGAATAATTTGTTACTGTTGAGTCTGTTGAATTTTGATATAACTTCTAACATCTAATTTGTCATAAGACAATGAATCCTTTGTTGTATATATGTAAATTTGCAAGAATGTGGTATTTGATAGTGCAAATCTAGAAAAAAAGGCATTGGAGCACTCTATAGGGTCAGATGCGAAGATATATAGGATATATAGTCAACAAGCAACTGGAGAGGTAGCTGGAGTCAGGTAGTAGGAGTGGAATTTTACTGCATAGTGTTGTCATTTCCTGTAATGAGAGAGGACTTCATCTCTTTCCTAAATTCGATCAGCATTGGTGCGGTCCAACGGGATATGGTGATGTTTTTTAAGGTCCTAGGTGTATAGATAAAAAGGCTGCCTCCTTGGGTTTTTTAACTCTTCTTAGTCTGAAGGGGTTTTCTGGGAGAAACAATTTCATTTTCCAATTGTAATCCTGAATATCGACCCCAATGATATTGTCATACAAGAATATGGAGGGCAAAATATCAAAAGTAAAGTGCATATAGGAAGGTATAGATTCACTATTCCTAACTTCACAGCTGCACGCCTTGAAGATATATACCAAATATGTAAATATATGTGGGATTAGGTATCAAAATCTAAACTAATTTATCTCTCACTATGTTTTGTGTGGACATTTTCTCTTCGATATTGTGTCCCAAGGGCACTTTGGGGTCAATATTCAGGGTGCACAGCCATTTTCTGTAGTAGAGAGGGCTGATGCCCGGCTTTTGTCAATGTATTCCTTTAGTTTGAGGTTGATGTCCGGGTGATTCCAAGTGACTTGCTATTGGGCGAAAGTTGGAATGACGTGTTAAATTAGAGTTTTGTCATCCCAATGCCTCTGCCCGGGCCCGCATGGGTGACTACATTTTTCAGAGTCAACTTTACAGGACTCTGTTGAAATGAAAAAAATACAATTATGAGCCAAAGGAATGAATGTATGTAGTGTGCTTTACGTAGTGTACTGCAAGAGGCTTGCTCCTTGTAGCAGGAGTTTATTTGCATTTTACCATACATTTTAAACCACAAAACTGCCCTATTGAGTGACTTATGATAAACGGTTTTAAATATTTGTGAGTAACAAATTGCAGAGTTCCTAGTGCTAAATATATGTAACGTATGTTCACAGTACAGATTGACTTTTTCAAGGTATCTTCCATGCTTGCACTAGTGGAATTAGGGGATGGCGCAGGTGGGGGGGGGGGGCAGAACAATGTCTGTATTTGGTCACGGAGCCCCTTACTGATAACAGTATCCATTTGACTCACTGCCGCGGGGTCTTTGTCGCATATATACGAGTCCTGCATTGTTTCTCTCATTGTTGTTACTGACACTTAACGTCAAGAAAGCAAACAGTATATATGAATAAATGCAAGAAATGTGTAACATGACCTATGATGTATTGCTCATTAAAGCTGTTTTGTTCTGCTATTTTACACAGTGTTCATATTAGACCCAAGTGAAATATTTGTTAGGTTGGTGTCATCTTGCAAACATGCTGGCAATATAAGAAATGCCCACAATTACTCTGCAATGTGACATCACATCTTTTCGGTTTAAAATCCTATTGTGGGAGCACGGGAACACTGTGAACGAATAGAACATGAGTGGCTGCTAGTTGAGCCATATGTGGTTTGTCACTATTATTTAGCGCAAAATACGTCCAAAATAGATGACAGGACACAATTTGTGCTGAAATTTCATTTCCAGGTTTGCAATTCACATAATTGTGCGTAATTTTGCTGAAATTTCAGGTAACTTACCAGTGAGACATTATGCAAATTCCTAAGCCCCTGGGGCCCGGTTCAAAGAACTAACTTAAGACAAATTCCTAAACTTACTACCATTTTCGTATTCACAGAAGGCACTTACTCATTTTGGTATTCACAGAAGACACTTACTCATTTCGGTATTCACAGACGTTAGGACTCCTAACTTTAGGACTCCTAAATGACTTCTGTGAATACCGAAAGTCTTAAAAGTAGGATTTTTCTCAGTTTAGTAGTAATAAAATTGAGAAAAATCCTAATTTGAAGACTTTCGGTATTCACAGAAGGCATTTAGGAGTCCTAAAGTTTGGAGTCCTAACTTTACTACTACTAAATTGAGAAAAACCCTAACTTTAAGACTTTTGGTATTCACAGAAGGCATTTAGGAGTCATAAAGTTAGGACTCCTAACTTCTGTGAATACCGAAATGAGTAAGTGCCTTCTGTGAATACTAAAATGGTAGTAAGTTTAGGATTTTGTCTTAAGTTAGTTCTGTGAATCGGGCTCACAGTTTGTGTGACGTTTTAGGTTCTTGTTGGCAGGCTGATGTCTGATGTATGTTGGCAGTCTGATGTATGTGGGTTTCCTAAAAGAGGGTCTCTGTGGGGCTAAGGGTTTGTAGTCAACCTTGTCCTACTACGAGTAACTCTGAGTGAATTGATTTCAAAAGTTAAGGATTTCCTTCTGGTGGTGTTAGGTGCAGAAGTGGTTATTTTCAATTTTGTAACCCAATCCATGTGAGTGAGTGTTATGTCACAGGTTATCGCTGCAAGGCTCTCTGTATTGAGAAGGAAATTACACCAAGCCAGGGCCACCCATGGCTGTGTTGTCGTGTACAGGTGATGGATCTTGCGCTCTTTTATACCACATAAGTGGTTTCTTGCCAGAGTCTTGGTACCTGACTTTGAATCTTCTGTTTCTTGTGTGGGGTGCATTGCTCGTGATCTTGGTTCTGATGGACTTGCTGTTAGTCTGGCCTCTTGATTCTCTATTCCATGCAGTTAGGGCAGATCTCTCTTTTTCTTGCCCTGGTTGTGGTCAATCGACATCTTTCAAGGTGGGACGCACCTGCTCGCTATCATGGCTCGATGTCCTTGAAGACAGTAGTGATGGTTCAATGCTACGCTTCTTTTCGCACGGTGCAAGTGTTCTGCTAACTGAGGAGGCTCACGGTGCAAGGTTAATCTCTTTACAGCACCAAACGCTGGAGCCAAGTACCATTGTGAGAAATCTTGATATCCTATTTGACACTAGTCTCTCCTTCCGTGCTCAAACCTCATCTGTGTCATCGAGCTGTTTCCTTTTGCTCATATCCATCAAGATGATCCTTCCTTTGGTTCCATATTCTGACAAAAGGACCATTCTATGGGCCGTATTAGTTCCAGACTGCACTACGCCAACACCCTTTACCTAGGATTGCCCACATCTCTGTTGGCCACAGATGGACCAGAATGCAGCCGCCAGGCTGATCAGGAAGGTTCCTGCAAGACATGCCATTTCACAATCCCTGAAGGACCTTCATTGGTTAGCTATAGACAAACATACACATTTTCAAGCCTTGGTGATTGCCTACAGAGTGAGCTTTTTATCCTTACTTTACTTTAGAAATCTTTATTTCGACCGTTTGGTCATAAAAGATACATGTACAGTAAAATCACATAAATTCCGAGACAGTCATATAAAACATCAGTGCATGCAATTAAAACCATAACCAGACAATGCAAGTGATTATTAAAAAGTAAGCAATTCTACAATCTACCCAGCAATTTTTAAAAGACGACTGCGCGTGTGCCAAACATTCGTAAAGAATTTGGAAAGTGCAAAAACAATTGGGCCGGAAACATCACTTTTCAAAATCCTGTACATCGGTCCATATTCCCTGCCACCCAAATTCTTAATCAAGGGCAGCAGCCAGTACTTTCTTGCTGCCTTGTATGCTGGACAGAAAAAGATCACGTGCAAATCATTCTCCTCTTTGTCAGCACAAAGAGGACAGAACTTGGTAGAAGGGACTTTTGACCAGGTACTGCAAAAGGACCGTAATGGGAGTGTGCTGTATCTCCACTGGAGGAATAACTTTCTAGAGAGTATGGGGTAAACAGGGTCCAAAGCTTTCTCAAATGTATAGAGATCCTTGGTTTGCAGGAATATAGAGGAAAGGGACCCCTCCGTCTGGGTAGCTATAGCCCTTACCCTTTTATGTTCGTGGTACAGCTTCGCCAATGCTCTCCTAGAGATTCTTGGTGCTGTATCTGCTGGTTCAGTCCACAATTCAGGGAGCCCCACATCTGTGCAAACTGACTGGATGTTTTGGACCCAGGGGATACTGAGCACCTTAGGATGTTTTAATAATTCGACCAGTTCCGCCCTATAATCGGCGAGATTGTCGCTGCTCCATAGCCTGCGCCAGAAGGCAATGGGTCTTAGGCTTATCTCGTCGGCAAGTGGCCGTAGCCCTAAATCAAGCCTCAGGGGGAGAAGCGGTGTGCTGGGGGGAAGTGCGGTAATTTGCCTTAAAAACCTGTTTTCTGTATAAGACAAATTCCGACATGGAATGTGCCCCCACAATTCAGCCCCATACAAAATAGCCCCCCTTGCCTGTGCCTTATATATCTGAATTAGGGCCCCCAATGGGCGATAGGTCGAACCGGTCATCATCCGGGAAATACCCCCGGTAATTTGTACTAACTTAAGGTTAGCCCTAGTTTGATGGCTCTCCCAGGTCATATTTTCGTTGAGTGTCACGCCAAGATATTCGAACATGGCTACTCTTTCCAGTCGTACTACTCCCAGTAGGGGGTTTGGACGCTGTTTAGTGTTTGGGTTCAATACCATATATTTGGTTTTTGTGGCATTGATTTCCAACCCTCTATCCTGGCAGAAGGCCACAAAAGCATCAAGTATCTTTTGAATGCCCATGGGTGTTTTGGATACCAACAGTGTGTCGTCCGCGAACATTATTGCGGGTACACTGTTGCCATTCAATTTGGGGGCATCTGTGTAGTCGGTGGCGTTTAGATGGGCGATTACCCCGTTAACAAAGAGGCAAAACAGGGTCGGCGCCAGCACACAACCCTGTCTCACCCCTCTGCCCACGGGGAATCTATCAGTCAGCTCCCCCGACCTCCCACACCTCACCTGGGCATAATTATTATGATGCAGCCTCTGCAGGGTCAATAGGATATCTGGTGGGACGCCCATCCCTGCTAAGATGACCCATAGTTTACCCCTAGGCACGAGGTCGAAGGCGGCTCTTAGGTCCACGAAAATCGTGTACAGACTACCGCCTTCGAACCTTACTGTCCTCCAGTAGATCAGATTTAGTCTGAAGACCTGGTCCACAGTCGATACCCCTTTCCTAAAGCCTGCCTGGTATGGACTGAGGGCGCCCACCTCCTCAATCCATTCCTGAAGCCTGTTCAGGAGAACCCTGCCGAACAGCTTCTGTGCTACATCTATCAGGCTAATTGGTCTGTAGTTGGCTGGGAGCAGGGGGGATCCTTTTTTGAAAATCGGGACCACCTCGGCCCCCAGCCAAGTACTGGGGATTTCCATCCCACCAAGGACACCATTAAAAAGGGCAGCGAGGTAGGGCGCCCAGACGGTGGACTCCTGCTTGTACAGGTCTCCCGGAAGCCCGTCTAGCCCAGGCGCCTTCCCCGGAGCCAGGCCTGAAATAGCAGTTGTTACCTCACTCAATGTTATTTGGTCCGCCTGCAAGCCCTGTCTCACTGGTTCAATTATCACAGGAATTTCTCCAGGCTCAGCGCTATAAAGCGACTCGAAGTGGGCCTGCCACACTCCCGGCGCTATGTTAGGCTCCACTGCCGAGTGAAGACTCCCTGATCCCCCATTCACCATTCTCCAGAACAGTCGTTGATCTTGTACTGCTAGGGCCTTTGTGAGCTCTTCCCACTGATTTTCCTCCCATTCTATTTTGGCTTGTGTGAGAAGCTTCTTATAGGCTTGTCTACATTGTTTAAGACGTTCCCCTCCTATGCCCTCCTTAATGACTCCAAGGAGTTCTGTTTTGGCCCGTCTACAGGCTGTGTTATGCCATTGTGTTTTGCCTAGGGGCCTCACTCTTGGCTTTTGTATTTTACGTGTCAAATGGGGTGCCGCCACTTTTATGAGTTCTTTATGGGCATCAAACAGTTTACTCCTTATATCTATTTGGTTTGCCACACTATCAAGGGCCCCAACAGTTTCCAGGATGGGAGTAATCTCTGCATAAAGCAGTGGGATTTTGTCCTTGTTTGTGACCATATGCTCCCACCTAATTCTTCTCCTGGTGTTATCTATAAGGAGTGTGGGATGGTTCCCTTCCTCATGGGTCACTAGACCCTGCGGTACTGGGTGGGCGAGGTCTAACTCGAGAGCATTGTGGTCACTGTCCATCCTGTCAATGACCCTAAAATCCTGTATTAATGGCCACCTCGCTAGTTGGACCAGAATGTAGTCTAAGTGTGACTCCCTTCCCTGGCGATTATAAGTAATTTTGCCTGGTGTGTCTGAAATGGTTCGCCCATTACACGCTCTGAGACCGTACCTTAGCGTGAGGGCAGTAATTTGTAACGCTAGCGGGGTCCAAGCTTTCGGAGGTGTCACATCAGCCCCTGGTACTGCCCACCTATCCTCTTCTTCTGATAGGAATCCTTCCTGGAGGCCGGGAAGTGGCTCATAGTGGGAGTTAAAGTCTCCGCCCACCACATAGTAAGAATCAGTCGACAGTTCAGATAGAAAGTTCGAAAGTTCATTAAAAGTCGGTGATTCTTTTGCCTTTCCCATTGGCCTAGAATAGATGTTGACCAGCAGGAGGCTAACTTTGTTTGGCCATGTTAGTAAGACCGCGAGGATGTCGTCGGAGCTGCATGGGAGCCGTGTTGCCACACAGCCCAGGTGAACAGCAATCCATGTCGCAAGACCCCCTGAAGGTCGGCCTTTGCCTTCCCACCTGGCTGGAATAAAAAAGGATGCATACCCTGGATACTCATAGTCCTCTCTGGCCCAGGTTTCCTGGAACATACATATGTCACCAGTTTCTATGTACTTTCCCCAGGCAGGCTCTTCCAATTTGTTTGTTAGTCCCGCGATGTTCCAGGAGATTATCCTCAAATGTTCAGTGGTTGGGGATGTCATGGCAAGGGGGATGGAAGGGGTAAGACCATATTCCACTTGTGTTACAAGGCCTGCGGCTGGGGCAGCAAAAAGTACATGTGAGTCCGTGGATCCCAACTCCCCCTCGCCCTCAGGGAAGGGAACCACAGTTGTTCGCTCTGCAGCAACTACTCCATCAGTGGTAGGATTGGAGAATTCAATTTGGCCGTGTTCTGGGATGGATAGATCGTTCAGTGGGCCAGAAATTGCAACAGGGCACATCATCGGGGGGTCCGAGGGGCCACAGAAGCCCGATTCCCCTAGCGCAGACTTATGGGCGGTGAGTCAGTCGACCCCGTCCAGCCCGTTCAGACAGTTAAAGCGATTAAAATCGCAGAAAGGTGTGTCCGGTAGGTGGTAATACGGGCGTTGGGCAAAGCCTTTATGGTTGCGTCTGTAGTCCACCCTTGTCCATTTATCATATGTTTGAGCCTGGTGCCTAGGAATTGGGGAAAGAAAAAGGATACTGGGAGGGTTTGTATCGTGGAATCAAGGGATCGGTTCATTCCTTCACAGATGTGTCGAACCGTGCCCGGGTCTTTAAAGGTTACCATGATGCAGTCCCCCACTATGGTTTTCCTGGTCTTCCCTAGCCATGGAACCCTCCTCACCATAATGATTTCGTTATTAAAGTGAGGTGGCAGGGGTCGGTTCCAGTTTAACCATTTGATTACCTTTTTCTTGAGGGATTGATAATCCTCATGTTCTCCTGATCTTAGATGGGGGGCACCAGCTAAGACCACCGTTAATCTATTGGTCTCGGGTGGGAGATCTGGCCTCCGTGGTCTAGGAGTTGGGCAAGCGGGCATGAGTGGGAGGTCATTAACCCGGTCTTGATTTGTTCCAGTGGGCTCTAATTGTGAACTATGTGGGGCTAAAGCCACTGGATCAATAGGTCTGTTGCTTGGGTTATTGTGCCATGCTTGGAGTTGGACAGACATAAGAGGTTGCAGAGGAGCAGCCGGTGGCGTGCTTTTTGGGGGGGCTTTGCTAACGTTAGCTACGGTTTCTGTTTTAGAGGGTTCCCCACCCAAAGAGTGAATTTCCACTAACTTTGTCTGCTTACTTACTAGAGAATTCAGAGTGGTAAGAGAAGTCTCTAGTAAGGTAAGCCTAATCTCGACTTTTTTTAGACTGTCAGTGATGGGCTGCAAGAGGGAGCGGAGTAAAAATTCGATGCTCCCCTTAGCAAAGAATGGGTGATTAAGATTCGGTGTATCAGCCTCTGGCTCTTTGGTAGTCGCAATTATGCTAGAGTTTAAGAGCTTAGATGGTGGGGCTATCTCCGTGTTCTTCTTCGATATGATAGTGTTAGTATTCCTCTTACCAAAATCCAAGTGCGATATTTTGGATTTCCCCCGTCCCCCCGCTGATTTCCGAGCCCGTTTACTGGGTGGGGGCCTGTGTATCTCTGCCATGACATTTAATTTAGGCTTGTTCTTAGTAGCCATTGGTACTGATTGGGTTTGAGTTACCAAGTCGACAGGGGTATGGGAGATCTCTAGGGGGACTGACTCTGTGATTTTGTCAGATAGTGTCCCTTGGGTCGAAGAAACTTCCCTTAGTAAAGCAGGGAAATCCTCTATTGTTGAGGTGTCTAGGCTAGTGGATAGCGCACCTACCTCTTGGGTAGTGGGGTGGGGGATAATATCTAGCAGAGGCCTGGTTTTCATAGATTCAATGGAGCGCCTACGCTCCGCCCTACGTTTCTCAAGTGAACCTTCCGAGTCCACTTCACCTTTGTTGGATTTGAAATAGTTGTCCAGTGTCCCGGAACTGGAGGCACCATCCCTGGAGGGAGTTTCCCGTGGTGGGGGCGTAGGCATATCCTTGGTTGTGGCGCTGGAGGGGATCAAGAGGGGGGGCCCGGCCCGGCCTCCTTCGGCCCCTGACGGCCACAGACGGTCCCGCCCTTGTCCCGGGCTTCTCCCGGGACGCTCCCGCGCGCTCCCGCGCAGCGGTCTTTGTGTTCCCACTTATATCTTCACTTGCGATTGGATGGCTGTTAGGGGGCGGGGCGATGAGGGAGAGCGGCCCAGGTGTTGCGGGCGCGAGGTAGGCTGGGACTCTTGGGAAACTGAGTCCAGCCCCTCCTGCTCGCAGCCCTCGCAGCCCTTAGCCCCAGAAGGAAGGTGAAGGTGCAGCCCTTGCGATGCTCGTCAGCGCCTCTGGCCGATGCGGGACCCGCGCAGCGGGTTCCGCGAGGCGTGGGTCTCTAGGTCAGACCAAGGGAGTCCGCAGGTCCGTCGAGTAGCCAGGTAGGATGAAGAATGGTGTCCCATTATCAGTCTGGCCATTTGTAGATGAGAAAGAGGCTGCAGCACAACTCTCACAACAGATATGTGGTCCACCAGCCTGCTGCTACTGTGTGAGTCGAGGGGCCATAAAGCCAGAAGGGTCCACCGTTCATTTTCGATGCTGGCAACCATCCTTTGGCCCTCCTTTCCCCTTTCTCGCAGGAGAATATCTACAGATGGTCTTTTTAAAAGTTTTTTAAAACACATCTTTTAAGCTCTTAATTCTGATCCTGGCTTAGAGTTGGGACATGCTATGGCGGCATCTGTTGTGCTTTAGAAACTTTATTTCATTCATTTGTTGCAGAGGAGTCCTATGGCACAGGGTGAACCTCATGCAGGGGTCTCGCGGTGCAATGCGGATAGTCTCACAACAGCCTTACAGAACATCCTTACAGGAGTCTTGTGGTGATCTTTGAATCTTCACGTAGGAGCCTCTGGTGCAGCATGGATCCTTGCACAGAAGTCTCTAGGTGCAGTATTGATCCTTGCACAGGAGCCTCAGGTGCAGCGTGGATCCTTCCACGGAAGCCTCATAGTGCAGTATTGATCCTTGCACAGGAGAATCATTGGTGCAGTATTGATCCTTGGACAGGATCCTCATGGTGCAGTATGGATCCTTGCACAGGAGAATTATTGGTGCAGTATTGATCCTTGCACAGGATCCTCATGGTGCAGTATGGATCCTTGCACAGGAGAATTATTGGTGCAGTATTGATCCTTGCACAGGAGCCTCATGGTGCAGTATGGATCCTTGCACAGGAGAATTATTGGTGCAGTATTGATCCTTGCACAGGATCCTCATGGTGCAGTATGGATCCTTGCACAGGAGAATTATTGGTGCAGTATTGATCCTTGCACAGGATCCTCATGGTGCAGTATGGATCCTTGCACAGGAGAATTATTGGTGCAGTATTGATCCTTGCACAGGAGCCTCATGGTGCAGTATGGATCCTTGCACAGAATCCTCATGGTGCAGTATGGTTCCTTGCACAGGAGAATTATTGGTGCAGTATTGATCCTTGCACAGGAGCCTCATGGTGCAGTATGGATCCTTGCACAGAATCCTCATGGTGCAGTATTCATCCTTGCACAGGATTCTCATGGTGCAGTATTGATCCTTGCACATGAGCCTCATGGTGCAGTATGGATCCTGGCACAGAATCCTCATGGTGCAGTATGGATCCTTGCACAGGAGAATTATTGGTGCAGTATTGATCCTTGCACAGGATCCTCATGGTGCAGTATGGATCCTTGCACAGGAGAATTATTGGTGCCGTTTTGATCCTTGCACAGGATCCTCATGGTGCAGTATGGATCCTGGCACAGAATCCTCATGGTGCAGTATGGATCCTTGCACAGGAGAATTATTGGTGCAGTATTGATCCTTGCACAGGATCCTCATGGTGCAGTATGGATCCTTGCACAGGAGAATTATTGGTGCAGTATTGATCCTTGCACATGAGCCTCATGGTGCAGTATGGATCCTGGCACAGAATCCTCATGGTGCAGTAGGGATCCTTGCACATGAGAATTATTGGTGCAGCATTAATCCTTGCACAAGATCCTCATGGTGCAGTATGGATCCTTGCACAGAATCCTCATGGTGCAGTATGGATCCTTGCACAGGAGAATTATTGGTGCAGTATGGATCCTTGCACAGGAGAATTATTGGTGCAGTATTGATCCTTGCACAGGAGCCTCATGGTGCAGTATGGATCCTTGTACAGGAGCCTCTTAGTGCAGTTTTGATCCTTGCACAGGAGAATCATAGGTGCATTCTTGATCCTTGCATCGGATCCTCATGGTGCAGTATTGATCCTTGCACAGGAAAATTATTGGTGCAGTATTGATCCTTCCACAGGATCCTCATGGTGCAGTATGGATCCTTGTACAGGAGCCTCTTAGTGCAGTATTGGACCTTGCACAGGATCCTAATGGTGCAGTATTGGTCCTTGCACAGGAGCCTCATAGTGCAGCGTGGATCCTTCCACAGGATCCTTATAGTGCAGAGTGGATCTTTGCACAGGTGCCTCATAGTGCAGCGTAGATCCTTCCACAGGAGCCTCATGGTACCAATTTTATCCTTGCACAGGAGAATCATTGGTGCAGCATCGATCCTTGCACAGGAGCCTCGTGGTGCAGAGTGGATCCTTGCACAGGTGCCTCATAGTGCAGCGTGGATCGTTCCTCAGGAGCCTCGCGGTGCAGTGTTGACCCTTCCACAGGAGCCTCATGGTGCAGCATGGATCCTTGCACAGGAGCCTCTGGTGCAACATGGATCCTTGCACAGGAGCCTCATGGTGCAGTATTTATCCTTGCACAGGAGCCTCATGGTGCAGTGTTGACCCTTGCAAGGAGAATCATTGGTGCAGTATTGATCCTTGCACAGGAAACTCAATATTATGCTCCAACGCCCTACTAGTTGCACTTCTATTACTGTGCATGATGGTTTGGCAGTCCGTCTCAGGCTGACCAAACCGTCATGCGCACTGAAGCTCTCTCCAACCCAGCTGTGTTGCTGAGTTGGAGACGGCACAGCACAGGTTCCCAGTCTCCCTGAGAGCGCAAATCATCAGCGCTCAGACCAATCCTGAAGCTGCCCTCCTGCATGAAAGCAGCTGCAGGATTGGCCACAGGGGAGTCTGGGAGCATCTGCCTGCAGTGGAGCTGCAAGAGGAGCAGAAGGCGTCTGCAGGCGGCAGGTAAGTAGGGTTTTTTCTCCTTTTTTTTGTCTCCCCACTCCTCCCCTCTCCTCTGACACGGCCGCTACTGCCCACTCCAGCAGCTAGTCTTCTGCTGGAACCAGGCTGTGGGCTGGAAAATCATTCCGGTGTAGTGCCAAATGCCAAAGCGAGTTCAGGTGCCTCTGTACCTCTCCAGCGTGTACCCCTCCGGCATCATATTTCCCCTCACTTGAGACAGTTGCACAGACTCCCATTAACTAAGAGGATAGAGTTTAAGTCACTGACCCTGGCCTTTAGAGCCACTGGGGGCATAGGCCCTGGGTTTCTCAGGCAGAGGCTGCATTCATATCATCGAGGATGAGCCCTGAGATCCAACCACCTGTGGCTCCTTTGGGTTCCACGTTTTTCTAAAGCCCGGCAAGATGGCAGGTCCTTTTCTGTTCTGCAGAAGACACATTAGCCAACCGAACTAGTTTATGATGATTCAAACCTACGAGATTATACAAAGATCTTGCCAGTGTTAAACTGGCACATTTGATGAATGCAGAAAAAATCTCAGCAATGGATGTCTTAGCTTCCTAAGCTGTTTTAGAATGTAATCTGATTGTGATCAATAAAGTAAGCATGAACAGCTTTTTTGTTGTCAATTTCTTTTTAGGTTGAGCTTTTAAAAACATTACCTTCCCTGGCAGACCATAAGCTGGCTGCTATTGACTCTGCCCTCCATGGCTGCTCCTCTTAGAATGCAGCCCTTATTGACTCCACCCTCTTTCTGCCATTCCTCCGGCCACAATTTATTGGCTTCTCGAGTACATTTTTTCTACCTCCACCATCCTGCAGCAGCCTGTTGCCATTGTCTGTAGCACTGTATTATAACCTTTTCTGTAATAAGAGCTCTTTATGTTCAATCAAAATCATCACGAGCTGCTAATATTATCAGAGTTGGTTTAGTGACAACATCAGACCAGATTACCAGATTACCAGCAGAGATCACTTCACTGGCTCAAGCACAGTGGCCAGCAGTAATGCCAAAAATGCTTTGCCAACAGTATGGCTGCTATGGGGCAGTAGTGGTGAGGCAGGGGGGTAAAAAAAAAGTTGAATCCACTTACTTGCCAGCAGTCCACCTCTCCTCTGTCCTCTTCGGCCAACACAGGAAACAGGAATCACATAGGCTCACAGAATCCCTTAAACCAATCATAACGATGATATCACCAGCATGAAAGCAGCATTGTGATTGGTCTGAGCAGCCTGGTTCAGCGCTCGAACAGGGAGTGGGAGGATGTGCATGTTTTCCACCCAGCTGTGCCATACAGCGTGGTGGAGAAAGGCTAAGTGCACATGACTGTTCTCATGGCCCGAGACGGCACGCCAAACCGTCTTGTGCACTTACAAAGTGCCCACCACCCCACCCCCTGCTCTGTGGGTGGCCCAACCCTACGCCACCCCGCACCTAAAAAGAACAAGTACAGAAAAATAAAAGGATAATATTATGGTGTTAATATTATTTTATTTTTCCTGCGGGCGACGGTCCCCTGCCGTAGCAAATGAGCTGTTTGTCAATGTGGAATAGCTCTGCATGAGAAATATATAAAAGCAACAGCGGCAGTGCCCCCGTGAGCCAAGGTACTAATATCAGTAATAAGTCTTCCTAACACCGCATTATTAATCTCTCAAATATCAGCTTTAAATATACTTTGGAAATTCCACCATTTTTCTCCAGTTAGTGAATTCTGAAAATAAACACTCATTCGTTTCGAATACACACTTTTTGATTTAACCCCTTCCGTGCTTCGAACGTCCAACGGTCATCGCGTGCACTACCTCGCTGGTGCTGCGCACGACCGTTGGACGTCCGAATCCCGTTAGCGCGATCGAACGTCCGCACTGGGGCGGAATGTTCGACAAGCTAAACGGGTTAACTATACATACATTAATTCAACCAAGCAAAAGCTTCTAATTTATTAGGCTGGAGACAGGATAGCCACTCACAGCTGGGTGGGAGGAGGGTACCAGCGGCTCACGAGCTACTCCTTGGAGAACCCTGGTCTACAGCCTGGAGCCCCCACCACCTACTGTCCGCCGCAGAGGGATACCGCCGCCTCTTCTGCGGTAGATGTAGTGAACATGTTTGGTAATTGGTAATAATGGTGTGCCTGTGTCTTGCCGTGCAAAGTGCTGTATAAATATCCATAATTATTATCATTACTTCAGTGAATGTAACTTTTCTTTCTCCCTGACAATCGGTGCTGTGAGTGATTGAAAAGCACACACCCCCTCTTTACTGGCTGAGGCATGTCTTTCTTTCTATCTCCCTGCCTTTTCGCTCTCTTTCTCTCTTTCTTGCTCTCCACTTCTTCCCATATCTCTCTGTCACTCTTTGTATCTCCAGCTCTCAGCCTTGATTGCTCTGTCTTCTCTTTATCTTGTTCCCTTCTCTTCCACTTCACTTCCCTTTTTGTAGCACTTTAATCTCTCTTTTTGTTTTCATTTCACTTACCCTTGAATTTTTCCCTTTTTCCCTTTCCCTTTCAAATTTCCTTCCTCTTTCCCTCTCTTTTTCCCTCAACTTCTCCCCTCTGTCTTTTAGCTTTGATTATCTTTTTCTCTCTTCTCCATCTTTCACTTTCTCTCTTTCTCTCTCTCTCTTTCTCTCTAGTCTTTCCCCCTCTCGCTCCCTTTTATTCCCTCTTCCTCTTTCTCCTTTCCCACCACTCTCTCACTCACATCTTTCCTTCTGTCTCTCTCTCTCTCTCTTATTCTCTCTTCCTCTCTCCCCCTTTTTCTGCCACTCCGTCACTCACATCTCTCTTTCTCTCTTCCTCTCTTTCTCTTTCTCACACCCCGTCTTCAGAGTGCGTTGTTTGCTTTGTGACATATGGTGCCGGCAGCACATCGAAAGGCAGGCGCGGGCAGCGCTGTTAGCTCAATGCCCCCCTCTCTTCAGGGTCCAGCTCTGCCACTGTTGAAAAGTGACCATTACCTGCTTTAGTGATATGTCTATGATGAGGCAGGTAACATCTGCCACCACTAGGTTTTTGCAGTAGGATACAGCTGCCTTCACGTGCTCCCAGCACATCTTAATTTTGAATGAGTTATTCATTCTATGTCACCAGGGAGGGGCCTTGCATGACGTTTGTGACCCGAGCTCCACAAAACGTCAGACAGCCCTGGATGCAGAAACTAGAGACATCTTTAAAAGTTTAGAAATCGGAGAACAACAATTACAAAATCGTATCCATGGCACATAAAACATTGAAAAATCTCCTATTACCCCCTTGGACCTTGACACGGATGTATGACATTACAACGCATACATTTACATCGCGGTACATTACATCGCGGTTTTTACAACGCAAGGGCCCTGGACTTAAGAGTAGAATAATTTACTATTCCAACTCCAGTCTACATACAGTAGGGAAGGTGTTGGATAGTAAATCATACTATTCCTCATCCTAGAGCGCCATCCAGTGCAAGTCGTTGTAACGACTTGCGTTGTGAAAACCGCTGTGTAATAGCATCGCGATGCAATCCCAGCGTTGTAAATGATGTTTCCCTTCGATATAAGTACTCAGTACCTGTACTATCAACACTAGAATAGCACTGCTGTTGGCATCACTTCTGTGCTACCAAAAAGGGTGGATACTCAGGATCTGTGGGAGGCAAAGTGGATTCAGAGAGTCTGCTGCAAAGAATCCCACCAAACACACTAACTTGGTCTTGTAGATTTATTCTATAAATACAAATAACATTGCAATAGCAAAGTGTTGGAAATGCATGGTCGCCCTTAAACTGCTTGCCTTCCTTCCCCCTCTTTTGTTGAATTAGTTTTTGTTGGTGTTAGGACCCTGGACATGTTATCACTGCCAGCCAGTGCTAAAGGGCATGTGCTCTCTGCTTAAAACCTGGTACCACTGGCTCAGCCACAATTGGCATACTTATTTAATGTACTTATAAGTCCATAGTACAATGCACTACCTGTGCTCAATGCCTGTAAATTAAATGCTACTAGTGGACCTACAGCACTTCAATAGCCCATTAAACAAGTCTCAGTGCTGTCATTGCAGAGTCTTTGTGGGCAGTTTTAAACTGTCATGTTGACCTGGCGAGTTAACCTCTTGGTGGGCACTGCCTTCGGTGGGCATCTGAGGCCGGTCAAACCATCATGTGCACTTGCGCTCTCTCCAGCCCAGCTGAATTGCTGGGTTTGATTGAGCAGACACAGGCTTCCAATCTCCCTGAGAGCGCAAATCGAGGGCACTCAGGCCAATCCTGACGCTGCTCTCATGCCGTGAGAGCAGCGCCAGGATTGGCTGCAGGGCAGGCTTGGAGCCTGTGCCTGCAGTGGAGTGGGATTGAGGTAAGTGTTTTTCGTTTATTTGTTTTCTGCTTTGTCCACCCCACCCCCTGCCACTATCCCCTGGCACGAGCCAAGACTGGCTGTGTATCTGACTTACCCTGACTAGGATTGTGGTTCCTGCGTGGACAGGGTGCAGACTCCTGCCAACCAGATATCTAATTTCTAGACTAATCTGAGTTGCGAAAATAGTACTGATAATCAGTAAATTGGCTTGCTAACGGGACATAAATTGCATGAAGGAACAATAAGCATGCCAAATCAATAGCATAATCAAATAGCTAAATCATTAGCATGAGCAACGGAGTGTGCTGCGTGACAAGACCCAAATGTAATCCGTGCCCGTAAAACATGCCTTTGTAAAAATGAGCTCAGAATGGTCTACTTCCCAATATATTTGAGTTTTCTTGTAGGGTTTTAACGATATGAACAATTAATTTATGCAGCAAAATTAATTGTGACACATTTAATACATAACATTCTGTCGGCAGCAAGAAAAGGAACTGAAATGTTAGATGAAAATTAAAAAAATTCTCTTGCTTTTCCAATCGGACACTTGTATCTTTAAAATACAAAACAATATGATTTTCTGTGCAAGCATTGATTGCGTAGCTTTCAACCAGAAGGAAGATAGCAAGAAAAATAGCACCTTGAAATATTGCATTCATTAATCATTTGGCCTGATTCACAGAACTAACTTAAGACAAAATCCTTAACTTACTACTTTTGGTATTCACAGAAGTTAGGATTTTGTCTTAAGTTTGTCTTAAGACAGACTTAAGACTGACTTAAGACAAAATCCGAACTTAAGTCTGTCTTAAGACAAACTTAAAACAAAATCCTAACTTTTGTGAATACCAAAAGTAGTAAGTTTAGGATTTTGTCCTAAGTTGGTTCTGTGAATCGGGCCCTCTGTGCGAAACATTTTCTTGCAGTACTCCAGGTTGCAAGAGATGTGCCATAATATATACCAATAGGAGAAGATGTACACTTCTAGCAAAACATGCCGCAGACTTCGTCCTTATACTGTTGGCCATGGGAAGACTCAACAGACCAGCAAGCCAGGCAGTTTAAGCCGGTTCACAATATTATTTTTGTTTTACAGAGAAATAAATGTTTGCACATTTATTTTCGTGCATGTTTTAAGGTCTATTGCTCTAGCAACTACAAAATGACGTCATATACATTTCTAATTTGTTAATTAGCTTTCTCACCATATCTACTAACCCTCTTTCTAAATCCCAACAACTTATCAAAGCATTAACACAATGTTTGAACTAACATGTTTCTTCTTCTAGAAATGTAAATCCCACAATTCCCCTCCACATTAGCCCCATTTATTTTCATATATTGTACTATTGCTTCCATGAGCTTGATTCAATATATCTCTGCACCAAGTAAGTAATACAGGCGAACAACACCCTGCTGAACCAAATCCCGGCTTTTAAATGCTGTATTCTCATACGCAAGCCACCCTTTGCTATTATCTTGGCAAAATTAAGGGGGTCATTAGGATGGCGGGCGGACTTTGCCCGCCCGCCATCCTCCCAGGGATTGGGATCGCCCGCCATACGGGCGGGGGTCCTGTGGGGGGTATTAGGACGCGCCCGCCACAGTGGCGGGCGCATCCCGCATTTTTAACATTGCGGCGGGCGGTGCTCGCCGCAATGTTAAAAATGCATGGCATGCATTTGCATACACAAAGCGGCAGGCACCACGCGGTGCCTGCCGCATTGTGTATGCAAATGCAGGGGGGTACCACAGGTACCCCCCATGTGCACCCCCCACCTCGCCTTCACCATAGGGGCCCGCAGGGGGCCTTCAAAGTGAAGACCGCCTGCCTTTCCATGGCGGTATTGCTCCACAGAAAGGCATCTCCCTCAGCCCATCGTAATATGGCTGGCGGTGTCTGATAGACACCGCCGCCATATAAACCTTTTTCCGCCCTGGCCACAAGGCGACCGTGGCGGAAAAGCGGCAGACGGTGTTTCCGTCCGCCGCGGAAATGGGTAGCAGGAGGGCACGGATGTCAGGCCACCGCCCACATGGTGGTGGCAATCCGCCCGACATCCTAATGGGCCCCTAAATGTGAATCTATCTATCAGTGGCAGCCGGCACAGGTGAGAAGAGTGGGGCAGTGGGGCGGGGCTGTGCGCTGCAGGGGGGAAAGCCGACAGACAACAGAATAGGTGTTATTTATTTATTTAACTATACCTATTCTGTGGTCTGTCGACTTCCAACCCCCCCCCCCCACTCTGCCACACCCCGCCCTGCCTCACCACATTTACCTGCGCCGGCCGCCGCTGCTATCTATTGTAAATTGTGTGGTGAGCTCTGGCGCTGCCTAATGAATTAGATCATTTTCGTTCAGGTGTGTCATTATGATGCCGTGACGGGCCTTCAGAGTCCAATACCATTAAGACCACCAACAACTAAGCCATCTCCAGTGCTCAATTTGAAAAACAATACGTGCCACAGCCCTTTTCTGGAGGCCACTGGAGCGTGCATCACCCATTGCCCCTGCCAGCGCTGCCGATGAATGTACCAACACAACTTCTAACCATCACACTCTTACAAGTGTGACAATTCAGACAATTCCAGGGCCCAAAACCATAAGAATGGCTTGGTCGGTAGGTATTTCTATTTTTAATGTATATTCAGTTAATAAACTATTGTTCTTGTGCTCATCTGTAAATTAGACAAGCAGTGCCACCATGTGGCAGACTGCCCTAAGCACCGGTGTTGACAATTAGATGCCTGTGTTGAGTACCGGAAACCAGTGGCTCAAATTAAGCACTGGTCATCTCATACACCCATTCCTGACCAATGAACCTCCATTTCCTCAAAGGATCAGCCTAGTTTATTTCCGTACTATTTCATCACTGCTTGAGCCCAGGTCCAAAACACAAAGAAGCCCAGAATAACCACACTTCCCAGTTCGTGTGAGGTGCTGGTGCCTAGAATTTGGGAACCTTCAGGGTTCATTAAGGTTGTTTGCCCAATTCCCAGCACCAGTGACTCTCTGTCTGGAACAGTGATCTTCGGGCCACTTAGAGCTTTGAATGGACCTCCCAGAACTTTGCCCGGTGCCCTGTCCACCGACTTCCAGATTCTAGGGTGGCCGTTAAGTTGCAACTTTGACTATTGAAAACTAACCTCTGGTCTCCAGAGATCTCAATTTAGTGGTTTGGGAATCCTAGTTCACTTTTGGAAGGTGGGTATTTGCTTTGGGGAAATTCCTCTGAGCCCCTCCTTGAACCCGGGTCCAGTGAGGGAGTAGGTTCGCTGTTTTTATGGTTCCAGCACTTTCCCCTTGAAGTGCATCTAAGCTGTCATGTTATCTGGATTCCAGAAGGTGCAATGATGGGCCACTTTCGACTAGGTGTAAACTTCATCAACGGATTGGTGTCACTACAACGCATGCTTTTACATCGCATGCCTTTACAACGCGGTTTTTACCACGCAGTCCATTACAACGCATAATGCTTTTAGGCGCTGGATAGTGAATTATTTAATTTACTATTCCAACTCCAGTCCCTGTGGATAGCAGGGAAGGTGTTGGATAGTACATTAAATATATTCCCTATCCTAGAGCGCCCCCCAGCGCAATGCATTGTAATGGTATGCGTTGTAATGGTTGCGATGTAATGGTAGTGCGTTGTAAAAAATGCGTTGTAAGTGATGTTCCCCTTCATCAACTCCTATGGTAAGCCTTGACTGTCAACAAACTCTACCCCCTTGGTGAGTCAAGACCAAAACAGTGATACTTGCCCTCCAGTAGTAGTAGTTAAGGCACATGAGGGCAAGTGGTAAATAAATGTTCACCAGCAGAGATCTGCCCAGTCACACCTGGCTGCCCAGGACTGGGCAAAAACAGAAAGAGTTCACTCTGAGTTAAAAAATGTAGTGCTAACCTTCCAAAGAGTGACTAAACCCAAGTGAACCGTTTGGGTTCTAGCGTTTTCTAAAATACCCATCACCAGGTCCCTTGGTGGCATGCTTCATCATCGGGTTCTTCCCACACCACTGACGGACGGGGTGTGCTACGACGACGGATACTTGGGAGCACTTTTAAGTGAAGTGGCGTTATGTGTTTGGTGCAAGAGTGAAAGTGCCAGAAGTGAGTGAATTAAAAAATACCTGGCTATGTGGAGAAACTAAACTTTAATACTCCCTCTAGCTGGTATTAATAAAAATGAGGAGTAAGGAGAAAAGTGCTTTAAAGAGCAATTCCCTCGCTGGTCGACATGTTTCGAAGCTTACCCCTAAGCTTCACTTCAGGACCTATTATGTTGATCCCTAATACCACTCTGATTATAGCCTAGTGCCTTTCACCATATTAGGTGTTCTGAATTAATATGTAAACACTGTGCACTACATTTATTCTTTACCTACTTGGTAATTTTTCTTAACAGAATAAATTTGCGTTTCTTAATTAACAATTTATTAGATTGCCTAGTCGGACTCCATGAGCTTCGGGAGGGGAGGAGCGCTTATAGTCACAAATTTATCAAAACATCTCGCTCACCCTAGGAAATGCTGCCTGTCCGTGGCTCCGTCGACCTCCGTCGGACTGGCTCAGTCGAACCCCATTGGACAGGGACACGCCCTGGCATACCTACCTACACTGTTGAGATGGTAGCTCTTATCTGGAGATCATGGCCTGACCAAAAAAAGGTGACGTCTACTCTAAGTCACTCGGAGATGTCCAGCCTTCTCCTCGTGAGTTTCCGGATGTGGCATTTAGAACCATCTGTACCTTCTTAGATGGAAGCTTTCACTGCTTCCCATAGCCTTGTGACCACATCTGCTTTACGCAGCAGCTGTAGAAAACCGTCCAAAGAGTCACTTTTTTGATGATTCACATAGCTGATCAGGGGGAGGTAACGCGGTTCTGCCCTACTGACTCATACATTTTCCGCACTATATAGTCCGGCGACTCTGTCAAGCTGGGATAGAATAACTGGAAAAGCCCTCAAGCAGTGGACCCACGTCTCTTACATCATACATGACGAGTGCTGCAGTAATTTATCCAGGCATTTAAATGGGTCTCGATGAGCAATGTGCAGCGATACAGAGCATTGTAGGTATTCGCCGGAGCGGCTGGTGACATATAAAAGTGGTGGGCGAGCGAAGTGCCCCTCTGCTTTCAGAAACACATTTTATAAAACACGAATAAAAAATAAAAGCACTCGCATGCACTATAATTATATTAAAAATAAAATGAATGCACTTACCCGGGCTGCGTCCTCTGTGTTCTTGAAGTCGGTGACTCCGACGGGCACCAGTGGAGGAGGAAACTTCCCTAATCAATCCAGGCGCTGCTCTCTTGCTGCATGAGAGCAGTGACTGGATTGGGTTGAGCGGGCTGGCTAGACGCTCCTTTAGGCCCTATAGGCCTGTGCTTGGACCTGCAAAGTGTGCATGTCAGTTTGGCCAGCTCAAGACAGCCGGTTGGCCAGCCACGTCACCTGTCCTCTGTGCAGCAAAAGAGACGACCCTCCTTTATCCCGGCTTCTGGGCAGGCTAAAGGCTGTAACGTGCTTTGTGAATAACAAAATGGCAAATAAATCATTTCATTGCCACTTTATTGTTCACACTGCTTTAGCACAGCTTGCCGCAGGTGGGGGGATAATGCTCTTCCGTCCTCACTAAGAAACCGCTGCTGGGTATTCGTATAGTTATAAGTATGGATATAGGTATAAGACAAAAGTGGCCCACGCAGGTAAGAGTGGTGGATGGGTTGGGGGGGTCAACAGTTGACAACAAGGGAAAATAAAAAAGAAAAGCACTTATCTTGCGTTCACAGCATCAACACTCGGCGATGTGGCGAGTGCAAGGTAAGTGGTTTTCTTTTTTCTTTTCCTTTGTCGTCGTCTTTCGCCTCCTCCCCCACCCTGCCTCACCGCTCATACCTGCACGGGCCGCTCCTGGTATAAGTACAGTAAGTACAGGTATCGCGGTACGGAGTTGTTATATAGAAGCTATAATATCAACCTGCACATATATTGACTCCACAATATTGACGTGCGCTATGTCTTCGATGTAAGTAGATGTGCAAAATAATAATTCTGTACTTCCTTGTATATGCTTATCTAAAAGATGTAACAGTAGTTAATAGAATGAATACAATATATGTCCTTGTTCATATTATTGTCTTCAATATTGTGATATACAGCAGAATAGCTATAGTACAGTGTAAATAATCGCTCAGATCAGAGGTTTTGTAGCTATGAGAAGCATGACTGACCCAAGAGATCCTGGAAGCCTTAATGTCGAAAACCCTTTACGGGTCTTAATTTTCGAACTCGCGTCTCAGGCTCTCAGTCGAAGGTGGGATGATCATTCTTTTTGGAGCCAGGTGGTTTAGGAAGCAGTCTGGTCAACACGGCTACTATAGGGATTTCAAAGAGATTGGTAGCGATATTGATCTGAGAAACAAGCCAATCGATGTTGGCCTCAGAAGGATGTCTGTCTGGACAGAGGCGCATCTCAGTGGTGGAGTCACTGATGACTGGTAATAGGCCGGCGAGCTCCAGGAGTCTACAGACAAGAGCATTTTTTACTAAAGACCAGCGGGGCTTGATCCCTCACCCACTGCCTGTTGGCCAAGGACTTCATTCATAGAAGTCATAACATTCACGCGGAAGAGAGGTTCTAAGGGCCCCGGTGCTGCTCAAATGTATAGAGGAGTGAAAGATGCAACTCTTTAAAAAACACTACATCACAATGCATTAACCATCCACAACCCAGCTTCCTCTCCTATAACGTGTTGGCTTTTTGCTTGTCTTTGACCCTGTACTACTTTTCATTGCCTTTTCATTGGTTTCAGGGGATGGAGATAACATACACATATATACAAACATAGGGCATATCACCTGTGCGAGCATGGACGCCCGAGATCTATGTGCACCCCGGATATCTCAGATTTAAACACTGTCAAGGCTGACATAGCCTTTCATTCTCCCAGGTTCAATGAATTGCGACCCTGTAAGTTGGACACTGTAAACGCTGGTCAATTACAGAACTGACAAATGTGTTCTTTTGTTTCAAGGCTGGTATTTTAAAAGAAGGAAGCCTGGTTTTTACATCCAGACCTTCTGCTGAAAGAACCCTACTGTTTGTAAAGTAGTCAAATGTTCATAACTAGCAGCAGTGCCACAGCGCCGCTGATAGGGGGCACCCTTGTGCACTGTGGTGTCTACTTCACATGACTGCAATGTTTGGTTGCACTGCAGATTCTGGACAGTGCTGCTCGTGTTCACCTAACTCCTACCTGTGCACTTAGTCAAAGCTGGGGTAGTCTGGGTGTGAAGTGTGTTTCCCGGCATCTATATCCGGACTATGCACACAGGGGCCTGGATACAAAGTGGAAGTGTGTGAACTAGGCAGGTTGCACATGTCTGTGCAGATGGCTTTGCAGTGATATTGTGTGTAGCCAAGAAACCTCCAGGTGCAGTTATTTGCTGTGGATGGTGGAGCTTTGTGATACACCCAGCACAAGTTAGGAAAAGGCTGAAGAGATAGAGTCTGCTCAATATGCATATGTGCAATTTTAAATGTGCACACACATGAGAATGTGCAAACATGCAATCTTCTGCACTACACACATACTGGACAATTTGCTCAAGCTTAGCAAATCTTCCCCACTGTCCTTGTCATGATCGATTTGTTTATCACTCAGACCCCCTTGGCTGTTTTTGTTCCATCTTCAGTTTTCTCCCTGAGCCTCTTTCCTGATCTCTCAGTGCACGTTATGATTCAAGTGTTAATCAGGTCATTTTCCTATTATATCCAATTACTGTTAATCAGTGTCAGGCTCCTTGGCTGAAGCTGAATGGCCTCTTCTGCTGTCTGCTGTGCTCAGAGGCGCCTTCGGCTCATCCCTTTGAGACCTGAGGCGCTACAGAAATTCAATGACCATCCAGGCTATAGGCGGGTGAATGGCACAGGCCTGAGCGCAGGCGCAACACGTAAAGTCAGGTCAGTCCACAGAATGTGATCCTACCAACATGTGATCTGTGCATTCAACCATTCAATCTTAGATGCATGGTGATTGTTAATCTTAAATGCATTTAGGACAGAGAATCTGGCAATTGATTCTCATCTCTGGGAAATAAGCAAGTTATAGAAATTTAAAGATTGGCAATTTTACTATTTTCTAACAGACAAAAGTCAAGACCTTGGCATTTGCCTCAACTCTGCTGTGAAGTTTGAAAGTTTTACCAATGTCGCAGTTTTATTTACAGATTTCTGAACTCAATAACTGCTCAAAGTTACCCTTTCGCAGGAAGATTAAGACAAGGGTCCAGATGTATCAGGGCTTTTTGCGGTGGCAAACGGGGCGATTCACAGAATCGGCCTGTTTGAGAATGGAAAAAGGCCCTTGAAATGTATGTAACTTTTTGCATTTGCAATAAAGGTAATCGCAATTTTTGTGATTACCTAAATTGTGAATGCATTTAAAGAATCACAATTTGCCTTGGGATCCATTGGAACGCATTCCCTGATAGCGAATCGTAATTTGTGATTCGCTACAAGTGAATGATAAGGATTCACAAAAAAGTTTGCAAATCCTACATAGATTGCATTTTGCGATTCTAAAATAGCGAATCCGTAAAATTTACTATTTAAGAATCGCAAAAGCAATTCTTGATACATCTGGCCCAAGGTCCCTGGCCCAAGCGAGTCCTGGATCAGAGGTTGATCACCACTATGATCTGATGACTGAAGCAGCCAAGAAACTCACTCGTCCTTCTCTTGGTGGTTCAAAGTTCTGCTGCTGGCAGAGGGCAACATTTCCATGAGAGAACATATTTCTCCACCCTGAAGACGCTACACTGGTTCTCCCATTTAACCCGGTCCATGAAGCACTTTCTGGAAGGCTGTGGGAATATCTGATAACTATACGTGTGTGTGTAATTACCAGACTATCGCATTCCTGAGGGAAATGTCTGGTGATGGTCCTAAGATGGTGCAGAATACGTTCAGGTGGTAAATCCTTGGCTTGCCTGCTTAGGATCTCTGTAATTCCTTACCAGCATCCATTCATAATCACCCAAAGAAGGCACGAATACCTACTTACTCTGAGAGGTCATCTGCTTTCTTACTCGTCAGCAATCGTACAGCTATGGGTTTGCAGCAAAATAGAAATGGACAATGATGAAGACCCGGACTTCGGAGGATGACTTTAAGAGAATAAAGTCAGCCACTTCTATGAGCAAGGAAAAGGCATTTAGGCTTTGCCGTAACTAGGGGTGGGCGGAATTTGCATAATCGCGTTACGCAAATCTCCGCGAAACGGTAAAAAATCTCTGCAAACATGCAGAAATTCCGTGAACACTCGGAATTGCTTGTCCACGATGCTTTTTTCCTGTTCGCAATTGCTGTTTGCGTGCTCTGGGGGAAATATCTCGCAAACACGCATTTTGAGAACCCGAACAAGGAAAAAATTTCACGAAGTCGCGGAACGAAGAATTTTGGGCAATTTCGCATTCTCTGCGGAACGCGAAATTACCCAAATTCCGCGAGCGGAACGGAATTTACCGCCCAGACCTAGCCGTAACATGTCGCCTTGCCAAGCCCTTCGAGCTCCTTCATAAAGGAGGCCTTGCAGTTCAGAGTGACCAGCTGCAGAAGGCTCCAGTCATGGGCATCAAATAAAGACATCAGATGGAGCATTTTTGATTGGGGGGGGTGAAGTTCATTGAGATATGCCTGATTAATCTAAATGTGACCTGGTTTGTGTCAAAGGTCTACTCTTCCATTCTTCCTATGACCTTCTGCAGCTCCCAGATTCACCATTTGCCTTTGGTCCCATAGAAGTGATTCCGCTCTAGTTAGTTTTCCTGCTCCCATCCTTGGAATGTTGGAAGTTCTCAGTTCCTGGCGGAGTCCATTACTTTCCCTTATCTTTACCAGCTTAGGAATTGCAGTGTCCATTAATATGATGTTCAAAATGCCCAGTTTTTGGTATCTTAAATGCTCATCATCCATTAATACAAAGTATTGGCCTTCTGGTGTGCTCCAGAAACTAGCTGAGAATCTCCCCCAGTTGTTTACACAATTCCTCTGTTGTGATTGGGGCTAGTCTGTCAGCGGGCCAGTGGCCAGGCGCATGAGGCATTATGCCATCTCTTCATCCACCAGGGCATCTAACAATGAGAGGCATACTTCCTCACAGATTTGTGCTTTTGCAGGTGTCGGGTGTGAGATGTCTGCTGAGTGAATCGTGTTATGATGCATGAACCTCACAGTGCTAGCCTGTATTGTGCTATATCCAGTGTTTTTTGCAAATGTTCATTAAGTTGGCAAGTTCTTTTCTGAGATTGGGAGTTTGAAGCTCTGTAACTTTGAGCAGGTTCTTCCATTTGTTATTGCTGTTATTTGCCCTTTGCGTAGCCCATCTCTACAAGGGCCATGTCTCATAGATGAAGAACTTACGGAAGATGGTCCCTGCTTTCAGTCACAAAGTCACTTCTATTTTTCTCACCTCTTGTTGATGGTGGAGTCGAGTCACGGACCCAAGTCATGGCATTGGCATGGCCAGAACAATATTCCATTGAGATTACATATTCTTAGAATTGAAGGATTTAGGGCCCGATTCACAGAACTAACTTAAGACAAAATCCTAAACTTACTACTTTTGGTATTCACAGAAGTTAGGATTTTGTCTTAAGTTTGTCTTAAGACAGACTTAAGACAGACTTAAGTTAGGATTTTTTCTTAAGTCTGTCTTAAATCTGTTTTAAGACAAACTTAAGACAAAATCCTAACTTCTGTGAATACCAAAAGTAGTAAGTTTAGGATTTTGTCTTAGGTTAGTTCTGTGAATCGGGACCGATGTTTTCACTTTTTAGGGGTGGCCTGGAAGCTGTTCTCTGAAACCGTGGAAACAGCAGTGTGTGGTTATGGTTACCTAGTAGAGGTGGATTAGATGTATATGAAGCAATATCGGCATCCTCACGCCATTAATTGCCCTCCCTTTGATCTGTAAGTACCTTTGGGGCACATGCATTAAGCTAAATACCGGTCGCAAACTGGCCGATTCGCAAAAATTTTGCCATTTGGGATGCATTCACCCAAAAGCCATTCGCAAAATAGGTCATTGCAAAATTTGCGATGACCTATTTTGCAAATGCATTTAGGGAATCGCAAATTGCGATTCCTTAAATGCAATGCAAGAAGCAATCTGAGATTGCGACTTTGCATTAAGGAATAACAAATTACCATCAAGTTGATGGTAATTTGCAATTCCGTAGAAAAATGCATGCCTTTGGACATGTGTGTGCCACATGTACACACTTGCATGTTTTGGGGGTGAATCAGGGTGGCCTTTAGGCCCCCTACCACCCATGAAAATACATTCACAATTTGCGAGTACCTATTTGGTACTCTAAAATTGCAAATGCAATCCCATTTATTCCTATTGGCCTAGGAATGAATGGGAAGGCATTCCCTAATAGCAAATCACAATTTACGATTCGCTATTAGGGAATGGGTAGGAATAGCAATTTATTTAGCGATTTCTACATGCATAAGGAAATGCGAGTCCTTTATAGCGATTCCTTAAAAATCGCTATAAAGCAATCGCAATTCCTTACTTTGATGCATGTGCCCCTTTGTTCTGTGTCAGTCGGTGCAATCTTGTGTATGCTACATGCAGTTGTCACCCTAGTTTTCCTTCTTGTGAAAGTCTGATCAACATGAAAACCTTGCTAGAGTTCATGACTACTGCACATCTTTCAGCTACTGCAGCTCTTCCCCGAGCCTTCTAATGTGGAACAGGATGTACCTGTCACAGGTTGTACAAACTTTGTGATGTGTAATTGCATCTTTTTGTCAGGCAGAAAGCTGTAATGTCTCCAGTATGTCATCGTTCTCACTAATGCAGATGTTCTGCCCTCAGTGAGTAATACACAGTTCCTCTGCCAGGCAGCTATTCAGAAGATGGCTGGTGCCTGATTACATCACCCCCAGCAGTACCTGCATTTCTCTACTGTGAGATTCAAACGAGCTGTTCAGCACAAGTAGTATCAAGTGGGTGCATGCATGTTTTCTGCATCTTGTATCACACTCCCATGGCATGGATTTTTACCTTCCAACCTTCCTGGTTGTCCTGACAGAGACCCCTGTGTTGATGAGAGAGGCTGTGAATGGTATCTTAATAGTTGGCGTCACCCTGGCGGTCTCTTTTTGGCTAATTGCCAACCAATGAGATGGTGAGTGACTCAGCCTTCAGAATCTTTTGCTTCCGAGGTGGGTGTCTGGTGCTGTTCTTTGTGATTCTGGCCTCTCTTCTTTTCTGGCTACAAGTCTGTGTAGGATCTTCAGATAGACATATCTCGGTGTTGTGATTTAGACTGCCTCAGGTTGAGTGTTGCCTCCCTCCTTCTAGGCGCTCACCTTTCTGTGGCAAGTTGCTTCTTGCAGCACCCACAGATGAGACTCTTTATTGACCTGTTTCTTTTTCTTGTTTACTAAGCTTCAGGTCTTAGGATTCCATCTTGTCATTCTAGTTCACAGGTTCTTGTCTGAAGGAGGCTTTGAAACATGTCTTCTCCATGTGTGCAGCCCTCGTATGTAGGCGCTCATATTACAAACTTTACTATTTCATTGTGTTCTTGAGGGATATCCCTGGTTCCTTCATGAAGAGTTGGAGGGTCATATTACGAAAAACTAGTGATATTTATCACTAAGTAGGCTTAGCGGCAATTTTTCTATCGGCAAGCATCGCAGGATTTTATCGCTGAGATAACGTGCTATTAGCAACGTTTATCTCAAAAGCGATAAAATTCCCGGCGATAGCAGCGAAATCCGTGAATATCGCTGAGAATACAGCGATATTCACGCATTAGCGACGAAATGCTCTTATCCATGTTATCCACCTCCCATTGGATATAATGGCTAAGAACTGGTCTGAGCAGGCATTAGTTTTTGGAGATATTCGCGCTTAGCGCAAATAATTCCATCGCTACGCCTGCATTGCTAATAGGCAAAGCAATTTTAGCGACTGCTCTCAGTCGCTAACAGTTTGGGTACGCCCACTTTGCATGTCATTAGCGATAAATATCGCTGACATGCAAAGCGGGCCCCAAACCGCTCGCTATCGCCTCAAAGCTGTCGCTAACATGCACATGCCTAATATGTGTGTGTCATTTCTGCGAAATGATGTGTAATATGCAATTTCGCAATAATCAATTATCTGCACATTGAGATTTTTCATAGAGGGCGTGCCTCAAACACACACCTGATGACAGACCCTGTTCGTCTGGTTTCTGTGCCAAGGCCCAGCATCCTGCAGGCCACACATTTTTACTACATCCATGGCCACCATGTTTGCTCCTGGAGAAACTCAACGCTGCGGATTTTCAGACCCCGTTGCATAGCACCAGTCTTGGTAAATCAGGACCCAAGTAAAAAGGGGTGGGGGGTCCCCTCAGCACCGGAGAACCCTGGCTGTATGGGTCCCCCAATGGCCTGTATCTGATGAGGACAGTAGGACAGAACAGCCCGAAACCGTACCCCTCCCTTCCCTGCAGACCCAATGTGCAACAGAGCTTTCCAGAAAGCCAGGGCACACGTGTTTCCTGCTATACATGCTTTGTCTTGCCTGCTCTCTGCAGCAGTGAAAGTGCTCCCTGTTCAGAGCCTCTGGAGAGGGCTGCATTGATCTGTGGCTGCTGTAGAGCAAAGCAGCGTCGTTACAGCAATCACAGAGTAACACAGGCACGGTGGAGGGGGGCGGGGGTCTGCGCTGCTGCTGTCTGACTGCACCCACACTGCATGTATGAGGGTAGCTTGTCTGATGCTGTCTGTGTGTGAGGGTAAGCACCTGCTGCCGTCTGACTGCACCTGCGCTGCATGTATGAGGGAAGCTTGTCTGATGCTGTATGTGTGTGAGGGTAAGGTGCGTTGCTGCTGTCTGACTGTACCAGTGCTCTCTGCATGAGGTAAGCTTGTCTGAAGCTGTCTGTGTGAGGGTAAGGTGCACTGCTGCTGTCTGACGGTACCTGTGCTGTCTGCACGAGGGAATCTTGTCTGATGCTGTCTGTGTGTGAGGGTAAGGTGCGCTGCTGCTCTCTGACTGTCCAGCGCTGAATTCATGAGGGAAGCTTGTCTGATGCTGTCTGTGTGTGAGGGTAAGGTGTGTTGCTGCTGTTGTCTGACGGTACCTGTGCTGTCTGTATGAGGGGAGCTTGTCTGATGCTGTCTGTTTTGTAACTGTAATGTGTATGGGGGTAAGAGGTGCTGCTGCTGACTGACTGTACTTGTGCTGTCTGTATCAGAGAAGCTTGTACTGATGCTGGCTGTGTTATAACAGTAATGTGTGTGTGAGGGGTAAGGTGTGCTGCTGTTGTCTGACGGTACCTCTGCTTACTGGGAGCTCGAAAACGGGAGCAAATGGAGCCACACATTCACTCTTTGGCCTCTCTGGGGCGAGATCGGAGCTCATTCAGAACGCTGCTCACGCGCTGGCTTCTCTGATGCAATCGCATCTAAGGGGTGAGCAAGGAGAGGCAACGAGTCTGATGGTGACCTTTCGTGACGTCACTTCCTGTCGTGACCTCAGCATCCCCCCACTTCTTTTTTTAGGACTTGTGCCCTGGTACGTGTGCATATCAGCCTACAAAGTAGTCCACATCCGTTCAAAGCTGGCGGGTCAATCTGCTTTTATTTCTCTGCCTTCCTTCTGTGACTTTTTATACTTATTATGCATGCAGGCACATGTTGGGAATCCAGCGACAGAGATGGTAGCGGGGGGACGTTTGTACAGTCTTCGTTAATTTTACTTTGTAGACCCCTGGTGCCCGTTTGTGCAGGGGCCGTTACTGTCTAGTGGATATATAAATAAATGAATGCAGTGCCCTAGCCCCTGGGCCAGGCCCTGCTCGGAGGCCCATCCCCGGCCTGCTGCAGCATTTCCTCCCCGGTCCTGGTTCCCCGCGCATCCTCTCCCGCTGAGACCGGATTATCGCCCTTCCCCCTCCCCGCCCCTAGACTCCACGCCAGTGCGCCGTCACCACGGCAACGGCTGCTGAGGCTGCGCTGGGATTTCTTTCTTTTCCATGGCTCCGGTGCCGAAGGGTGTATCACTTATCCGAGGGATGACGAGGGACCAGGGGCCGGAGGGCGTGGGAGGGGACGGGCTGCAGAGCTGACCTGCCTACTACCACTGTCGCGACAGCCTGCTAGGACACCAGCTGACAGGACACGCCCCTCTCGCGCTATTGGCCAAAGCTCGTCTACTTATTAACTTCTTAACTTGTATGGAAATATTCTCAAGGAAATCTGCAAGTGCTCTGATGGACGGATCAAAGGGGTTATATTTTGAGTCTTCCGGCTCTTGCGACACCCTGACCCCACAATAAACGGAATTCGCTTAGACGGGTTTTGGGGGCGTTTATTCTGGAGGGGGACATGTCAGGGTTGGCAAAACAACGTCAGGAACTTCTTATCTAAAACCCCACTGGTGACCTAACGGAAATTTCAGTTTTCACTGGAAACTTGTCTTTGTCACAAGGGTTTTTGAACATGCGTAGAACAGGCAGGTGGAAAATTACAGATACATTTCGTTGCAACTTGAATATGGTAACTAGTAAATGGTCTTTAATGGAGTTTACTGATTTCAGATGCAGTTTTTATTTGACCAATAGAATGTTCTCTTTTCATAGTAGAAAGTGGAACCATCGCTGTGCCCACGCCTGGCACTGCCATCCAGGGGATGTCTCTTACTCGTTTTCCTACAGACATCCTCTGCGGCCCTCAGTCAAGGGCTGGAACGTGCCTTACCGCCTTGGGCATTACGCCTTACGCATGGCTCCATGCAGCCTTCCTGACCTGAAATCCACTGTACTATGGCCACGGGGCATTTCAGCCAATCTGATTGGCCTTCAGGTGACCAATCACAATGGGGTGAAAACTACTGTGGCTAAGAAGATTGTCCGCAGGAGCCTCACTCAGATTGGAAGAAATCTCCCCACTGTGTTCACGAACCTACTTTGTGTGATGGAAGGCTCCAGATGTCCTGTGTGGTAGGTTGAATTGGGAAAAAGGGTGTGGCATAACGGCCAGGGTGGTCGACCTCGAAGCTGCGGAACCTTGTTCGAGTCTCAGTCCATCTGTAACGCAACTGGTGCTCATGTAAAGCACTCTGATCCCTTGGGTCTAGTTTGCGCTACATAAAAACTTTAAAAAATAAAATAAATACCCTCACAAGAAACAATCCACCTGCATCGTAAATCCACTCGGAGCCCAGAATGTTGGTCCATTCCTCACAGGGCTTCGCCCTTAGTAGATGTGATCGCAGATATTCACTGACCCCTACCCTCCTTTCTGGCCGTGGGAACATCTCCAATAAGTGATGCACCATAGGTACAGAGAGCTTTCTTTATTATTTTCTCTTTTTTTAAAGCAGATTTTATATAGCGCAAACTCGACCCGAAGGTATTGGAGCGCTTTACATGAGTACCAGTTACGTTACACAAGGACACATTCATTTTTTTGGTAGACAAGGGGAGATTAAGTAATTTTCCCAGAATCACAGGATGTGGACGCGACCCCGAGGCTCGAACGTTGGTTTCCAGCACCAAAGTCGGCAATCTAGCCTGCGGACCACAACCTCTTCGCTGTCCTGCCGTTCTGTGCGCCACAACATCCCGGCCCTATTTAGCTGTGGGTGTAGTTGCATACATTTTTTTTGCATAATACATGCAGTTCTCCTGAGGGTGAAATGTTTTAAATTTTTTAAACAAGGAGTGGATCTGTGGGAAAATATCCGGCAGAGTATCTATTTATATACCAAAGGCTTCAAAGATACCAGCTCCAAGTAGTGTCCTTCCACTTTCTCCAGTCATATGTTCAATATTGCCCATATAGCACATGTGGCCACATGCACATCCGAGGCCATATTTATCAATGTTTTGCGCCACCCTTGTGCCATGCAAAGCAAAACTGGGCAAGACAAAACCTGGATTGGGGTCTATATCTATCAAGGTATTGCATCGCCCTTGTGCCACGCACGGGGACGCAAGGGTGACGCAAAACCTAAAAGAGATTTACCAAGCCACGCAGGGACAACTTCCATGGCTTGCTAAAGCTAGAGCAATGCGCGGCAGCGCAAATTGTTGTCGTCCGTTACGTGGCGGCAGAGAGGCGAGCCATGGGTGGAGCGTGTAGGTTCCCACACATCCACCCATGCATTCTGACATATTCCGAGATTTACCAACACTGGTAGACCTGGGAATGCCTCAGAATTGTACGCCTTCCCGATAGAGGCACAGCGAGGAGAAATATTGTATTGTATTGTAATTGCATTTGTATAGCGCTTACTACCCCTGATGAGGCCTCGAATCGCTTTTTTGGCGAGTAGCACGCTACTCCAGGACCCACAGAGGATTAGTGTTGAATTAGTATAGTGAAACATGCAAGTCAATTTTAAGTGGTGGATAGGTTAGTCAGTTATTTGGATTTGGAAGGATAGCAGAAGGATAGAAGAGGAAAGAAGGTTTGTTTTTATACACCGCTTCTAACCCCTGATGAGGTGTTGAAGCTCTTTTTTGGGCGAGTAGCATGCTACTCCAGAAATCCATAAAGGAATTGTGGTGAGTTAGTATGGTGAAATATAAAAGTAATTTGAGTGGTGGATATTAGTCAGTTAATTGGTATGAGAAGGATAGCGGAGGGATAGAAGGGAAAGAAAGGTTTGCATTCATATAGAGCCTGTTACCCCTGATGGGGTGTTGAAGCGCTTTTCTGGCGAGTAGCAGGCTACTCAGGAACCCATAAAGGATTAGTGGTGAATTAGTGTAGTGGAATATGGAATTAGAGAAGAGAACATGCTAGTCTGTTATTTTGATTGAAAAGGATAATGGAGGGCTAGAAGAGTGAAGGATTTTTTTTAGGTCCTAGCAGTAGGAGTAGGCTTTTGGGTGAGTAAAAAGGGTTTTTGGAGGGAAAGAGTCAGAGGGAAGAGTTTAGAAAGGTCTGTTTTGGGGGATCGGGAAAGTAAAAGAGGTGTCAGATGATGCATGGAGGGGTAGAGTAGGAGAGAGCCAAGAAAGGGTTATTTTCGGGAACATAGTAGTGGTATGGGGTTTGGGATAAATGAGAGAGTGGGTATAGAGGATATAATGATAGATTTATAGGGTGAGAAATAGGGTAGTGAATTGGAAAGAATAATAGAAAGAAGTTTGAGATGAGTCAGAAAGTTGGGCTAGAAGATATATTGAGAGAAGTATAGGCTGAGAAATAGGGTATTGCATTGGAAATGCTAAATTAGAAGAAAGTGATACATATCTAGATCCATTGAAAGTATATAGATGCATAAAGGAGGTAATTATATACAGATTAAAGATATTGATAGAGGTAGCGGATGAGAAATAGGGTAGTGCATTGGATATGCTTTTTCAGGAGAAAAGTAACAAACACACAGATCCATGTACATGGAGGTACATAGATGCACAATGGAAGCAATAACATAATTATTGTACATGTTTATACAAAGCAATACACAAAGATAGGCACATATCTATAGTGACAATAAATGCGCATATACAGAGGGACAAACACATAGGGTGGGTATTAATGAATGGGAAAATAGGCAGCATTCCTGGCCCTGGTCCCGACCAGTCTCGGACAGGCTCAAACAGGCACTCACCCTTGTCCTCTCCACCCTTAGGGCGTCTCAGCCCGGGCGTCAAAGCTAAGCCTTTACCATTTATAGCTCTAGCACTCAGGTGACCCCTTCAGCCAATGGGAGCCCTAGCCCTAACACTATCCAATCATAGCACTAGAACCAATAGGAGACAAGGACCCTACAGCCAATCTTACCCCTAGTCCAAACACCCAAAGAGTTTCAAAACCCTGATCTCTACGTCCAATAGAGGCCCTAGCCCTACCAGTAGTCTCAACCCTAGTCCAAGCAACCCCCAACGTTTTCTTACCCAGAATCCTCGGCAAACCTCAAATTTAGCTGAAAAAATCACTTTTCACACATTTTTGTGTGGGAAAGTTATGGCATCACCAGGCTGACTCAAATTTCCTACCACCCAGCGCTCCCCCCGGTCTCCTGATAAAAAAAGGAGCCTCACTCGTGTAGGAGTCCCAAGTACCCGCGACAGGCAAGGGCTCAAAACGTATTGAGGCAACATCAAAATTGCCTATCACAAAACTACCTGGTTTTGCAAGGGGGGTCACCTGGGTTTTTGGCCTCGTGTTCAGCTGCCATCTAGGGAAACCTACCAAACCCACACATTTCTGAAAACTAGACACCTGGAGGAATCCAGGGGGGGCAGAAAGGCTGCAATGGTGGCGGGGGTGGGGGCATTGGCCTGCCCGTTTTGGGCAGCCCCCACCCGAATTATGTATGCCAACAAAAAAAATCCCTGGTGTCAAGTAGGCTTTCTAAAGACTGAATGTGCCCACTTCTTCCTCCTGGGGCGACCCCCAAGCAGGGATCCACTAGGGAAGGATACCATTGGAAAGGGGAGATTCTCCCCTTTCCAATGATACCTCTCTTGACTTTGTAAGAGCTCAGGGGGTTGAGATAGCCCCCTAAGCACGTAAAAAGTGAAACTGAAATGAGCCTCTTGGCTCATTTCAGTTTGATTCTAATTACGTCAGCACGCCATGCGCGCGATCGACATTGCAAAAAAAATGTAAATATCTTAATTTCTCCTCCCTGTTTCATCTTTCTAAGTGTGCTGCATTTTGCAACACACGTAGAAGTAGGGAAATGCTTCTGAGGATTGTTTTGGTGCAGGAAGGTGCCCGTTCCTGAAGATAATCAACCGTGCCAACCAACAGGCTCAGTTGCACCACGCAGCAGTTTGTGCGCCAGCGCAGGCAGAGAGCTGGAATGCACCGTATAATGTTAAATAAGGCAAATATCTGTCCTCTCTCTTTTACGCAGTGAAGCACAGCAAGGTGGCTTGCTTCGTTGCGTCAAGTTTTGATAAATATGGGCCTCAGATTTAGCCAGCCACGAAAGGCCACCCTGTGTGGCTTGGTATATCTGGTGCAAAGCAAGGCAGTGCAAGTCTCTTCCTTGAGTTACACTGCACAGTGGGGGCGTTACATGGGTGGGGTCTGGGTGTTCCCATTTATTCACCCATGTATTCCGACGCATTCCCATATTTCCCAACGCTGGAAGACCTTGGAATGCGTCAGAATTGTACACCTCGCAACCAGTGGGGCAATGAAAATAAATATCTGTATTTCTTCTAGTTGTTTTCCTCTTTCTACACAAGCTTTATTCTTCAGCATGCATAGAAAGGGAAAAATGCCTTGAAGGATTGTTTTTGTGCAGGAAGGTGTCGATTCCTGCACAAATACAATCCTCCTTACATCGCAGGCACCTTTGCACCATGGCACAATGCAGCTTGTGTTGGCGCAAGGCAGCACATTGTGCACCAGAGCAAGGAGAGGACAGGAATGTGCCATATAATGGTAAAAATGATGTACTCGTGCCCTCTCCCTTTCACGCATCGCAGCGCAGAAAGGTGTCTTGTTGCGTTGCATGAATTCGTGATAAATCAGACCCCCTGTTTCGCAGTCGCCACATGACATATGTTGCTGAAACCAAGTCTCCCACGACAAAACATACCTCCATATGCCACCTCTGTATGCTACCTCTGTATCCTACCTTTGTATGCTACCTCTCTATCATATCTCTATATGCTACATCTGTGTGCTACCTCCATATGCCACCTCTGTATGCTACCTCTGTATGCTATCTCTGTATGCCACCTCTGTATGCTACCTCCATATGCCACCTCTGTATGCTACCTCTGTATGCTATCTCTACATCCTATCTCTGTATGCTACCTCTGCATGCCACCTCTGTATGCCACCTCTGTATGCCACCTCTGTATGCTGCCTCTGTATCCTATCTCTGTATGCTACCTCTATATGCCACCTCTGTATGTCACCTCTCGACGCCGCCTCTGTATGCCACCTCTGTATGCTACCCCTGTATGCTATCTCTGCATCCTACCTCTGTATCCTATCTCTGCATCCTATCTCTGTATGCTACCTCTGTATGCCGTCTCTGCATACCACCTGTGTAACCGAACATCTGCTGTTTGGCCGTTCCTATTACGACAGCCCAGAAATATTTCTACGGTTTCCAGGGCTGATGCAAGTACTTCTGGCACCCTAGGTGAAGTGCTATTTTGACAGCCCCGTTATGGTTTTTCTTATCACAACAGTCCAGAATTAGTCCCACAGTCGCCTGAGTGGATGCCAGAATTTCTGGCACCCTTGACCCTGGGGCCACATATGATGCAGTTAAGGGCACACACACACCATGCTTCCGGTGGCATCACAGACACTCGCTGGAGTCGCCTTTTGTAGCTGTGGTACCCGCAAAGCCCCTGCTCTGGGGTTACCATGGTAACCTTCATCTAGGCCAGAAGGAAATTTCCCTCCAGACAAGGCAGTTACAGCAATCTTTATCACTGTTAGGGGTTAGCCCTGTGCTGCACTACTGGCACACGCCACTCAACGCCGGCTGTTAATATTCTATACATTAAGTAAGCTGTTTATCCCAATTGTTACTTTTAAGGGAGGGGAGATGTTTTAGTGTCTGTAATTCTTCGACTCTGTTCACTTTTTGATAATGGCTGGCAACATCTATGTTATTCATTTCTACTGTATATTTTTACTGTATTTTTACTGTATGTGATCCTCTCCCTCACCAACGACCCCACCACCGCCAAAGCCAACCTCCAAGAAGGAATGAAAGACGTCATAGAATGGAAGAAGATCAGCCATCTGAAACTGAACTCAGACAAGACGGAAGTCCTCATCCTCGGGCCATCTCCCTCTGCCTGGGACGACTCCTGGTGGCCCCCAGCCCTGGGCATCGCAGCCAAACCAACGGACTGGACTCCTCCCTCACGATGACCAAGCAAGTGAACGCCGTCTCGGCACCCTGCTTCAACACCCTGCTCATGCTCCGAAAGATCTTCCGATGGATCCCCACCGAAACCAGGAAGACGGTCACCCAGGCCCTGGTCACCAGCCATCTGGACTACGGGAACACCCTCTACGCTGGAACCACAGCCAAACTCCAGAAAAGACTCTAACGCATTCAGAACGCCTCAGCACGACTCATCCTGGACATCCCTCGGCACAGCCACATTTCTGCCCACCTGAAAGACCTGCACTGGCTCCCCGTCAACAAGAGGATCACGTTCAGACTCCTCACCCATGCACACAAGGCTCTCCATGACATGGGCCCCAAATACCTCAACAACCGCCTCTCATTCTACACACCCACCCGCCAGCTCTGATCGGCCAGCCTCGCCCTTGCCTCCGTCCCACGCTTTCGGAAGTCCACCGTCGTAGGAAGATCCTTCTCCTACCTGGCAGCCAAGACATGGAACTCCCTCCCCACTCACCTACGGCTGACCCTGGACCATCTCTCCTTCAGGAAACAACTCAAGACCTGGCTGTTTGAGCAGTAGCGATCCCCCCACCCTCAGCGCCTTGAGACCCTTGCGGGTGAGTAGCGCGCTATACAAATTTTGTTGATTGATTGATTGATTTAGCTCTACAGCTCCTGAGGTTTAGGCTCAAGGCAGGTGTTAGATGTCAGGTTGTATGTCACTTGTGTGATCCTGGGCATATGTCGACTTGTAAGCTGTGTAGGTATTGCATTCCTAATTGCTTGCATCCTCGTAGAGTCCCAGGTGAGATTGGATCAGCTCCCTGACACCACCTGTCTTTCAAACAATGCATTCCTCCTGTTCTGACCAGGGCCAGCTTGCGTCTTTCCACCCCCCACCCATAGCTGACAACACATGGCCACCTCTACGAGGACTCTGACTTACATGCAGAAAGGAATGCATTTCTGACAGAAAATACGTCAAAAAGGCGGTCTTGCAGTTATAAATCCTTCTACTCGAGTGAAATATGACCCCACAAGTATGTAGTAGTTTGCATGTGCTTCCAAGGAATGCGTCCTAGTTTCCTTTCCACTAACAACTAATCCTTCTTTTTGATGTTTATTCTCTGACCCAAGCGCCAGGATACCCGTAGGGTGGCAGTTTTGCGCTATATAAATTTGTATTCCATTCCATGAGTAAGTCCCACTGAAGATGTACGAAGTAGGAGTTGTAGGGTGTCTGAGCACTGACATACTCCTCTCTGACTCCTTCTCAGCCTAAAATGATCGTAGATTTACCCATGTCAAGGACAGGAGGAATCTCTTTCCATGCTGGGAAGGCACCACACCCTACAACTCATGGGGTTGTAGTAAAATGGATGGGGTTTCTCAAAGGAGAAAGATGTTTCCCCATGGAATTTTCTTTTTAAAAAGAGCCATTGTACAAAGGTGCATGTGCTTCACCATGTGCGGTTGAATAATGTGTACAATTACACATAAAAGAAATTCATCCACCAATGCAAAAAAAGGAATTCACACAATTGTTGTAGGGTTACCTTACTGGAATAGTGTTCCAAGCATTATATGGAAAAGGTTTGTAAAGTCTAAAAAGTCCTAAACCTGCATCAATGGTGGGGTGGGTGCAGAACTAACATATTCAGTGTTAAGATCTACAAAAAGCATAAGGTCAATAACTTTGCACATATGTGTGCAAAGCTAGCTGTATATGTATATCTGACTTATGAACAAGGACTCGGAATCATGCGATTAATATGCGGCTGTGGCGGTTTTCCTATAATAGTGGATTTGCCACATATGCCACATGATCCATCATCTGCTGCATAATCTGCAGATATTAACAAAAAATATTTCTAGCTCTAAGGGATCAAAATCGGCTCAATATTTTAGCCCTCAATATTTTTGACACAATACTCTGTCCACACGATATTTCAGTTTCCGATATTCTGTCAGTGATCCACAGAAAGTGTCAAAAAGGGTAACCCACTTCTGATCCAAGTTAATCAGAATATATTTTAATGTAACTGATATGTATCAGCAGCTGCTCCGGCCTATTCACCTTCAGAACATAGATCCAGGCTAGGAGGGTGGGATCTGTAAATGTGCTTTGCAGTCCTACACCAATGGTAGCAGAGGACGCAGAGGGCTCTGGGCCGGTGGGCTAGCAGGCCACCTGCAAAAAGAGAAAATCACAACCTTAGGGGTCGATTACGATCCCGTTCGGAAGGGCTCCGAATCGGAGTCTGGTTTGCCAAATCTGATTTGGAGCCCTTGTTTCCGACTGAATCGGACACCTTTCCGGGCGAACAATTACGATGCCCGGGAACCGTTAGGGCTGTCCGAATTGGTTCCGAAAGGAATTGGGAAAAGTCGAGCCTTTCGGATCCGATTCATACAGCGCTATGGACACGGTTTCTGAGCGAGCGATTACGATGACTGATTCAGACAGCCATTCCGATTTGGTTAGTCGGAACAAAATGTCTGTCGGAATCTGTCTTTGGGGCCCATAGCAGGCCCCCCTTTATCCGAGGCCCTCCGAATCAGGCCTGTGGGGGTACCCATGGGTCTCCTCTTCCCAACCATGCAAAATGTGGCAGGCACCATGGAGTGCCCACCAGAGAGTGCACGGTTTTCCCCAGCCACCCCTGTCTTCAATGGGAGCCTGTGTTCTCGTTCGGAACACAGGCTCACATTGAAGTCAATGGGAGTCCAACTGAATCGTATCCAGAAGCATCCTGATGCATCCAAATCGCTCGGTCAGACTCCCCTGATTCGAGTCGTCCGGAAAGCACCCCGGAATCAATTTTCTTGTAATGCTTTCCAGACAAGATCGTAATCGACCCCTTACTCTGGTCTTTTTCTTTTACTAGTGTGTGATCAGGCATTGCCAAAGTTATTTGTTTTAGATATTACCCATTTCAAGAATTTTCTTTTATATTATCTAATTTTGTAGTTTTGATGGGACAGTGCTTTAGTTTGCATATCATTTGTAGTGCCTCCCATTACGAAAAACAATAAAATACAATGGTTCTTCATGACGTGGTCAGGGATACCCCAGGGGGCAGATTTACTAACAAGTTACGTAACACAGCAAGACAACTTGTTGCGCTGCACTGCGTTGCTTGACAGAGAGACAGCAGAAATGCGCCATATCTACTAAGACATGACACATTTCTGCTCTCTATTCCTGTGCTGGTGCATTGTGTGTGGCCTAGCGCCAACACGGGCATCCGTGCACCACGGAACACAGGGGCCCGTGTTACAGACAGGATTGTTTTAGTGTAGGAAGGAACACCTTCCTGCACAATAACAATTATTAAAGGCATTTACCTCTTTCTACCCATGCTGCATTCTGCAGCACACGTGGAAAGAGGAACTAAAGAGGAGAAATAAAGATATTTCTCCTTGTTACCCCTCACTTGGAAAGCAGTGGCGGCTCATCTGCAGTGGCGGCTCATCTGCTAAGGCGGAGGAGCATTGCCCCACTGCTCATTGAGCAGTGCAAAATAAAAATAAAATGATAATAACAAGAAGTTATCCTTTAATTTTTCTTTGCTGGACTCCATCTCCAGCCAGGTCAGGCGGGACATGGCTGGGCTTCCCCACCATTAGAGGAAGCAGGAGTGGTTTGCACTCCATCCCTAGATGCGCATGACAGCTTGGCCAGCCCTCTAGCACCGTCCAAACAGTCATGTCCACTTGGCATGCTCTCCCCTGGGCTGCGTTGCACAGCCCACAGGAAAACATGCCCAGCCTCCCAGGTATTACCTCAGCAGGCAAAACAGCAGCGAAGACCAATCACGACGCTGCTCCTGCAGCATCGTGATTGGCTTGGAGAGTCCCGGAGCCTGGGTGCTTCCGGTGCTCTGCGAGTACTGAGGAGAGACATGCAGCGGCGAAGAAGAAGGTAAGTTAATTGTTTATTTTTATATCATTCTTCCACCTCCCACCTCCCCCCTGCCCCACCACCCCGGTACAGAGGCAGCTGCCACTGTTGGAAAGGCGTACCATTCTGACACAATTCCAGGTTCAGTACCCATAGCAAATCTGGGATTATAATTCAAAAAATGGAGAAAGGGGAAATTCCACTTGCAGGTGGAGGTGTGCACATGTATACCACGACCTGGATGGTCTTATATCAAACTTTATTCTATTTCCAGTAATGAGGTCATCATAACTTTATCTTGATTTCAAACAAAATTTATTTGTTATGTTTTCTTTAGTTCTTCAAAGCAAATTGAGTTAATCCATTCTTTTGTGACGGTTTACAACTTTAACATTCAACATCTACCCTACTGAGTGCTAGACGGACAATATTAAAGATTGATTCAAAATCCGGGATTATGTCAGAAGCCATGGGTGAATGCATGGGAACGTCCATGCTCCACCCGTGGACGCCTTCTCAACGCAAAGTAACACAAAGCAGAGATTTGTGCTCCCTTGGATTTCCAAAGTCATGCAGAGCCGCACAAGTTGCCTTGGCGAGGGTTAGTGAATCCCGTTTAAGGGCTTGCATTGCCTTGTGTGATGCAAGGGCCACACAACAAGGCGTTAGTAAATTTGTCCCAAGTCTCACAGCAATTTAGTCCAGTGCTGAATCTTTTGTGTGATGAGCCCCTCGGGGAGAAGAAGTGATTTAAATCTGGTGATGTAAGCCCCCTCTGCCCTGGTGTTCTAGGGTATGATTTGAGCTTGGGCTTTGTGCTGGCTGCAGCGTTTCATAGAGGGGCTCAGGTGGTCCAGTGAGCGGTCATCTCCCTTACAAACGCCTTGATCAGTGGCGGCGCACCGAGGCACAGGTGCCGCCTGGCAGCGCCAGCTGCGCCCAACATCTGCTAGAAGTCAATCGATACTCTGCTCCAAAGAGGCTGCCAGCTCCAATCTCCTCTTATTGGCTAACAGTCGCTTTACTCTGGTGTGAGGAAACCAGCGCGTCTTTCTTCTATTTTTAAACAGATTTGTGGGCTTGCAAACACAGTATTTCTTCTTTTTCCATTCCAGGCAGCACATGCACAGCTCTGCCCAGGGCCAACAGCGCCCACAGAAATTTCAATGCGGCCTCGAGCAGTGCCATTTTATGCATACATGCCAATAGACCCGATTCAGGCAGGAGGCTACCGATCTTTCAAGCCAAAAATGGCTTTATTTTATCTGTCTCCCGCCTGAAATTGCATTTTCTACGATAGAAATCAATGAGGAATTTTCATTCTCCCTATTTTATTTATTTTAAATCTCCCACGTCTCCTAAAAAGTTGGCATGTATGCTTTATGCACCTTTAACCTTGCACTCATCATCGCCCTTGTTCAAGCTCTGTGACCCCTGCACCCCTCTGCCATGAGTTCATGACCCCGAGCTTCAACTCCTCTACAAACAGCTCCTGCCCTCAGGCGCTGCCACTGTCCCAAGAGGCGCATGCGCCTTTGCACTTCATTCCTAGCTAGGCCTGCACAGGACACAGGTCCCAAAAACAAAGAAAAATAGCGAGTGACGTCACCGGAAGTGAAGCCCCAATCATCTTCCTATCATATTTCGGAGGCATTAAAAGTGTGACTTTGTGCATAAAGGTCTGTAATGGTTAGATCCGGTACTCCTAAGGCGCAGCCGGGAGCTCCGTTCGTCAAAACTGTATTTTTAAGAATTGTGTAGTGAATTGATTTTAATAATTACGCACTAATCTCTCACCTGTTAATTTCTGTTGGGGCACTTATCCTCATTTCGTGACACCCGTGCATCCGATTGAACGCTGCCACGGGATAGGAAATCTCCATTGCCGCCATCAGCGAGCGAGCCTGTCCTCAGGGCACGCCCACCTTACAAGGCCACGCCCCTAACTCCCGTATAAGATCATGTGCATTTCTCGTACGCGCAGCGGACGGGCGCAGCGAGCGCGCCGTCAGCGCGCCGAAGAGGCGCCTAAGGCAAGCCCGTCTGGGCCCGTCCGGGCCCGGACGGCCCCAGGCCCGGTCACTATGCCCATTTTTCCGAGGAGCTGCCTTACCTATACCAGAGACATGCTTCTGGCTCTAAATCCGCATAAACACCCTACCTGTAATTACATCTATACTGGAGATAACTCCTTCACCTGCTGTAGTCTCTGCAACCCTCCCTGCGCGGAGACAGAACGCCGTGGCCTTCAACTCGGCCTCCTCAACTGCAGGTCGCTCGTCAAACACGCCCACGAGTTAAACGTTCTTATTTTAGATCATGCCATTGACATTCTGTTTCTTACAGAAACATGGCTTACTCCTAACAACGGCTCTGATATTGTTAATGCCCTCCCTCCCGGCCACCAAATCTGCTCATTGAATAGACCGTGTGGCAGAGGAGGTGGTTTAGCTATAATATACAAAGATCACCTTATTTGCAGAACTGTTGATGGCAACATTAAAGATTGCGAAAGCTGCCATTTCACCGTACAAATCTCGCCAGAAACATCTCTGTCTGGGCTGCTTGTATACCGCCCCCCAAGTCCACTTGCCGAGTTCCCCAGCAGGCTCATTGATAATGTCACCCTTAAGGCTACGACTTCTTCTAACTTCCTTTTATTAGGAGACTTCAATCTCCACTTTCTGGACCCAATCGACACCCCCGCAGCCGAACTGCTGCTGGACCTCTCTTCCATTGGTCTTTGCTTAATGAATTCACAGGCCACCCACGACAAAGGCCAGCTACTGGATCCGATTTTCACAAACATTCATGACCTTAAAACCCGGCTGCCCCTCCCTCTTCCTTGGACAGACCACTTCCTGATCCCCATTGAATGGCACCTTGATACTTCCCCACCCCAACTCCCTAATATCAGAACCCTCATCAGGCGTTGGCACAAACTTGTACCAGAAGAATGGGCATCCAAACTCAGGGAATCTACTCCTTCCCCCACTCATAACCCCATAACTGCCGATGTTGAATTTAATGCCTGGCTCACCCAATCATTGGACTGCCTCCTACCTCGATCTAGCACCCTTAAACGAGCCAAGAGAGTCAACCCTTCCACCTGGTACACCCCTGAACTTAATGTTCTACGGAAGGAATGCAAGAGGACTGAACGCGCATGGAGGAAAGATAAGTCAGCAGATAAGAAAGACACGTTCCGGTCTTCCTTAAGAACCTACAAACTTGCGCTTCATAAAACCAAGAGCTCATTTTACGAGGAAAGAATTAAAAACTCATCCTGCTCCGCTCAGGAAACTTTTACCATTCTAAAAGAACTTCTCCATGTCCCAGATCCCCCCGCGAAACCCCTGGACCCTAAATCCGCGGAAAACGAATGTATTAAAGTGGCAACATTCTTCAATGAGAAAATCCCCCAAATTCTCGCTTCCCTACCATCTATCGACATCGGTTGCACAGGCGGTGACAGCCACAGCCCTCTCCCTTGTCACAGTATGCCCCCTGACACCCCTGCACCCTTTCTTGACACCTTTGGTCCAGTAACCACAGAAGAGGTAGCCGCGACGTTTGCCACAATCAAAAGTGGCTCTCCCAGCGACGCGGTCCCCTTGCGCTTCCTCAAAAAAGTGGCCCCCACTGTTATCCCTCCGCTCACGGCCCTCATCAATGCTTCTCTACTGCAGGGAGAAGTCCCTCCTAGCTGGAAAGAAGCTGTTGTCAAAGGTGTCCTAAAAAAACCCTCATTGGACCCTCAGGATTTAGCCAACTATAGGCCAATCTCCCTCCTCCCAGGACATAGCAAAATCACGGAGAAACTAGTGAACAAAAAGCTATCACTATTCCTAGAAACTAACAACCTGCTTAGGAACTCTCAGACAGGCTACCGCCCAGGCCAGGGCACTGACACCGCCCTCCTGGCGGCAGTGGAGAAGACCAGAAGCATTTTAGATACAGGAGGATCAGTGGCAGTGATCCTCCTGGACCTCAGTGCGGCCTTCGACACTGTCAATCACCAGGTTTTAATCCAGCGTCTGAGAGATATTGGAGTGAAGGGCACGGCCCTGAAGTGGCTCGCGTCATTCCTCAACGGCCGTTCCTTCCAAGTTTGGGAGAATGACAGCCACTCCCCTGCGGTCCCCCTCCGGTGTGGAGTACCGCAGGGTTCATCACTAAGCCCGACGTTATTCAACCTTTACATGTCTCCGCTGGAGGAGTTGGTCACCCCGTTTGGAGTGAGGATTATCAATTACGCCGACGACACCCAGCTGGTGGTGACCCTCTCACACCCTAACCAAGAACCCTCCAATCTCCACAGCTGTCTTACTGAAATCCATGGTTGGATGAACACCTCAGCACTGAAACTTAATGGGTCCAAGACTGAAATCTTGCTGCTTGGACAAAAAGGACCCTCCCTGCCGCCCAACATCTGGCCCGCCTGCTTAGGTGACCCCCCTGCTCCCAAAGACGAGGTTAAGAGCCTGGGTGTATGGCTGGAGAAAGATCTGACCTTCAGAACCCAGGCAAAAAAAACGGCGGGAATATGCTTTGGACTTCTCAGGGCATGCAGGAAGGTGCTTCCCCTGCTCCCCCCCACTTCCCGGAAACTGCTGATCCAGGGCCTTATTTTATCTAGGCTGGATTACAGCAATGCAATCTACTTGGGAGCCCCGGAAGCCACTTTCAATACCTTACAGAGAATCCAGAACTTTGCTGCTCGACTTCTTACTAACACCCCGGCAAGATCATCAGCAAAGCCAGCCTTGAAGCAACTTCACTGGCTCCCAGTCAGAGAGAGGGTGGTCTTCAAGGCCCTCTGCCTGGCACATAAACTCCTTCATAACAAAGGTCCACCCATTCTGAAAAACGTCATCATTCCTTACAAAGCTACCAGGTCACTCCGGTCAAACCACGAGAACTTCATCACCGTTCATAGAGTGAAAAAAGCCCGGTCTGGAGGCCGCCGCTTTTCTGTAAACACAGCAAAGCACTGGAATAGTCTCCCCCGGAAACTGAGAACTGAACCAAACCTCCTCCATTTTAGAAAAGCACTGAAAACTCTCCTCTTCCCCTGATCTTTCCGTCTCTTCCGCTGCTGCTCCCTCCTGATTTTATAGGTTCTAGCGCTGGGATGCTCACGGTTACTACGCGCTCTACAAAAACCTTAAATAAATAAATAAATAAAAATAGAGTTTTATCAGCATCCAAGGGGTCTCCTGACAGCTTGTGCACTTTACAGAAAAAATAAATGCCATTTTTCGCGGAAACATGAAAAGGACGTTTTTTATTTCAGTTTCACCTCTTTTAAATCACGCGTGTATTTTCCCGCCATAAGGGGTAGTTCACTTCACAAGTGACTCAAAGTGACATAATTTCTATAGACATGAAAATTATATATAGTTTGTTGTATATTTATGCCACTCTACACAACATCTTGGAATCCTCGATACCCGAGGACAGGCCCGACCCCCAGGAAGCCTCCCAAAACTACCAACACTGGCTATTCAAGGCATTAGACCAACTAGCCCCGCAAAAAGAAACAAAGCCCAACCGCATTAAACCTTCGGCGGCCTGGTTCTCGGAGTCATTACGGCTCGAGAGGCAACGTTGCAGAAACTTAGAGCGGCGATGGCGTAGGAACTATGCGGATCCTGACAAAGAGACATATAAGAACGCTTTGACTAGTTACAGAAAGATGATCACTGCGGCCAAATGTGCCTTCTATAGCACACAAATAACCATCGCTCTTAACTCAAACAAACAGCTGTATCAGGTGGTAAAAGACCTAGCCAACCCCCCTGCCCCACCATCTGTTGAACCATCTCAATCATTTTGCAACAAGGTGGCAGACTTCTTTCAGGCCAAGGTCAATGACATCTTTAACGAATTTACCACAACATCAACCACTAATACAGTCTGTCGGGAGACTTCCCGCTGTTCACTTAAACCAACTCTAGAGGTCTTTACACCGCCGACCTCCATGATAAAGCTGATAAATACTGTAAAATCGGGATCTTCTTTGGACCCCTGTCCCCCACGCATCATTAAATCAGTCTCTGACCTAATAGCCCCAGTACTTACTAACATCTGCAGAGCCATATTTCAGACAGGCATATTTCCCGAAATTTGGAAAAAGTCTACTGTAACACCTCTCCTGAAAAAACCCTCACTAAATCCCCTAGAGCCGAAAAACTATCGTCCAATTGCCTCCCTCCCTTACCCTTCCAAAATTATCGAAAAGGCGATGAATCAACAGCTGTCAACCTTTATCGACCAGAACGACCTGCTGGACAATACGCAGTTCGGGTTTCGGAAGGGTCATGGGACGGAGACGGCCCTGATCAAAGCAGCTGAGGAGGTCAGGACTATTATGGACAGGGGTGGTACAGCGATTCTGATACTATTGGACTTATCCGCGGCCTTTGACACGGTCGATCACTCTACTTTGATCGACCGTGTCGCCGCCCTTGGCATCCAGGGCAGGGCCAGAGCAACGCTTGCCTCCTTCCTGGCCAATAGGATACAATCCGTGAAGATGGGAAACTTCAGTTCCCCTGACTTCACTCTTCCGTGCGGTGTCCCCCAGGGCTCCTCGCTAAGTCCGACACTCTTCAACATCTATGTGTCGGACTTGGCGAGGGTAATAAAGTCATTCGGCATAGGGCTTACATCGTATGCCGATGACACACAGCTGATCCTGGAAATACATAAAAATGGAGAAGCTGTGGCAGCTAACTTTCAGGCAGGCATGAAGGCAATCAGTACATGGATGAATCGGAACTGCTTAAAGCTGAATTCCGACAAAACGGAGGTACTGGTTTTTGGCGAACTAACTCCGTCTTGGTCTCCGGTCTGGTGGCCTCCTGAACTGGGTACACCTCCACCGCCAGTTGCCAAGGTGAAAAACTTGGGCGTGCTTTTTGACAGTAGGCTGACGTTCCTTGGCCATGCTAACGCCGTGGTATCGGCTTCGTTTTTCACCTTGAGAATGGTGAAGAAACTGCTTCCGTTTCTTCCTCCTACCGCTGGCAAAACGCTGATGTCCTCCTTGGTACTATCCAAGGTGGATTATTGTAATGGCTTACTGCTTAATGCACAGGAGCAAGTTGTGAATACGTTACAGCTTGTTCAAAATGCTGCTGCGAGGGTCCTTCTGGGGATACCAAAATACGCCTCTATCTCCCCTATAATAAGAGAGCTTCACTGGCTACCCATAAGAAGCAGGATAAAGTTCAAGGCCATGTGTATAACCTACAAGGCCTTGAACAATAACGGTCCTGACTTCTTCAAAAACGCTTTCAAAATTTATAAGCCCAGTCGAACTCTGCGGTCATCTACAGTCCAACAGCTCCAAATCCCCCCAACAAAAAAGGCAACTTGGGGAGATAGACGATTTGTAGTGGCTGCATCCAAACTGTGGAACCAGATTCCATCTCAGATCAAGGAACATACCTCGTTGTTTTCCTTTCGAAAACACCTTAAAACATGGCTTTTTAACCAGTAACATCCTTTAACAACCATGTAATCTGTATGCACTAGCGCCGAGACACCGGAAGGTATTTGTGCGCTCTAGAAATTTTAAAAATAAATAAATAAATAAATAAAGAGTCCGTTCCTTGATGTTTTTGTCTGGTAAAACGATGACATTTCTTATAGTATTACCTGAAGGATGTGTCACTTCCGGGCAGGTCATTGTCAGTTAACCCCTTCCTGGGTAATTCACAGGGATAATGAGGATCTTGCCTGTGGGTGAAACGCAGTGAGCACGTGCAGGGGGTTGCAAAGGCACAGGTGCGCACGGGCGCACGTGAACCAGCAAGGGGCCTCCAAAGGCCTCCACCTCACACACAATGGAAACCTCCAACTCCCTCCACCCTGTGCCAAAGAGACAAGGCCTCCTCTCCAAAACAAGCATTGGTAAATTATGCATCGGTTTCGCCTATGTAATGAATAAAGAGGTGTGTTCATCACTCACCTGGCAGAAGGAAAGAGCTCCCAGATAGATAACAGGGGAGTGGAGAGGGTGTGTCACTGCGGCCAGAGCTGGTGACTCAAGAGCTGGGGATCCCGGTTCGAGTCTTGGTGGTGCTGCACAACATCCTGTGACTCTATGCAAATCACTTACTCTCTGCGGGTGATACATTGTTATATAAATATGCTGCAAGAGTAAAAGGCAAAACTTTATGAAAATATAGTTCCACCAAAGCGGATTTTAACAGTATTTTGGTGTGGGAAACTGATAAGAGAAGCAGATGAGAAATGGAGGAAAGGTAAGTGACAAGCACAGGAACCAATGAGAAGCCAGGAAAGAGAGGAGGCTGGATGTGAGTCCCTTTTAAGTGTCTATTAAAAACAATAGATTTTTCAAGGACCGTGCAAGCGCTGTGCAGGCGAAACCTAATGAGCGGAGGCTCAGTCCACCAGTAGCCACTCCTGGCCTGTGCCCTGGGCCTGCAGCACTCCCGCACTTTCACAATTCACCCCCACAAACAAACCAATGCTCTACATGGACACATGTAAATACACAATTCTGCATGTGCTCAGCAGATGTGCACACAGCAAGCACAAAATAGTCATCACATTCTCACAGACACAACGTTCATATGTGTGTATGAATGATGCACACATTCACAACATAAAGACACACATGCATGGCACACGTACAGTATGCATGCACACCCACATTCCATACTTGTATCTTGTACATACAGAGGCACACATGTCACAGTCTCACCATACACATGTACACACATACATTGCACACTTGCGAATATACAAGCATACACACACTTACAATCATAGCATACACACCTGCACATATTACCATGCACACGTGGACCATGCATATACACACATATGCAAACACTCACATGTTATGTTATGTTATGTTAGGTTCATTTATTAGGTGCACAGATGCTCCAGCAAAGGATACTTACGCACACGAGTACAGCATGCATGCACACACACCTGCTGCTCCTTCCTTATTCCTCTGCCCGGCATGTAACTGGGAAAGCTCAGAGGAAGGGTGCACACGCATAATCCATTGAACCACCTTTTACATCTGTTTCCTATAAGGTATGGTCGTTAGCCAATGCCTTTTGATTTAACCATCCATTAAAGCATGGGGCAATGGGCCAGTACTCTTTAGTCTTTGGCTAACTTCACTATGAGTGATGGTATTCTTCCCTCTCACAACGAACACGTCCACACATAACATAGTTCCCTTACACAACTGAGGCAACTATGGCAATGTGTCCTTTTTGTGACCAAAAACGTTTTTTGCTTTTTATGAAGGGCTATACATACAAATTAATGTTAATTATTATCCACTTTACTATAGGAACACTAACATTCATTTAAGGTAGATGGATAGATAGATAGATAGATAGATAGATAGATAGATAGATAGATAGATAGATAGATAGATAGATAGATAGATAGATAGATAGATAGATAGATAGATAGATAGATAGATAGATAGATAGATAGATAGATAGATAGATAGATAGATAGATAGACAGACAGACAGACAGACAGACAGACAGACAGACAGGCAGAGACAGACAGACAGACAGACAGACAGACAGACAGACAGACAGACAGACAGACAGACAGACAGACAGACAGATAGACAGATAGACAGATAGATAGATAGATAGATAGATAGATAGATAGATAGATAGATAGATAGATAGATAGATAGATAGATAGATAGATAGATAGATAGATAGATTAGAGCAGTGGAACAGTAGATCAAGGCTTGCCTATATATGCATTCTTGCACAGTTTTGTGATAGCCAATATTCTTTATTCAGTAGCTCTGATGGACAGTATTTTTGATGTGGATATTTTGACATCCAACTTATGTGTCTTTTCCCAAAGATGAGACTGCTTCATTTCCTGGGCTCTGAAATGTCAGGATCTGCCTCTTGGGTCGGGCGGTATAAATGAATTGTAAATTGATCAGTGGAAGGAGGATCAGAGTCAGTTAGACATGGTGAAGCTGACAGGTCACCATAGAGAGTGTCTTTTGCTAAGTTCCTGGAGGATCCGCTCATCATCTTTAATGGGTCAAGGTGGCCTCCATAGCTTTCAATGATACCGGCAAGTGACGAATGATTGTGGTCGCAGCAATGCTGGTTGGCTTGCAGCTGGAGGTTATGTTGGAGGAAGATGTGCAGGCCTGATTCAGGATATTTCTGTTGGTGTGGTTTGCAGCGTGATTAGCTGTACAGTTTGGGCAATGTCCGGTAAGTTAAGGAAGACCTCCTTAGTAGACTCTATACCTATACTACCTATAGTTGAAGTCTCTGAAGAAAATCTTGGCAGAATCGCTGGTGGAGTCCGCTTTGATGAGGTCGGGCATCTCTGTGTTGGGTGCTATGCTGGGGTTTGGTAGTCAGGAGAGATAAGATATACAATATCTTGGTGTTGTGGGTGGTTGTTTGGAGGAAAGTGGCATGAGAGGAGTTCAAAGAAGGTGACCTTTGATTGGAAGGGGGCTTGCATGGCAATGACATTTGGTGGGTGATTGCAATGCCACTCCTTGTCGATATGGCAGTGGATGTGATGGATGCTGTAGTTTGAAGTAACCAGGACATTAATAAATTGAGTGATAATCAGGGTGAGACAGGGCTCCGACATAAAGATAGGATTGATATCATTGGCTGTACCCTGCTGCAGCTTGTAGGATGACTGCAGAACTGATGAATGTGTGCTGATGATCTCAAACTGGTGAGTGTGTTTGGTTTGTTTCCCATGGGTCGTGATGACTGGAATATTAATCTGGGCATTCTGCAGGCTCTTAGCAGGGCTTAACAAACCCAAACAGGCAGTGTCCTTGTCTTCATCCATCATTGTCATCAGACGTCCATGTGAGGGCTCTCTCACCCATGCGAGGTCTCGCTGAGCCACGCGAGGGCTCTCTGATCCATGCGAGGGCTCTCTGACCCATGTGAGGGCTCTCTGACCCATGCGAGGGATCTCTGACCCATGCAAGATCTCTTGGATACATGTGAGGGCTCTCTAACCCATCAAAGGTCTTTTGGATACATTTGAGGGTTCTCTGACCCATGCAAGGTCTCTTGGATACATGCGAGGGGTCTCAGATCCATGTGAGGGATCTCTGACCCATGTGAGGACTCTCTGACCCATGTGAGGACTCTCTGACCCATGTGAGGACTCTCTGACCCATGCAAGGTCTCTTGAATACAGGTGAGGACTCTCTGACCCATGTGAGGGCTCTCTGACCCATGCGAGGGTTCTCTGACCCATGTGAGGACTCTCTGACCCATGTGAGGACTCTCTGACCCATGCAAGGTCTCTTGGATACATGCGAGGACTCTCTGACCCATGTGAGGGCTCTCTGACCCATGCGAGGGCTCTCTGACCCATGTGAGGACTCTCTGACCCATGTGAGGGCTCTCTGACCCATGTGAGGACTCTCTGACCCATGTGAGGACTCTCTGACCCATGTGAGGGCTCTCTGACCCATGCAAGGTCTCTTGGATACATGCGAGGACTCTCTGACCCATGTGAGGGCTCTCTGACCCATGAAAGGGCTCTCTGACCCATGCAAGGGCTCTCTGACCCATGTGAGGAGTCTCTGACCCATGCAAGCTCTCTTGGATACATGTGAGGACTCTCACATCCATGCAAGGGCTCTCTGATTCATGCGTGGGCTCTCTGACCCATGCAAGGTCTTTTGGAAACACGTGAGGGTGCTCTGACCCATGCGAGGGCTCTCAGATCCATGCAAGGTCTTTTGGAAACACGTGAGGGCGCTCTGACCCACGCGAGGGCTCTCAGATCCATGCGAGGGCTCTCAGATCCATGCGAGGGCTCTCTGACCCATGTGAGGGCTTTCTGATCCATGCTAGGTCTCTTGGTACATGTGAGTGCTCTCTGACCCTTGCGAGGGCTCTCTGACCCATGCAAGGTCTTTTGGATACTCGTGCGGGCACTCTGACCCATGCGAGGGCTCTCAGATCCATGTGAGGGCTCTCTGACCCATGTGAGGGCTCTCTGATCCATGCAAGGTTTCTTGCTACATGTGAGTGCTCTCTGACCCTTGCGAGGGCTCTCTGACCCATGCAAGGTCTTTTGGAAACACGTGTGGGCACTCTGACCCATGCAAGGGCTCTCAGATCCATGCGAGGGCTCTCAGATCCATGCGAGGGCTCTCTGACCCATGTGAGGGCTTTCTGATCCATGCTAGGTCTCTTGGTACATGTGAGTGCTCTCTGACCCTTGCGAGGGCTCTCTGACCCATGCAAGGTCTTTTGGATACTCGTGAGGGCACTCTGACCCATGCGAGGGCTCTCAGATCCATGTGAGGGCTCTCTGACCCATGTGAGGGCTCTCTGATCCATGCAAGGGCTCTATGACTCATGTGAGGGCTCTCTGATCCATGCAAGGTCTCTTGGTACAGGTGAGGGCTCGCTGACCCATGCGAGGGCTCTCGGATCCATGTGAGGGCTCTCCGACCCATGCGAGGTCTCTTGGATACATGTGAGGGCTCTATGAAACATGCGAGCGCTCTTGGATCCATATGAGGGCTCTTGGATACATGTGAGGGCTCTATGAAACATGCGAGCGCTCTTGGATCCATATGAGGGCTCTTGGATACATGCGAGTGCTCACTGATCCATGCGAGGGCTCTCTGACCCATGCGTGGGCTTTCTGATCCATGCAAGGGCTCTCTGACGCATGTACGGTCTCTTGGATACATGTGAGGGCTCGCTGACCCATGCGAGGGCTCTCGGATCCATGTGAGGGCTCTCTGACCCATGCGAGGTCTCTTGGATAAATGTGAGGGCTCTCTGAAACATGCAAGCGCTCTCGGATCCATATGAGGGCTCTTGGATACATGCGAGTGCTCACTGATCCATGCGAGGGCTCTCTGACCCATGCAAGGGCTCTCTGACGCATGTACGGTCTCTTGAATACATGTGAGGGCTCGCTGACCCATGCGAGGGCTCTCGGATCCATGTGAGGGCTCTCCGACCCATGCGAGGTCTCTTGGATACATGTGAGGGCTCTATGAAACATGCAAGCGCTCTCGGATCCATATGAGGGCTCTTGGATACATGTGAGGGCTCTATGAAACATGCGAGCGCTCTCAGATCCATGTGAGGGCTCTTGGATACATGCGAGTGCTCACTGATCCATGCGAGGGCTCTCTGACCCATGCAAGGGCTCTCTGACGCATGTACGGTCTCTTGGATACATGTGAGGGCTCGCTGACCCATGCGAGGGCTCTCGGATCCATGTGAGGGCTCTCTGACCCATGCAAGGTCTCTTGAATACAGGTGAGGGCTCTCTGAAACATGCAAGCGCTCTCGGATCCATGTGAGGGCTCTTGGATACATGCGAGTGCTCACTGATCCATGCGAGGGCTCTCTGACCCATGCAAGGGCTCTCTGACGCATGTACGGTCTCTTGGATACATGTGAGGGCTCGCTGACCCATGCGAGGGCTCTCGGATCCATGTGAGGGCTCTCCGACCCATGCGAGGTCTCTTGGATACATGCGAGGGCTCTATGAAACATGCGAGCGCTCTCGGATCCATATGAGGGCTGTTGGATACATGTGAGGGCTCTATGAAACATGCGAGCGCTCTCGGATCCATATGAGGGCTCTTGGATACATGCGAGTGCTCACTGATCCATGCGAGGGCTCTCTGACCCATGCAAGGGCTCTCTGACGCATGTACGGTCTCTTGGATACATGTGAGGGCTCGCTGACCCATGCGAGGGCTCTCGGATCCATGTGAGGGCTCTCTGACCCATGCAAGGTCTCTTGAATACAGGTGAGGGCTCTCTGAAACATGCGAGCGCTCTCGGATCCATGTGAGGGCTCTTGGATACATGCGAGTGCTCACTGATCCATGCGAGGGCTCTCTGACCCATGCAAGGGCTCTCTGACGCATGTACGGTCTCTTGGATACATGTGAGGGCTCGCTGACCCATGCGAGGGCTCTCGGATCCATGTGAGGGCTCTCCGACCCATGCGAGGTCTCTTGGATACATGTGAGGGCTCTATGAAACATGCGAGCGCTCTCGGATCCATGTGAGGGCTCTTGGATACATGCGAGTGCTCACTGATCCATGCGAGGGCTCTCTGACCCATGCAAGGGCTCTCTGACGCATGTACGGTCTCTTGGATACATGTGAGGGCTCGCTGACCCAAGCGAGGGCTCTCGGATCCATGTGAGGGCTCTCTGACCCATGCAAGGTCTCTTGAATACAGGTGAGGGCTCTCTGAAACATGCGAGCGCTCTCGGATCCATGTGAGGGCTCTTGAATACATGCGAGTGCTCACTGATCCATGCGAGGGCTCTCTGACCCATGCAAGGGCTCGCTGACGCATGTACGGTCTCTTGGATACATGTGAGGGCTCGCTGACCCATGTGAGGGCTCTCGGATCCATTTGAGGGCTCTCCGACCCATGCGAGGTCTCTTGGATACATGTGTGGGCTCTATGAAACATGCGAGCGCTCTCGGATCCATATGAGGGCTCTTGGATACATGTGAGGGCTCTATGAAACATGCGAGCGCTCTCGGATACATATGAGGGCTCTTGGATACATGTGAGGGCTCTATGAAACATGCGAGCGCTCTCGGATCCATATGAGGGCTCTTGGATACATGCGAGTGCTCTCTGACCCATGCGTGGGCTTTCTGACCCATGCAAGGGCTCTCTGACGCATGTACGGTCTCTTGGATACATGTGAGGGCTCGCTGACCCATGCGAGGGCTCTCGGATCCATGTGAGGGCGCTCTGACCCATGCAAGGTCTCTTGAATACAGGTGAGGGCTCTCTGAAACATGCGAGCGCTCTCGGATCCATGTGAGGGGTCTCAGATTGTATTTGTATCCTCTGGCATCGTGGAATCTACTTTGTGTGCGGATTTGCTCCTTGTGAAAGAGCAGAATATGTTGACTCACACTGATATTAACCAATAGGTGAAGTGGGCTGACCCACTGCCCAGGCTGCCTGCTGCAGTGGGCCGAAGAAAAATGTCAGTGACAAAACGACAGACTAATGGTTGAAAAGGGCTGACTGAAAGACCCTGTAAATGAGTGTATTATATGTAGAATGCTAGGAAAAACTTGGGGGCAGATTTACAATAAGTGGCGTATCCCTGCATATCAGCAGGGATGCGCCACTTATTGTGCGCCATGCCTCCGCCACCATTGATGGGCCGCATTTACAATGCGGCGCACCTTGGGGCATAAAGGCACAGATGCGTCACACATCTGTGCCGTTAAGGCGGCGCATTGCTGGAGTTGCGTCGCAAGCGCGATGCAGCTCCAGCAATGCTCGGGGGTGCCCTATCTTGTGAATAATGTGTCAATCCTTATGCCTGCTTTAAGCAGGCGCAGGGTTTTGACACAGCATGGGCCCAAAGTGACTGCGTGACATCTTGTAGATTTCACTCAGCCACTTTTAGGGGGCATTCCTGCGCTGGAACGCCCCTCCCTGCGCTAGAACTTCTCCTTCTGGCGCAGGGCTTTACAACGTGACGCATCTCCCAGATGCGTTACATTGTAAATACCCCGCACCATGGCGCTTCTTTTGTGCCACCGCTGCGTCACAAAAGTGACGCACCGGCAGCGTAAAAGAGGCCCAAGGGGCTTGTAAATCTGCCCCTTAAGGTTTTGGATAACGCCAGACCTAAAGTCTGTCTGACAGCCAATCTGAAACTAGGTTCGAGTTTCTTTAAACAAACTATTATCTACGGTTGTCTTTGACTGCCCGGCTCCAACCGTTTGACGTTTTTGTGCTTTTTCAGGACTTATAAACATCACAGAGGGTTTTACTAAAGCTTCTATAATCCCAAAAGGAAACTCCCTTTAGTGAGAAGCAAAGGAAAGAAAGCAGAGCTAATATCGCGAAAGCATCGCACATCAAACGATATTTCACTGGCTTGCAAGCCAGGCATGAATTTACATAACCAGCTCTTTCTACGGCTGTCTCTTTCCTACTCTTACTAAGATGATTAATAACTTTAATTAGCGAGAGAACTCAAATGCAGTCCTTTCTTGTTCTCCACGGAATTAAGATGCCTGCCTTCCCGAGGCACAGCACAAACAACACAAGGGCAACGCAAACAAAGACGCCACGACTCACATGCCCAGATTAGCACCTGTTAGCGCCTCGTAGCTCTGCCACCTTGCAATGAGGCAGGACCCCCGCAACCCCGGGAAACAGGGCTGACTAATTAACATATGCATCAGCAAAACAAAGGTGTGCGATTTACATGCATCTCATTTAAATATTGCTAATGAAAACACTGCATTAGTACAAGCAGCCTGAGCTATTAAATTAAAAGGCCAGGAAATGGATACCAGGAAAAGAAACATTAACATGTTCACCAACTAATGTAGTAAAATAAATTAAACACCAGCAAGCATCCTATGGAAGAGCACCTTGTATCACTGAGTAACACAGACTGTATCCATGTCTGACACAACAGGTGACGACACATGCCCAGCTTGTAGTTTGTCCTCGTTAAAGTGAACAGCTCCGCGCATGCGCTTAAAGTAAACCGGAAGCGATGACAGAAGCAAGAACAAACGTTACGTAGGCAATGGTGGCACTTGTGCAAGTATCTAAAGCAAACAAAATGTAAGAGGTAGCAAACAGTGTGTTACAAGAGAAAAGCGACGTGTGCATGTTACAAAAATCCATTTGTATCTCTTCCTTGAGTGACTTTACAACGTGTACATTTGCAATTTTTTCTGTTTGTATCTTTTATGTAACTCATGTAATCCTAAATCCTTATGTATCGCAACTGGTTCTTCTGTAAAGCGCTCTCACACCTTCGGGTAACCTTCGCGCTATAATAAATACATAAAAACTGTGCCTGTAATTTTATTTATATAGCACTTTTCGGCAAGTAGCACGCTAGTCCGCACCCAAAAAGGATTAGAGGAGGATTAGTGGGGGGAAATGTGAGTTAATTTGAGTTGCGGACACGCAAGTCTGTTAGTTGGATTTAGTAGGATAATGGAGGGATAGATGAGGGAAGAGTCTAGAAAGCGTTTATTTGAGGGATCATAGTAGTTAGATGAGGTTTGGGATGCCTTAAGGAGAGATTTACGGCGGAAGAATTTAGAGAGAGTTGTTTTGGGAGATCACAATAGTAAAACAAGGTTTGTGGTGAGCCAAGGAGGGATAGAGGAGGGAAAAGTCCAGAAAGGGTTATTTTGGGGATCATAATAGTAAAATGAGGTTTGGTATGAGTCAGAGTGGAGGTAGAGGATATATTGAGAGAGGTATAGGATGAAACAGAGTAGTGCACTTCAGAGAGTCAAACGTTATTTATTTATTTATTATTATTTGTTCTACAGTTTGAGTAAAGCAACAAACACACAGTTACACAACCACACAGAAAGGGTATACATGTATAAGGAAGACAATAAACAGAGATTCAAAGTTGTATTACATAAACTCAGACCTCCAAGTGCTGCACTTGAAGCCAATTCATTTATGCATTTTTATAACGATATTTTTTATTTTTATTTTTTATTTTCCTCTACACTGAAGCACCTGTAGACAGAAAAGCCATGACAATATTTACATACTGTGACAGACAAACAGAACATTGACCCACCAGCATCCAATAAAACAATCCATATTAAATCTATGGAGTGATCCACAAACACATCAAGCATAGAATACACATATTACACAAACGATAAAAGGTGCACTGTGAAAAATAGGGCCCGTTTCACTAAACGTTTTTCCCTGATAGTGCATATTTAAAGCATTGTGAATGTATATATCCACAACATTCCCTGAAGTGCTCAAAAGTGACTTGCACACATACATTTGGCCCCTCTGCATACTTTACCTTGGGGTTGTGGTAGGTAGAGATTAAGGGCCCGATTCACAGAACTTACTTAAGACAAAATCCTAAACTTACTACTTATGGTAGTCACAGAAGTTAGGATTTTGTCTTAAATTTGTCTTAAGACAGACTTAAGACAGACTTAAGACAAAATCCTAACTTAAGTCTGTCTTAAGTCTGTTTTAAGACAAACTTAAGACAAAATCCTAACTTCTGTGAATACCTAAAGTAGTAAATTTAGGATTTTGTCTTAAGTTAGTTCTGTGAATTGAGCCCTCATTCTTTAGTCTCAAACATCCCTTATGTAGTGAGGCGCGTGTCTCAGCCGCACCTCTTTCTATGCATGCCGTGCTCAAGGGCTGGGATGTGGCAAGGGGAGCCTGACTGGAGGCAGGCAGAGGCATTTAGGGCATGGGTAAAGTGAGTGATTACCCCAGGGCATCAGCTTCCACTTAGCCTGAGTAAATGAGAACTTTTTCTCTATAACACTTCTGTATCTTCCTATTTTCTTAGAGGAGGACAGAGTTTAGAGGAAAGGTTAATCAGTCTTTACGTGACAGAGTACTTTCTCCGCTAAACTGAAAGTCCACCTGCCTGATTTACAGACGGTCAGAAATTAAGTATGTCAGCAATGGAGACTACTCCGTATCCTTTCCTGACATACCCCTCCGTAAGGACCGTCTGAGGTATGGCTATTCAACTGCCTATCCGATTTAGAGTGGGTGGTCAAATGACCAGTTTATGCTCCCCTTTACTGCCATGAGAAATGTGACAATAACAGAAAGTTAAAATATTTAAATGAGTCGCTTATGGTTTGGGGGGTCTTTATTTTTTGCTTTTTCGAAAACAGAATTCCGCTTTGGGATTTAAAAGATTAAAAAAACAAAACGAACATGTTAAAAGTTTGACGGACATCAAATTCATTGACAGGAACTGCCATGATGGGCGTTCCTGCCATTGTTTAGAGAAACTGGATGGTTGGAAGACAACTTTCAATCTGGTGGGAGGACGACCCATGGAATGGCGGGAGTACTCCGCCATTCAGACGGACTTACCTGTGCCCACCAAACTCTAAACTAGACTCCTAATCTTTAACATATAAGGCAATGTTGCTTGGTTTCATGCACCTTGCATTACTAGAAAATGGGTCATAACATTTGATTCCGAACAAGTATCCAAAAATATTTTTTGCCTGCGGCTTCACAAATCCTTAAACTGAAACTAGACACAGGAGACTTATATAGCTTTATAGCTTCTGCAACCACCCTCTTCTGAAATGCAATTGCATTCGAGTAGAGCATTTCATTTCTGATATAGGGTGGAAATGTTTTGCATTGACATGCATGGGCCATTTAAGGCTCAATGAACAATGGATAGAGTGCTTTACGCAAAGGGCAATGCGAAAATGCCCCTATCCGCATTTGATTGGAAAGCAGGGCAATGTGGATAGTGCGCGGCACGCCAGTTTCCACTCTGGTCTGCACCTGAACACTTGTGGACAATATCAATAGCATTTTACATTCACCAGTGAAAGGTCTTGTGATCAAAATGGTGATGTGGCTCTCCAAGGGGTCCTGGCCATTGCGGGCACTAGATCGGTGCATGTGCATCAACTACTGGATCAATGCAGACGTTAGCCTCAAGGGAACATCTAATTTGATGAATAGCTCTGCTGTCCGATACCCGAGCCTGAGACATACATCATGTCATTGGTAATCAGTAACCTGCATCTCCTCTGCCACTGAGAAACATCCTGGTACTCTGAGCAGAACCTCGGAAACAGGGTACGGCTCACCAACCTAAGCATCTCCGTAGATATTATGAGACTCACGGATGGCAGGCTGCCATATTAAGCATCATCCTATATAGAGTACTCTATATAAAGGACCCTACAACAGCCTGTGCAAACGGCAAAATACTTTTTGGCATATTTATTAGGGTTTTGTGTCACCCTTGAGCAACTCAGGGGCACGCAAATGCGACGCTAAACCCAAATGAGATTAATCAATCCATGCAAGGCCACCTTGCTTGGCCCTGAGTGTCCAAATAAATGCAAGCCAGCACAAACCATTGACTTGCTTTACTCTGCGGGAGGGAGATCTGTCATGATGGAGCTGGGTGTTCCCATGCACCCACCCATGGAATCTGTTAAAATCCTAGATTTACCAACATTAGCCAACCTGGGAATGTGTCAGAATTGTATACCTCCCCACCAGAGGCAGCACGCTTATAAAGAGGGAAATGCCTCTAAGAATTTGTTTTTGTGCAGGAAGGTGTGCCTTCCTGTACAAAAACAATCCTACCTGCAACGCAGGCTCACTAGTAACATGACGCAAGGGTGCCTACGTTGGCGCTAGGCTGTGTGCCGGGTAATGGTAAATACGATGCATTTCTGCCCTTTCCCTTTCATGCAGAGAAGCAAGGTGGCTTGCTCATTGCATACATTTTTGATAAATATGGCCCTTTGTCACTTTCTAGCTCAGCGTGGTTGACACTGCACTAATCCTATGCCTAAAAACTTTGCTAAAAAAATAGGCATTTGAGGTGAGCAGATTCAGAGTGTCGCTGGTGTTGCAGGGTGCTCTGTATAGGAGCTGCTCTCCACATACACTTTTGACTTGCAATCCGTACTCCCTTTTGTTTAGACAATGGTATTCCTCGCAGAAGAGCTCATAACGAGAGCAAAACACGAGCCAGGGGTTGCTTTTATTCCTTCCAGTTTGGCTTGGATTGTATTTTACCAATCCTAAGCTGTAATACCGTGCCTAAAGTGGTAAAGGGCTTTCGTCATTTTTCAGCTCAGCATAGATGGCACTAGCTAATCCTATGCTTATAGACATTGCTTTACAAATAACAACAGACTTTGCCCCTTTCAAGCTTGGCATGTATGGCTCTGTGCCAATCATAAGCCGAAAAACGTTGCTGGCTTTGTAGGGTGCTCTGATTAGGAAGTGCTCTCCACCTAAACTTGGGAACTATCCAGTGTTCCATACTTCCTGTTTTACACATACTCATTTAAATAACTATATGAGTGTGTGTGTGTGTATATATATATATATATATATATAGATATATATATATATATAGCCACACGATCCAACCAATTCGGTCGAGAGAAAAAAAAAAAAAATATATATATATATATATATATATATATATATATATATATATATATATATATATATATATATATGTATGTAAGTAAAATCAGTTATCCTGAAGCAAAAGCAATTGGATGAAATAGTCCCATACCTGATCATACCGCTTTTGTATATTCAGTTCTGCTGGAATTACATTTTCTGACATAGTAGCCTTTGTGGTTTATTTACTGAAATAGGAACTGTGAAGGGCATTACGTCTGGCACAGTATTTAAAAGTTGAGTTATTTCTCCTAGTCCAGGGTTTTCCATTTCTATGTTTTCAGAGGGACACACTGCCTCAGGCAGCCCGTGCATCTCAGGTGTCATAAAGGTGCTAGGTAATTGTGCACCACGTGTTCTGTAACAGGTAAACTATTTTGCCATCTGCATGATTTGCAGCTGTCGAGAGTAGCACTCTTGAGTACAAGACGCTGGTTCTAGTTTAGAAGGCCCTCCATCAATCCGGTGCAGGGTACCTCAGAGCAAGGATTGTTCCCTATGCTCCGACTAGATACCTTCATTCAGCCAACACTTTTTTGGGCCAAAATCCCTTGGGCCTTATTTATGAAGGCCTTGCGCCGCCGGTGCGTCACTTTTTCCCATTTTAAAAGTGGCGCACCGGCGGCGCAAGGCCTTCATAAATAAGGCCCCTTGGATCCAGCGCTCCAGAGCTGGTGGGAGGTCCTTTTCCTTTTTAGGCCCATGAGCATGGCACAAACTGCCCATGGAAATGCTGCCCCCTGCAGACTCTGCAAAGTTTTGTAAGAAACTGAAAACATGGCTCTTCAATCACAATTAACGTTATGGGTCATTTTTCTGTCAGTTTCTGTGTGTGTCAGATCGCAAGGACATTCCCTGGAGTAACAGGTACCCATTACATTACAGTGGAAGACTCTGAATTGTTAGAATATTTCATTGGTACCTTAACAGAACAGCCTGTAAAACCTATTGCTTATTTTCTAATATATTTGAAAAATGGTGCCCTACAATGCATTATTTATTTATGTGTCTTATAGAGCGCCCGAATCACCCCCAGAGGGGTATCTCTGCGCGATCTCCACAAGGGGCAGGAAGTCTCGCTCACTACACTTGTTACTCTTGCTCAGTACCAAGGAAGACATTTGCAAGACATTGGGGCACATTAGCAAGGCAGGCGATTTGAAGTTTTCGGCCGAAAAGCGGCGATAATTTCATCGCCCTATCAGCAAAGACACGCTATCGCGTGCTCTGCTGATTTTGCGCCCTTGTCAACAACGCCCAGCTTTGCATCTCTAATGAGATGCAAAGTGGGCGGTCCAGGGCAAAATAATAGGAGAAATGTCGCTAAGCAACATTTCTCCTATTATCAAGCTGCTCGCTAATAATCAGAGCGTTAGGAAAAGTAGTGCTAACCCCAGTAAATGCTACTTTCCTAACGCCTGCTTGTGAACTGTACTTAGTAATCCAATGGGATGTGGATTACATGGCTAAGATTGTCCTGCCCTATCAGCAAGGTTATCACCGTTTTCAATGGAATACCGCTGGAAAACCAGCGATATTCCATTGAAAACGGCGATAATCCCCGCTATTGCTGGGATTTTTATCTCCTTGGCGTTCAGCGTTGTTAACACAACGCTAACATAGAGATTATCGCAGCGATAGCGGGCGATAGAATTCCTCACGCTAGCAGCGGTCAGCGATAATTATCGCTGCCGCTTGCTAATATGCCCCATTGTTTCTTAGTGACGCAGAAGGCACGTCTTACCCTCTGTTGAGGAGCTAATACTTGTCTGCAGATAGCCATGTAGTAGGGGGTAGGGAAGAACTGTCCTTATGATCATGAGCTCATTTTGGTGGTGGGCAAGAGGGGAATTTATGGAAAGAGCCGAGTCAGAGCCACCTGTATAGTTTCATGGTTAGTAGTTAGTTTTTTTTTAATGAACCAGTGATTGGCTCGCCCACCTCCACTTACCCTAATTCTCTCTCTTTCTGCTGTAATCTCCTCCTTACCAGTGCTCCAACACGGCCCCTTCTCTTTTACCCCCCACCCGCTACTTGCCACACCTTCTGCTCCATTCATGCCCCCCTTTAATTTGCACCTTTTTCACTCCTTCAATCCTTCCCTTTCAGAAATACTCTGAATCTTTTCTGTTTTTTCATATCTCCCAGGTTCTCTTATGTTTCCAGCTCCTATTTCTGTTTCTCAGCTCTATAACAAGTGTTAATATTACTCAATTTAATGATACTCAAGTCACTGACCACGGGTGGAGGTAAAGCTGCGTCAACCCTCCACGATTGAAACATATGACCAGGACATCACAGCAGATGTCAGCAGTGAGCGTTTAACGCACTGATCCAGCTTGCCCTCTGTGGCCCACTGTCTGAACCCATACCGCTCTATGGTTTGAACTGGCCCGGCCCCCCAAGTGTGGCCTCCCCTGGACTCCCTCTCCCAGCTCCATTAACCTAGATGCTCGGCGGGATTTCTGTTTTTCTAAGGAGAAGATAATTCCCATTGTCTCTCCGCCCCCGCCTGCACTCTTTATATAGAACGCGGCAGGTTTTCTGTTGTCTCATGACTAACACTTGACCTTTTAAATTGGGCAACGCTCACTGACACAGACAACAAAAACACATCCCTGGGCCGGTCCCAGCCCCAGAGCTGCAGCGCCCCCTGCTGTTACACGCACAGATCTACAAATGATCATTGCTACTTCTCTTCAGGGCCACTGGAATGATGCGGTAGGGGAGGGCCAAATTATGCAATAGGATTGAGTAAATTACGCGGCAAGAAAAGCCAAATTATGCGGCATTCTGTGGCACATTTTTATGGTTGGATTACTTCATTATTTTGTCATTTTTGGTCTTGTGAGCGCTATCTGGCCATTAGGTGCATCACATTAGTACCAGTTTAGCACCCAAATATAGCAATAAACTACAGAAAGGTGACCAGTCAACGTTTCCAAAGGACCTTCCACTGAGCTGCAACATGTTTCACTGCGTTTTAGCTAATATGGCTACCTTTTGAGCTACAAATAATGTTGTTAAAATCTGCAGATTATGCGGCAGATGATGGATTATGTGGTAAATGCGTCAAATCTCTAATTATACTAAAATTGCTGCTGCCGGACAATCGCATCAATCCAGTGACCCTGCTTATGTTGCAGCAGAGGTATGCACCATAGACGGTGCAGGGTAGGCAGTCTCTGCATTGCAGAGAGGAGTGGCGTGGTTAGTTGCCGCTGAGTGTGGGTGTCGGAGTGAGCACATCTCACGACACCCCACTAAAAGAACAGATAGTTAACTGGTCTGGCCCTAGCCCAACTGACTCTCACAGCTCACGTTCCACCCCGACCACTCAGAGCATCCCACTCACTCAGCATCACTCAAGCAGACTGAGCAGTAACACCTCACCTAGGGGATGGATACAACCACGGACAGTAGAATTATGTGATTGTGCGGCTCCTGCGTTTTCCACATAATTATCAATTTGCTGCATTTGCCATATAATCCATCTGCTGTTGCATACATTTCAGATTTTAACTAAAAAAACAATTTGTTTCTAGCGCAAATGGATCAAGTTTCTAAAAATACAGTGACATGTGTTGCATCGCAGTGGCAGGCCCTCAGCAAAAGTTGACCGATCCCCTTTATGTTGCTTATTAATGAATTCAGTGCAAACTGGTACTAGAAGGTGAAAACGTTTCCCATATAGTGTTAATAGGTGTAAAAATGCAAAAATAAATAAATAAATGAGCTAAAATTATCATAAAATTTGCCGCACTAAGCCACATAATTTGCCTTTTCTTGCTGCATTTTTTAGTCATCTCTGTGACATAATTGTATCCTCCCCTGCCACATAATTACAGTGGCATGCACAGAGAACTGCTCGTGTGCCACTATCACAAGCAGCCGCACGTCTTTACTCTTCAATGTGAATGAAATCTTGCCAATGCTCATACCATAATATGTGTATTTGTAATGCACACAATTACCCGTAGGTGTCCTGGCGCTGAATAACAGATGTTTGTTGTTACCCAACTCAATGGTACTCATTTTATCGACCTCAGATGGATGAAAGGCTGAGTGGACCCACCAGGATTTGAGCCTGTGACCATGAGGTCAAACAAAGGCCCTTGCAGTGGCTGCTTTAGTCCAGTGAGCCACGAAACCTCATGATTTCATCCTGTCACATATGATGGTTGAGTTAAATGGAGGCGTACAGCCAAACTAGGGGCATTTCACAATAGTGCAAAAAATATAGGGCAAATTGATTTTCGCCATTTTTTTCTGGTCGTGTAATATTGTGTGGAGCAAAACGTATTCGCACTAGGTCAAGCATGGCCCAAACTAATTTCAGAATATTTTTGGCTGTGACAATATTGAAATAAGTGGAGAAAATACATTTTCTACACGTTAGAAAAGTGAAAGTTGAGCCTATGCTTGAGGCAAAATCATCACAATTCAGTGTAGGCTGCCTCTGAGCGGGGGTGGTGGGGTGGGGAGAGTGAAAGAAAATAAACTTACCTTCTCCGATGCCGGAGAAGCCTTTCCTCGTCCCCGCTCTTCTACAGCCCCGGAAGCACCCAGGCTTCCGGACTCTGCCAGCCAATCACAACGCTGCAGGAGCAGCGTTGTGATTGGTCTGAGCACACTGTTTGGCCGCTCAGCAGTGCCTGGGGAGGCTGGGTATGTTGTCCATGGGACTGTGCAACACAGCCCAATTGAGAACATGACAAGTGCGCATGACAGTTTGTCCGGCCCTAGAGGGCTGGTCAAAGCATCATTGCGTGCTTAGGAGTGGGCAAACGATTCCTGCTCCGTCTGATATGGGGAGCCCATCCCGCCCGACCTGGCTGTTTGTTATTATCATTTTATTTTTATTTTGCACTGCTCAAACGAGCAGTGGGCGATGCTCCTCCGCCTTATCGAACGAACCGCCACTGGCAATATTCTCCATTTTGTTTTATGAAAGTAACAAAAAAGTGTGAAACAAGTTTGCTTCTTTTGCTAAAATCACTGTGGCATACATACATTGTTTGCAAGTGTGGCTCAGTGTGCGAACAGATAACGGACTGAATACGGCCGAGTGACCACCAGTGGATGAGATGATTTTAAGTATTCCTTCTGACATTTTGTGGGTGTGAACAGACACGGGTCGCCTGCTTACTGTGCCCCCTTTCTCGGAAACACAAGAGATGTCATCCATAAAAAATACAAAATGGATCCACTCAGCCATAGCACTCTCTGTGCCTCTTGAATCCCTAACTTGGCGCAGATGAAAGCCTACGTCCCCATGGTACAACGAAAAGCTAAAGCTTGAGAAACAAGCCCGTAGAAGGCAAGAGAGACGGTGGAGAAAAAATGGGGACAAAATTGAAAAAGAAAAATACAAGGTCTGTCTTAATGATTATAAAACTTTAACCCCTTTGATGCTCATGACGGAACGGTTCCGTCATGAGCATCGGTTGAGCTGTGCTCATGACGGAACCGTTCCGTCATGACCACACCCATTTTCATTATGGGTCAGCACCGGGCGGTAAATCGTACCGCACCGATGTGGTTAATGATAAGGACCAGCGCGCCTAGTATACACAAAAAATAGTAGCAGCAAATAATTCCGCAAAGGAGCTCTTCCTAGAGGTGTCAAGTCTGGTTTCAGCACCCACGGATGAGCAGTTAAATAACAGCCAAGATTTCTGTGACATGTTGGCTGACTTTTTCCTGGACAAAGTTGTTAAGATCTCTATCCCCTTCTCCGCGGCGCAAATTTCACCACGGTGCGGAGGTGGGCTGTGTGCACGGGTCCGCGGTGCTCGAGGCTGCTCCCAGCCATCATATTTCACAGTAGGCGTGTGCTCATGATGGCCGGGAGCTGTTGAACTCCGCCCACTGATTAATTGTCCCACACAGGTGGGGAATTATTTGCGCGTGGGCGGGGCGGCAACGTTCGAATGCTCCCGGCCGTCATGAGCACACGACTACCTTGACTCATGGAGGCCGGTAGCCGTCATGAGCACGGAACGAGTTAATTAGTTTGATGAAAATGATGCCACCTCAGGGGGAGAAGCCTTGCAATCAATTGTATCTGAGGCTCATCCTCAGTTTATTAGCTTCTTCGCCCTCTCATCGCAGGAAGTTTCTACCATCATTGCATCACTAAATCAGGGTCGCCTATGGATCCCAGTCCCCTAAAAGATTACAAAGTTGACTACGGGCACCTTGGTAGTTGGCTTGACCATTATTTAAGTTGGAATCAGATAATTTCCCGAAACTCTAGAAGAAAGCATCCATCCGTCCTTTGCTAAAAAAAGGCTACTCGAAATCCCGAAGACCCAAGTACTTTCCAACCCATTTCCCGCTTACCCCTCCCGGCCAAGGTATTGAAAAAACAATAAACCAGCAAATAGCACAATTCCTAGCAGTCAACCAGCTGCTAGATTCCACTCAATTTGGCTTCCGAAGTGGTCGTTGTACCGACACAGTCTTGATCAAATCTACGTAAGACATTAGAGCAATAGTTGATGAAGGAGAAGGTGCAGCCCTAATACTCTTGGACTTATTGGCGGCCTTTGATACAGTCGACCATAAGGTATTGGTTGACCATCTCCCGGAGGTCTGTATTAACCCCTTGCATGCTCATGACGAGCTCAGCTCGTCATGAGCTACAGTGCTCCGGTGCTCATGACGAGCTTAGCTCGTAATGGCCATTAGAACGCTTGCACGCTGGGATAATTCCCCTGCTGTGCTGAACGTTCTTTTGAAACGGGTGTGGCCGTGACGAGCTCAGCTCGTCATGAGCATAGGAGCACTGTAGCTCATGACGAGCTGAGCTCGTCATGAGCATCGGGGCGCTGTGCTCGCCCCCCCCCCCGCCCCCCAGCACAGCAGGAAAATTACCCCAGCAGCCAAGGGGTTAATGAGATAGCCCTGAAACAGTTAGAATCCTTCTTTACTGACAGGAGAAAAGCAGTGGCCATGGACCCGTTCGTATCAAAACCTTTCAGTCTACCATGCAGGGTCCCGCAGGGATCTGCCTTCAGCGCAACATTGTTTCATCTGTTCTCTGCTTCTGTCGGCCAAGGGCCGTCGCAAGCATTACTTGGCTAGTGCTGCGCACGTTTGTTAGCTGGCACGGCCCCGCCCACTCTTTAAAACTGCCGCACCGCAGTGGAATTTCCGCCACGGTAAAGGGGTTAACATATTTGCAAAAATCTTGGCCATACTGATAAGATCGTTTGTGCTGGATATTACCTCATTTGCTGATGACACCCAAATTGTGGTGGTCATTTCCTCCTCCAATAATTTAGCAGACATTATTCTCCACAATTGTATGGCAGTAGTTGGCAAATGGATGAACCTAAACACACTGGACAGGAACACATCACCCAACACCTGCGAGACCTCCACTGGCTCCCCGTCGAGAAGAGAATAGCCTTCAAGACACTCACCCATGCCTACAAATGCCTCCACAACACTGGACGTGTCAGTGTGACAGAAAGCTGCAAAGGCAAGAGCCAAATGAGGACCACTTCAAACAGAGATGACTGTCTATGTATTGATGACCCCAAGAAGCCACGCTCACCTGGAAGTAGATCCGGAAGTTATCAACATACAGTGCTCGACTGGAAGTGGATTGAGGAAAATCACCATGCAGCCTTCACCTGGAGGCAGATCTGAGAGTCATCTTGCTACCTTCAACTAGAGATATATGCTAAATACATCTACATGCTGCATTCTTGTAGAACTGAATCCAGGGATAATCAACATGCTCCCTTCTCTTGGAAGTTGTTTTGTGACTCATTTTGCTACCGCGACCTGTATGTATAACCTTAAGTCTTCACCATGCAACCTTCACCTGGAAGTGGATCCAGGAATCAAACCTATGTTGGCTTACCCTAGAAGTTCATTCAGAATCCATCTAGCAAACGTCATCTGGAACTATATGCTGAAGTTATCAACACGCTAGCTCCAACAGGAAGAGAATCTATGAATTATAAACCTGAGGCTTTTACCTAGAAGTGGATTTGACAGTAATTCATATGCTATGTTTATGTGAAACAGAATTGTTTACTCATCAATTTGCTACCTCGCCTGACCCAGATCTGAGACTCATCAATAGGCTAGCTTGGCCTTGGAATGGATCAGGGACTCGTCAACTTTCTCTCTTCTGAATTTCAACAAAGTTGTTGCGTTCATCTGGAAGTTGTTCCGGGAGTGGGTCGTCATTAGGCTGCCTTCCAAGGAAGCACATCTGAGAGTGGTGATAAGTTTTAAGCTTACTAATAGTATCCGTTGAAAACAAAGCGTTTCAATGGATTCTCAAGAGGAGAATACGAATGTCCATCCTTTGTGGGGTGCAGACATCATCCTCCACCAATCAGAGCAGTGGAACGATGTCCTAGGACAACAGGGACATTCTTTGCAATGAGTTTTAAGAGCAATTCTGATCAGCAATAGAAAGTAGGCTTTGCAATTTTTTCATATAAAAACCTATTTTTTGTGCGACTTTTATGCAACGTTATATTCAATGTTATATATTTTCCGTCCTTTCCCAGCTTTGTGAACACAAGGCTGACAAAGTATTACAAGAAACCTCTCAAGGACGCTGAAGTCTAATTTGCTGTTCTGCAAACCCTTCTTAGGTTGTTATTCTAACTTAAAATACCTGTACCTGGGGGTCTTTTTAACTCCCTTCAGCAGAGAGGGCCTCTAGTAAGAGTTTACCAGCATCCTCCATTTTGGAAGACTGTACCTGAGCAGGTACAGAGCAAGATGTACCTGAGCGATCGGATTTAGTCCAAGGGTGTCCAAGATAGGTCTAGGAGGGGTGAACCTTTTATCCATTTTCCAAGTGCACACTTGAGATGGATTAACATACGCTGGGGCAGATTTACAAGCCCCTTGCGCCTCTTTTACGCTGCTGTTGCGTCACTTTTGTGACGCAGCGGCAGTGCAAAGCATGCGCCATGCTGCGGGGTATTTACAACGTGACGCATCGGGGAGATGCGTCACGTTGTAAATCCCTGCGCCACATGTAGGCGTTCCGTTCTGGCGTTGGGAGGCGTTCCGGTGCAGGAACGCCTCCTAAAAGTGGCTGAGTGAAATCTACAAGATTTCACTCGGTCACTTTTAGGGCCAATGCTGCGTCAAAACCCTGTGCCTGCTTGAAGCAGGCCTAAGGATTGATGCAGCATGTTACAGATAGGGCACCCACGAGCCTTGCTGGAGCTGCGTCGCGCTTGCAACGCAACTCCAGCAATGCGCCGAGTTTCCGACAGGGATGCGTCACGCATCTGCCTATCCGAGCGCCACGGTGCGCCGCATTTATAATGCGTCACATCAGTGGCGGGGCACGGGGGCAGATGCGTCGCAATTCTTCTGGCGCATCTCTGCTGATTAGCAGAAATGCGCCAGAAGTCGTAAATCTGCCCCAACGAGTCTAAACTGAACTCTCACTGTCGCACATTATCCTAAAACTCTGCAGTAGATTAGGCACAGCCGGGCCCTCGTTGGACACCCCCTGTTAAGGCCAATATAAGGGGCTGATCTAGACTGGATGAGACAGCCGGGGTGTCCACAGAATATCCAAGAGGGCTGAGTTCATGAAATTTTTTTTGTAAGACTATTGCCTATGTAAATACAATCCAGTTTGCTGCCTAGAATATAAATATGTGTACGCATACCCCGAAAATCTGGCATGGATCTGGCCCTCTTGGGCCTGCGTTGGACGCCCCTGGTGTCGCCAGTGCTCATGAGTCACAAGAAACCTTTCAACATCACTCCATGTTTTTGTGCTAGAATGAACTCGAACTGCTCCAACCAATTTTTTGCAGTCGCTGCCACGGCAGAAATTATTATCCCCTTGGGGTACCTTCTCTGAGAAAGTGGCAGAGAAATCAATGGAAAGTCATGTCTCTATCAGAGCCCAGAGATGCAAATGAAGTGATGTGAGAATAGTGTGTGCTTCCAAAAGCAGAGCGTGCGTTGAGTCACGGTGCTTCCAAGGCTCTGACGTCAGTGTCTGGAGGGGGGCTGGATAAAAGATCGCTGCCCCTCGGGGCGAAGGACATGATAGCAACGTCAATAGCATGGATTCGGTAAGATTATCAAATGCTTTTCAAAGGGTTTTCAGAAGCTTGAGTTGAGGCTGACAGATGGGGGTGGGGTGGAGGGGGGAAGGGGGGGCAGGTACTCACAGCTGTTTCTTCACTCCTTCGCCTCGCTGTTTGTGGGGAAGCCGGTGTGACCTTGGGCTCTGAGGTTACCTGCCCAGAAGTTTAAGAGATGTTGGTCCACTGAGGAGCAGAGATATCTAATGGTTACATTGATGACTGTGAAAACACAACTTTGTTCAAAATCTAGCTTCCTGTGTGTTCTTGGGCAAATCCCTTTTCCATCCTGTGGACCGGATTCACAAAACATTTTGCACAAGCAAGTTTCACTTTCTCCTCGCTCTAGACATTTGACCCTCGACCTTTCAATTCCCTTTCCTCCAGTCCTACCATCTTTTATTGTTCTTTGACATGTTTTTAAAAAAAGAAAAGCCCTTAATTTTTAACTTTCGTCAGACTGACGTAATTGTACTCAAAATACATTTGGTTAAAAAATATTATAACTAATTAGTCGTTTGGTTTCAAATATTCGTGTATTAAGGTATGAAAGATCACGTCACTGTGGTCTCAACAGAAGTTAAGCAGGAGTACAACTCCCAGAATCCACAAGCTTGTTTCCTTTTAAAGTGAAACCCAAATCTGTGATTCACAGCCACATCCATAAAGTGCTGGCAGTGTTTTAAAGGGACTTAGTCTCTGTAAAGGTAGTCAACTGTGCATACCTAATCTCTGTGAGGTGCACAAAGCTACATTACGCATGTAGGGACGCTATTTACGCGCACGCACGCGTATGTGTACAGAAGTGGGGTTTCCAGTCGGTCTCCAGGTGGAATCCAAGTGACGTGGCATTCAGTTAAAGTTGGGGTTTGACGTCATCGGCATACCTGTCAAAGAGTCAGGTTTGTATCGAACGGCAGCACTGCCACCCCTAGGGGTTTCTAGGCGCTGTGTCACCGTCGAAGAGCCAGGTCGTGAGTCTCTTTCTGAAGTCTGCCAGTGAGGGGGCTGCACCGAGCTGGAGGGGAAGGTCGTTCCAGGTCTTGGCAGCGATGTAGGAGAAGGAGCGGCCACCCCTGCGGCTGCAATAGATTCGGGTGTGTGTGTGCGAGGCGGAGCGCAGGTGTCTAGCGGGTTGGTGGAAGTTCAGTTGATGGTTGAGGCAGACAGGTCCTAGGTTGTACTGTTTCCTGTTTGTGGTTCTCGACAAATAACACACATTTTGTCGTGGTTGGGTTGAGCTTCAGGTAGATGTCGGCCACCGTGGTCTGTTTGAGGTGCAGTCAGCCCGAGTCCTTGGATGCTTCCGCTCTTGAAATCCGGAGGGAATACTGTACCCCGCGGTATTGGTAAATCATTCCATGGGGCTAGAATTTCAACTACTTACCAGCAACCTAGTAATGAGCTCCTATGTCCCTTCGAATGAGTGAAGTTTGCAGTCTGTGCATTGTGCACGTCTAGGAACGACAAACTGGAATAAATGACCCATCTTGGTCGATGTCAGTCTGTTGCATAAGAGGGTTTACAGATGTGTAAATTATGCATAAGCCTGAAGGACATGTCTGTGACTATAAAAAGAGCTGTAAATAACACAACTACAGGTGTAAACTGCTCACGGTGTAGCTGACACCTGCTTGACATTAAGCCTTCTGGAGAGCAGACAAGATCTAAAAATCTCAAAAACAGAAAAAAGCAATATATCTCCAGGGCGTCACTTAATCTCAATGTCAACCTGAAGACACAGCGAAAAGTGGCGCTTTAATGTGTTTTTCTCCTTCTCCCTATTACAACACGAGTGTGCTCATGGCATGTGGCATTTGGATTTGAAACTTGTCCCTGTTAAAATAATAATTATAAACATCTTAGGGACAAATGTGGACGGTTTGTTGGACCTGCCAAAAAAGTACCCGAGTCGGACTGCACGAGGACTGCAGATATAGAAGGGCTGGCCCCCTCCTTGTTTTGCCTGTACATCAACAATCTGGAGAGTTATCTGAAAGAAGGGGTGATTGATGTTCCAAGGGTGGGTCGGAGAAATCTCCCGGCATTATTATATGCGGACGATTGCGTATTGATTTCAAGAACTGGCGTGGGCTTACAGAACCTTTCAAACAGGTTCAATGATTTTATGAGCAATTTGGGCTTAAAGACGAACACAGCTAAGTCACACGTCATGATGGTGGGGAGGAAAGCATATTGGGGCATATTATCAAGGGATTTATCTCTGCTTTTTTTGGTTTTAAAAGCCAAGAAAGCGGAGATAAAATTATCTCCCTATCAGCAACAGGGTGCTAACATGCAAATTCGCATGTTAGCACCCTTTTTCTTTACGCTTCCCCTTTGATCTCTAATGAGATGCAAAGGAGGCGTTCCAGAGAAAAATAATAGGAGAAATGTTGTTAAGCGACATTTCTCCTATTATCAAGGATTTCGCTAACCCTGTTAGTAATATAAAAAGCAGCGCTAACCGCGGTTAGCACTGCTTTTTTTACACCTGGTATTTTCCTGACTTAGCCATGATATCCTATGGAAGGTGGATATCATGGCTAAGTTTGTGAGCCCCTATCATCAAGCTAACGCCAAACTTCAAGAGAATATCGTTGGTTTTCCAGCGATAATCTCTCATTTGGCAGTTAGCGTGAGGATTTTTATCACTTCTGAGATAAACGTTGCTAATAGCAAGTTATATCAGCGATAATTTCCGGCGATGCTTAGCGCTAAAAAAATCACTGCAAAGCCTAGTTAGCGATAAATATCGCTACTCATTGGTAATATGCCCCATTGTGTTTTATCAATAAAGATAAGCCTCTCCAGGTATCACATTTTTCCTACTTGGGTGTCGCTTTCAACCATAAAGGATTGTGGTCCCATCTCCTTGAGGTCAGGACGAGGAAGTTTGATAAAACTCTTGAAGATCTATTCAGGTTCACAAGGAAATTGGGCTCCAATCCCATAGAGGCAATAATTAAAATCTATATTGCACAGTGTTGTGCTATTATTCTGTATGGGGCCGGGGTCTGGGGATTTTATAATATGTGCACCTTACTAACTACCGAAAATGTTTTTCTCAGAATACTAATGTCTTCCTCCCCCCCCAGCCTCCCTACTATCTTATGTTATAAGGAATTAGGTCTGACTCCTTTAACACATCGAATTCAAACTGCCCCTATTATTTTATGGCGCTCGATTTGGACAAACGAAGAACCAGCTCTCAATCGAGCAAATATACAGGATTGTTTAAATTGTGATTATGCTCGCAAAATACCCTGGCTTAGCTATGTCAAAATGCAGCTGGAACTCATGTGGAGGCAGGACTGCTTTTCTGACCCTTAACTTAAGGGCAATTTTACGATGGCAGGCGGACGTCCGCCCGCCACCACAACGGAGCACAGGACCAACCGCCAATGTTGCCGCGGTCCCGCCATGCAAATTAGGATGCGCCCGCCACACTGGCGGGCGAATCCTCGGCCTTTTACATTGCAGGTGGATCTGCTGGCTGCAGACCCGCTCGCAATGTAAAAGGACTGGGCACAGCATTGCCATGCATAACATGGCAGGCACCACGTGGTGCCTGTCACGTAGTGCATTGCAATGTGCACCCCCTACCCCCCAACACCCTGGGGGCCCACAACGGGCCTCCAACTTCAAGGACCGCATGCTTTTCCATGGCGGCATCGCCACCATGGAAAGGTCAATTTCCACCTACATCATAATATGGATGGAGGTGACTTGCAGACACCGCCACCATATTGTGTCCCTTTTCCGCCCATTCGACAATTTGACCGGTGTAAAAGCGGCGGATGTTCTTTCCGTCCTCCGCGGTGCCCCCCCATACTAATAAGGCGGGGGAGAACCAGGGACATATGGCGGGTGGATCGTGACACCCGGCCCGGCGGTGACCACCGCTGGCCCAGTGGTGGCGATCCTCCGGCCATCATCATAGGGCCCTATTTACTTCCATTACGAAGCCCCATTTAAGCAAGGAATTGTTAAATGTGTTAATGGAGTGTAGGTAACGTATGGAATATATAGTAAAATCATGTAGCTGATTATCTTCACTTGGTTAGTACCCAAAGAATTGAGCCATATCTTTTGCTCCCCTTTGGTCACTCTAAAAGATTTTATCTTATTGATTTAGATCTACCATCGCTCACTTACTGTGTCTTATCCAAAAAAAAGCTTATTATGATGCTCACCTGAACCCCTGCCCATGTGACTCGAACTCATCCAGGAATATGCTGCACAATTTAATATACCACTATTGAGAGTGTTGAATATTAGGAAATGCAGGCCAGCTTTACTTTACCTCCAGCTCCTTCAAACAGAATATATATGTGAAATGGTCGGTTTTAACAACTAGTGCTGCATTTGATGTTATAACACTGCTTACATAGACTATATTTTCTTCTTAAAGGATATTCTTTCTTGCACTATCAGGTGGTACTATGCACTTTAAATGGTTTATATGTCTACAAAAGCAAGATGTACCACAAATCATGCTCTCGTTGCTGTGTCAGCAAAAATTTGTCATGTAATATTATTTGTATGATTGTAAACTTTTCAAATGTTACCTGGACCTTGTAGCCGAGAAATCTTAATACCTTTTTTTTTAATCCATCCGAACGAGGATATCGAGTCCCAGATGATTTGATCTTGTTGGGCATTACGTGTTTTATGAATTTTTTAATCATGACGATTTCTTTTATGTATCTCATGTATTTTTTTATGAATGACTTTTATGGTTTGCTAAACTGAATAAAGTGTGTTGATGATGAGAAGGGCAGCACAGACATAGTGTCAGACTTTGAGGGGCCTGCTGATCACAGCTCAGTTACAGATAAGAGTTTACGCCTGTTTGCGAGTAATACACACATCTCACAGTTCTTTCACGACAAGAAAATCGACTTCTATTCCCTGGTGAAACTTGTGTAGGAAACAACAAGTTTCTGTGTTTTGCAGGACCGAATGAGTGGAAGCATGAAGCTTTATTACATGACCCCCCTTTTCCCACCTGACCTGGGTAATATGTGATGGGGCTTTACTCCTGCATCCTGCTGTGTTAGTCCTTCCCCAGTCGGTATTACATCCCCTTATTACTCCACGAGCGGGCAGTACCTACACATGAAAACATAAAGGGGCATATTACCAACAACTAGCGAAATTTATCGCTATGTTGGCTTAGCGGCAATATTATTATCGCCGAGCTCTGACGATTTTTATCGCAGATAAACCTTGCTATTATCAAGGTTTATCTCAAAAGCGATAAAAATCGTCCGAAATGCATGAATATCGCTGAAAAGTCCGCGATATTCATGCATTACCGAGCTAATGCTCTTAGCCATGTTATCCACCTACCATTGGATAATATGGCTAAGAACTGCTCTGGGCAGGCGTTAGCTTTTGGAGATATTCGCGCTTAGCGCAAATATTTCCAAAAGTTGGTAATAGGAGATAGCAATGTTAGCGACTGTTTCCAGTCGCTAACATCTTGGCACACCCACTTTGCATGTCATTAGCGATAAATATCGCTGACATGCAAAGCGGGCCCCAAGATGATCGCTATCTTCTACTAGCTGTCGCTAACTGGTGTTAGCGACAGCTAGGTAATAGGGCGATAAAATGATCGCCGCTTTAGCGGGAAAAATTCCAGCTAAAGCGGCGATAAGGCCCTTGGTAATCTGCCCCAAAATCTTGCCCAGATGCACAGAATTTGTGTGAGCCCAAGGGCCGGAGACACAGGCCTGGATGAACAAAGTGGCCGGCGCCCTTTAAATGTCTCCACCCGACCTGACCTCAGCAGGGAGGAGAGGTGATTAGTTTACTAGCTCCTAGATGAACTGCTGTCTGTTTCCAAGGCTAAAGGTCTCATGACAGTTTCACTCCCACAGAGAAGGAAGCCATCTTCCAGACGCTTGACATGTACATTTACAGCCCTTTTCTTCTGAAAAATATTATAAAATGCGGAATCCAGCAGGGGTTTAGTGTTAGTGAAAATAAATGAGATATTCTAATCCATGTGGCTTGGTATGATTCAGTGTTAAGAGATTCATTATTTGATAACCTTTCTATTCGTCTTTTTGAACGTGTGGCGATAGTAAATATCTTATTTGCCAATTGTACGCTTACTCGGTGCTGTTTAGCGGGTAGAAACCAGTACCCCAAAGTGCTACGGTAGTTGCAGTCTAATCAAGACATAGGAAGCAAACGACCGTGGTTCATGTGCCTTCATGCCTGCAAACTTTAGGGGCCCGAGTCACAGGGGCCGATTCACAGAACTAACTTAAGACAAAATCCTAAACTTACTACTTTTGGTATTCACAGAAGTTAGGATTTTGTCTTAAGACAAACTTAAGACAGACTTAAGACAAAATCCTAACTTAAGTCTGTCTTAAGTCTGTCTTAAGGTTTGTCTTAAGACAAAATCCTAACTTCTGTGAATACCAAAAGTAGTAAGTTTAGGATTTTGTCTTAAATTAGTTCTGTGAATCGGGGCCACAGAACTAACTTAAGACAAAATCCTGACCTTACTACTTTTGGTATTCACAGAAGTTAGGATTTTGTCTTAAGACAAACTTAAGACAGACTTAAGTTAGGATTTTGTCTTAAGTCTGTCTTAAGTTTGTCTTAAGTCAAACTTAAGACAAAATCCTAACTTCTGTGAATACCAAAAGTAGTAAGTTTCGGATTTTGTCTTAAGTTAGTTCTGTGAATCGGCCCCTAGGATTTCTGGGAGCAACGCTGAAGATATATTTTAAAGTGCTCTGAAAGGTTAGTTTTTTATGATTAACCCAAGAGCAAAATGATAAATTATCTCTGTTGACCAAGAAAATTACTTATTCTCAAATGTTCCATTGTAATGAAAAATTAATGTAGGCAATAAAAGGCACAGTTTTCCACTTTCTGTAAAACAGGGATTCTGACAAGCATTACAAAATGGCATGATTAAAACAGCTTCCTGAAGCAGAGGACTTCCCACAGAATGGAGAATGAAAAGCTCAGGAATATATGAGGAGCTACTGGGTGCCACATGAAGTTTAAGGTTGCCTGCACCAGTTATAATCAGGGCCAATGAAATTATGCGGCAGAGGAGGACCCAATTAGGTGGCGGGGTGCACTAAATTATCTGGCAAAAAAAGGCAAATTATTCCCCACAATGCGGCACATTTTGTGATAGTATTACTTCTTTTTTTGTTATTTCTACACCCTGTGACAATGTCTGGGAAAAGAGTTCCAACACTCAAATACAGCAATAAGTGCCTGAAAGATGACCAGTCAACTTTTTGGGAAAGTGTTCTTGTGCACAGGAACCCGGGGCACCATACTTTTTGTAACTTTAGTTCCATTTGAGCTAGAAATATTTTTTTTGTTAAAATCTGCAGATCACACAGCAGGTGATGGATTATGTGGTAAATTCAGCAAAGTCATCATTATGAGAAAATCACAGCGGCCTCAGAATCGCATAATTCCAGTGTCCATGCTTATAATAATGAACACATTTAGCAAACTCAGACCCCATCTCGAAACACACAGCTGTAATCTCATTAAATGAAGCATTCACCGGCTGATTGTAGGTACCTCAAAATGACTGAATAATGAGTGGATGTAAATTATTCATGCATAATCAGGGTCTGATAATGTCTTCTTTGTATTAGGGGTGGGCGGAATTTGCTTATTCGCGTTACGCAAATCTCTGCGAAATGGTTAAAAATCTCCGCGAACACACAGAAATTCTGTGAACACACGGAGTTGCTTGTTCGCAATGCTTTTTTTACTGTTCGCAATCGCTGTTTGCGTGCTCGGGAGGAAATATCTCACGAAAACACATTTGAGAACGCGAACAAGCAAAAAAATTTCACGAAGGTGCGAAACGCAGAATATTGGGCATTTTTGCGTTCTCCGCAGAACGAGAAATTACCCAAACTCCGCAAATTCCGCGAACGGAACAGAATTTACCGCCCAGGCCTACTTTGTATGTGTATTGGTGTATGTCAATGGATGAATGGATTACATACATTTTATATGTTGTTTGCTTAATGACAGTAATCATGCCCACCTAAATGATGGTAAACGTAAACAAACATTTTTCAGTTACAAGCAAATATGAACCTGTCGAATAAAGTCCGCATGTTGAATGTATAAGAAATTGTAGAGCTGACTCCATGGTTAGTGAAGGCATCACATATACTGATAATGCATCTGGCTCCCTGTCCCTCTATCCCTATAGGATCCCCAAGGCCATTAAATAAATGTTTTGAGTCTTGGGTGCATAGGTCAGGGTACGCCTGCACAAGCCCCTTCTGTGTCCCCAGGACCATGCCAATACTTTTGTGACCCTTGGCACCAGCTGTCAGTTTTTATTCGATTTGTTTGGTGTGTGAGCATCAGCATGTGGATGCAAAAGTAACTCTCTGCTGAAATACATTATACCAGTGCTTAATTTGAGCCAGTGGTTTCCTCTGCTCAGCACCAACACTTAATTGTCAAAACCGCCACTGTGACAGCTGCCAGCTGTTTGTGTAGTTAGGAGATGAGTAGGACAACAGTTGTTTAATAACTGAAAAGGACTAATCCATGCCTCTCATACCATTCTTTGTGCTTTGGGGGTCTCTACTACTCTGAACTGCCTCAGTTGTAGCCGTTTGATGGTTAGTAGTTGTGTAGGTGCTGTCATTGGCAGTGTTGGCTGGTGCTATGGGTGGTGTGAGCTCCAGCCGCCTCCTGACAAGGTCCCTGGCACCTATGGTTTTACAAATTAAGCACTGCATTGGGCTAAATCAATTGTTTTTAGGGTTCCATCTGCCATTTTAGGGGTACTGGTCCAATTAGTACAGGAGATTTTGTGGTACCAGGGCCACCAGGTATTATGGGTTCCCACATACCTGTCGAGTTTCCCGGATCCATGCACAATACCGCAGTTCAGGTTTTTGTCTTTGAAATCTGGAACTTGTAGTCCTGTTTTATAACTGAGTAAACAAAACCACAAGTCCAAGAATTCAAAGAAGAAACCTGGACAGGAGCAGCACATCAGCATGCTTGGACCTAGGAAGCTTGGCAGGGCTGGTCGACTGCCCCAATGGCTTCTTTTACCTGCTCAGACTGGGGCAGAGAAGCCATCTTCCTTGTATGTGGCCTATGGCACTCTTGCTGCGCCTCTTGTCATGGTCTGATCTTTAATAGATCATTAGTTCTTCTGAGAGGCCCGTCCATTTACAAGACCGGTTGGGCCTGGGAGAGACAGTAACATCACAAACATACCGGCCAAGTCACACAGTGCCACTACGTGTCACACGATTTTGACTCTCTTCACACAGTCATCCGGTGAGGAGCCAAAATCACAAGGTGGCAGGGAACACAAACTGAAAACCTTTGTAAACAGTGGATTACCAGCTTGTTTTCGGAGGCTATAAGCAGCGATGTCCATTAAAAGGTGTGACAGCCTCAATGAACCTTTGTTTTTTGTTTTTTTTGGGGATGGGGTGGGGGGCTTGGTGAAGAGCAGAGTGCCTATTAGATAGCAATCGGCACCAGGCCCCATCCCCTCCAACAAAACACCAATGGGTTTGGCTCGAATCAGTAAGGCTGAGCCCCTTAAACAACAAAACAATAAGGATGCCAATACTGAGAGTCCTTTCCGAACAGATAGGCGCATGCTCACTCTTCAATGACAGCCAGATCTAATGAATAGTTTTTATTTTAGATGATTTTTCATCTCTTATATTATCTTTTTTTGAAAATCACATTTCAACAACTATACACAATATTACAAAAACACGACCATACTACTTTAGTGAACGTACAAAAACACAAAAACCCAACACACTGGACTTGTCTCACCAGTCTCATTCACAACAAATTCAAACATCCACAAGCTTCATACCATGCTGATACCATACCACACTCACTCATCTCACACAACACCCCCTGGTTGGTTTCTTGCCAACTTTGTCACTTTCTTGGACCAAGGTACCAACCCAAACAACATGCAATTTTAGCTACTAGTTTTTGTGCGTGACACAAAATGCTATTTTTTTTTATTTTCTCAGCACAAACTTCACAGAAATGCACAACAACCAGACATTTTACAGAATGTTTGTTTGGTAATCAAAAACGCCAGGTCGACGCGTTTCAAACCCTCTTCATTATAGGGTTCTCCTCAGGACCAAACAGAACATTTCTTTAATCTCGAGATCTTCAAATCTCAACTGAAAATCTGATGTGGCTTTCTTGTCATTAATAGATCGGTTGTGTCACAAAATGAAAATCTGTGTAGCTGATTAATGGCAAATTTCCTAATTCAAATGCAGATAATTCAGAGTGTGTACCCTTCATAGACTTGGAAAACGCCCTAATTCCTCTCGGGATGAAAACAGTGGCTTCGCAACCCCTCCTTGAGTTGATTTCTTTTGGAAACTGAATTTCTAGCGTTTCGCTTCCGTACGAATAATTCCGTATCTCCTCCAAGGCCTCGAGCCCCTCCTCACAAGGTGAAGTTATTTTGTAAGTTGGCAGATATGTCACAAACAGGGCCGGACTGGGAACCTCAACCGGCACTGGCAAAGTGCTCCCCCCCTCCCCACTCGGGGGGGTTGGAAGTACCGCCAAGCTCTTTACTCGGGCCAGTTTTCATCCGATTTTGGTTCAGGGACGATGCTGCAAAAACGGCCCTGTAACAAAAACGGCCTCCAGGGGCCCAAAACCGGCCCCCACCCGTGCGGAGCACCGGGGGATTGCCCAGTGGCCGCTGTGGCCAGTCCGGCCCTGGTCACAAACCATGTTTGGCTTTTTGTCACCAGCATCTCTGAACATCTGCCGAGCTCCCGACAGGGCAGTCCGACCCCGGCCAGAGCACTAGTTTGTTTTTGTTGTGAATGGAAAATGAGTCAGGACTGAGACAACTCAATCTGCACAGCTGCCTTTCTCATTTACTTATTTCAGGGTTATTTATAGTAGTATAAAAATGTGAGCGGGAAGGGGCACGCGCTAACGTGTAAAGCTGCTCCTGTTCGCTGCTGCCTCGTCAGCGGATTTCTCTGCCACGAGGCGGGTGTCAGATTTCACAGCTTCCTCAGAGGTACTTTAACCCTTTCTAAACTGCTGGGGGAGGGAGGTTGAGCCTCAGATTTTCCATCAATCACGCTGGCATATGATGTTAAAATACATTATACGACAAGAAGGACATATGAGAGGGGCTCAAGGGTAGTGGAAAGGAAGAGGAATGCAGATTGGTGGGAGTACTAAGTGAGAGAAAGCACAATAGTTCGGAAAATAGCCAACATTTGTGAGGACTTTCAAAATAGAGAGAGGGAGAGATTGTATGTGCATTTTTGTCTGTGTGTATGTGAAAATTCCATAGCCGACTGAAAGCACCTGTATCCAACTACTTATCAAAAAATATATTTAATTAGGTGTCTGTGACATCCTAACACCCCCCCTGCAGTTATGCCACTGCTTCCACTGTACTCCTGCCTTTAAAATCTCTCAGATCCATGAAAAGCAGATATGTGGCAGCTACGTTTTCACCTCTATGAAAGCGCAGTAACATTCAAGATGGTGGACAGCAGTGTGCCAGCCAAAGCCATGGTCAGTGCTGATTGGCCAGTTTTTATGTCAATCATTCAGATTTAGACCTATTAAGGCTGCAGACATAGAGGTTTCAAGGTAGGCAAGCATTAGAAAAGTAGTGTACTGCCCAATGTTACTAGACATAGCAGAGGAGCTATAATAATATACTGTCCTTACAACAAGGGGTAACAGTGTTAAGTCTGTGGCCATAGCCACTGAAAAGGTGTTCATGGGATTAAGTTTAGAGTGTCTGGGTGGTATCTCAGTTTTTTCTTTTAAGGAAATCTCTGATAAGATTTAATGTAAAATGTCATATTGTGTATTTCCTGCACCACTGATAGCTCCCAAGGTGTTTGCGGTGTGGAAAGTATTTGAAACTAGAGGGGAACTAAGGGACGTGTCAACTCAATTAAATGTCAGAGGCAGGGTTTGTGTTGCTTTTAATGACATTTGTCAGCAATCATTCCCTGCAATGCAGGCACCCTTGCACTATGGCGCACAGCTGTCTGCGTTGGTGCTACACAGGTATTTTTGGTGCTAGAGAAAACCTGGAGTGTGCTGTATTCTTGTAAATACGGTGCATCCCTGCATTTTAGAAATAATGTAGCGTGGCGCAACAAAATTTGCTGCAGTGCCACGCTGTGCCATTTCCTTATACATATGCCCCGATATTAGCACAATTTCAAATTCAGCCAGAATTTGAAATGATGGTTTGAGTGGACATCTGCCTCTGCGATGGAAGAATTGACGATAGACATTGTATCTAATAGATAAGATGGGAAGGTGGAGAAGCGTAAACAGACTTATGGGCTAACTGATCATCCTTCACTGGAAACGAATGCAGTGCAAGCGGTGACGCGGGATCCTGTCCAGGTGAGCCAGTATTGGCTTCAGCGTCAGAAGTCACCAAGTCCTGAGAGCTTGGCAAAGCCTAGGGAACGGACACTGCGCAGTATCTCTCCCGCACAAACGTCATGTGATTCTGTTGTCACCTTCATTTTATGCTTAATTATATATTGACTTGATTTGCCATCTTCCTCTGCATAGTTTGGAGATTTTTACATAAATACTGTTTATAGCATTTAAGGATCAAAAGTTACTTATAAAAAGCAGCACCCTTGGATTCATAGAGTGAAAGACCAATGGGAAAAATCCAAAGGTCACCTGGTATTTGGTGATTGCAGTTCTCAGGTGTTGAACTGGTACCAATGAGGAGAAGTCTTGGCCCAAACAGTATAAATGTTTATTAAAATGACTAGATCATGCAAAAAATGTATTGCATTAATCCGCATAATTTGCATTTTCTTGCTGCATAATTGAATGAGTGCTGCCACATATTTTGGTCCCCCGTTGCCAAAAAATGATAGCGACTCTCGGCCTAATAAAGTTATCAACTTTCGCCATTCACAGAAGGTAGGCAGGCAGTCGATGTGTGCCAGGAACTCTTTATTTGTGTCCCTGAGTGCATTGTGTGAGCCCACTCCACTGTGGTGCCAATGTTTGGCTGTGAGCACCTGCTTGGCTCTGCTCCTCTCAACAACAGATGTGTGTTTGTGCTGAGGGAACGCTTCCTTCCAGGCTCAGGCTGGTTCTGCTAGTTTCTACTCACACAGGTAAAACCAGGGCCTGATAGCTGAGGAAGAAGATGGTGACCCTAACGTTCAGCATGACCGACCAGCCTGGGGCAGATCAAACCGGGCACATATTGGATTTGTGCCTCTCTTCTCAGGGCGTGGCAGGACTGTGCACCACTCTTGAGATTCTGGGGGTTCTTGGCCCCCTCACTGGGAGTCATCGTGGAACATCAATGCTTCATGCTGGTGTGAAGGCGGGATGGCAGTAACCCTTCTAGAACCTCGTCTTGAGGGGGTGAGAGGCTTAAAACCTCAGCCTGAGGAAGGGCTAAAACTGAACGACCCCCAAGATCATTTCTGCACCTGGTATCTGTGCATATATCACTGTATGTGCACTGTACCACTCGGACCATGGTAAACTACATGCTAATACATGTGATAATGTGAGTATTAATGTCACATGTGGCAGATTTACACGCAGAATCAGGGCAGGACTGGCCATAGCGGGCATCGGGCATTTTCCCAGGAGGCTGGAAGGGTGAGGACCGGTTTTACAGGCATGGGGGCTAGTTTTTCAGCGGTGCTGCAATATCGGCCCCCCGGTGCCAAAAGCAGCAGTGCTTCACACTTGCACCCCTCATCCCCTTCCAGGGGCTGGTCCTACAAAATTGCCAGGGTTGCTTTGGGTTCCTGGTCCGGCACTTTGCATTGTGCAAGGGTGAAAGTCCAGCGCTGTCTCATGCAGCCGCGCATCCTTTCATTTTTTAATTTTTCTTCTCTCAAGGCTCCCACTGCTGGTTTTATCCCAGAGTCTTTGATGCCAAAGTCCACCCAAGTGGTGACCCTAAAATGTTACCATGTAGATTTCTAGACTCTCCGGGCCCAATTCACAGACCTAACTTAAGACAAAATCCTAAACTTACTACCATTTTGGTATTCACAGAAGGCACTTACTCATTTTGGTATTCACAGAAGGCACTTACTCATTTCGGTATTCACAGAAGGCACTTACTCATTTCAGTATTCACAGAAGTTAGGAGTCCTAACTTTAGGACTCCTAAATGCCTTCTGTGAATACCGAAAGTCTTAAAGTTAGGATTTTTCTCGGTTTAGGAGTAGTAAAGTTAGGACTCCTAACTTCTCTGAATACTGAAATGAGTAAGTGCCTTCTGTGAATACCAAAATGAGTAAGTGCCTTCTGTGTATACCAAAATGGTAGTAAGTTTAGGATTTTGTCTTAAGTTAGTTCTGTGAATCGAGCCCTCCCTGGCTAAAGAACACCCAGAGAGTCCCTCCTCAAATGACCATGGAGTGACATCCCCTACATGGTACTTGGGCAACTGCCAGGCTGGTGGCGGTGGGGATACAACTTTTACTGCAACCCCTCTGGAGATACTTCACCTACCCACCCCTGGTTAAGTCCATGTTATTCCTCATAACAGAACCATTCCTTTCCTCTTTGTGCATACACTGAGCCCAATTAAAATGTTCCAGCAATGCATATTATTATTATTAATTTTATAGAGCGCATCTGTTGCCCAAATGGCGGCTTGGCGCTAAACCATCATTAATGTAATGAACAAACTGCTGTAACTGTAAACTGTGGAGCCACAGTTTCTATAGCACATTGGAGAGGCAGATGATGTGCATGTCATGTTTCCCACACAAGATGACCGCCATGTGTAAAAGTCCCTCGTTCTATCACCTCTGTGTTGAAAAAAGGTGCCTCGCGGGAAGCTGAAATGCACACCCTGCTCTGTCCAAAAGCAGCTTCCCAGGGTTTGCCTGAAAGAAACATGACAAATAAGACCTATTCTGATTGGCTAGTTGCTCAAAAATTCTATCAAGTTTCTCTATTGATTAGAGCTGGACCCCTGTCCAGCTGCATGAGAACCGGACTCATCCTGCTCCACTGAGGCTAGTAAATTTAAGAGATGCCCATGACAGACCTAGAAGGACATGACTGTTGGAGCTGCATGCTGTCCCCTACACCACGGATGAGGATGGCACAACGCTGAAAGAGTGTACCTCGATTGACCTGATTTTCCTACCTTCTGAAGAACATTTCTGTGGTTCATAAGCCCTCTCTGCAGAGCTGCCGGTGGCAAGACCCAAGGTTGCCGCTTCTGCTACTCCAGTTCAAAGGCAGGATCAAGCCAAACTGAGAACCAACAGAAGTTGCAGTGCAGAATGGAATGCAGGTCTTCATTGAGAGTTTGACCCCACAATCCCACCCTTTGAGAACCTAGGTGGAATCAGGCTTCAAAGATTCCTAGCTCAGGATTGATCTAGTCCTAGCGCATGGCGACCATCAGAGCTAGGGCCATAATTCACCTAGGACTTAGGTAAGGGGCTCCAGGTGCCCAGACTGACCCGCACGGTTGGAAGCATCCTGTGGTGACTCAGCTCATCTGTCCATGTCATTTTGAGGCCATGGTGTCATTCTTGAGTCCTTGCAGCTCTGTCCACTAGAGTGGTGAGTCCTTGCCGCTCTGTCCACAAGAGTGGTGAGTCCTTGCCGCTCTGTCCGCCTGAGTGGTGAGTCCTTGCCGCTCTGTCCACCAGAGTGGTGAGTCCTTGCCGCTCTGTCCGCCTGAGTGGTGAGTCCTTGCAGCTCTGTCCACTAGAGTGGTGATTCCTTGCCGCTCTGTCCACAAGAGTGGTGAGTCCTTGCCGCTCTGTACGCCTGAGTGGTGAGTCCTTGCCGCTCTGTCCACCAGAGTGGTGAGTCCTTGCCGCTCTGTCCACCAGAGTGGTGAGTCCTTGCCGCTCTGTCCACCAGAGTGGTGAGTCCTTGCCACTCTGTCCACCAGAGTGGTGAGTCCTTGTCACTCTGTCCGCCAGAGTGGTGAGTCCTTGCCACTCTGTCCGCCAGAGTGGTGAGTCCTTGCCGCTCTGTCCACCAGAGTGGTGAGTCCTTGCCGCTCTGTCCCCCAGAGTGGTGAGTCCTTGCCGCTCTGTCCACCAGAGTGGTGAGTCCTTGCCGCTCTGTCCCCCAGAGTGGTGAGTCCTTGCTGCTCTGTCCGCCAGACTGGTGAGTCCTAGCCCCTCTGTCCACCAGAGTGGTGAGTCCTTGCCACTCTGTCCGCCAGAGTGGTGAGTCCTTGCCGCTCTGTCCACCAGAATGGTGAGTCCTTGCCGCTCTGTCCACCAGAGTGGTGAGTCCTTGCCGCTCTGTCCACCAGAGTGGTGAGTCCTTGCCGCTCTGTCCACCAGAGTGGTGAGTCCAAGCCCCTCTGTCCACCCAGAGTGCCGAGTCCTTGCCGCTCTGTCCAGCAGCAAAAACAAAAATTGATGCGGCGGAATCGATCAAATGATAATTATTTCTAAATCTGAAGGAAACCTTAATTAATCTCTCAAGCAGAAAATAATTCTCAAACTTTTTATCTTATTGAAAAAGCAATCACACCGGTCTGTGATTCAGATGTTTTTCTCTATGTATATATTTGTCAAAAAGCACACAAAAACATATAAAGTATCTACATATACATACAAAGAAGTGATACATAAATTATATACATTTAACATACATAAACCCTCATACAGTATCTTCTGTCAAAAGGACAGAATCATTGTTACCCTAATTTCTTAAGGGGCTGCGAGGAAGCAATTTTTTGACCAACTATAATTTCCAACCCATATCAAAAGGATAGCCCTTGGACCAGCACCAATCTTGGGAATAATATATCTCAACCCCTTTGTAGACTAGTTGATGCTGTATATTTCCTTTAATTAACAGTCAAATTTGTAAGGGCTTCTCTAGTCTGTCAGGTCGACGCGTTTCAGCCCATTTCGCCTGGGCCTCATCAGGACATTGGGCACAAAGGAAACCTCCACAACTCGCCGGTAGTGTTGCATCAATCAGGACACAGTACACGGCACCAAGGACACAGGACTACTCAGTAGGGAGCAGTTTTTCAGTTGAGTCGCCAGTCGAAAAAACGCCCTTCCACCAATCCTTGAGTGAAGGTGCTAGACGTGTCTCCCCGTGCTCTTATTTTCACCTCGGGGAGATCAGAGAAATTAATTCAATGATTAAGGATCCTCTCTGGCCAAATGTGTGGGTGCTAAACAGAGGGGTGAGTCCTTGCCGCTCTGTCCACCAGAGATTTTTGGGCACCAGACTTCCCAGGATACACAGTCACTCGAGACTTTGACTGGGTCTACTGCCCACTTATCTGGCTCTCGTGTTGTCGCTGTGGCACGTGTCAGCGCTGCGACGAGGGCCCACACAGGCATACCCATCCTTGGGAGCACCCCACAGTGGGTGCAGAGCACCCGCCTCTACAAGGTGTCCTGCTGCTCACACACCACAGGATATCCTCTTATACAACCCTTGCAGAACATCCAGACCCAGGCTAGACGTCACACGCGTCCATCCATCATCCTGACCAATCATGCACTCAGCCACCACTGCCTCTGGCCAGGCAGTCCATCAACCTCTCCTCCCGTTGCTGTGGGAACCCTGTGGCCGCCTCGTCCTTGACCCGGTCATGTTAGTGGTGACTTTAAAGGGATCAGCAAGAGAATGCACACAGAGCACACTCACTCACTCTCCTAACAGTGACATTCACTCACGTGGCTGATACCAGCGCTCAGCGGCCCTTCTCTCTTTGGGAGAGGGTTCTGCATGCATATGGTATATGACATCACGTACACAATATTTGGAGTGTGTTGCAGCAACCTTAAGTGCTCGCCAGTACTGCTTTTCACTTCAGCTGTTCTTTCTCTCTAACTGTACTGTAAGGATTTATACCTTTTCCGTTCAGTTTAATTTATTATGACACGGAACTCCTACGGAGCTACAAATAACATAAAACAGGAAAAAACCATAATACACATTAAATGTTAAAATCAACAATTGAAAAGTATAAAACCTCAAGTCTGTTACATACATCATTTCGGAGCGACATTCATTATCCTTTATAGAGTGACGACATGCAAAGGCCCACAAGAAATATATGCTGTGCCCGCAGTTCTATAAGTGCATAATCAATAAATTAATTATCAGGCCTTTATAAAGTGCAAAGGCTCGGCTGCTCCCGGTAAGCAGCAGAGGGGAGAGGAAGGGGGAAGAGGGGGAGGAGGGAGGTTTAAAAACAACAACAACAAGAAACACTTACCTGCCGGATGGCCAGCAGGCCAGCCGCCACCGGCTCCCTGTGCCCTCTTCTTGGCTTCTTCTCTGCAAAGGACGTAGGAAGCACCGGGCTCCCAGCCTGCATGGAGAACATGCAAAGTGCGCATGAATGTTCAGCCGGCACCAGAGGGTTGGTCAATCATTCATTCCCCCATTAATATAATGCCCAACACTGCTCCCCCTGCTCTGAGAGCAGAGCAGATCTGCGCCGCCCGCCGGGACATCTCAGCAGAAAAAATAAAATGACAACGTAGAGTTATTTTCATTTTCTATTTCTTTTTTTGCACTGTGAAAAGCAGTGAGTGACACTCCTTAGCAGAGGAGCTGCCACTGAAAGTGCAACATGCCTATTGCAATATGCAAGTCAAAGTAATGAATAATACGTTCTGATAAATGCAGCCATAATTAATAATTTTGCCACTGGATTCAAGATAGCCTGGCTGATGAGGGGTGATACCTCAAAACATTTCCCAGGATTCTTTTTTACTGTTCAGGGAAAACCTGGCTTGGCAGTTTGGGCTGGACTGTTTCCATGAGGCACAGGGAAGACAGATTTCCATATAGCTGGGTCTGAACTGAGGTGCTGAAGCGAGCTAAAGAACGATGATGGATTCAACCCAGATCCATGACTGGGGGTGAGTGCCTGAGAAGTTTCAGCACTCCGTCCATCATCTCCTTGTGTTTGCTTTGTTCGCCCTAAGTTGGCAGGGTATGCCCAGACATGGGTCCCTTGCTCTCTTTGCCACTGGATTCAAGCTAGCCTGGCTGATGAGGGGTGTTACTCCGAAACCAGTCCCAGGATGTTTGTTTCCGGTTCAGGAAAGACCTGGCTTGACAGTTCAGGCTGAAGTGTGCCCATGAGGCACAGGGCTAAGACTGATTTGCATATTGCTGGGTCTGAACTGAGGTGGCGAAGTGAGCTAAAGAACGATGATGGATTCAACCCAGATCCATGACTGGGCGTGAGTGTCTGAAATGTTTCAGCACTCTGACCATCATCTCCTTGCGTTTGCTTCGATGAATAACACCATACAAACGCACATTAAAATATACCACTATTGCATGTCTCAGAAATAAGACCAGAAAGGGCGCTTTCCCACATTTCCAATCAGAGCATTCCAGATGAACATTAACATATATATTTTCAAATGAATGCTCGTCACAAGACATACGCCCCTATTAAGTGAAATGATGTGTTAAGTGTAAGGTTCCCAGTTTTGTGTTTTTTTTACTAATTTTTACACGAACACATATTGCATTAATTTTAGAACATGAGAAAAAATAAATATTTGAGCATCTGTGGAGTGACTGCATGGCCAGTAGCTGTGCATACTTAGATAACAGCTTTTTTTTTAAAGGATATCATTTTCTAATGAAGCTTAATTAGCCGCAGATGTGCAGGTGCGCAGCATTACAATGCAGATGTTTTCAGGCACGTGTATTGTTTTATTGTGCATATCTCTTTAGTATACGAAACCCCAAAGGCTGAGATGTGTCAGTGTACATCTGTCAGTTAAATAAATATGGAAATATATTAGTTGCACATTCTTCTTTCTACTGGCCAAAAACACACATGGTTAAATACGAAAAAAGATAATAAATATGAACAAAAACAGCTTGAGAGAACCAAAAATAAGTGGAAGAATCCTCATTATATTGTGGCCAAAACTTACCACTAGTTTTTAACCGCAACTATCTCTGGAGATTCTTGGGGAGCAAGTAGGGGACAAGCAGCCAATATTTCAAAATCTTGCCTATGTTATCTGAACATGTTGCTGCAGACCTTCATATTTCAAAAGCCCCATCTCAAGAACTCAGCTGTGATTCTTATTTGTGGTCTGAAGATTCTTACCCAGCATCTGGATCCAGGCTAGCCTTGGACAGGCTTCCAGTTCTTGCCAGAATCAGCTTTAGCTCATGACCATACTGCACAAATTAATGTGTTCTCAATCGCCTGCTTTAATGTCTAAAAGATGTTGTTGGCATGAGTCTTTGAGGAGTCTGAGATCCAATCACCAGTGTTGGCTATTGATCCCCAAATCACATACCCTGACCATAGCCTTTTAAGGTAACCTTCCTTTCATCGTTTTAGAAAGGATTTAGGAAATGTTTTGCTCAATCGATAATTCATCAGTAAAACAAGCCTCATTTCAATAGCAAGAAATCTACTTGGTTGGATGATTGATTGATTGATTCAAGAGTCAATGAAACCGAAGGAGTCTTGGCCAATCATTGCATGTAAAAGGATCCAAATTTCTTAGGCTTGTGGTGAGCACAATTTTACCGTCTACTCTAGCCCGCCCAATGCTCCCTCCTCACCCAATGACCAGGAGAACAAGCAATAGCAATGCAATCGGTCGCGGCTTTCAGACCTTATATGTATTTAGCTATGCAGCACATTAGCCTGGGTGAAGAAACATCTACTGTTCTTTAATTTGGAGGGAAAGTAAGCACCAAACTGCCTGACATGCCAGGTATGGTAATACATGGAGAAGAAAATTGATGAAATGGTATAGTCCAAAGCTTCGGTTTTAATATAAAATCAGGGCCTTCGGTGGCCGTATCACTAAAAATACAAGATTTGAAAAAAATATTATTGTCTACGGGTGCTCATGGAAGACAATATCTCTGGACTGGAATCTTGAGAATGCTAAAGAGATTCTGGTATTTTACTGACCTCTGCTGGTCTTTTTCTATCAAGGAAGTTAAATAGAGGCAGTTGCCAGAAAAAAAAAAGAAAGTCCCTCAGCAGAAAGCCATTCTTGTATTTTACTGACCTCTGCTGGTTGTCTTCTATCAAGACAGTTAAATAGAGGCAGTTGAACAGAAGAAACAAGGCTCTACGCAGAAGCAGACAAGTCCTGGAGCCGATCTCCAGAGCCCACAAAGTACGTACACATATAAGTATATACTAACGTATATACAAGAGATCTCGAATGCTCGACCTAAAAAGTTTGAGTGGGTAGGTGTCTTAAAAACAGCACAGAAAAGGGCAGAAACTCATGTCAGAGAGGTCAGATGTCAGTCTTTGCTTTAGCATAAGGAGTAATGTGCGTGCTCCCAGGTGGGGCGCTGGCTTACAGGTGATGTATTTCCATGGTAGTTCAGTTCATGATCATATGCCAAGAAGCTAGAAATTTCATACGTCTGTGACCAATAAAAATCATGACCTTCGGGTGATGTAATGCTATTGGCTGATGCCAACATGCTCATGCATGCTGTTTGGGTCTCTTCTTTTGGTATTTTGAGTGATCAGTGTGAGGGCCCCTCTTTTGGGCCAGTACCTTAAGGAGTAATTTTGGTTGTTTTAGGTGTTGCCATTAAACTTTAAAACTGCCTCTTTTTCCATGTGTTTTTACCACAACTCTTAAACTATGAGCCTGTGGTAAATTCATGAAGTAACTCCAATGATACTCATTTTTAAAATTACCTCGTTTTTAGAAATGAGGCCCAAATGTTACCGTAGACTCCTGGTCAAACACGCATGAGTCAGCGCTGGCGAGAGCGGACTCTCCCTGCGCCGGACTGCGGTTGAAAATTAATGCACAGCTACTGCTGAAAGTCATTTCTAGATGTCACCCAAGCAATTTATTCTGCTCAATATATAACAAAATATGGATACCATTTTTCAGATTATGATTGTTGGCAAGGCTCGCGTACTGATTGCCGGAGAGCTCAAACTAGTGTGGTGCGCCGCGTCCCGCCACCTCTCTGCTTCGCCCACTCTTTCTTGCTTCCTTGATGGACCCAGTACTCCGGAGGCACCGGGGTTGGTTTTAGGTATAAGACTCCTGAGACATACCCCGATGACTAGAGCTCTTCTGCAATCTGGTCATCCTGCTGGCCCAGTTGCATATTTCTTCTCTCCCCATCTCCTCTTGGTTTCAGTTATTCAGTCCCTACCAGATCTCACAAATAATTACCACACTTAGACCAATTGAATCGTTTCAAAGTGCTAATTACAGGTATCAATTGTTACCCAACTCCAAGATATTACTTTTAGGAAGGTAAAAGGCTGGGTGTGCCCATCAAGATTTGAACCTGTGATCTTCAGGTGATGCACAGATATCTGCTGTGGATTAGTTAGTGCACTGAACTATCTTACTAGCCTCTTATGTACATCACTTCCTGTTAGACATGTTCCTTCTAGAATAAAAATAGTCCCACTGAGTTGTCAGTTTGAGATTTTTGTGCTGCTCATTGAAGCAACGCCTATTCTAAAGGAAGTACTACAAACAGCACTCATGACAAGAGACCCTCCTCAGACACATCCAGGTAGACAGAGTTGAGGTGGGACTAGGAGTAGAGTCCTCCAGTGTTGTCACGGATGGCCTTTTTCTGCCATCCATGTATGTCTCTCTTTGAGGCGGGGCTACATCAGAGGCCCACTAGTGGCGCGACGCCTGGTGGGAAATATTATTTGGCGCTATGAGAAGTCTTTCACAAGTGTCAAGCTCGCATCAGTGGTCTAAGGAGGAGTGAGTCTTCACTGACAATAGAGTTGTTTCACCGTAGAAGCAGTAGGGGGCGCTCCAGTCAGACTACTGTGGCTTCAGGGCACCCGGGAGATGTAAACTAAATGCAGCACACTCGCCTGCGGCACTCAAATAATTAAAATCCCTGACAACCATAAAAAAAAACCTGTTGTGGATGCTGGTAGAGTAGGTACAGATACAAGCACTTAGCATCAATGCACTAGTGATGTCTGACCTTGAGGTAGCTTCTTCCTACAAGTATGTATTGGGACTCTAAGGCCTCAGGTGCACTAGTGACAGCTGCAGACTGTCTGGGATCTGAAATGGCTGTCTCTGGTGGCAGCAACAAGCATTGGTAAGAAACACAGGTTAAGGAAGAGCCTAGAGGAAATGGGAAGACATAGGTGTCCTGTTGAACCGTCTGCCTATTGAGGAACCGGGGTGATTGTGCAGGTGTCTGGGGGTTCCAAGTGAGTGTTTGTAAACAGGGCAAATCCACGCCCAGGATTCCAAGCTTTAACTATACAATTTTGTTCCCAACCCATAGTCTAAACATCTTACCATAATTCTTAAGATCTTAGGGTCGAACCCCCTGTATCAGACCCAGTCTGCATATTTAGGCCGGTAGTACATACGACATCCGTAATCTGAAAAAAGACCCGCTAGCCTATTGGAAAACTGCGTGCCGCTCACTCAAGGCTCCTGTCACAGTTTTATCACTGGAAGGAGGTCCAATAGGAGTTTTCATTAAGACCAGACTGGCCCTCTTGTGGGGTTTTGGATATCACTGGATCAGGCTGGTCTGGCCTGCAGTACTCTCCCTTGCTCTATACCCCACCGGGCTCTCTTTCCATTAAAACATATGTATTGGTGCCAAGTTAGGAAATACTGTATAAGTATCAATATTCTAATTTGAGTATTTTTATATAGCACTTGATGGCAAATTTTCCAGACAGGGGCAATAGTTAGGTGTTATATGTCCATGTCTCAAGGGCTTATTTTGAGTCAATGTTTGCCTAGATACTGAAGCGGTGTGTTCAAATGTTTGTTCATTAAGAGATTAGTTTGGATGAAACTCATATATATTTGCCTCCTGTGGAGGTACCTCACTTTGGGTAATAACCATGGATTATACTATATAGTATAAGTATTATTCATGTGCATTGACTTGCTCTCTATAAACTTTGATATTACAGAGATTCCTTAGGCAAATATTATCTTTATGTAGATATCCAGAAGGGTCAATAAATTACAAAGCGGATAATATGAACTATTTGTTTACATGTTAGTAACCCCAGGTGTGAAGTTTGTGCGCATTACATCGCTCCATTCCCTGAGAATTGTGTGTACTTTTGATTGATAAAGTCAACTAAATATAAGTAGCCATTGGAATTGGTAAAGCAGGCAAACCTAGAAAAACATGTTTTTGCTCGTCTCGGTGTCAATCATTGTTCTGTTTTTGCTTTGTTTCTAATCTTTCAGGGCAGATTGACTAAGTCTGGGGCGATAGCAATGCTCTCTTACAGATATCCCTTTATAGTAGAGATTCAGTTTAAAACATTTAGCGGTAGGTAGATCACTGCCCTGCCTTTGCACGGTGTGATGTGTTGTTTGAGACTGATGATTCTCAGACTCTCATTTTAGGCAGCAGTTTCACCATTTGATATTATATGTGACCCTTAACTCGAGCGGAGAAATGTACTCCCATTTCAAGTACCTATGTGTAACTCAAGGTTCGCTGGCTTGCACCAAGAGAGCTGACTCAAATGTTCATCCTTCTGAGGTTGATGACTTGAGCCTAAACAGTTGGGTAAGAGTACAAATTGCTGATAAAGTGTCATAAAAGGTAAAAGCTATAGTGGAAACTTTTGTAAAAAAAAAAAACACACATTATTAGGTGTCATATTAGATCATAACTGGAGCACTACTAATTTCTCCCATGAAACACCACTACGCTACCTCTTTTTCAGCAGCAGTCAGTCGTGCTATTTGTTTTCCATTGGAACTAATACCTGCACACCAAAAGGTACTTCAGAAAGAATAGGTGATGAACCCTTAATATTTTAATAAATGAAATGGTAATGTATGTGAATATCCTCCATTGAAAAATCAGTGGGGAAGAGTTCCGCAATTCACTGTTGTGTAAAAACCATAGCACATATTACTTGATAATAAAAGGAAATTCTTTAGACTAGTCAAACCTTTGATTCATTCTCCAGACCAAGATGGTGCCCCATTTTTCTATTTTAATTGAAGGGGGTCAGCATCCCCTTTGCGTAATTTAGTGCCATACTTGTCCCCATTACAGTTCCCATCTTCTGTAAAATGGGCTTACAATTCAAAGAGAATTTGTGTGTCAGTATGATAGCTATTTGAGAATATCCATCCTATTGTCCTTATCTGTATGAACGTTTTGCAAATCATTAGGTCTGAAATATAGCTTAGCAGTTACATCCTTGGTAAAAAGAGGGAAATAGAAGGCAGTGTACCTCTAAGGAGCTGTATCCCAAAGAGACTTGTGTCTCAGCGATGCGAACTGAAGTTACAACCATCAGTAAATAACAAAATGGCCACAAATTAGGGTTGTCATGAGAATGTAGAAAGTTCTTAGAGTTGAATTGTCTCTGAGAAGTAAATTGACCAGTTTATTAATGCTGCCTGGCATGGATTTGATGATTTGTTTCACAGCTATCTTGTGACATGAGTGAGCTTATGTTAATAATTTTCGGCGGGTAGATTGATGTCTGCCTGCTTCTTTTCTCTGGGCTTGCGTGACCATGGCAACCACTGCACCCCCCTTGTTAGACGATTTTGTTGTGATATCTTTATTTATTTTAGAGTTGTCAGGGCTTTTCAGTACAGAAGCTTAAGCCTGAGTGATGATTAATGTTGTTTATTGAGAATCCGAGACGCTATAGTCTCTTCCTTCTGAAGACAACATAGGCAACCCATACTGGCTTGAGTTTGCTTGATGTGGTCCATTCTTTTTGCAGACAGGCAATTACTACATGACATATTCATATATCATGTCTGCACAATCAGTATTGCTCTAAATATTAACCCCATAATCTGCAATATTTATTTCCAAATCAGATGGATTTCATTTCACAAGTCTCAGAAATATTGATAAATTTGGAGTACTTTCACATTCATAGAAAATAATCTTGTCACTTCCTCTCTAACTGCGCTAAGTTAGGCGCAGCAAAGGAAACAGCAGGATCTGGAAAATGCATGGAACCTTACAAGGCTCGTGTTCCAAACTTAGGGGGTCATTAGGATGGCGGACGGACCTGCGTCCTTCCGCCACCCCTGAGGTAGAGGGACCGTCCGCATGGGCAGCGGCGGTCCCTCCATGCAAATTAGGATGTGTCCGCCACTCTGGCGGTCACATCCTGTATCCTTAACATTGCGGCGGGTGCTGCTTCAAGCGGCGCCCGCCGCAATGTTAAAAATGCATGCATTGCATTTGCATGCACCAAGCGGCAGGCACTGCGCGGTGCCTGCCGCTTTGTGCATGCAAATGCAGGGGGGTACCATAGGTACCCCCATGTGCACCCTCACCCTCCCCTTCACCGTGGGGGAAGCAAAGGTCCACATGCTTTTCCATGGCGGAAAAACCGCCACGGAAAAGCATGTCTACACATGCTTCCTAATTTGGCTGACGGTGTATTTCAGACACCGCCACCAAATAGCCCTCCAAAACCCGCGGATCAGCGGCGGATGGACCTGCCGTCCGCCGCTGGTCGCACCGCAATCCCACCGCCATCCTAATCTGGCGGTGGGTGTTTTATGTGGCCGCGGCGGTGAATCCGCAACCTCCGGGCCGGCGGTGGCTTCCGCCGGCCCGGAGGATGCGGATTCACCGCCATCCTAATGAGGCCCTTAATTTGTCAAAATGGGTTAGGTGAGGCAAGGATATCGGGAGGAGGTTTGGTGCAGCGGCGTAGCTAGCATTGATGCAGCCTTTGTAATACACCGGGGCCCGGAGAAGGAAGAGGGTCCAACTACAACAGCCCCTGGAGCCCTGAGGGGACACCTAAGCAACCATTCAGGAGTTCTGAAGCTAAATGAGCATTAATGATGACTTTACAATATGTTTTTATCTTGTAAGATATGCTGTGGTTCAAAGACAGAGGTCAAATGTCACTCTAGTCTTCTGAAAAATTGATGCCTATTATTTTAACATGCAGACTGGTGTTTTTTTTTTTTGATTACTGAGAAGTGTGTATATTTTGTAAATTAAACTATGTGACAATCGTGTTGGTGGGAAAGGAAATGCTGTAGCATGTTTTTTCCTTCTAACACAGAACAAAATGTAAATACTTTAAACGTTTTCTGGTCTTGTGTGATGCAATTAAGCCATTAGATTGGATTCCCTTTCTCACTCCTGTTTGAAATCAAAGTTTAATGCAATGTCTTTCTTTCTTGGTGCATGAGGTTAGAGCGTGGGTAGCAGGCAGAAGCTACAAGAAAGCTCAGATCATTTTGGGTTTGAGGGCTCAAGAGGACCTCGAGCTGAACCAAAGCCTAGCATCTGGCCTGAGTCTTCAGTGGCTCACCCACTTCTATGATTTATTCTGGGATTTATGTGCCTGAAATAAGCTTAGGTCCTACTGCCAGTGTGTTAGCTGTTTTGTATTCGAGGATATCTTAGTCTGCACTGCTGATGACCATCTTGCAACTGTGCGGCGTAGGAGAGGAACGTTGAGTGTATGTGTGCATTCACCTACAAGCTTGGACTGCTGCTGCAGTTGCTGTCCATATTCTGTGCATGTGAGAGAACTTGCATTGTTTCTGACCAGATCGGTATGTGTTTTATAGGTATGGGGGAATAGTGTTCTTCCGCCTGGTGCTGTACCTGGTTTATGTATGGAAATCTTGCTATGCGTGAGTCAAGCTTGAACCCATACACCCCAGTGCTATTCCGTACACTTGTATAAATCAGAAATTCTGCTTATTTGTTGTATTCAATGGAGTCTTTTAATGTGCCACTTTTATTCCACATCTTTGAATGAAGCTTGTACTGGCTGGGCCTGCATTACCGCATTTGTTCCATGTCTTTGAATGAAGCTTGCACTGGCTGGGCCTGCATTACCACACTTGTTCCATGTCTTTGAATGAAGCTTGCACTATCCCTGCAATACCACTCTTGTTTGTTGTCTTTGAAGGAAGCTTGAACTGAATGTCCTTGTCCATTCTTGTTCAATGTTTCTGAAGGAAGCTTTCACTGGCTGGCACCACAGTATCACACTTGTTCCAAGTCTTTAAAGTAAACTTGCAATGATCCTGCAGTGCCATACTTGACCCACATCTTTCAGGGACGATTGTTATCCTGTTGACCAGTGATGTGTCTTACGCATGTGAGCCAAGGACCCTTGTGCCCCTGCTCCCTGTCCTCTGTCTATTTCTGTACTGTATTTAGGTCTGACATGAAGACTGTTTTAGCTGTGTCACCAGCCTCATGATTTCACATAAATTATACATAATCTTACTTAGATAAAATGGGCTTTAGGTAAGCCCCTTCAGATGTTCATCAAAGTGTCATTCACTTATTAGTTCAGCCCTTCAGAACAGCATATGTACAATTCGGCAGTGGATCAGCCGCCTTCAGCCATTGGCTCAATTGCCAATGTTTGTTTCTGCCTAGTAGACAATCGCTGGCCTTTAGGATATCAGGTTCTCTGAGGAACAATATTTTGCTTACTCTGTGTTTCTCTGCATCCAAAGAAGTCTGACCTTGGGAGGTATTTCCTTTATTTCATCTCCCGGCAGATTACCTACAAATGCAGACAAGTGCTAACCGAGTGGTGACAGTACCAGCAGCTCCACGGCCATTGGTGCAGGACCACAACGCTCTGATGCAGAGTGCCAGCATCCCTGCTGCAAGCTTCAAATCCATCCCACCATTTTGAAATGTTATTCTGCATATTCTATCAATTTTTATAGGTTCAACATGGCAGACCAGAGAGAAGCTTTACTTTTTATTGGTTTTACTGAAGCAGATGTCCTCCACGTTTAGGGGCTGATATATGGTAAGGATACTCTGTCGCAGAGGGGACGCAGTATCCTTACCACCAAGATAATGGTCCGCCCACCCAATTTGGATGCGGTGGACCATAGGTTTGGCTAAGGCGGCGACTACTGCATCACTGCCATAGCCAAACCTCTCTGACGGCCCAACTGAGTAAGGAGAAATTGGTATATTTTCACCCACCCAATCAGGATGGGCAAACATATAGACATGTATTTTTACTGCCCATCACTGCCACGCAAACCATGTATGTGAAGGACAATAAAATGCTAATAATCCATGGAGAGCATTACATTTTTTATTTTCATAAAGAAAATGCTGTTTTCGGATTTTCTTTAAAAAATAAAACTGTTTGGTGCAGGGCTGGTCATGAAGATGTAGCCCTGCGCTATACAGTGAAATGCATTAGGCAGGGACCGCTGTGACGGGGGTTCCTGACAATGCATTATAAATGACCACCTATTGTCGCTCATTCATAAATGTGGCGGGCGGTCCCTCCACACGAGGGATGGTGTCGTTTACTCCATCCCCCCCAGCGGAATGATAGACCATCTGCCAACTTAGAAATGAGGCCCTTTGCTGGCATATTTTTCTCTTTAATTTTTCTTTATTTTTATTTTTCTTTATTTCAACATATACTTGCACTGCAAAGAAAACACCGCCACGTATTCTCAGAAGGCAAGTGGGACTTTTTTTATGCCAAGACTCGTCCTCGCAAAAGTCCACAAAACTCAAACATTGTCTGCATTGCTGGTCCGAGAGTGGCTGATGGGAGATTGGATAACCTCAGTGGACACTCAGGTTCAGTGTAGCTTTGACACTCAGCCTGTGTCTCCTATGCCACCATCTGTCCAAACTCTACCCCGTCCCAGTGAGTGGTGTATACCTGTGTGTGAGAAGTGTGCTTGTGTGACTGTAGCATAGCCACCATGCTTTGTGAGTGCATTGTGAGGGATGTGCCTATGTAATTAACAATGTCTTTTGTGAGTGCAGAATAAGTGTTTTTACAGGTTGAAGGTTGTGCCTGTGTGAGTGCAGAGTCAGGAGTGAGTTCAGTGTGAGGGGTGTGTCTATTGGAATGCAGAAGTGTGAGTGTGTGTTCCCTGCATGTTATGTCTTCGTGTGCATGCACTTTACAAAGACCAAACCTATTGGCTTTGGTAAGGTTTTTTAGGGTTATGACTTTGACTTGCAGAAATGCCGCGCAGGGAGTTGAAATAAAATAGTGTGCGTGTGTGAGTGCGTTTTGTCACGGCAGATGCAGACTCTGTCAAAGGAGGCTGAGGAGTGTTGGGGGGCAGCCGACCGACTGAGATGTCCCCCTAGTGGCGGGGCAGTTGCAGCACGGCAGAGGCCAGCCTGTCGACACCCTGGATTGGGGGCGGTGAGAGAAGGGAAGCACATCTGCAAGTTTATCTAGAAAATAAATTAACATTGCTATGAAATTTATCAACATCAGCTTGAAACGACCGTCACATAAACCATGCGGTGCCCTCAATATTATCACCAATATTCCTCAAATCATCATGAAATTTCTCCTGAATATATTTTTTTTAAATCTTGAAATATGGTTTATAATTGGCCTATTCACAGGTGCTGAAATTTTCTGACAAACTGAAGTCTTTGATACATCCTCTGAGCGGGAGCATAGCCAGAAGCATGTTAGCAAACTGTCACGTCGCTGACTCTGACCCAGCCTGTCCGGCCTGTGAGACGCATCCCCCGCCATAAAATCTCGCGATATTCATACACGACGGCGGGCCTCTGAATGAAACACTAACGGAGGTCATTCAGGGACACCTGGAAAAATAATCCACGAGCCAGAGTCACGTGGTGTACGGGCACACCATCACTTATTGCAGCTTGAAATTGCATTTGCCGCGCGCTCCTGTGGGACCCGTGCGTCTGCCTGCAGCGGACTCCGTGCAAGGACGCTCGCGCCGTGCACCTGCCCCGACGCGTGCCTCAGCACTTCCCCGTTTTACAGTCGTGTTCCTAAAATAGATCCTTTACTGTAATTATATTCTATTCGCCCTTTTAGGCTAATGTCATATAGAGCATGCTCTTAACAAAGAAATTAGAATATTTACACTGCATAAATGATGTAATAATACACTTCGGTGTAGTTAACATTTCGAACAAATTAACTTGAATTATTAAATGCATGAGGCGGTTTCCCTTCAAAGGGTTTCTCTGTATTATGCAGAATGCATTCTTAAACCGAGTTCGCATTCTGTCGTACATCAATCATCTAAGAACAGCACATAGCACACAGCTCTATAACTTGTAGGGGCAGATTTACAAGCCCCATGCACCACATTTACGCTGCCGTTGCGTCACTTCTGTGACGCAGCGGCGGCGTAAACCATGCGCCACGTTGTGCCTTATTTACAACGCGATGCATCTAGGGAGATGCGTCACGTTGTAAAGCTCTGTGCCACATGAAACCTGCGTTAGGTTTCATGTTGGCGTTCCGGGTGCAGGAACGCCTCGTTAAAGTGACGCTGTGAAATCTACACGATTTCACTGAGTCACTTTTACATCCATGCTACGTCAAAACCCTGCGCCTGCTTGGAGCAGGCGTAAGGAGCGACGCAGCATGTTAGGCATAGGGCACCTCTGAGCATTGCTGGAGCCGCGTTGCGCTTGCGACACGACTCCAGCAATGCGCCGCCCTTACGCTACAGGATGCGACACGCATCGCCCTATCCTTGCGCCACTGTGCGCCTCATTGTAAATGTGATGCATTTGTGGTGGCGCAGGGAGGGAATTGCGTCTCACATCTGTTCTGGCACATCCCTGCTGATTTACAGAGATGCGCCAGAACTCGTAAATCTGCCCCATAGTGCCTGGGGCGCCCTTCTTGGTGCTGTGTCTTGGTTGCTGGCCCTGCAACCCAGGATTCAGCCATCATTACTCAGAACCTGCCTGTATCTTTTAGTCCTCACCCTCACTAACCTTTCCTCTGATTGGGGCCCAGATTGGCCCATATGTCCTTTTCTAGCGCAGCTCTGACGCAAAATCCTTTTTGTCATTTACTAATGCGCACAAAGTTGATTTGCGTGGCTTACACTGCCTTGTGTTACTTAGCATCGGGTAGGTTTTACATGGATGGAGCTTGGGCGTTCCTGTGCAGCCACCCATGTGTTTTGACGTAAACCCAGATTTACAAACACTTGTGAACATGGGTTTTCACTAAAATGGTGCACCTACCTGACAGAGGCATAACGAGGAGAAATATCTTTTATTTCTCCTCGTTAATTCCTCTTTCCATGTGTGCTGCGTTTTCCAGCATATATTGAAAGATAAACAAGCATTTTAGAATTGTTTGTGTGGAAAAAGGTATCCCTCCCTGCACAAAAGCAACCCTGTCTGTAGCGGCCGGCGCCCCTGCACCCAGTGCCGGTCCTAGGCCTTCTGAGGCCCCGGGCGAAAGGGAAGATGTGAGGCCCCCCTAATTGCATATTGCGTCGCAAGAAGTGACATCACAGAAAGCGACTTTGCAGGACTTTTGATCTTAGTTCTTTGGCATCACTGAAGCAAACTAATGTGGATATCAGTAACATGGACAAAAAGTAGACGAGATGGAAAACAGGTGAGCAATTATCCATAAGTGTAACACTTGCCAGCTCCTTGAATGATTAGTTGGACATACACCCAAATTCCAAAGGAACCAGAAGGTTAAGAACATGATAGGCATTCAATTATGACAGCATATTTACTGGTTAAATAAATGTGGAAATATACTAATTTCAGCTTCATTTTTCCACAAAACCATAAATAAATGTGGATAAATACAGATAAAATTGGCAAAAAATAAATGTGGATAAATACAGACGGAAATACCCAAAAAATAAATACCATAAAACCGGGGGCCCTATTCATAATGTACCACATCATACTGGAGAAAAACACACCTCACACCATAACCCCCAAACTAAAGCTCCTAGGCTGACTAGGTTACTATGTTATTGGGTTTCTGCAGTGATTTGCCATGGAAATATTTTCACAACAAATTAATTGGTGAGAATGTACGACAAATCGCCAACATACTCAAGCATCATGTGGTACACACTGTCATCTTTTTCCTCACGCACCAAAAGCTACAAGCAAAGAGGTGTATTTATGACATTAGTGGCCTTGGGACACCTGCTTAGCACTCATCATGTTCCACAGTCAACTCGTACTCTACTTCCTCTGCAAAGGATACACCATTTGAAACATCCAGTTGGTATATCATGCTAATCTATACATCATGACCTACTCTACATACTTCTGGGGTTTAGGACATGAGGCAACAATCCTGGGCAACAGTCAGATTTAGGCCATACACGTTGCAGCATCGATTAGTCCACTTAGGAGCTCAAACAATGTTTATTTTTATTTTTAATATTGTTATTATTTCACAAAAACAACATCAGTGAAGCCACGGAGAAGGCACTTAGTCTAAAATTGTGCTCTCATTATACATAGTCATAGTAGACACAGTACCAATACAGGAGAAATAAAGTAGTAGCCACAAACAAAGGCATGTGAGCGATACATTGGTTCTTGTGAGATGTAGGAGGGGGAAGGATCGTCGAGTAGTGTGTGAGGGGAACAAGAAGAATCAAGTTAGGTGGGTGATGCACATTAATCTAGACAATGATGGGGGTGAGGTACTAAGGCTTCAGCAATCCAAATGTTCAGCAATCTCCCACGCATTCAAATGTTCTGGTAAGCCAACAGCCCCTCCTTCCACTTCTCTACTGACAGCCTCCCATGTCCAGATAGCCTCATGCTCTCCTTCTTACTGTGGACACTTTCTCGGCCTGAAAGAACTGTAGATCTGGGCTGACACAACATTTCTCTTACATAACATGGCATGACATAAAAAACAACTCAACCCTGCACATTAAAGAAAATGACATTCCCTGCATTACTGCAATCACGATGTCGCCACACATTGATGCGGTAATTCAGTGTGTTCTATATTTCCAGTCCTCCATTTGGGCTGCCAGTCTAAATGGCTCAGCGCCCACTACATACAAGACTACATACAAAATGAAGTGCCATCCAGACCTTTGCGATCTAATTAACTCACCTGCCCCTGCACTCCCAAATCCAAATGCAAATCGAGACAGGCACTTCGCAGTAGCTGGGCCCAGCCATGGTACAACCTCCCTACAAACCGGTGAAGCCAGCAGCAACATCCTCGCAATCAAACCGGTTCGAATTTTGCTGCCCCATTCCACTGATCGCTTCTCTAATTCCTCTTGTGCATTGAGAATCTATTTAATTATTCGGTGTGCATTACAAATATGTATAAATAAAATAAATAAATAAGAAGTAATTTTCGGTTATATATAATTTATATTAATTCTGCAAGTCGCACAGAAGTTCTGTCAATGTACCTCCCTATTTTTCACTGAATTCCTCTTTGTCTAGAACCATTTATACAACACGGATTTGGAGTACTTTGTTTCCCATCCTCTGCTTTATTAGTAGTGTTACACTTAAAGTAATCGGTTCAGAATGAGTGCTTATAAAATGCCTATAACCTCCCAGTGGCACAGAATACCCTGTCTTTACAAAAGCACTTCCATGACATATGATAATAACTGCATCGATCTAGTACTTCCTACCAAAAGTTTGCTGCATGATAGTGATATAAATATCACACGTTACAGTAATCAGACTGAGAGACACTCTAATTCCATGCATCCATCCACCCATCCACCCTTCCATCATGCATCACCCATCATGCACCATCCACTATATTGGTCATCCATGCATCCATCCACCCATCCATCCACCCATCCATCCACCACCCAGGCACCCATCCATCCACCCACCCACCCACCATGCATTCATCCACCCATGCACCCATCCATTCACCCAACCACTGATGATTCATGCATCCATGCACCCACCCATCCATCGACCCACCCATGATTCATGCATCCATGCATCCACCCATGTATCCACCCATGCATCCATCCACGCATCCATCCACCCATCCTTCATGCATTCACCCATGCATCCACTGATGCATCCACCATGCATCCATCCACCCATCATTCATGCATCCTTGCACCATCCCACACCATCCACGCATCGTCTCCCCTTTTGTGGTCCTTCATGTTTCACATAGTATTACATTTTGCAAGCGTGTGTTTTGTATTTTGCAGGTGTTTACAATGCTGTCATAGTAATATATTTAGCTAGTGTTTGTAACGGGTGTATTTATTTTAGTGTTGTATTTAGCAGGTGTTTACAATGCCATTTTTAGCCCAAAAACTGTATAGCCGTGATACGAGGCTCTAACCTTGGTTTCCAGCACTAAAGTCGGCCGCGCTACCCGTCAGACTACAACCTCTCCCCTTTTGTGGTCCCTCGTTTTTCACATAGTAATACATTTTGCGAGCGTGTGTTTTGTATTTTGAAGGCCCTGGGACCCACATAATAAAACGTCTGCCGCCCGCGCACGGCACCACCACCACTAAGCTAGGTGGTGGGGTGCGTGCATGCACGTTGACTGTGCACTAGTTCCACTAACTGGCAACTGCCTTACTGCCTGCGCGAGTGCGCGCAGCGCTTTCCACATTTCATGTCGGGCCGGGCCCCCTGCTCTGCGGTCTACTCTGCGGGCAGGCGGCGGGGCCCCCCGAGCGCGGGGCCCTGGGCAGCTGCCCATACCGCCCATGCCTAGGACCGGCCCTGCCTGCACCATAGTGCCGGGGTGCCTGCGTTGGCGCTAGGCTGCACACAGTGCTCCGGCACACGGAGAGAGCTGAAGTGCACCATATCTCAGTAGATATTGTACATTTCTGCTTTCTGCCCTTCACGTAACACAACTCAGCAAATTGCCTTGCTGTGTTGCATGAACTATTACTAAATCTGCCCCTCAATCTCTAGCCTAACACAGCCTAGCCAACACCCCTTTCACCCCTTGCATACCTTTTCAGTTTTAGGCACTTCCATTCACTGGCCTTGGTTAAAGCCTCTGCATTCTCCTTAATATCGTTAAAAAAGTCCATTTGCTTCCAGATTATAAGGTATGGTTTTCTATATAAATTTATTATCCCAGTGGGATGTTCATATTTGGGTTCAGGGTCTGTCTCTGGGTTCTGAGCTGCTTTCCTGTTTCCTGATCATCTTTCCAAGTTCAAAACATTGACCGGCCTTTACTTTGGTAATAGTGCTTGGAGGCATGAACCATTTTTTTAAGGAACAATGCAAAGATTGAGGGTCAGGCTTACGAGCCTCTTGCAACACTTTTGTGCCACCGTTGTATCAAACAATGCGCCGTGTTGCAGCCCATTTACAAGGTGATGTATCTAGGGTGATACAGCACGTTGTAAAGCCGGGTACCACATTATACCTGTGTCAGGTATAATGTATGCAGGGTGGGCATTGCCATGCGGGAAAGCCTTGTAGAAGTGACGCTGTGAAATCAACAAGATTTCGCTGGGCCACTTCTAGGACGCCACTGCCTCAAATCCCTACACCTGCTTGGAGCAGGCGTAAGGAGTGACACAATGTATTAGGAATAGGCCTCCTCATGCATTGCTGAAGTTGCGTCGTGCTTGCGACACAAGTCCAGAAATACATGACTTTTGCGCCAAGAGATGCATCAACATTTCTGATGCATCTGCTAATCCTTGCGCCATGGTGTGCCATATTGTAAATACGACGCATCCATGGTGCCGCAAAGGTTTCGCACGAAGGCTTAAGGAAACTGATGCATCTGTTCAGATGCGTTAGTTTCTTGTAAATAAGCCCCTGTGTCTCTAGTAATATTCTCTCCTCCCTAGACCCTATAAGATTTATAGAATGGCTCTCTTAATAGCTGTATCCAGCATACGAAGTGGGTTTGAAGACTCGGTGAACACTGAAAAAACTCCACTGGGTTCTGCAGAGATACATAGCTGTAAACTGTTGTGAAGTATGAGAGCGCTACCTCTCCCTCGTCTTCCTCATCGCTCTAAGTGCTGGTACCCAACAGGATTAGGGCAACACCCTGGTCGCTCACGCACAACACCACAATGATTCCCGCATTGGCCTCAACGCAAGTGCCCCACCCTTCCAACCAAATATTGCCCCCGTAGTGTAGCGTTCTACCTGTCTGATAATGCACTTCGGCACCTCGAAATGGACTATGCAGTGATACACAAGAGCAATTAAAGTTCTGATTAGAATTTGCCTTTGATGAAAAAAAATTCTAATATTGGATAAACCCATCCGTAGGCTTATACATTTGCTTTTTATCTCAATGACATCCTCCCTTCTTGCAGCATCGGGATGAGCCAAGAGCCTGCACTTGGGTTCACATCCCTTCGGCCCCAGATAAGGGGGCACCCACTGAGCCACTGGGATAGGCCAAGACAAACAAACCTTGACACCATCCAAAAGTCACCCATACATTGTATTAGTCTTGGTATCTGGATCTTGGGACGACTTTGTATCCTGACATTTTACTTCTTCCATGGATCTGTGAGTTCCAGGTCTGCTGAAAAGTGACCAACACAGGTCATCAAGATATAGCGCTGACGGACTCTTGTCCTGAGCCCTACCTGGGCAGAGAATTCACCAGAGTAGGATGGAGTCTTTATGTGACCTCTGTGCACCTCCATCTGTACCATCAGATGTACAAGATCATTTCTGAAGGACCTCAAGTCTGGAAAAGCAAAAACTACCTTAAAATAAATTGTGTCTAAAATGGCCTAAGCTTCCCTCACTATGGCTGCCTGACATAGAGTGGTCAAAAATCTGCCCCATGACTTAAGTAGAGGTTCTTTGTAAGGAGAGGCCGGTGACAGAGTTTGTTCATCAAACAGCGGGGCATATTATCAAGGGGGGTTATCTCTGCTTTTTTTGGCTTTAAAAGCCAAGAAATCGGAGATAAAATTATCTCCCTATTACCTAGCTGTCGCTAACACCAGTTAGCGACAGCTAGTAGGAGATAGCGACCATCTTGGGCCCCGCTTTGCATGTCAGTGATATTTATCACTAATGACATGCAAAGTGGGCGTGCCAAGATGTTAGCGACTGGAAACAGTCGCTAGCATTGCTATCTCCTATTACCAACTTTTGGAGATATTCGCGCTAAGCGCGAATATCTCCAAAAGCTAACACCTGCCCCTGAGCAGTTCTTAGCCATGTTATCCAACGGGAGGTGGATAACATGGCCAAGAGCATTAGCTCGGTAATGCATGAATATCGCTGACTTTTCAGCGATATTCATGCATTTTGGACGATTTTTATCGCTTAGGAGATATACCTTGATAATAGCAAGGCTCCTAAGCGATAAAAATTGCTGCAGCTCGGCGTTAAAAATATCGCCGCTAAACCAATATAGCGATAATTATCGCTAGTTGTTGGTAATATGCCCCACCATTTGTTAGTGGCTGCATGCAAGAGCCTTTCCCATGCATTCGATAACGCCTTCATTGAAGCTTCTGTGCTGCAGACGTATTGGTACACCTGCAATGCTATATTTGTCAATAAGGAAAAGGTTCCTTGATGATCTAATTATATAAGCCTCCCATTAGCTGGAAATTGACCTTGTGTCTTGCTTTAAGGGCACCTACCATTTTATCCAGCCACGCAATCCTCCCCGTCTCGCCATCGCGATCTGTTCTGCAGATGAACTTGGATCTCCAGGTTTCTCTCCTCAAAGGACTTAAGATGTGCAGATAGTCTGGGCTCTTCTGATGCATCGTCTGTCCTTTCACAAACAACCGTGCTGTCCTGTGTGGGTATCTGATTCTGCAGTGCTTTGTAATAACTTTTGAATGGTGAACTTTACAATGACACACAACATTGCATTAGCTCCTGAAATATTGTGGGGGTTTCCCTGATATGGTACTGCTAAGTATAACCAAAGGACCTTAACACGAGAAAGCAGATAATGACAACCCTCCCATACAGCTGACCAGTTTACTCCCCATTCTTGCTGTTCTTTACTCTAGCTTTTTTGGTACTGTTATTCCCTTATATGTGTTGCAGGCTTGGTGAATTTTTATTCATTCCCAACTTCTGCTAGGCGGTTACCCCATCCTGTGAAAAGAAAATATCTGTAATTGCTTAAACAGGTATTACAATACTTTGTTGATTTTTGGGGGTGCTGAATGATGCAGAAGGGGGACAAACTTAGCTATGGCTAATCAGTATACCTTATTAACCTCAAGCAAGAATGAGATAGCCGTGCCGTTGGAGATTGTCAATGAATATTGGACATCGGAAAGGGGAGTCCCATCTTTCATGATTTTCCGGAGCCTTTAGGATTTGGTCCATCCTCTCCACCTCTTTGGATGACTCTGCATTTGACATATTTCTTCCACTTTCATGGCTGTCCCAAAACTTCAGCCTGCAGTCATGACTCCCAGGTAGCACCCGGAATTTGGTGTGCACCCTTAATATCGAACCCGCAATATCAGTGGGACATACTATCGAGGACAAATTGTCCAAATCTCACAAACAAATATTGACAGGTAAGTCTAGATTTTCTATAATTCATTCCAAATATATGTCAGGTACCTCTGCGGTACATATCTCATCAAGGTACATAGATATGGATTTAGGAATAGTAACTCTATACTTCCCCATTTGCACATACCTATTTATAGTTTGTCCCTCAATACTGCGTCTTCGGTATTCCTCTATCTCAATATTGTTGGTGTTGATATTCAGGAGTATAACCCCAAAATTTCACCCTCACCTTCCATTGGGAGCCTTTTGGATTTCATAACTCTCTCTTGAATGTGTTTTCCTCACTAGGGGCCAGATGTAGGTAATCTCGATTTACCTGCTCTCAAATACCGAATCATACCGATTCGGTATTTAAGAGTAGGTAAATGGGATGTAGGTAATTTCACTTTTGAAATTACCGAATCAGAATGATTCGGTAATTACCGAATCGGTATTTACCGATTCGGTAATTGCCATTGATTCCTATGGGCCTTGAGGCCCATAGGAATCAATGCCAATTACCGAAATCGGTGAATACCGATTCGGTAAAATTACCGAATTTGCAAGGGGGACAGGGTGTCACTTTGACACCCTGTTGCACCCGTCAATTGTGCATGGGTGCACATGTTGCTGACATACATGCCCTTAGGGCATGTATATCTGCAACATGGCACGTTTTTTAAAGCAAAAAAAAATGCTTTTTGAAAGGTTTTCATTATTTACCACCAACTTCTAGTTGGTGGTAAATAACAAATTCTTAAACCCTTGTAGCACTGATTACAGTGCTACCTTCATGTTGAATTACAGAATCGGTAATTTTACCAATTCGGTATTTTACCGAATCGGAAAAATTACAAATTTGGTAAAATTACCGATTCTGTAATTTAACATGCCCCTACATCTCATTATCCAAATGCCGGTCGAAAACGGCCGAAAATCGGTATTTTCGGCCGTTTCCGACTGGTATTTGGATACCTACATCTGGCCCAGTGTCTTTGTAATTAAACTGTTTTCATACTAGCCTTCCAGATTTCAACTCTCCTTCCCAGCCTTCCTGGAGCCTCCTCAAATTAATCTCACACTCCCGGCTTCGCACTAGCCTCCAAAATGTTATTCCTCTCACCAGACCTCCATACAGCTTCCAGAACTGCATCCCTCCCGCTCAGATTTTATGTCTCCAGCAGCCTCTGAACAGCCTTTTCAATTTCATCCAATCGTCCTCACTTTTATCCTTCCCTCGATGCACATTTGAAGATGTCAGCTCTTCCTTCTAGCTCCCCAGGAGCGCAACCATTACAGCAATTAAGTTATTTTGCTCTTCACCGTTTCTAGCATTAATGAAATGATGGACTCTAAAACACTGATGTGCAAAGATATCTGTAAGCCACACATCTGGTGATGCAGATATTGAGACTACACAACTAGGTATCATTTTGTCTTGGGAGATGGCCATGTTCTGGGAAAACAGAGTTTATTCATATTTTGCAAAAGCTCTGGGTTACTGCATGGTACCAGAATGCATAAGAGACACACAGGATGTTTTCAATAAATGATGCGACAAACTTTTTTCCACTAACCCCAAACTTGTCCCATTGATGTGAAAGATGCGAATGCCAGAGTCAAACATGAACACAGAAGGAAAGGTATGACCACTTTTTAAGTCGAGCATTCGAGACCTCTTATATATACTTTATTATATACGTATATGTGTATGTACTTTGTGGGCTCTGGAGATCACCCTAGGACTTGTCTGCTTCCTCTTATGGGGCTTTTTTTTCTGTTCAACTGCCTCTACTTAGCTGTCTTGATAGAAAATGACCAGCAGAGGTCAGTAAAATACCAGAATCACTTTAGCATTCTCTAGATTCCAGTCCACAGAAATGGTCTTTTTCACAACAATAATATTTTTTTTCAAATCTCGTATTTACAGTGATATGACCAGCGAAGGCCCTGCTTTTATATTAAAAACAGACCTTTGGACTATACCATTTCCCACTGAAAGGCAATAATTCTCTCCATGTGTTCCCATACCTGGCGTGTCACGCTATTTGCAGCTTACTTTCCCTCCATGTTAAAGAACAGTAGATGTTTCAGCACCCAGGCTAATGTGCTGTATAGCTAACTACATATAAGGTCCAAAAGGCGAGGCCAGTTGCATTGCAAATGCTTGTTTAAACATCCACCCATACAGCGATATTATTCACAGCACAAGACAAAGCAAAGAGGAACCTATTGCCCTGGCAGTAGCCTGTTTTTATTAAATGAGAAAAGTTAGCATCAAGAATATGGAAGGCTAAGGGTACCAGGCTTGCCCCTTCTTTTGCCAACTTTCTAAAGGGTTGGTATGAAGAGTTAATGCACAGTGAGTAGATTTAACACATTTGATGCAGTATACTATATTCATTGGGGGTTTCTATGATTTTCTGGTGATTTTGGAATAGGGTGGTTGATGAATTGCATGAGTTTTACAGTTATTATTATTACCTAATATTTATTTTACAATGCACTACTCCTAGGATCAGGTGGCCTTTTGTGGTGTGGAATTTTTAAAGAACAAAATGTTGCAGAGTGATTTTAATTAAAAGCCTAATTTAAGGAATGAAACTTTATATTTCTCTGTGGCACGCCCCATTAAGCTTAAAAAATCAAAATGTATATAGAGAAATAGTAAGACTGAAAAGAAGTTGTGGTTTAACTACTGATCATAAAAGTGAGGTACTCAAGATGGAACTGAGATTTCCTCTGTGAGAGAATTTACAAGAACTATTTCAAGCACCCAAAAATGGCGCTAGTAAAGAAAAACAGAACATTCTTAAAACCTAACTCCACAGATAATTCCAACGAGAAATCGATATCTAAGATTGTGGTCACATAATATTATGCACCGAGGAATCACTCTTTCCAAGTAAAAGATGAATATTGCTCCACTTTGCTGTTGCGTTGCAATTGATGAGAGTTACTACCTAGCACACATTCAGGATTATGTTTTCTAAAACGTATTTGATCCTTCGGTATCCATGACGTTTTGCAATATCACAAACCGCTTGGTTACCCCTCACTTCCAGGAGTGTTTCTTCAAATGTGAAACATACATTCAATGTGTTCTTGCTAACAATAAAGTCAGATACTTACAGTATAATAATTCCAAGAGCCATACATGGTCACTTTTAAACTTTTTTGCACTCCTTGCAACATGTCGGCATACTATTGAATATCAATGCCGTCTTATTGAATTTATAGCATAATACAAAGGATAAGAGAAGACATTGCGGAGCACATAATAAGAACATTCACGGATAGGCATATTAAGTACCTCAGCTATTTATGCTCTACAAAAACAACACAAACAACAGCATTTCAAATCTGAACTATCCATATTAACACTAATACTCCCTAAATTTCTCCTTACAAACAGTAACGTAACCTTAAGCAGACATGAAGGTCAATGGGGAATTATCTTTAAGGCTATAATGGAAGGTTTACTGATATTTTAGGTGACCACCAAAAATATACATAAACTTCTATCAAAAGTATTCATCAGTAGCAGCTTTCTGTACTCCTCTTTCAAGCTGTATTGTTGGATTCTAGCATATCTCTCATGGCTGGTACTAGCAGGGAATATAATCCCGCCAGAAGGAAGCTTGTCTCATGACTAAGGGTTGATTACGATGTTGTTTGGGAAGGCACCGAATCGAATTGGGGTCTGCCCAATCAGATTCGAAACCCGTCTTTCCGATTGATTGGGAAGGCTTTTCGAACGACCAATTATGATGTACGGAAAGCAGTTGGACTTTCCAAGTCAGTTCCGGATGGCATTTGGAGGAACCGTGTCGTTCGGAGCCGATTCGTACAGGTCTACGGACTGTGTTTCAGACCAGCGATTATGATGTCGGATTCGGACAGCCTTTGCAAATTGGTTTGTCGGACAAGGATTGGCTGTCGGAATCTGACTTTGGGGGCCCGTAGCAGGGACCCCTTCATCCAGAAACTTCTGAATGGGGCTCATGAGGGTAGCCAATGGAACTCCCTTTCAGACCATGCATTGTGTGGCAGGCACCAAGGGGGGCCCGCCACAGGGTGCACAATTTTCTCCACCCACACCTTTCTTCAATGGGAGCCTGAGTATTCGGTTGGAAAACAGGCCACCATTGAAGTCAATGGGAGGCTGCCCGAATGGTATTCAAAACCATTGTAAACGGTCCCTCAGACACACTGAATCCGATTCGGTCAGAAACCATTCAGAGACTGATTCGGTCAGAATGCTTTCCAAATGACATCGTAATCGGCCCATACGTGCGGTGAGCAGTTTCTGGCGGTGAAGGGCAGCTGACTGGAAGTGAGCCCAGGAGCAAGTCAACTTGTGGACTGTGACTGCCTACATACACCACAAAAAATTTCACAATTCAAAGCTACAGGGGAGCAGACAACAAAAAATCTGCATGGTGGAGATAATAGTGGCCTTTTCCTTGCTAAGCAATGTATCAAAACAACATCTAGGAGGCTTCTTAGGGATAGTCCTCCCCCTTATATGGCCTTCACAAGAGGCATCAATGTAGGTAGTTCACCAGTGATGTATGTGTCACAAGGGACTCACCTAGAAAAGTCTGTGAGCTATTGGACGAATGTGAGATAAGCATTAACAAAGCCAAAGGGTCTCAGGTTTGGGAGCTATTGTCTTTGCCAAGGGTTTGTGGCAATGCTGTACAGCTTCATCCATGCAGTGCACCATGGATAATGGAAAAAAAGGGTGGTATGACATGACTGCGCTTGTGGCATTTTGTAGGCGAGGCATGCATCACCACGCATGCACGCGCCTACAAAATGACACAGGCACCGCTTTAACGATCCCAGATAGATGAATGAAAAAAACATAGTGCAAATGTTCTATTTGGAAAAAGTGGGTGGGAGTTGCAATCCAAATAAACTGCAGCATTGAGAATCCTTGTACAACCATCACCGCCAGAGCCCTAACGTAACACAACCCTAGAAGAACCACAGCGCGACCATAGTCATGGCGCTGACTGAACCCCACCCGCTGAACCACCACAGGGTTAGCATGATGAGAGCCCTGGCACAACCGCGGGCAAGGACACACTTTAGGCACACTCACAGCTACATCATAACAAGAGCTATGATATAACCAGATCTCTGGCTTAACTAGAGCAGCCACCGCCACAGCAGTACCAAAGCAGCACCACAGCAATACCACAGCAGTACAACAGCAGTGCCACAGCAGTGCCACAGCAGTACCAAAGCAGTACCAAAGGAGCACCACAGCAGTACCACAGCAGTACAACAGCAGTGCCACAGCAGTGGCACAGCAGTACCACAACAGTGCCACAGCAGTGGCACAGCAGTGTCACAGCAGTGCCACAGCAGTACCACAGCATCACCACAGTAGTGGCACAAGAAGAAGCCTGACTAGTCACAGCTCTGACATAAACAGTGCCCTCGGCCAATCAATCACATGACACATATTTTCGTAGAAATCAACACATTAGCTATTTTATTTTTTTACCACATTTGTTTTATAAAAATTAATTATTGATATAATGTTTAATGATCATATTCCTATTAAACCGTATTTTCTGTCCCTGTTTTGTACACTATTATTACTACTGTTGCTCTTGTTTATTGTTGTTAAAAAATGTTTGCTATAAATAAGCAACGCCAAAATTCAGGCTATAGTATTCATAGTTTTGCATCTTCAGATGTATGCATGTTCCTATTATTTCACGGAGCTGGTTTTTCGTACACCTCCTGTACAGTCATTATTTTATTTACCTTTTTCCACTTTGTAGATTCGAGGCCATGCATTTTCTTGGTTTTCTTTCCTGCTGTAATGGGTTTCTCGGTTTTACATTCGACTTTTTTCTATAATCCATTAATGATCACCTTGGTACAATGGAAGCCCCGATGCACAGCGCCAGAGGACAATAGCCTGCGCCACGTGTGCTCTGGCGCTTGTTCAGACCCCTCACGTGCACCCACTTAGCTCAGGCATATGGCGACAGAGCCCTTTCATTTCCTGAATCAGCTCCTGGCATATTTGTAGAAATAAGCAGTGACTAACCGCATGTTTACCGTGTGTTCAAAGAATGCTGTGGTGACAACTGCTGGCTGGCGGTGTATGCGTGTGTGTGTGCTCGTGAGATGCCGCGTGGTCGTAAAACCTTCTGTTTGGAAGAAATAACAAGGCCCTATAGCGGTGCATTAATTTATTCCATTATGCAAATGAGGTGTCAATGTTCCCACCCTTCAGTCTGTCCTGGAAGCGCATTGTACAGACTTAACATGTTTCCAAGATATTAATGGCAATTGTTTAAGCTGTAAATGTAAATATACAGGTTTCTAGATAGCGCCTAATACCAGCATTCAGCAGTTTTTAAGCACTCCCTACAATATAAGGAAAGGGAACTCAGACAGGAGTGGGTGCGAGCTGCCCCAAGTCACATGAGTTGGTCAATTTTGCAAGCAAGGATTAAAATCCCAGATCACTTGGTTTCCAAGTTCAATTTCATCATTATTTTTGCAAAGTGGTGTATTGGGACGGGAACAGAACTTAAAGCTGGGTCTGGTGGCTCAGTGGACTAATGCATCCACTGCAGGGGCCTGTGTTCGACCTCGTGGTCACAGGTACAAATCCCGGCAGGTCCACTCAGCCTTTCATCCATTTGATGTTGATAAAATGAGTACCATTGAGTTGGGTAACATTACACATCTGTTATTTCAGCGCCAAGATGCCCCGTTGCTGGGGCGAATGTGCGATTTACTAATACACCTGTTATGGTCAAGGGTTTTGCTCAAAGCCAGACCTACTAAGAGAAAGTGAACTATAAGCATGGGTGAATTTTGCGAATCTGGCGTTCGTGAATTTGCGTATTTGCGAACTCGCAATCCGCAAAATCCGCGAATTCTCGCAAATGTGTGGATTTTTTTTGTGTTCGCAAGGGTTTTTGCCAGTTTGCGAAGGTTTTGTACCAGTTCGCAATTGCGAACTTACTTGCCGGCTCGCAACGGTCGCGACTTTGTTGTTTCTACTTCTGGTTCATCATCACAGGTTCACAGCACCCTCTGTTTCACCACTGCCACCCTCTGATTCACCATGCCAACCTCTGGTACATCACTGCCACCCTCTGATTCATCACTGTAGATTATGGGGGGGGGGAAAGCAAGCACACCTGCCCTGCTTCAACTGACATGAATTAATTTGGGGTTGATTAATGTGTCACTTCCTGTCTGGCACCTGCTTCCTTATCTGTAATTTGCTTTCTGTTGCAGTACAATTTTTTTTCCTAGGACCTTTGTGGCCTTCTTGTAGCTATTCTATGAGCCTGCTGTGAGGGTCAGAGCAGGGTCATAGAATAGTTGCAAGTAGGCAACTGAACTCTGGAGGGGCCCCTCAGGAAGCACTACAGGGAATGGTTACTAATGATGAGTGAACTTTTGCACCTGCTGAGTGCTTTCAGTTTTGCAAAACTCGTTTTTCTGCAGAACAGCAACTGTAATGCCTCAAACAAACTTACTTGTGAAAGTTGATTTCTAATCTAAAAGTGACCCAAAGAAAGTCAAAAAGGCCTCAAATCCAAAAAAGTGCATGCAAATGTCAACCTGAGGAGTTATTCTGATAAAAATCATCATTTTCCGAAGATTTATGCTGCTTGCTGGTGGATTTCTTGTGCAGAATTGCAAATTTTGTAATTTCGCGAGTAGGAGATTGTTGCTGCCCGCCGCATCTACATGTTCGCAATTGCGAACTCTTGCGATTCGTCGCCAAACTCCCGTGGGATCCCGCAGCAAGATCCAAAATGGCGCAGCACTCGCAAAATATCGAGAAAAACAACTCCGCAAACGCTGAATGACGGTAAGTGAACGCCGCACGCCGCAATATTGTATCACCAAGCAAAAAAATCCGCTGCATGCGAATTTGCGGATTTTCGGTAAATTCGCGAGAGTTCGCGGATTGCGAATTTACCGAAAATCCGCAAAATCCGCGAGCGGAACGTATTTTCCGCCCATTCTTAGTGAACTAATTATACATGAAGTCCCAGCCTCAAACTAAACTAAGTGCAAACAGAGACAAGATGTGTGGTTACAGTGTAATTACAATTACACATTTAAGAGGCTTGTGCTTGGACAGTTGACCTAGCGCTAACATTTGTACTGGAGGGTGTGCCTCAATTACACATTTGAGAGTGCAAGTTCATCTTTGTGCCACAAAAATTGTCTTTTAAGCACAGCCTATGTCTTTGTCAGTGTGCCATTCCTAATAAAAAATGGCAATGGGAATTTTTTCTTACCATGACGTTTTGATAAGCAGAAACTTTAATAAATCTTGCCAGCGTGTCATATATAAATATTTAAGAGATATCATGGGTAAACTGTGTTCTAGACTTTAGCTCCTAGATACCTCACCTACCACTAAGAAGGGCCATGAAATTTGGCAAGCATGGTGAAATTTTAATATGAAAAAATCTAGTTACAGTTTTGGAATTGTGGATACTCTTGTATAATCTTCGTATATTTTCCATTCTCTGTATCCCTATTTTGGATTATATATGTTTATTTATTTAGGTATATGTTTCAAATATAAATGCATAATAATTAATGGTGGTATTTATTGAAAAGTAATCATTCAGCTTGACTGGATATAGTCATGTTTATTTCTGCATGGTTTGAATTGCTTTTTCAGTTATTGTTTTTAAATAATGAACAAGGTTCATAGGAGCTGACATCTTGATTTCTTATTTATTGTTTTTAAACAATAAGTAACGTTTCACAGATTATAAGTAGAATAAAGCTGTGAGTAGCTTTACTACTGATAGTTTGTTTTGAAAATGTTCAACAGTGTTCAAACAGAGTCTATAAACTGGAACAAAGAGTTCTTAGACAGAGAGGAACTTTGCTCCAGTGAAACAAAACCAAGGGTCTTCCAGTAGCCGCGACCAGCTTTTCTTGCTGAAGGAGATGGAGAGGGCACCTCAAGTCCTTTGCTCGGCTTATCTGCCAACTTGAGGACATAGATACTGAGCCGCAAACAATAACCGGACCTGCTGTTTCGTTACTGCATTGCTTCCATTCTTCTAAAAAGTAATGCAAATGTGAACATGTATGAAACTTGATATGGGCCTCTTTTGGTGCTAAGTTTAGCTTAGTTAGCCTAGGAAAAGGAGGGGATGTATGACGTTACAACGCGATGTTTTACATCGCAGTACTTTACGACGCATGTTTTACAACGCAAGTCGTTACCACAACTTGCGTTGTTGGGGGCTGGATAGTGAATAGTTTAATTTACTATTCCAACTCCAGTCCCCGTGGATAGTAGGGAAGGAGTTGGATAGTAAATTAAACTATTTACTATCCTGGAGCGCCCCCCAGCGTAATTCGTTGTTACAACTTCCGTTGTAAAAGTTGCATCGTAAGGGAACTGCGGTGTAACATCTGCGTTGTAAAGGATGTTCCCCAAAAGGAGGGGTTGGGATACTGATGTAACAAAGCCATATAATACTGTCATAATGTTACCATATTTACCGCCTTCTGAAGAGTATCATTGCCACAATCTTTATAAATAGTTACTATTCATCTTGTGTGCACTAGGATTGGATTTTGATTTTAAAAAATCTTGAAAATATAGCTTCCTAGTGTTCTTGAGTGTGCCTATTCATGATGAAAAGGAGGATGGATTCCAGTAACTTCCTGAACAATCTCACTGGACTGACTGATTGTTACTTGCAATACTCAATGATTGCAGGGTTGGTGTAGTTCACTGGGTTCTCAGTCTCAGGTTGAGACACTGACTAAGTTCTTAGTGCTAGAGCTTCTAGAAAGCACATTTATGGGCCGTGATCTAGAGAGAAATCCATAAACATGTCGGGGAGTATTATCAAGACAGGCGATAAAACTGCAGCTAAAACGGCGATAATGGGCTTGATAATATGCTCTATGGAATTCCAGTTGAAGCCCATGTTAGATGTCCTTCACATTTAACATGGGCTTCAATTGGAATTCCATAGAGTATATTATCAAGCCCATTATCGCTGTTTTAGCGGCAGTTTTCTGCCACTAAATGTGCGATAATTTTATCGCCTGTCTTGATAATATGCCCGTCATTCCTAGGGAATGTCCAAGAGCAAACGTTGCTGAACATCGACAAATTTACAAGTTCAACGATTCACAAAAGTTATGCAGGTAGTTTGCCTACCTGAAAAATTCTAGATTGTCACCCTTCAAGGAAGGAGCAATTGTATTTTCAGACTGAGAGTGTGCCCCCCGCCCCCCAAAAAAAATAATAGGGGTGATAAGGATAGGTTTTCTACAAATGGAAAAATGGATAAACAACAACTTGATGATAAAGCACTTTTGTGTAATGTTTTCACCTGTGGAAAAGTACACCGCCAACATTTCCTTTGTGGAAATATTTACATATGTAAGGTCATCTGAGGACATGCAACTGCTGGAAATTCCAACCAGTAATCCAGGAATTGTTCTTGAATTTCTAAGAAGCTAGAAATTTGCTTCAAATTCATGAGAAGTTGACACAATCAAATTTTCACTGGTTTCTCCCAGAGAACTGGGCTTGCAGTGCAGGGAGGCGAGAGCACCGATTAGGGTAGAAATATTTACTAAGGTATAAGCGTAGATCTTCGTGTCAAGCTGTCGCATAAAACTGAGCAACACTGTTTGAAGAGAAAGAAACTACTTCATTCTACATTCATTTGTGAGAACAGTTTTCTATTAGAAGCAGGTGTAATGGTGTAAGAAGCACTTTATGGCTCAAATACAATTTATCATAGACTATAGGCATGCCTCAGGAGGCTCCCCAATGACTGTGAGAGGAGACCAACCACAAGCAATTGAAAGGCATGGAGGTAATGTTTGCCTCTGTTGGAGAGAGAGAGCAGAGACTGTTTTCTTTGTGTAAACATCCATTTGGCAGTCTGTAGGGCTTTACTTTGCACTTAACTAAAGTACGAAGTCTATAAATACATTATAAATAGCTGCTCTGGATGTGTGGAGCACTGAATAGAAGAGCTTGAATACCTCAAACAGTCTCAACCCATATTTCCATCTTCTTGGGACCTCACCTCTTAGGGACTTCACCAACACGCGGTGCCCAACTTCAGAGAAACACCAGCCATAGTCGTTGGAATGACAAGTAGGTGTAGTTGCCAGGAAGCTTCATTTTATGTGTGACATGTTCATCCTTTCCTCGCTGTTTATTCAAAATTACTTTGCATGATCAATTTCATGAGCTCATAAAGACATTGCTCAAAGCAACTGGATCAACTCCCAGAATGCAACACACGGTAAGTCAAGAGTCAGGACTGGCTGGTGGTATCACACAAGGTGAGGCCACTGGGTAGCTGTGATGGGGCTGTGACGCGTAACTTCTCTCCAGAACAGATCTTCTGTCTTTTTTGATGATTGGGTTATTTCCCTTCTCCAAGACCAAAGACACCTTTGTCCAGAAGACATTGCTGTCAAGTGGCCCCATGTCATGTATGACGTCAGCCAGGCCTAGCTTTTAAGCAAACTGCACATTCTAGCACTTGCAGTTCTGTGTTTTTTTATCATTGTTGCCATGTGCTCAAAACTACCACTGAGCAAAGTGGTGCTGGCTACAAAAGTCAGAACTGGCAAAATATGTCACCCTATGGATCATTATTATGGGCAAAAGAGGTCATCCCTGACATCATTAATGCAGCTGAAAACTGGCTCTGCCGCTGGTAGGGTTTGGCAAGAAGGGGTGCTTCACGCGAGTCCAGTGATAACCAGCGACCCTTAAAGAGCACAGCCCACAAGCCATAACTTATATTTTTTTATTTAAATACTTTTGGTTATATGGACATTTTTGTGCTCAGAGCTGTACATTTGTAATATTTCAGGTCAAAGGGAGGGGAGAAGAGGAGACCGGAAATGCTGTAGTGTATGTTCAATACAAGCATGGAGATATGGGCTCTAACTTTGTTGGGAATATATGGTATGTGAGACTGCGCGGATAAGAGCGGAGTGGACTGAAGGGACCAGTGTCATGATAGAAAATAGTTTTAATATATGTACTAAGCATTGTCCTACCCCTTGTGACTCCCACAATGCTCTCCCGTTTGTCGCATAAATACCTACTCTGTATATAGCATTTATGTGAAGCTTCACAACTCCACAAGGCCACGGGGCATTGTGATTTGCATCAGGTGCTGGTCGACAATTGGGTGCCCTGTTGGTTGGTGTTGGTTGTGAATTGGCCTCTATAGAACAGTTGGTCGCAGTGCAGGACGTATGACGCCATGGAAGGCGGTGTTACATTGAACGTCAATGTGCAAAAGCATGAGCAATTGGCAAATGAAATAATACTCGCAAGCGCAGGTAGACCCTGGTTTTCTATGTAATCAAGGCCTGGAACCAACTTCCTAGTCCTCTAAGATTTATTGACTCCGAAGCAACCTTCAGAAAGCAGTTAAAGACATGGATTTTTACAGCTTCCAACACATTATTACACCTACAACAAGCCTGGACTATTGGCCTTGGCAATGGTTGTTAGTTGGTTAAAATAAAAAAGCATCAGCCATGGCTTCATTGTATACAATATTGAAAATGATTCGGTTCTAAAATGATGAGACTGTAGAAGAACTCGCCCCCCTCCCCCCAACACTCCCAACCCTTTTTAACTTCTTTCGCTGGATTCTTTTCATGAACTGGATTCTGTACAGTTCTTTCATCTGGTAAGGTGCAACATTTTTCTTTATATTCTGTTAAAACAGAATGCTTTGCCCTAGACCAAGGCAGAAGGAGGCCCACCACATGCTGTAACAGCCCAGACTGATCAATTGTCATTCTGTGTGTGACAAATCAGCCGGCATACAGAATGACAATGGGCGGGGTGCAGCGTCTTTTGTGCTCAGAGGATGAGTGCGAGGCGGCCCCAGCAGGGAGCGGAGGCTTCTTGCAGGGGAACAGCGCTGCTCCCTGCAATGCCCAGAATTACGGACAAAAGGCCTCCATAAAAGGGATCATCATGGACAACGGACGTGAGATCCAAATCATGGACAGTCCATGAAATATACAGACAGTTGGTTACCCTATCTCACTACTTAAACCACATTGCAAAGCAGTTGTGCCACTACACCACAGGTGCAGTCATTACTGAGTTTGCATGGTCACCCAGGGGTACCACCTCTTGCCTGCTCACCAAGTGTTAGCTTTGTTCATTCTATTCCATTCGATTCTATTCGATTCTATTCGATTCTATTCTATTCTATTCTGCTGTTTTTGTATAGCGTATAGCTACCTGACCGGGCCTCCCAGTGCCGATAGCAACAATAACATTCGTAATACCTTAATGAAGTTTATCATAAATAGCTTGAGCCATCAGTTATGCTCCATTACTACTTCTGCATCACTTGCGGAGACAACTGCAAGATTAAGCAACCAGGGCTGCTCGGATCTGAGCGGTGCTCTGACCTTGCAGGTGGGACCTCCTGCCTGTAGTAGTCCTTCTTCGCAGAGCCGGTTAGTTCTGGCTCCTGTAGTGAAGGCAGTCAGTTTCGATGGGTTTCAAGGAAAAGGCTCTGGGTTGTACATTGATTAAATGTCACTCAATTTTTCTAGCGACAGTGGGAGGTGCTCAACCTTGTCTTTTCCAACTGAGATCTTTTCTTTTTAACAGAATCTTGGCCGCAGGACATATCCTGTCCGGATCTTGCTAATGCTACATGGGGTTGGATTAAAATCTTGTACCATAAGTGGGAGAACCGCAACAGGGGCGGATTATATTTGAAAAGAACATTGACTGTAAAATGGAGTCAGATCTGGAATCTCTCTGTCCTGGGATTACCCAGGGTATCCTTTGGATTTGTACTAGAGTGTGGTTCTTTGCCCTATCATAGAGGTCATGCTTACCCTGTGTTCATTTTATGCCTGCTGATGAGGTTAATGAGAACTCTGCCCTGGATTTTTTGACCAGTATCTGGAACCCTTTGGTTTGTGCCAACTGATGAAAGGCCCGCACTCAAGGGGGTCAACTCCATGCATTTGGGGGTTGGCAGCCATGGACATCATTTAGGGGTCGTGCCTGCGACCCCTGTCATGCCCATTCTGGCCCCTGGAGCTTCCTTTGTGACCCCTATTGTCAGCAGTGGCAAAATCAATGGGAGGAACGGTAGCGTATGGTCCTTATGGATGTCGGTGGGGGCTTCACTCACTTCATTTTTTGTCAATTTTGTATTATCCTGATAGTAAATAATATTACATTATTCGCTATTAGTCTGATAAAAAAATGGAATACAAATAGCTGGAATATGACTTCCCTTGGCAGCTGAGGTAAGAAGAAAAATGCTTTTACATGTCTGTATTTTGTGCGCGTGCTTTGAGTGTGTTTATGTAAGAGAGTGTGTGCATGTTTGACTGTGTGTGCATGTGTAGGCAGAGTGTGTGTTTATGTGTGAGTGTGTGTATGTGTGAACGTCTGCGTATGTATAAGCATATGTATGTGTGAGTGACAGTGAAGGTCAAGGGACATTTGATGTCACTTCCCCTACCCCGGGCACGTTGGTGAATTGGCGTCCATGTTGGTAGCAGAGATCATTGTGCAGTTGGATGACGTCCAGCCGTAAGAATGGACTGGCCAGTTCTGCTTCACTTCTCTGTTGTTGCTCCGCTTGTTAGTACTACGAAGCCCAGGGTGTAAGCCCTTTAGGTTTACCTTTGGATGGGAAGCAGAAATGGAGTCTACTAGGGCCAAGATTAGGAAACTATGTGCCCGATTCACAGAATGAACTTAAGACTCAATCCTAACCTTACTACTTTTGGTATTCACAGAAGTTAGGATTTTGTCTTAAGTTTGTCTTAAGACAAACGTAAGACAGACTTAAGACAGACGTAAGAAAAACTTAAGACAGACTTAAGACACACTTAAGACAAAATCCTAACTTAAGTCTGTCTTAAGTTTGTCTTAAGACAAACTTAAGACAAAATCCTAACTTCTGTGAATACCAAAAGTAGTAAGTTCATTCTGTGAATACCAAAAGTAGTAAGTGCATTCTGTGAATACCAAAATAGTAGCAAGTTTAGGATTGAGTCTTAAGTTCATTCTGTGAATCGGGCCCTATCAGTGCAACCCAATGATAGCTTGAAGAGTTTAATTTTTGCTTGGTTCATACATACTTTATTTTTGCAGCCATTGAACGTACCTTATTGACCATTAATTACGTCATTCTGTACAGTGCTGTTCCTTTATACCTCTATAAAGCGCTCTTATGCCTAGGGGCGTTCTATATGCTATTTAAAAAGGCTCAACAAATAGATAAATCTAAGGAACCAGCAGTTATAGTTAAAAAAAAACACAACAGTGTATGATCCTCTAAGATGCTGGAAGCATTTAATTAGACATTGCAGGCCCAGGAGAACCCACTTCGATGTGGATAGAAAAGCTTAAATAATTCAACTAAAGACATAAATATATACTGGGTAAGTTAATACCAAGGTAACAGTTCTTTCCTAGACTGAAGTCATTTAGTAGCCCTCTTTGTCTTTCTGATGCTCCATCAGTTTTGCAAAAATGTTACCACCCACTGGCCCACTATTTATACCTAAAATCAGAGGCTTTGAGAATGAATAAAAAACAGATTTCTGCCTTCCCCCTCCACTAAATGCCATGGTATATTCGAGCTGGCAGACCTTTGACCTCGAGACAGATGGCATTCTAAAGGGAATATAAGATACAGATAAGACTCTCCTGATGTTTTGCTTGTGGATCTGCTTGAAGCCACTGGTAGTCTCCATTGCCAACCCATGGAAGTGTGGTCTTGTCACTCTTCTTCGGAAAAAAATCCAACCTTCATTCCAAACTATCGGTTAATCCTGCTCCTCCCTGCATGGAGTAAGGCTCAGGAGGAGGTGGTGGTCAAAGAACTTTGGGGCTAATTTACAAGCCCCTTGCGCCACCTGAACATCACATTTCCCATGTTAAAAATGACGCAAAAGTGGCGCAAGCCGCTTGTAAATTAACCCCACTGTGTTTTTGCTGAGAACTCATGTCGACTTGACTCGTGGTAACAGGCTATCAGTCAGAGAGGGAGATCGAATCTCTTTTAATCATTTCCCTGGATGAGATTCAATCGATTATAGATGACGGGGACACAGCAAGGCATACTTTTTTAGATCTGTCCACCGCTTGCAACACCAGAGATCAGGATATCTTCATCCGGTGATTGGCTAGATAGAACAGGTGCAGGTGGAAACACTGTTGAACTGGTTCCAGTCTTTTCAAACTAACCACACTCAACCATCCAAAGCAGAACCTATAAGTGGAGGCATCTGTCCTGGCCTGAAATATGTATGTTCATCTGTTGTTGGACCTCAGCAGGAATTTTGTCTGCATAGCGCCACCTTGTGCAGATGAAGGAAAGGCTATCTCCAGGTTAGATGAATATGCATCAGTTTCCTCTTTCAAAGTTAGAGAATGCTTGGTAGCGCCTGTTCATAGATTACCCTAAATTTCCTAAAACTAAATGCAGATAAAACTGAGTTGTTGATCATCTGAATGGATGTATGACATCACAATGTATGCTTTTACCATCCATGCTTTTACATCGCAACTTTTACAACGCATGCCTTTACAACGCATAGTATTGAGGGGTGCTGGATAGTGAATAGTTTAATTTACTATTCCAACTCTAGTCCCCGTGGATAGTAGGGAAGGTGTTGGATAGTAAATGAAATCTATTCCCTATCCTAGAGCGCCCCCCAGTGCAATGCGTTGTAATGGTTTGCGTTGTAAAAGTTGCGATGTAAAAGCACTGCGTGGTAAAAGTTGCGTTGTAAAGGATGTTTCCCATCTGAATCAATGCTGAATGCTGGGACGCTTATCCAGATCCCCATCTGGTCCAGAGGCCAGTGACGAACTCCTAGAGTTTACTCTCTAGGTATCTCGGAAGAAGCAGGTCATCTCTTCTTGTCTCCTCATGCTGCCGTCTGCTGCGTGAGTTGTGGTCTTGTTTAACTAAAGTAGATCACACCTCTTTAGTGTTGACATATGTCCACTAAAGATTGGACTACTCTAATAGTCGTTATCTGAGACTTCCACGCAATCTGTTTGCGGATCTTTAATGGGGGCCAATTTTTGCTTTTGGAGAGGCTACTAATTTGCAGTAGTTTGATCATGTGTCCACAGCCAATGAGAAACTACACTGGTGGGACAGTGAAACAAACATTTACAATGCAATAGGTTTCGCATTTGCGAGAGTTTAAGCTATTGCCATTGTAAATGAGAATGCCTTTTATTTATCTGTTTCGATAATTTGTTTGAATAGCTTTATTTCGATATAAAAGCATATCATAAAAGCATTACATTACAGAAATAGATAAAAACAATTTGACAGTACACAATATAAAAAATCTACAAAATCAATGTCAATATCAAAGGAGTGGATTGTTAGCCCAGACATAAGAACAAATTAAACAGGTTCAAGCAAAAAACACATTACTGGAGCAGCAGTTTCTTTGCAGATCTTATCCGCCAAGCCCAGCCCAAAAATTTTGCCATGAAACAGGCGAAGAAAGGACGAGCATCTGTTTCGATAATTAACAAATAAATAAGAGGCATTGTAATTTCCTGTGTCAATAGCTCAAACTCTTGTAAAGGCAAGACCTATTTCATTTCAGAAGAAGCGCCCGCCATTGACCCGGCCTGCTCGGAAAGTGGAAGCGCGCATGGCACACTGAATGTTGCAGGAAAACATGTGGGGCCTGCAGCAGGAGAAACTCATTAAAGAAAATAGTGTTTACAGACTAACAAAGACATACAGTGTAACAACAGAAGTACAAGGGCCAGTCCTCATGGGTGGTTACACATGAAGACAAGGTGGTACTAAGAAGGGACTAACAAGCCTATTAATGAATCAGAAGTCAGAATTTATACAGTACAATGACACAAGCCAATGAAAAATATAGGCAGAGAGTGGGTGGAGCTTCAAGTCCGTATTAGAATACAGCATGCCTCACAGAGCAGCGCAGGTGCTGCCCAGGCTCAACCTAAAAAAAAGTACACTTTAAGCATTTTCCGTGTTGTAATTTTATTTTGTGGGGCGGGAAGTCTGTCCTAGACCCCTAGGTGCATGGAGCAGTTTTGGACGTGAGTGGCAGGTGGTAGGTCTAGTGCCTTCATACTAGGGAGGGAGAGAGAGGAAGTGAGAGCCTGTTACATGTCACCCCTAAACTAACATCAACTTACAAAAGAGTGTTTCGTCCTCGCCCATTCGGTCACTGTTTTGAAGTATGCCCTTCGGGCAGACTACCACAGAGTGGTGAGAGCTATATTTCAAACCTCACGAGCCCTTTAAACACTCACCACAGATAAAAGCAGGGAACTGATGAAACACAGATCTAGGAACGGATGCACCTGCCTTAGGGAATATTATCTCTTTGAGCATTCTAAGCACCCATTGTAAATGCTGCTCTGATTGTTTATGGGGCAATGCACAGCATGTTTTGCAGCCCACCAGAACCTCCGCTCCTGATGAATGTACTTGATCCTCAGTGGTATTTCATGTGTGCCGAAACATGTCGACGCACAGGCCTAAGGTGTATGTTGCTAGAACAAAATTTTGTTTTAATCTTATGCTTGTGAGACACCAGTAAAAGTCTCATTAGCCTACTCTCACACTATTTTAAATAGATAGGGGCAATTAACACAAAGACTATTGCCTCACTATGGGCCATATGTATCAACATTCCGTTTTGCGATTCCTAAATAGCGATTTTTAAGGAATCGCTATTTAGAAATCGCAAAATAGTATGTATGTAGAAATTAGCTTCTTTTTAGCAATTTCTTAAAATTCCTTAATTGCGATTAGCAAATTGCTAATTGCAATTAAGGAATAATTTCCCATTCATTTCTATGGGCCAGGAGGCCCATAGGAATGAAGGGGAAATTTGCGAATCGCAATTTGCTAATCGCAAATTGTGAATACTTTCAAGGGTGCAGGGGTGTCCAAAGGACAACCTGTTGCACCCCTGAAATCGGCATGAGTGGACATGTGGCGCACATACATGCCTTAATGTATGTGCGTCACATGGCTCTTACAAAATAGAAAAAATATGCATTTTGAAAGGAATTCACAACTTACCACCAACTAGAAGTTGGTGGTAAATTGCGATTCCTTAAGGCCAATTTGCTATTTTTTTTGGCTTCTTACATTGCATTTAAGGAATCGCAAAATGTGCGATTCTTTAAATGCAATCGCAAGATAAGGAATCGCATATTTCGCGATTCCTTATTTTGAAAGAAGATTTCCTTGATGCATACCAATCGTTCAAATTGCATTCGCAAACGCCAAAATTCTGCGAATTTCCGGCGTTTGCAAATTCAACTTGGCTTGATACATTTGGCCCCAAATCCTGACACTCCTCTTAGGGAATTAGTGAAACTGAGACCCTGACACAGATGGACATTGCCTAGTGCTAAATGGGCAAATCCAAGGATGAAGCAGGTCACACCATGCGGGTGAGGGTTTGTCTTTGTAAGTGACTTGTAGGACACAGTCTAAGATGGTGATGGAATAGGCTACATCTCCATTGACTACCACTGCATGATCAATGTAAGTATATGTGGAGTTAAGAACATCAAATGCAACCGTATCGCCATCATGTAGTTGTAGGGATATAGTGGGAGTGATATTTTTGCAGGTCGATCGCGTTGAATTCCATAAAGTGAATTACAGTCAGCTAAGTCTCACAGTGTTGCTACTCTCTTCTTTATGTTTATTACGGGATTGTCTTCCTGCTCATTACAGGATTTCACGCCTTCTGGCTTTAATGCTGTACTCCGAAAATTGTGAATATTCATTTTAAAATGCCATTCAATGGGTTTCTTTGGTCTGGGAGAGTTGAATGGGAGTTAAAAACGAGCCAAGATAAATCATGACAGGGATAAAATAAAGTTCTGCTCTCCTCGCTCACGCACTTTATGAGTGATTGGGCTGCAGGGTCCACCCATACTTTTCCAGTGCAATTTTATATTTGCAGCTCTATTTCAATATTTGTCAAGTAGTTGGCATTGGGCCAACTTCGTACACAAACTTTATGTATAATGCGCCTTAATGCTCCTTTAAGATGGCTAAGTGGCACTATATAATGATGATGAAGATGATGGTGATGGTTTTAGGTGGCTGGTACAGAAAGAGGAGCTGTGAGTTCATGTCGGAGCTCCCCAGGCAGAGATCCTTCAATGACGGCCAAGAGGACCCTCCCGCCTGGACCTTACGCACCAACGCAGTATCAGATTTATTTTATGACATTTGAGAAACATGGTTGCAGGATGACCGCATGTCATGAGGGCCACTATGGTGTAGGCAAGATCTCGTTCTACAAATCCTAGTGATCTAAAACTTTAGTCCAATTGTCCAGTTGAGGCGAGCACCAATGTCAATGCCCAAATTCATTGTACTTCTTGAGGGTCCAGTCCAAATGCATGCAACCTTTCTGATCCCATGTGTTGCTCAGTCTCTGAGATGGGTTGCTTTGATCGTGTCACTTCAGCATAGACCTCAGATGCGTATTCACTACCGCCAACACCGTGCACCTTGATTGTCCAGGTACGTGCCGCCTGAACAGTCCCTGATGGAGAGAGGACACTCCAGGCCCATCTCATCCTTTCAAATTGAATTCCTGACACTGTCTTTTACTCTTCTTCCTTGTAACACTGTGGTGAGACCTGAACTGTCCAATGGTGGCTCCAGGGCTTGCCTCGGGAGAACACCTTCCATACTGGTCCATGCAGCGCTTTCTGTCAGCTGTTGCAAACTGTTGTGATGATGCAACTCAGATGAGTGACCTGGTGATGTTACCGGCCCATGCCCTTTTTTGACTGCTACTCCATGCCAGGAACTCTCCGGGACTATGTTGGGAACACAGTCAGGGACTTGGGCAAGGACTGGGGACTAGTTAGAAAACGTACACAGAAAGAGTAGTACAGCGCTGCCCAGGATCACACAGGAAGTCAGAGGAGGAAAAGGGATCCAAAGGGGAAGCCTATACAAGTGAACAAGTGGTACAAAAGGGGGTGGTGATGGGCGGAGCATATGAATCAATCAAACACTCACACCCAGTCAAAGATCTGGGTTTAATGCATCACCGTTCTTTAGCCCACTCTGCCACCCCAGTTCAGACATGGCTATATGCAAATCAGTCTGACCCTGTGCCTCATGGGAACAGTCCAGCCCGAACTGCCAAGCCATGTCTTCCCTGGACCGGAAACAAGCTTCCGAGGACCGGTTTCTGGCATTCCAGGAGTCTTCAGCCCGGCTTGCTTGAATCCAGTGGCAAAGTGAGCAAGGGACTCACGTCTGAGCATACCCTGCCACACTTATGGCGGCCAAAAGCGGTACAAAAGGGGGTGGTGATGGACGGAGCATCTGAACCACTCAAACACTCACATACAAGTGAACAAGACGGCTAAGACCCAGAAAAGACAGGCACTCATTAGGTAATTTAGCATTCAGAAAAACTACAGCCATGACGAATGTGCAAGACATATATATGAAACAACATTAACAATAAAGGGAAGCGTGGGGTAAAACACAATACCCACATATAGGATATGCATACAAAGGCAGGGTCTGTAGAGCTTATACCTATGGTGATGTTATAAATGTAACTCAAAGACAATATTCACAGTGAACAAGAAACACCCCCTAGGTAGTCAGCTGTGCCCACGGATCCTGGCGATCAAACAGGAACATGCAAGGCAGTAACAGCAAAGGGGTAGAAGTAAACACAAGCACAATAGACAAGGAGCTAGCAAGGAGGAGTGCTTAACAGGAAAGGAAGGAAATCACAGGGTACACTTGGCAGAAAGCAGGAAACAAACATACAAGGTAACAGAAGCGAGACAGAAGAATAGAAAGACAGCAAACTAGGAACTGGAACCAAGGAAATGGGAAGAAAGGTAGGGAATGTAAAAGGATATACAGAAGGGGAGGCTACAAGGGTATACTAGAATAGTGCAGGTTCAGGAATCAAGAAAACAAAGTAGCATAGAAGGCAGTGCTGGGGCAGGAACAAGAAGTGAGCTAAGGCTCAGGAGTCAAGGCAGCACTGCAGACAAGGCTGGGTCAGGAACAGAGAATTATTAAAGCTTCAGGAACCAAGGTAGCACTGCAGGCAATGCTAGTTAAAGGAAACAGGAAATAGCTACAGCTCAGGAAACAAGAAGTCAAGAGACCGCTGCAAGCAGTGCAAATCAGGAACAAGAAATAGCTGAAGCTCAGAAACAAAGAATAGCTATAGCTCAGGAACTCCGGAAACAAGGTAGCACTGACGGCCGTGCTAGTTCAGGCACAAGGAATAGCTGTAGCTCAGGAATCGAGGAACAAAGATTAACTATAGGTCAGGAATCAAGTAATAACAAAAGCTCAGGAAACAAGGATCAGTCTCACCGGAAAACAGCTACAATGACCAACCTCGGCCTGAAAGGAGACGGGCTTAAAAGAGCTCACAGTAATCACATGCATCAGGTGCGAGCAGGCTAGCAGCAGCCAGCCACAGGTGAGCTGAATTCCTCCATCAATCCTTGGCCTGCAGGGTTGGAGACAAAGCAGTGAGCAGGGAATTCTAGGTAATGGAGTTTCAGGCATGAGCAGGATGGCTTCCACAAAACCCGGCATGGTTTGGGAATGGATGTCAATTCCCAAATAGTGTCCAAATGGCTGGAAGTCAGTATATTCATGAAGGGGAGAGTCTGGACGCTTATTAGAACACTGGATAGTCCCACAGTTCAGCCCCCTGGTGGTGGACACGAGAACGCAGGGAGCAAGTTGTGACACTTCACCCCAGATATTTTTCTGACATGTCAAAGAGGTGAGGGAGAGAGGAGGAAGAGACAGTGGGGAAAGCGTGTGGGAATGGGAGAACAGCATGCCAGGTAGAGGGTAGAACATGCAGACAGAGGTTGGGGGGTGGTGGCAGGATGCCAGGTAGAGGGTGGAATACGGTGATAGAGGTTGGGAGTGGTGGCAGGAGGCCGGGTGTGCCTTTCATGGTTGTGGGTGTAATCCGGAGGGTACCCAAGAGAAGCAGGAGATACGGTGTATCTACGGCTTCCCAATGACATCTCTACTCAAATGTAACTTGCACCTGAGAGGAGTTCCTAGGTTGAGCAAAGGAAACTTTTGGGGTCTTGCGTGGTCTCACACAACACACAATTGTGCTTAACCCTTTCGATGCTAATGACAGAACGGTTCCGTCATGGGCATCGGTTGAGCTGTGCTCATGACGGAACCGTTCCGTCATGACCACACCCATTAACATTAGGGGTCAGCACCGGGCGGTAAATCGTACCGCACCGATGTGGTTAACAGCAAAGGGTTATGTTCCATCCCTAGGCACAGAGATTGCTCTCTTTGTCTATGAACCCCAAATCAGAGCTCACCCCTGTGGGTTTTACTTACCCAACTCCAAGTACAATTACAAAGTGCTTTACGCCTCATAAGGGAATGGAAAGTGTCACATTAGTGCCAAGATAATATAATTCTTTGTTTTTCCTGGCACAGAAAGGAACCCCTGGGCTCTTGGTAATGGAGCTGGTGACAGAGACCATGAGATAAAGGAACTTGTAAAGTTTTTCTCACATGAGCAAAGTAGCGCTGTGCCAGATAATTGGACTACTGTGGACTGAGGAGCTTTTTACTTCTCTTCCGTCTAAGCTGCCATGTTGTTTTATCTTATGGGTTCTGGAAATTCACATGATTGTGCATGCTAGTGCATAACCTTTTTACCTTTTCCTCACAGGGGGCTCAGTAATCGTGTTGCACGAGTAACTTGCAATAATGTTGTTCCGGACAGCATACTTTGCTTAGCTTTTCTTCACCAGTTGCTGATCACAAGTTACAATCTCATACACAACCCTTGCGAGAGTCCTGATTTTCATTCAAAAGCCAAACTTGCTAGGAACTTTGGAGATCTCTGTGGATTTTTTTTGTGAAAAAATTCCTTAAATTCACATACATTAGAATTCAGTGGTCTTCAAACTTTTTAATGCCGCGCCCCCCAGTGGGGAAAAAAATCACTCAGGCCCCCTCAATTTTGAACAATTACTCTATTAAACTGGCAGTGGTTAAATATGTATTGATTTATGTATCATTGCATTTAAGTTCTATTACCGTTTTTACAAAAGCAATCAAGTACATGATTACCAAACATACCATTCTGGTCAGGCAGGTCTTTCTAAGGTGTAAAAGCATACACAGTGTGATTATTAGAAATGGGGGTTTGAAGAAAATTTGGAGTAATTTCCCTTTTGACACCTACTCCTAGCCAGGTATAAATGACAAAAGATGTTACTGATGGCCCATTACATAGCAGCTAACTGCCACTTATTTTTTACTGCTGAAAACAAGGGACTGCTATCAACATAATGCTTCTTTTGGCCAGAGCCCGGCAACCCCCCCTGGAATCACTTGAGGCCCTCATTAGGGGGTCTGGCCCCCAGTTTGAAGACCCCTGCATTAGCTTGGAAAGGAATGAGCCACTTACCAAAATGCGGACAAAAATACAGAACTGACCGCGGTGCTCACACATAATATGGAGTAACGGGAAATTTCTGGTCTAATTTTTCTCTATGATATCTTTATTGGGGCGTTCATGCTGAGGGCACTGGTGTGCAGAAATGTCTGTAGCACGTCACATAAATTCTCCTGACATATGTATCCCTGCCTCTTGACCTCGTTTCAGCGCTCCGTCCATCATCTCCTTGTGTTTGTTTAGATCGCCCGAAGTTGGCAGGGTATGCCCAGACATGGGTCCCTTGCTCACTTTACCACTGGATTCAAGCTAGCCTGGCTGACGAGGGCTGTTATCCCAAAACCGGTCCCAGGATGCTTGTTTCTGGTCCAGTGAAGACATGGCTTGGCAGTTCAGGCTGGACATTTCCCATGAGGCACAGGGTCAAGACTGATTTGCATATGATTGGGTCTGAACTGAGGTGGCAGAGTGGGCTAAAGAATGATGATGGATTCAACCCAGATCTGTGACTGGGGGTGAGTGTCTGAAAAGTTTCGGTGCTCCATCCATCATCTCCTTGTGTTTGCTTACTTTTCACAAACCACTGTTCTCAGGTGTTTCCGAATCTAGACCAGGGTTTTCCCTGGTGACCTTGAACGTGCGGTGACCCTCTCCGTACGTGTGAACTCTGACCTTCGCAGCATCACATGCGAGCTCCATGTTTGATCCTGGGCTTGTTGTTTAACCTCCGCTCGCGTGACAAAGAAACTGGAGCACAGATTATTTTTGAAAAAAGACAGAATGATGTCAGACAGCTCATGCTTGAAAACACGTTTTCAGAGACCGTCCTTAGGTAGACGTGTTATCTATTTTGCATAATTTATTCAACTCTGGCTTCATTTCGTATCCTCGTTATTTTCTGCTATTTTTGGAGACCTGATGCAGCAGGGGAAAGAGCATTTCCATTCTTATTCAAATGAAGTGTCTTCGTGTAGGTGTGCTTTATAGCGCTAAGTATGCCGCCATATGGTGTCTTCATGGCGCTCTGAAATATTACAAAGAAAAAGCAAACATTGGCATAGCCAGGCCCGGACTGGCCGTACCGGGCAATCCCCCGGTGCGCTGCACGGGTGGGGGCCGGTTTTGAGCCCCCGGGAGCCGTTTTTGTTACAGGGCCGATTTTGCAGCATAGCTGCAAAATCGTCCCTGTAACAAAATCGGCGGAAAACCGGCCCTGGCAAACAGTTCGGCGGCACACCCAATACCCCCCCCCCCCCTTTGCCAGGGCCGGTTTTGGTTCCCATTCCAGCCCTGGGCATAGCTAATAGGCCTGGCATCGGCAGCCAGCTTTTTTGGTTTTGGGAATACTTTTTTTCTCAAGGTAATACAACACCTTTTGGGGGAGCTGCCGGGCCCTTGGCTATTTAAACAATTTATATTTCGCCTAAAGGCAAAACAATTTTCTGCTTTCCAAAAGCACACACAGCCATAGCAGCCACTGGTGCTGAAGGGTACTACGCGTATGTGGATAGGTGTATTGTGAAAGAGCAGAAACCCGTCACTCACAGTAAAATTCACCAATGGTTGAAGTTGGCTCAACAAGTGCTCCACAGAGTATGCTGTAGTGATTGGAAGGAAAATGTGAATTGTACACTAGCAGACCAATGGATGAAGAGGGCTCAACAAGTGCTCCACAGAGTATGCTGTAGTGATTGGCAGGAAAATGTGAATGGTACACTAACAGACCAATGGATGAAGAGGGCTCAACAAGTGCTCCACAGAGTATGCTGTAGTGATTGGCAGGAAAATGTGAATGGCACACTAACAGACCAATGGATGATGAGGGCTCAACAAGTGCTCCACAGAATATGCTGTAGTGATTGGAAGGAAAATGTGAATGGTACACTAACAGACCAATGGATGAAGAGGGCTCAACAAGTGCTCCACAGAGTATGCTGTAGTGATTGGAAGGAAATTGTGAATGGCACACTAACTGACCAATGGATGAAGAGGGCTCAACAAGTGCTCCACAGAGTATGCTGTAGTGATTGGAAGGAAAATGTGAATGGCACACTAACAGACCAATGGATGAAGAGGGCAGACTGAAAGACCCTAAGTATGTTTTTAACGATATTTTTAGTAAATTAAAAGATCTTGGCTAATGCTGGACTTAATGTTAAAGTAAAGTGGTAATCACACAGTAATAGTGAACAGCACAACCACCAGGCACCAAGAGGTACACGCTGGGAGGTGGTGCTCTCTCACTTGTGGCCCTTGAGGCCCTCCTGGTAAACCAGAAAGACCAACAATGTGCCACAAATAATCACATTCTGTATATGTGAACTGCATGGGTCTATTTTTGTCATGTGGCTGGCATTGTGACAAACCTCCAACTCAAACTTCATGTATAACGCACATTAATGTCATTTTTAAGACCACTAAGCGACACCATATGATGATGATGAAGATGATGGTGATGGTTTTAGGTGGCTGGTCTAGAAAGAAGAGCTGGGAATTCATGTTGGGGTCCCCGTGCAGAAATCCTCAGATGATGAGTCATGACGACCAAACAAACAAAGTGGACAAACCCGCTCGCAAAAGCGACTCACTCGTATTCTGATTTAGATGAACCGTTATGTTTGTTAAAAGACCCCTCACCCACCAACCTAGTTGTTGGCGTGCTTCATCATTGGGGTCCCAACTGGGTAGCCGAATGCCAACCAGTTGTGCTACAACACCTGATTACAGCGGAGCTGGTTTGGTGTGTTTGTGAAAGAAGTGGTCCAAGTTAAAATTATCTCGGGGTGTGCTTACTAAATAAACTTTATTCTTAGCGGCCCAGAATAAGGTTAAAATGAGGAAAACAACAACTTTGTAGAAAAATGCTCCGGGCTGTCACAGTAATAGGTCTGCATGTTTCAGCCCCATAAAAAGTGGGAGGCTTTCGTCAGGACCAGGTGAGGGTGTGGCAAAAATAAGACACGTGATTCTCAACACACACTCTAAGGTGCACTGTGAGAAGAGTGGTGTCTGTATACTTACGGACAAAATGCTAAAAAACACTGGCTTTGTATTACTTGTAGCTTTTAGCAGGACCCGGGAGGGGCGCCCATCTGTAGTCACACATTTGTCAAGGAGGAGTGTCCGCAGGCAGCATCTATTTCGGTCTCCGCGTGGTCTTGGGTGACCCCCACGCCTGGACCTCATGCACCAACGCAGTATCAGGTTTATTTTATGACATTTGAGAAACATGGTTGGAGGATGACGGAATGTCATGAGGGCCACTATGGTGTAGGCAAGATCTCATTCTGCAAATCCTGGTGATCTAAAACTTTAGTCTGATTGTCTAGTTTAGGCGAGCACGGATGGTTGGATGGACACTTGGGGTTCTCTCGGTGTAAATGCATTGATCTGTGCACAGAGTTTTGCTTGTATAGGAATTGTTTCCATACTCCTTCCCTTTATCCCCTCTCTTTTTGCTGCCACTTTCCACAAAAGGAGAGCGCACTGTCCTCCTGACACCTACATTCCTTCTCCCCCGTTTACTAATTACAAATCTGAAGTCCCCTGCTTGCTTATAGTCCATTACTTGAAGTTTCACCCTACAATGAAGCCACAAGGTGAGTTATGGGTCTCGCCAAGGACAACCCCACCAGATTAGGCATCTTTGAGCTTACTTGGTGGAGGGTTTGACCAATTGTATGCTTTCCCTGAGATTCAATATAAATATATACATTAAATGCACTTTACAAATGAAACCCGCCTCAGTGCAATTGTTAAACTACCAGGGAGCAGCTGCTTACAGAACGACTAGGGTTGGTAGTAATGCTTTGTTTTACAGCACTAACCACTAGGAAATAACGAGGGTGGTGGTACACTAAGGCCTCAGTAGGCAGCTGCCTTAGAGTGCATCAATACAGGCCACCAGAGGGAGCCAGACTGCAACAAATGGCCTCAAAAACAACACTATTGCTAGAGCAAGGGAGCGCTATAATGATTGGGAGGGTCTCTGGAAATCCTGGCAACACCGAGCTCGAAACAAAACTTGGCTCACAAGAACCACTAAGAAACAAGAGGTATAAACTAGGGGCGGGCATAACTTGCGTCATTCTTTGTAGCGTAATCACACATAATTCCCTAAGAATTCCGCAAGATTATGCAGAATTGCAAAAGAAGATCAATACTGCATTTGATGCTATTTCTAAGTGTGAAAATGCCTCCAAAATCTAAAATGGATGCAAAGATACATTTTGGGCTAAGAAATAGCACTAAATGCAACAGAACACGAATAGCGTGAATGAGCTGCTGCTTGCACTCGCTAAATGTGCTCCCGTAGTAGCATTTCATTTTCTTCCCAACTTACTGCCATCATTTAGTGCTATTTTCTTTGTGCACAATGTACCCTGGCGTCCAAAATGGATTTTGGAAGCATTTTGCGCTAAGAAATAGCTTTATATGCAACAGAACATGAAAAGTGAGCGGCCACTCGCCCTGCCTATACGTGCTCTTCCTGTAGGATTTTTCCCCCCAGATTATGCAACCAGGAGTAGTTACCTAATTATCAATAATTGAGCATCAAATAGTAACACAGAATTTCTGAAATTACTCTGATTGCTCCGGCGTAATTGAAATTCCGACAAGGCCTAATATAAACTACCAACAGAATACAAGGCGGAACATTTTGGACACAAGCAGGTCAACCCATGAGCTGACTATCACTGTGCTTACATCACCAACTAGGACCCAACAGATCTCAGTAAAGTGCTCTTAAGTACATCTTATGCTTGGTTAGCAGGCATCCAAAAGCATACGCTACCCAAAGACAACACACACATACACACCCTCACACCCAAACCCCTACCTCTTTCAGTCGGACAGTGGGTTCTAACATGTGAAGTGTCTAAATAACCAATAAAGTCTTCTGATCTTAGCCATCAAGGACTAGACTCATAATCAATGCTACCTAACCGAGACTGAGAAGACAACACTTCACCCGACACCGCATCAGACTGGGCTCCATTCTGTGATGGTGGCTTTGGAACCATCTTTACACCACTGGACAGCTGGAAGTGCTAGGATCCATGACAATAGCAGAATGTGGAGTTATTCTCCACAATGGCGATGTTCCTGTGATTAATATACATATTTATATCTACATAAACGAAGGTTTCCCAAAAATGAAATGTATATTGGAACTGGGCAGGGAAAGCAAAAGAATAAAACACAAAAAACCACCTCCAAATCACTGCCCTATGAAGAGAGTCCAACACAACACATCTTTTTTATCTAGAATATATCAATATTTGTGTCTTTATTTTTTGTTATTGATGCAAGCATTTGAACATGTACCTAATTAAAAAATTTGAAAATAGAAGCAAACCGTCTCACGATTTTCAGTTCATGGCATTTGCAAAGTTTCATTTTTCCTTCTCCCAAAGTTTTTCTGTACATTGCAAGATAATTTTCATTCTAATCACACCCAGCCAGGCTGGCAAATGTATCCTGAAGCTCCCTGTACCATTTTACCTTTGGTGAAGGTTTTGCATGTACAACGGTGTTGCAAACTAGAAGGAAGCTGTTTTATGTGAAGCAAAACCACTTTGTTAGTTTTAAACAAGGAAGTGCATTTTGAAACATGTTGCAACATTTTAAAACATCAATGAATTAGCAAATTTCAAAACTTTGCAAACTTTGTGAAGTTAAAAATGTTTCTCCTGAACTTTGTGAAAGTTGGAAAAAACATTGATACCGCTAGCATAATGTACGCCATACAAACGTAATAACGTAATTTAAAACATCTGTGGAGGTAATCCTCATAATGCCCATGAGATTAATATTTTGAGACTATTACATTGATAGTGGCCGATTAAGAAAAGCATGTATGAGTAAAGTACGTAGTACTACAGGAGTACTCTTATACGTACTTGTATGCCCAAAACATCCGACTCCCGTCAGTAAAAGTGCAAAGAGGGCACAGTCCTTTCGATTTCTACTAATTGTAGATGAAAATTCCCATTTTATTCCCATTTTACATGTTTTTGGGCCAATTCACAAAGGCAATTAAGAGTACGTAAAAAGTATTACAGGAATAATTCTTTGTGTGTTCTGACATGCCCCACTATATCTAATTCCAGACAAATGATAAGGAATCCTATGTATGTTTCTACTCTAGAAAATGTATTAGACCATTTAGATCCCTAAAAAATGACCTTTCTCTTGGTTAAATATGGTAGTACTGCTGCTTATATAGTATCTCTGATACTAATATTGTTTTTATTCTCTGTTTCTTATTTTTGTTTTTGATTACTTTTGATTATGTACTTGCACCATAAGTTTGTTTGTTTGTACGATGTTTGGATATGATATAATGGTTCTGTATGTTTTTTTTATATATATGTGGCTTTGAACTGAACCAATATTTTTTTTTTTTTAAAGAAAATGTATTTCAGATTTGTAAATTGGTGAAATGTATGACCCCTCCTTTTGAAGTGCATTGAAGTACATCAATAGAAAAATCATTGAATGCATGCATTCTATAGGTGAGCTGCACGCCCTATGCAGTCTCTAAGGAGATATATGGAATTCCAATGTTGTTCTTTAGAAGATCGATACAACTCGTTTGCATTCTCGTTTCAGAGGAAAAATCTATGATACTAAGTTGTTTGTCTCGAAAGCATTGATGTTACATTGTAGCTGAGTGACCTGCAAGCGGCCCTCCATGTGTGTTTCCATGGAGATTTATGACACTGTGAGGCTCATGCTGGGCCTAGTGGGGTGATGTTCTGAGTGTGGTTGCCATGGAAACAATGGGCCTATTCACACAGGTATTTCGGAGCACGTTAAGTAGTGCACCTTTAGTACTCTTTTACCTGCTGTTACAGGGCTTTGTCCATTGGACCAAAAACATCTAAAATGAGAATAAAAATGGATATTGAGGTAATATTTATATAATTTATATACAATTAGTACAGATAGAGAGGACAGTGCTCTCTTTGCACTTTTTTCCAATGGGCAGTTGAATGTTTTGGGGCCGATTCACAAATGCATGTAAGACTACATAAAAGATACTCCTATTTTACTACTTTACGTACTCAGAAGTTCCTTGTGCATCGGCCTCAATGTGTCTATTCAATGACTGAAGAGTGCTGTGTTCGACCATACAAGCCACACACCAACACACTTTGCACAACCCTACAGATGCCTGCAACTATTACGCTTGTGCTTCGTCCAGACCGTGACGATTGTCGCGTTTCCCGCATATCTACACCGTTCGAAGTGCTTGATTTGTCCCTTATTCTCTTGATACACTTAATTGAACTGTAGACCACACAGGTCTGATGACTTGTACCACAGATGAAAGATTGGATATTCTTTAACTGTCTTTTCTCCACATATTCCAGATATTGGAAGGACCTTCACAGGAGTTCTAATACTACTCCTGACACTAATATTGAACAAACCTAGGACCATTACCTTGGATGACAAACATACTCTGAAACTGTTTGTGCCCTGAAGAAGTCCACCTCCATGTGGACGAAATCCGTTGGCTGGTTTTCCTTGGCACATATTTATGAAGCAACAGTAAAGAGAAGATTTTCTAATAACCTCTTTGCAGTTTGTGGATATACCTTTTATTAACAGAGACATTACAAAAGTGGTGCACCACTGTGAACTGTTTTCTAGATTCAACGGGAAACAACCTTTACAACGCAACTTTTACAACGCACTACCATTACAGCAAAAACTTTTACAACGCAACATCCAATACATCGCATGCCATTACAACGCAACCATTACAACGCATGACACTACAATGCATACCATTGCAACGCAGTCATTACAACGCATAGTACCCTTACACTATCCAACACTTACCCTACTGTTGCACCCCCTGGAGTTAGAATAGTAATTTTTACCCCTACACTATCCAACACTTACCCTACTGTTGCACCCCCTGGAGTTAGAATAGTAATTTTTACCCCTACACTATCCAACACTTACCCTACTGTTGCACCACCTGGAGTTAGAATAGTAATTTTTACCCCTACACTATCCAACACTTACCCTACTGTTGCACCCCCTGGAGTTAGAATAGTAATTTTTACCCCTACACTATCCAACACTTACCCTACTGTTGCACCCCCTGAAGTTAGAATAGTAATTTTTACCCCTTCAGGCAAAAACACACACATTCACTATCATCTCTTTTTTGAACATCTTAAAACATGAGTATTTTACTAAATACTGTGTGTTAAGTACCCCTCACAATCCGCGCTCCTTTCCATTGGCCCATAAGCCCCCCCCCCTCATGCGCTGCTTCTCATATAATGATTAACATGATACGCCAGAGTGAATGTCGGAAAATCTAAAGCTCAACCCCCCCCCCCTCCCTTTCCCCAGGCTTACTGACCAAGCCACCCCCCTCTTCCTGCCATTCTGACACTTTCTGGGCATTAAGTACAAGTGGCCATGCAGGACCCCTAGCATTACTTGAAGGGATTGGGGGACTTGCACCAGGTTCTATCTGACTGACACCAGTCCCCCACCACACCACCCTCTCACAACACTTTAGAACTGGGACTTGTACTTTAGCATTGCAGCTTTTTACAAAGACATGGGCAGGGATGACCCTCATGTTTCTAAATCTGGCTGCTCTGGGCCGGAGGTGGGAATCCAGTGGGGCCAAATTCCTCCCTTTTCTAACCTGGAATGCCCACTTCACTCCTTGTCTTCGTAACACTTTCCAGCACTTGCCTTCCATGGGAAAGCCTAATGCATTCTGGGATTTATAGTCTTGGTTTGTTTCCATTAAACTAACAAAGACGAACACTAAGGCCCTGATTATTAGTTTAGGAGTTCTCACGTCTGATAAATAACAATATCACAGGTGCGATAAATACCACCTATTTCAAGTTTGTGGGAAATAACATGCAGATATTGGTGCTTAAAGGTTTTAGATTGATTGGTGTTTGAGGCACCAAATTCCGCATGGTACGATGAATACAGTATGACTTTCCCAAGTTACATTTTAGCAAAAGGTTTGACCTGCTGAAATTTAACGACAGTTGAGGTATTTAACTTATCTGATGATTATAAAGACAAACTCGTAATTCCGACCAATGCATAAATTAGGGGTTAACACATGGGCCCGATTCACCGACCCACTGTAATCAGGCCCTAAAACTGGAAGCTCTGAGATGACATGGAGTGAGGTGTCCATCATATCCCAGCCTCAGAATCTAGCCCTACGTCATCAATCAATGAACCCAGAGCCAAGACCCATTATCAATTTGTTACAGGTCCCAAAATGTAAAGAACCCCTCTGCACTCGCTCCGAATCGCTCAGTAACCTTTCTGAGTTGATAAATTAGATACCATTTATTTGGGCATTGGTTTTAGCTCTAATTTTGCTTGGAGCACAGGTTATGACCACTTGAGGGCGCCCTTGGATTACTTGTTTCACACAGTCAGGGCTGTTGCGATGCTCTGTCTCCACACAGACGCCAGAGGGCTCTTTTGTGTACCTTTTTCTGCACATCCCACAGTAGAGTTGCATCTTTGATCCATGTCATCAAATACCACGCTACCAGTCCTGGTTATATTTGACGCCACAATGCATTCTGGATGTTGTAGTTTTGATTTGCTTACGTAGAACTAAAACGAATTAACAACACACCAGGTTATAATCACCTTTATTGAAAAACACAATACAGAAAAGATTGTGTTGTGTGTTGAGGTGTCAATTTACAAACTCGTCGTCCCCGAGTGTGCTTTTCCTCCAGATTTTACAAGTTGTGTATAATGAATGAGAGGCTTGGTCAGGCTTTGTCTTACTTTGCATTGTAGGTTTCTTTTAATAAATGAAATCCAATGTTGCAGGAGACAAAAAGGAAAGGAAACAAGCATTGGTAGAGCCAACAGGTATTCATGGGCAGCCTTTTGGAGCTCTCGGTGCTTGCTTCGTTTTGGCATGGTTTTTGTAACCCTTTGTTGTTGGGGTAGTTTCCAAAAAGTTATCAAACAAAAAAAAGAATGGCTAAAAGCAAAATAATTGTTCGGGGTTCTCGAAAAGCACACATTGCCATAGCAATCCCTGGCAATGAATGGAACTAACTAGAGAAATCTAAGAACAGTGTCGCTCATAGTGAAGTTGGCCGAGTGCTAGTGGATTGGCCGAATGCTCCACGCTGCCTGCAGCGCTGGGTGGACGGAAATTGTGAATGACACAATAATTAACCAATGGATGAAAAGGGCTGGCTTAAAGCCCCTACAAGTGAATATCTTATACACATAATTGTAATACGTTTAAAAGGTCTTGGTTAACGCCCGGTCTAAAGCCACACGTTGACAAACCCAATAGTTTTGAATTTTGTGGATCTAATAGAATATTTGTGCTCCCTTTTGTTGACAGACCTGAAGGTAAAGGATACTTGGTGACACTAATAATTAGAGGGTAAGGTCTTTTGTACAAGACGCAGAGGTGCAAGAGGGTATTTGAACTGCAGCTGCCCTGAGAGGAGGTTGAATGATGGCGGGAGCCCTGGGGAGATCCCTGGTGAGAGGTTATGTGTGAAGGTTGTGATTGTGGAGCGTTGGGGTGATAGCAGAGTAGAGGTGGTGGTAAATGTAAATGTATTTGTAGAGCGCACTGTCACCAAGCGGTTTCCTGGCGCTATTACTCATACTGCTGTGGAACCCTTCCTGGCTTTCCCTGTGAAGTGTCCACTCCTGGGCAACCCCAGGGTGAAGGCAGGCATCCTAACGCTGTTGGGGCTGTTGTGGAGATTAAGCAAACTATTGCCCAGAGATGCAGAGTGGGACCCATGATTAGAATAGGCACCGAGGCGAGAATTGTCAGGTCTGAGGAAATTGAACCCAAGACCCGCCGAGGCGGGGAATTGAACCCTGGTCCCGGGCTAGAACTCTGCATCAGGGTCTGCCGCTCTAACCATTGAGCCACATTCCTCCACTAGTTGTTGGGTATGATGCAGGCATGTGAGGAGTGAGGAAAGCAAGGGGTATAGTGATGGCAAAGCTAGAGGGTGATGAGAGAGAATATCCTGATTACTTACTGGTAATCTTCATTACTCTGATTCCCAGTATTCCCCGATAGTCCTTTATAAGGAATTCTGTATAAGGAACTGTGATTGATTATAATATGGAGGTTTGTGTTTGTAGTTAGCTTCGAGAATGGACAGGAAGTGATGTTGTGATACTCCCTTTTCTACTGACTGCTGGGTAATGGCAGCCATGTTGGGAGGATTTTCAGATCAGCTAGGGAACAGATTCTGTAGGACGGAGATGGAATCTTGCGGGTAAGGACTGGATCAGGCAAGATGGCCGAGGAGCCAATGGAATGCCAGTTGGGGCTTGGCTTGGCGAGGGCACGTGGAATGTGATTGGACCAAATTGGATGATGGAGTGCATATGAGTGTGAGTGTGTTGACTGTTTCAGTCATGCCCTCACATGAGTGACATATGAAGGGGAACCTTACGAATTCCGAGCAAATATAGTCGCCCCTCTGACAATCATTAGTGGGCGGGACTTGGGCAATGTACCACATGGCACTGCCCAAGGGGCATTGCTTAATTTGTGGGGGTGACTGGAGGTGCGCACCGGCACTTTCGTTTGTGAACCACAGCTTACTATTTCTCATCAGAATTTGACTCGTAGTAAGAGGGACAAGGTCAGAAAAAAGGTGAAGTGAAAGTTGGAAACAGTAAAAAAATGGTGATAGAATGGCGGAAAAAGTACCGAAAAGAATGACTTAAGGAGACAATAATTGTAGGGTGGGTGAAGAAAGAGGCATGAGGGGAAATCAAAACGAGGCTGCTTTGGTATTTTTAACCCCAACATTCAATAGTGCCGGCAATTGTCTTCTGAGAAACACTTTGGGCCCCTGCCCTTGTCTTTCTTTCGCTTTCCGATTTTACATTACCCATGGCTTTGACATGTTTCTGAAGCCACAGAAAGTGGCGCAAGAATTCCATTCCTGGGCGTCTTGCCGCCAGTAAGCACTCTTTGAATAACAAACAAGCACTGGGTGCAGACGTAAGGTTCACGTAAGTGAAAACAAAGTGTGGTTTTGTGCGCACGCATTATTAATCAGCCTTAAAAGACGCCAGAGGAAGTCAGTTGACATTAAAAGAGGCCGGTATCCATTAGCGGTTGGACACCCACCAGCCATTCATTGTACGTGATTAAGAAGTTTGTAAAATGGAGCAGAAATCTGAACTCATCACACAGGCAGCCTGAGGCAGACTCGCCATTTCCCTTGGAAATATAAAGGACGTCTGTATCCTACGTTGGGCCAAGTTACTTAACTTGCTTAAATAATACAATCTATACATCAAATTTGTGTACGGCTGTAATATGTATGTACTTTTGCCAGTTTTTCGCTTCAACTGTCTGTATGTTGTTTACTTTCCAAATTTATCACAGTGATTCTTTGCAGTGTAAGTAAGTAACCGATTTGTAGAGCGCATAAATGCCGGAAGGCGTCTGTGTAGATAGATAGATAGATAGATAGATAGATAGATAGACAGATAGATAGATAGATAGATAGATAGATAGATAGATAGATAGATAGATAGAGAGATAGATGATAGATAGATAGATAGATAGATAGATAGATAGATAGATAGATAGATAGATAGATAGATAGATAGATCCGTCCAAGAGTTCAGAAAGTGAACATCCTATATAAGGTACTCTGCGTGGTTTTATATGTACTCTATGCGGATAAAACAAAAAGAACATGCTCTATATGTCTAATTACCCTTACTTCTCATTTTCTGTCTCTTAGGGCAAAACTTTTCAAAGGAAAGAAAGTTCACGGAGAGTATGACATCAAAGTGGAGCAGGTGAGTGCTGAGTGGGTGTAGTGTGGCACACATGTCGCAAAACAGAGAAATTCCTTGTTCCAATAGTGGCATAGCAATATGTGGGCATATTACTTTAAGACTGACTTTTTAATACCATGCAAAAAATATGCCATAGTCAGAATATACAGTAAACTAAGATTCCTTACTTAGCAGGGCTGATTTACTCTCCTTAACTTTACATATCAGTACCTTGAAGACAGAACTAGGGAGGCAGGTTCAAGCTGGCCTTTGTGCCACATCCTGTGATTTGTAACAAATCATGTAATCTCCCTGCGTCTAAAAAATGTGTATCGTAATCTGTTTGTCTTTAGGTGTGGGCTGAGTTCGTGGAGTTCTGCGTAGCGGAATACACAAAGTGACCAAAAAACTCAGAGTTCCACAAGCGGTAGAGTACATTTGTTCATACCATTCACGTTGATTTTCAGTGCTGGGTGTTTGTACTGCGCTGTAAAATCAGTGTGAAATGCACCATGTGCAGCACAAGAGGGTGCTGCTTCTTTTCTGCTGTTCAAGTAGATTTTCTACTCGAGCGACAGGTTTCCGAACAAGAACGGAAGGTTTCTCAACGTGAGCGGTCGTGACCATCCGCGAACACCCGTGTTATGAAATCTGACCACCCGCATAGAGAAGTCCCGCCAGGAGGTGGATTTTCTTCACTTGCGCTCGACAACTTTATGTTAGCGAGCGCAAGTAAAAAACTCCGCTCTGCTATGTGGAGCTGAGTTTTTCGGAACTCTGCGTGCTCTGCATAGCACGGAGTGCGGACAAATCTGCAAACTCCGCGAACGGAGCAGAGTTCACCGCCCAGGCTCAGTTCTATTGTAAACTGCTTGAATGCCCTATGGCCTAGGTCATGCTATATATAAAAAAAATATGTAGATGTAAAGGTAAGAATTGTAAATCTGCATTTACCTGGATGATATTTTGGCAGCTGATATTCTGGCTATGATCCTTTGAAAGTAGAATATGTTTGTGCTCGATATTCTGACTTACAACACTGCAGAGACCTTGATAACCCCCCATAGCAGCATGAGAAGGCCTGTGTATTAGTATAAAAGTGGGTAGAGCTGTATGTATGGCCCTCGCAGCAGCACACAAAGCATTACATCTCCCTATATTGAGCCCAGAATAAGATGCATGCAGCATGCGAGGGAGGAGATAGAGATGTGGCTTATTAGCTAGAGCTGCTGACTCTGGAAGTTTGGGGCCGAGGTTCAATTCCCAGTGTCAGTGATTGGCTCTACATCTTGAGGTTCCGAGGGGACCACTTCATCTCCCTGTGCCTAAAGATGTCAAATGTATTTGTGTAATCCTCTCTCGTCTCCCAACCTCACTCCCCGTGTAGGGTACAGCGCTCTGTTGCTTCCTAGCCAGGTTTGTGCTGTATAACACACCAAAATTTACACAATGTTGTGCCATTGGCATTGCTTTAAACTATTTGCCATTCAATAAAATGGCGTTCCAGAGGTTGTGCTTCTCTTAATACTGCCCACAGAATATACAGCTGTATACTATTACCCTGTTATATCGCTGAAGGGTTATAGCATGCTCCATTCGATTGTCCTGCCACGGGAGATACACCACAGTACGTGTGCCACAAAAGTGCTCATCAGTTTACTACAATGCAGAATAAGCCCTTTAAAAATTGTGATGAAATATAAGCGATCTTGGAAAACCCTAGTAAGTCTGATGTTCATCTGCTATTGAAAGGGGGTTTTGCGAGTCTGTCTGTCTTTTGTGGGTCAGCAACATCCTTAGCCTAGTGACCTCAGGGGAATACCTCCCAGTGGACCCTCTACTGACCAACTCATCCCAATATCATGTCCCTTCACAATTTTGTTCAGTTTTCTCATCTCTTTCTTCCATATTCAATTCACCCATTCATAAGCAGTACCGCACTTGAGGGTAACCGACCCTACCAAAATAACCCGATCCAACGAGCTACCCAACGGAAACTCCCTTTCTTTATACATTCCCTTTACCTTACCGTGCTACAGCCACACTCAGCACAATCCCACACTTCTACTCTCCTATGTGACAACAAATATCCTTCTATTCCATCCTTTCACAGATCTAAAGACAGTTGACTAGGGCACGGAAGTCCATTGCACACCATGCAACACACATCCCCTCAACCGCACCAAACTTCCACAAATACACACTTTTCCCAAACCTATTGTAGAGTAAAAGCTGCTGAGTCCCTATCTGCACCCAAGAGGCCACTTCTGTAAGGGTGGCCTTTCCCAGTCCAGGCCAGTGCCCCATTGACACTCAGTCCCTGCTGATCACACCCGCCTTCCTTGACGCCGTTCACTGTCCAGTCCTATGTTCCTCAGCAACTGATCGAACACCTCCCTCCTCCTGCACCTTTTTCACTCTCCTCTCTTGACTGTTTCTCTTTGAAGGTGGACTTTGCGGATGTCAACCTGGTGGCCCACGCCAACGGCAACTTCTCAGTGGACATGGAGGTGATGAGGAATGGGGTGAAGGCAGTGAGGTAAGTTTCTCAGCTGGATGGAATTTGGGGGCTTAGGACTCACAGTATTAGTAGGGAAGTCAGGAAAGAAAGAAACAGATGAAATTATAGTGAACAACAAAATAATAATTGTTTTAAGTTGATCCACTCTCCCCTTCCCGAGTCATCTGCTCCTGTTGATGGAGGCCACCCAGCAGCTTTCTTGTTGGAAGGGACGCCTTATGCCAAAGTAAGGATGGTTCAGTGAAGGAGGGACTCCATCCCACGCGTAAGCTGTGTTCGCTGAGCCTGGATGTGAAGCGACTAACAGATTGTGATTAATTCAAATATGAAGAGTTCATGAACATATATATTCAACTTCTTTGGAGAACCTGGAGCCCATAGGTCTAATCTGGGCTTCTCTTCTTAACAAATACTGTGTGATCCTGGGCACACCACCTTATCTTCTCAGTACCTAATTACTTAATCAACCCAAATTGTGGGTAACTTTCAATGAACTAACAGTGTTCAGCTCTAAATTAACAAAAAATAATGTGCTTGAAGTGTCATGTTTTATGAACATACCACTGGAGTTTGGTGCACCCTACGCTTTAGTTCTTTTATCCCAGTGTGTCCTGGTATTCCGACTTATGGAACCCGAACAGTGCTCACACTCTCCACTCCCAAATCAAGGGCAGTCAATTGTCATCAAACATTGCACTGGCCCCCATTGCGATGGGTTCAAGTGGGTGAAACAATGCTATTTTGGCCAAGAGACCCATATCCTAACCACCATGTCTAATAAACATATGAGGTTGCCTTTCGCCTGCGCACATCTCTCAAATGTTGGCCAAACCAGACACCCCCAAACAAAGTCCACTGTACCCAAGCCTCGTTGAGTTCCATTCGTAGTAGCATGAACCAACAGCAAACCCCTCCAACTGCAGCACTGCCAGCAGGGAGCCCTTGGGAGGGGTCATATATAGCAGTTTGCAATTTGCTTCAGAGATTTAAGTAGCCCAACAAGAAAAATGTTTCTGGTACAACTGTGGCGAGTAGAAGGTGCCTATGCCATCTTGGACTGTGCCAAGTTCAACCAAATAATTGATTTTGCCCTTCTGCTCTTGTACTGTGCCAAGTTCATACATACCCTGGGCCTAATTTAAGAGTTCGAGAATGGAGTACGATCCATCAGGGTGGTGTAGGACATTAACTCTGCCACACTGACGGACAACGGTCCACCAAGTTTAAAGATGACCGTCACCCCAGCAGTCATCCCTGTAGATTGAAAGGAACTGCGTCACAGCGGTGATGGACAGAAAAAAAACCTTGACACTGTCCATAGTAATAGGGCAGGAAACCTAATGACCTTCCTCTAATTGCCCATACTCGGTCAGAGGAAATATTCCATCAACGCAGTCAACCGGAGCTCCACTAGTGAAATACATATGGTTTGCTCGTCTCTACCGGAGGTGGGCGGATCAAGGGTTTGTAGGGCAGGTCACGCCATCAGACCCTGTCCACCCAACTGTAGATCGGGCCCAAATCGTCTTGACCTTCCCACGTTGTACTACACCAAGTGCATAGAAACAAAGTGCTTGATAAGCTTGGTGTAAACAAAGGGCCCTGCCCTTCAGTACCTTGATTATACCATGTTCATAAACTTAAAAGTTCTTAACCACCTGTACACACCACCATCCCCTTCCCCCTTTTAATAATAAGTTTAAACATGCTGAGTGACTCAACATGAGCAGTAACAATCCATCATTCCTGAGTAGTACATATGCCTGGGCAGCATACATTCAATTCAATTCCATGTGCATTTTATGTGTTAAACTGGTTCAACAGAAACCATGCAAATATGATCCATCCGATAATTTAATCTGGTCTCACTTTATTCCAACTCCAACACTAAAACAGCACTGTTTGTTGTACATTGTCAGAGTCTGGCAAACCAGTTCTCTTGTTTGAACACTGGATACAAGGAATTGAGGGGTGTAAAGTAAAAGAAGGTGCTTCCAAGTTCCCTTTGTCCCAATGTGCTTACTTTGTAAATCTTATACCGATCAAATAGCCAGCCAGCCTATGGCCTTACTCAATATACCCACAATATACCAGGTACCCAAGTAACTTAGGGATTACTTACCAAACCTGAAAAGATTCAAGAATCCAGCAAGCCAATGGCCTTACAAAGTAGACCTGGAAAGTGCCAAGTATCCAATGAGCTACAGATCTTACTAAGAACAGTGTTCAGGACCAAGTACGAACAAGTCAATGACCTTACTGAGTACTCTGGAAAATATCAAGTATTAACCCCTTGGGTGCGGCCGCGATTCTGCGCCTGTGCGGCGTTTTTCGAAGTGGGCGGGCTCATGACGGCCCCCAGCCATCATCAGCACACGAGCACCGAGATGCATGATGGCTGGGGGCCGTCATCAGCATCGAAGGGGTTAATCAGCAAATGAGCTTCCTTAGTACACCTATAACCTGTCAAGTGCCGAATGAGATTATGGCCATATATTGTATGTCTAAGCAGCATTTAAAGCTGAATAAGCATCTAGCCTTACTTCGCACACCTCGAAAGAATCAGGTACCCAAGGAGCCAATGGTTTTACACCTGAAAAGTATCAATTACTCAAAAAGCCAATCATTCACTTAGTACCCATGGAAAGTTTTATCTACCGAAGGATCCACTGGTCTCAGTTAGCACACCTTGAAAGTATAGCGTGCCGAGGGAGCTATTGGTCTTGCTTAATATACCTTGAAAGTATTATGTAGCGAAGGAGCCATTGGTCTTACCTAGAACACCTTGAAAGTATTACATGCTAAAGGAGCCATGGGTCTTGCTTAGTACACCATGAAAGAATGAAGTACCCAGGGAGCCAATAACCTACATAATACACATCTAGTGTATCCTATATTTGAGAAGCCGGTCTCCTCCTTCTGCCCCACCGTCCCCCGTCAGTGCAGTCTTCTGTTGTGTTACGTGTTGTCGAAGCTCTTGCTGTATCGTTCATTGATGTACATCTCCAGAATTGAGAGGGTCTTCATACAGTTCTCCTCCATTCCTTCTTAGATCCCTCAAGCCGGACTTTGTTATGATTCGCCAGCACGCCTTCAGCATGGCCAAGAATGGGGACTATCGTAACATCGTGATCGGGCTGCAGTATGCCGGCATCCCCAGCGTCAACTCCCTGCACTCTGTCTATAACTTCTGCGACAAGCCCTGGGTGGTAAGTGGCTCAGAGGGAATGAACAAGGGGAGATTATGGGGTATTACGGGGTGGTGTTGGTGGGAGAGTTGGGACTGTGACCTATCATTGCTCGGTGGCCTTTGCGGAGCTCACTGGTCAGTGTTAGACATGTGAAATGACACACATAGTACTGAGTGGACCACAACCGTCAAGGCGTTGGCAAGAGGTTTAGCACTTTTTGGGTTTATTCCATAGAATGCAGCTCTTTACAATATAAAAGATCCAGAGGCTAGCAGTGGGCGGGGGAACAATGTCAGTGTAGTGAGACGTAAAAGACCGTATGGTCTTCACTTTCTTCCGGTGCACACGATCATTCTCTGCAAGTACAGTTCATCATAGGAATGAGAAGTCAAGCTAAGTCAGTGTCGAGGGACCATTAAGTCTAAACGAATATTGAATGTGTATGGAACATATAGGTATAAAAGCATAGTCTTAGTATAAAGGGGTCATAAAGCACCGTCCAATCACTCAAGGTCCATGGATCATCTTGAAGCAGCAAGAAATCACTCAACGCAAGTTCAGTCTCTCATTAAGATGGTGAAACAAGCATGGTCGTAGTATAGAGGGGTCTTAAAGGGCTGATCAATCGCTCATGGTCAATATGAGGGCATGCATGATTGTTAACCCCTTGCATGCTTCTGTCGGCCAACGGCCGTCGCTCGCACTACCTTCGTAGTGCTGCGCACGTCCGTCCGTTGGCCAACACGACCCCGCCCACTCCGCTAAACCGCCACACCGCGGCAGAATTGCCGCCACAGTTAAGCGGTTAAGGAAATATAGATTCACATTAAACACTGTACAATTGCTCGCTGGCTATAGGTTTCTCTAAGGGACTTTACGATCACATGCGGATTACAAAGCCCCACGATGGACTTCACTGTGTGGTCACTCATTGACTATTTAGTTGCATATAAAGAGCTGTATGGGGACTCCCAGTGCATGCATTCCAATATAGGACAATAGAGTAGAGTTTACCGGCTAGGTGTCTACAAAAAGGAGAGCGAGGTAACTCACTCTCTTTACAGCATCATCTCAGTGAGTTAGCGGTCCCTCTCTGGGGCATAACAAAGATGTGCTCCTGTGAATAGATTTCCACATAAAGGCCAGTGTAGTCCACGTGTAGCTTCCTGCGTTTATGGTTCCAGAGAAGTGGACAATTGTTTCATGACATTTAATAACTGTATTTAGGAACGGTCTTTGCCAGAGATATGTACAAGGAGTTACGCGGCCGGTGCCAAAATACACCATGAGAAAAGTTATAAAATTAAAGAGTGTTGGATGAGGGCCCAGGAGTGTAAAGACAGGAGAGGTCATACTCTTCAGCTGGGTTCAAAGAAGAGGACGAAAAGCAGTAAGTATTGGCACCCCGGGCAGTACAGGTGAAGGTGGGGCCTCTCCACCAACCCCCTCCCTGGGCAGTGAGGGTGTGGCTGTCCCTCCATCCCCATCAGGGAGCTGAATGGCAGGGTTACTCCACCCAACCCAACAGGACTGTGATTAGGAGGGAGTTTTTGGGCGGGAAACGTCCATCCTCCCTCTCCAGAGAGTAATAGGGAGAGAGTTCAAGGATAAGACTCCCACCAGTGATTACCTAACATGTGTATAATTTCAAATACAAGACAGAGTCGTTATATAGGACCATATGTATGAAAGTATTTTGCATTTGGTAACTGTTAGAATCGCAAAATTCAGCTGTTTGCGAATGCAAAAAAGCCTTTCATTATGTATGGAAGGCTTTGTGTTTGCAATTTAGGTAATCGCAATTTTTTGTGATTACCTAAATTGCGAATGCAAATAGGGAAATTGCACTTTGCGAATCCCTAATGCACATGTAAGAAGCCTTTCCTAAATGAGAACTGTGCATTTAGGGAACGCTAATTACCATCAACTTCAAGGTGATGGTAACCATGTGTAAATTTAGAAAAATGCATAAAAATCTATTTTTCAAAGTACCATGTAGCTCACACGTGCCCCTAGGCATGCTTTACATGTGCCCACTTTCATTTTTTGGGGGTGCTTCAGGGGGGCTTTAGGCCCCCGGGCACCCTTGGCTTTGCATTCGCCAATTTGCGATTACCAACTAGGTAATCGAAAACTAGCCAATGCAAAACCAAACCATTCACACCTATGGGCCTGTAGGCCCATAGGAACGAATGGAGTCATATTACCTAATAGCGATTCACTATTTACCGAATCGCTATTAGGTAATGTTAAGGAATCGCAGAATATTTTGCGATTCCTACATACATACATAGCTTTTTCGGCTTCCCAATAGCAATTCAGTAAAAATCACTATTTGAGAGTCGCAAAATGATCTTTTGATACATCTGACCCATAGTTCCATATAGGAGATGGAGTGATAAGCCAGTGTGTATATTGTTCCGTATAGGAGATGGAGTGATAACACCTTGTATATATAGTTCCATGTTAGAGACAGTTTTCACTCACTGTGCATATAGTAGTACAGTTCCACATGAGATGGACTGACTACTCATTATATACTTAGGTCCATATATGAAACGAAGTGATTACTCAGTGTTCATATAGTTTCATGGAAGAGACAGGGATTACTTATGGAGTACATCTAGTTCGATATATGTGTCAGAAAGTTCCATTTCGGTGCCTATAGTTCCTTATAGGAGACACAATGCTCACTTCCTGTATATGTTTCCATACAAGACAATGATCCTTCACTGTGTGTGCAGTCCCATATATGAGGCAGAATGATTGGTCACTGTATGTACTTAGTGAGTGATCAAGGTGTGTAAGATTCCATATATGACAGATTAATACCTCATTATGTATACAGTGCCACATGAAAGATTACTCACTGTATGGACGCATACATATGTATGAGGTGGGAATCACTGACAGTGCAGTAGAGTGATATAGGACTATTATTTATTGTATGTATTTAGTTGTATATACTAGACAGTACTCACACACTGTATCTATAGTTCCCTATTTGAAACGGGTGATCTCATTGGACATGATGTTTTCATGTTGTAAGGGACTAGCCATGTGACAAGATGTAAACCAATGCCATCTGACCTTTGTTATTCTCTCTCTCTCTCTCTCTCTCTCTCTCTCTCTCTCTCTCTCTCTCTCTCTCTCCCCCTCTCCCCCTCTCCCCCATGGTACTCACCCCAGTTCTCCCAGATGGTGCGTCTGCAGAAGAAGCTGGGACCAGAGGAGTTTCCGCTCATCGAACAGACCTATTACCCCAACTACAAGGAGATGGTGAGTCCGCTCTGTACTCTAAGGGATCCGTAACATATACACAGTGCCACACTGACATCTGCAGCGACACCCAGATTCAGGCTAGGAAGATACACCGGCTCAACAGGGACATATACAGCTAGACTCACCTATGCTAAAGAACCTACAGGTTCACCAGAAATTTAGTGAAGCTAGAATCCCCTAGGCTAAGGAACCCACAGGACCAACAGAGAATTAGTGAAGCTAAACTCTCCTAGGCTACGTAACCCACAGGTTCAACAGAGACGCAGTGAAGCTACGCTAAGGAACCCACAGGTACAACAGAGATATAGTGAAGCTAGACTCTCCTAGGCTAAGGAACCACAAGTTCCCCAGAGACGTAGTGAAGCTAGAACATATTAGGCCAAGGAACCCACAGGTCCAACAGAGATGTAGTGAAGCTAAACTCTCCAAGACTACAGGTTCAACAGGGACATATGAGGCGGCATGATTCCAAGATGGAAAATTAACCCCAAGTGGTTTACGAACACCCTGAAAAGCGCAAAAGTTGATTTATTGTGATGTAGCCATTCTCTGTGTGTGTATATATATATATATCAATCAATAACAGTGATTTGCTCTTTCTATGTGTGGCGCAGAATGCAGCACACAGAGCAAAAAAACAAGGAGAAATTAATAATTTCTCCTCGTATCGCCAGAGTAAGACTAGGTATTCCCTGGCCTTAGTTCTTGTCACTGCCAGAGCCCTGTAAATCTGGGGGTAGCATCAAAAAGCAATGGTGCTGCGGTGCAACACCCACAGCAACGCTCATTGCACGTCCCTTTGCTGCAGAGGACTGCGGCTGAAAGGGGCATATTTACAAGGTGGCCACGTTAAGTGGCTTAGCACCACTTTGTAAATATGGGAAATGCCGCTATGCTACCGGAGCGTCACAAAAAGTGACTCTCCGATGGACAGGGGCTTGTAAATATGACCCTAGGTGTCAAAGCTGGAAACTAGATCGCCCCATAGCCACCCTTAGTAGAAGTAGACTTTTTGCTAGGTAAGAGAGCGGAACCGGCTAGGAATTGCTTTGCTGGTTGAACAGGTCTGAGGAGCAATTGAGCTGTAGGATTTTTTTAAGTTTGAGTTTATTGAAGAAATAAAGAAGGGGGGAAGCTGGGGACAGGAAAGAAAGCTGTAAGATTTTTAAAATCATAAGACAAACTCATAGTATTGACTTCAGGCCAACACTGGCTAGAAAGTAGACCGGAGCCAGAGTCAAACAACAGACGATAAAGAAACAAAACAAGCACCACCTGTAAAAGTGTGATTGACCAGGGAGTAAAGATGGGAGAAGAAGTAGTGTCACACATTACAGGTCCTGGAGACAAAAGGGAACATAGTGTATTAGGCTGAAAGGGCTAAGGCAGAAGAGGAAGGACTAGGCGAAAGCCAAACACTGCAGAGGCAAAAGCTAAGAGGTTAGCAAGGAGACAAAGCAATTGTTGAAGAGGAGAAAGGCTCCATTAGAAAAGAGCCTCGAGTAAGAGAGAGCGCTAGGCACGGAAAATAGGAGTAAGTGCAAAAATGAAACCTTAAAAGGAGAGGATGTAAGGTTGAGGTGAAGGCTGGAGCGGTTTGGTGGACCTACAAAAAAAGCTGCCAAGACTATTGCGGAGATTTGACTTGGGTGTCTCCAGCTTCGACCCCCCCTCCCTGAAACATGGTCTATGATGCAAACCAGGTGTCCTCAGAAGGTTCAAAACCAGGATTTGTCATTGACGAGAATATTTGCCAAGTGCACACAGGATGCGTGGCAAGCAAACAAGATTTATAAAAAAAAAAATATATAAACACCTGCCAGTGCACCTAACGAAAACTCCGATACTGAAGGCCATGTTCCATTTTTTTTGCATTTATTTCATTGTTATTTGTTTAGCGAGTAGCGTGTAATTTGAAGTTTATTTACACTGGAGAATCGCTTGCATTTTTGCAGTCTGTATGTTGGCCAAATGCTTTTGGTCTAAATCCCAAACCTCAGTTAAGTGATGCGGCAAGCATCTGTGACACGAAGAAGCCCACCTGCCGTGGGTTCAATACACACTCTAGAGACCGACCACTCCTGTAGAGCCAGCCAATGAACCCCTCTGTGATCCTTCTGCTCAGACAAGCAGCGGGGCCAAGACGCAGCATAAAAATGAAGTAAATCACAATAGTGGGGTCCTAGACCCCAGAATAGGTCAAACAATATAGGACACTGCCGCGGATGTTGGTCAGCCTCCACCACGACACACCCTCAGCTTTAACTTCACTGAAAGACTTGCGATTAGAACCTGGTTGTTGTTTAAACCCCTCGATCGTACAGTGGGGCCGCTTGTGATGCCTTCACCAAAGCGAATGTGCCAGTCACACCCCCTCCCTCATGTTGCAGGGTGACCTAAAAACCTTTAACAAATGAAAAGGCACACACTCCTCTTTGGCAATGTAAAGACAGCTCTTTACTGTTGCGACAGGGAGACGGACCCTCCTCACACAGGCAGGCAGAAAGGTCTCAGTTTGATACATCAAACAGCTACTTTTATACACAGTTAAAAGAATGAGGGTTACAAAAGTAGATCATTTCATCAGTTACAGAATAATACATACTGATCCTAAGAAACATGAAGTCACATGTGACCCTGGAATTTAGCCTCAATACCTATCCTTGCAGTTTCAGACAATGCTTAAACTTAGCCATTCTTTGTTCGCCAGTGCTTGTATATTTGTGATAAATATAATTTCAGTGGAGTGTGTGTTTATCATTGTGCTCCTAAGACCTCTGTGTGTTCTAAGTGAATTAGATTGTCTGCACCCATTGTCTAACCAAGTTACAATCTGTTTGGAAGCACAAAGTGCACACCATTGAACCGGTGTGCTAAAGCTATAAAACCTTCAAGATTGCTAAACAGAAGTTGGCCTTTAACTGCATCCTTTTCAAGTTACTTATTTCATTGTGTTCAAGTGAACTCTTCAACTTTTTCTGATCAGTAGAAAAGTTGGGCCTACACGGTTCTTTTGCTACGTACAGCTGAGAGCTGTGCTCTGTGTTTTTTGCTCTACGTTTTTGTTTTTTTACATTTTCTACTGTGTTCATATTTTACATTTCCTATAAATTCATCTAGTGCAATCGTTCGTGCGGCCTTCATTAAAGCGAATGTGGTGGACCATCGCAGTCATCGACAGAGTGAAACAAAAAAACAGGAAGCAATTCATAAATATAATCTTTAATCTATATAAAAACAGTCTTACAGGTCAAATCAAAATACAAACAAAAAATGAAAGATGCTGGGTAGTGCTGCACAAGGCACCATTGCTAACACAGCGCCACTAAAACTCCAGAACACACTTATTACAAGTGTATGTTGGATACATTGTGCAAATGACACGAAGACTGTTCAACATCTTGTCAAAGGTAGAAGATGCTACATTAATAGAAGTGCAGTGTCGCCTGTTCAGTCATTTTTTTTTTTTTACTTGTAACAGTCGTGTTCAGAAACAGTAGTGGAGGTAAAGCGCCTTGACTACGGGTGCACTGGCTGCATTTGAATATTCCTACGACAGAAAGACATGTCCATTAGGATAGCTGGAGTAGCTGTGTCTCTGTAGTACACAGCACTGCACACGAGGGAGGCACTCCGCTGTGTGATATGGTACTTATCGAATGACCTTTGAACCAAAAGATGCATGGTCTTGGGAAATGTTTACAGGCCTTACTCAGAACGAGCTAGACTCATAATTCAGGTAGCTTTAAATCCAAAAATACAGAGCTGATAGTGCAGAATAGTAAGCAATTTGTCGAAGAAATGTTACCACCGACTATCCACCCCTGCCTGGATCCCCAAGACTCGCTCGAGAGTCATGCAGGGCATAGAAGAGTTGAATGGTACATTTAATGCAGGGGGGTATTGGTTAGTTTCAGGGCGGTTTATCTATTTTCGGAGAAAAAGTTAGAAAAAGAAGTGCACGGAGGGCCAAAGACTGGTTTCTTCAAATTTCTAATTTAGTTATTTCATCCCCTCTTTTGAGTTTCGAACCAGTCGCCCCCAATGGTTTTAGACCATAGGGACAGCATAGTTGAGGTGAATTGCATGCTTCAGTATGAGCAGGGAACCAAATAGGACTTTCCGCGCCCTTAGCCCGACCAGAAGACCAAGGGCTCATGGAAATGGAATACTGCAAAGGAGAATCCAGAAAAACACAAAGATTGCATCTGACTTTCTACAGTGGTCTTAAAAATGCTGACTTTTAATTTGCAAGACAAACTCCCTCCATCTTACGCTCTCTCCTCTAGATTTCCAAATTTTAGTGGTATGCAGACATATTTCTGTCCTGGTTCCATAGCATTAAAGACAGCAATATGCTATGCTCTTGGGGCAGGCGGTTGGAACAGATGGGACGAGTCTCTGGACACTATTGCCCATAAGACTTGTTCAGGAATTTGGTCCTTTTTACAGATGTTTCAGTCACACATCCTACCCCCTCACTGCCCAGGGGGTTGGTTAGATAGCATAACCTAGATGGCTTAGATCCGGCTGGCTTTGAAGAAGGGGGCGGCAACAGCTCTCGACTTCATGGACTCCCAGACACAGTTGCCGCTGCTCTTTTCAGTGCAGGCCAGATGCAGTGCCTGGTGGGCCACCCAGCTGCGCGACATCAAGGCATCAGTCCAGAGGCACTGGTTGGACTTGGTGACCGCACATGGTCCATTGCAGGGAACAATCTAGGGAGAAACCGAGAAATATGGCATTAGTGAGATTAAAAACTAAGCAATGTCAAATGGCACTGGTACCCTGATCTCCATCCTAGGCATCTTTGCGCCGCGCTAAAGCGACAGTAAAGCCAATTGCTCGCATGAGCTATGATGTCTCCCAAAATAGTTTACATTTACTGAAGACCACCCCCAGTCTTCAGAGAACCCAGTGTCAGGTCTTAGAACATGCAACCTAATAGGAGACAGGTCACCCAAAGGTCAAAGGACCATAGGCTTAAACAAAGACTGCAGGAATAGAATCCAAAGGAAAAAATGACCAGTAACATGAAAGGGTATTGCTAGGAGTGGGTGGGAGGCGGAAAATAAAAGTAATTGCTCTCGATGGATACTATGCAACCAAACGAGCACCATCTGTAATGTTCAAAAGATAAAATTCACAAGCTGTTAAACTCTAGGACTCCTACATTCTCTTGTTCGTCTGGTCACTCAGTCCTGGATTCAAGATGTTTGACAAAATCTAATTTGTACTCCTTAAATTGTGTCAGGGCTCACCAATGAAGTGCCCAGCCACTGCCCAAGAGCCAACACCTTTGCCTCTTGGTGAGAGCAATGGCAGCTCTTTTTATGCTCCACCTTCTAAACATGCTGCCTCAGATGAAGGAATAGTGCAGAAGCCGGTCAACATCTAGCCACTAGATTATCCTATTGGGACGAGGAGGAGCCCAGACTGTAGCACTGGCACTTCCCAAGCAGTCTGGCATAGACTAGCAATTTTGCACGGAAACTGCGGCAAAGCAGCACAAACAAGGGCACTGTGGGCCGACTCCCATGCCTTGGAAGTCTGAAAACTTAGCTGGGGATTTATGAATGCAATATCTTAACCCTTATGCTGGAAAAACTACTTATGCAAAGGTTCTAACCTCTTCCGTGCGGATGACGGAACCACTCCGTCATCAGCTGCAGTGGCACTGTGCTGATGACGGAGCGGTTCAGTCATGGCCCGCCCGCCGCTCATGCGCGGCGCGAATTCCGCGCCTGCGATGAGCGTTCTATTGAGCGGGCGGGGCCATGACGGAACCGCTCTGTCATAAGCACAGCGCAACCGACGCTGGTGACGGAGCGGTTCCGTCACCAGCATGCGCCCGCCGCTCTTCCGCCCCGCCCCCTTAGCACTGCGGCGGAATAGCCGCCGCAGTGAAGGGGCTAAGTTTTGGTGGTCAACGTCCTACATGGTCTAGACTGCAGGTGGTTGTGTGTAGCGTGCTGTAACCTTGTGATGCAAGGCCGAACAGTGCTATCTGGCTGGAATGGCAATATGTTGGTGCTGCACTCAAGTCCACTCACTGCAAAGAGTACTCAGGATAGGGGTGAAGCTCACCCACAAAAACACACACACAGGGCAGAGACTATTGAGAGAAGTGGGGAGATGAAAAGAACAACATAGGCAAAAGAGAATGGATGAGATGGCGGTAGATAGGGAGCACAAAAGAAAGCTTTGATGAGTGAAAGGAAGAAAGAAAAGGGAGGTAGTAGAACGAAAAGAGGAAGGAGGAACAATGAAGGAGAAAATTATGGAAATGGGAGAGCAAGAGAATCAAAGAAAGAATTAATAAAGCTAACAGTCCTGCCTCCCCATCACCCCAGAAGGATGTATGACGTTACAACGCATACTTTTACTCCGCATACCATTACAACGCGGTATTCACAACGCATACCATTACAACGCATAGCGCTTTGGGGTGCTGGATAGTGGTAAGTATAATTTACTATTCTAACTCCAGTCCCCGTGGACCCTAGGGAAGGTGTTGGATAGTAAATTAAACTTACCTCTTATCCTAGAGCGCCCCCCAGCGCAATGCGTTGTAATGGTATGCGTTGTAATGCCTGCGTTGTAGTGGTAGTGCGTTGTAAAAAATGCGTTGTAACAGGTGCATACCACCCCAGACTCTATAACACGCCCACATTTACTCCCTTAAGGGGGGGATTCCAAATGCACCACCAACATTTTCAGCAAGCCGTTAGCTATTTAAAAATATATACATCCAGCTCTAGAACAAACTTCAAGAAATGTTGTAAAGGGGAACAAAAATAAATATGAATGGTGCTAAAATATCTTGCAAAAGCCTTGTGACAGCGCAGCCTGTGTGCTAAGGAAGAGGCGTGACTTACCTCACAGCCGCAGCCGGTTTTGTAGATATGAGTCAGTCCTCGCTTCTGGCTGGGTGTGAGCTTGCTTACGGGTGAGTTAAAGCCACACACTGAGATCATCACCATATCATTCACGATGTGGCCTGCAGAGAAGAGGGGGCACAGTTAGTATGAGCCCTGACATGTTGTTTATTCACTGGTACACTACACCTATAAACACAACACACGTCCCTCGGTCCGATCAACAGTTACTGGGATCTGCAGAAGTAATTTTTAGGGGTGGGGACAAACGTCACAGAAAAAAAACTTGTGGTACCTCCTGAAAATGCAATTATATATATATGTATGTGTGTGTGTGTGTGTATAATGTGATCTAGGACAAGATTAAGTGCCAACATTTCCAGTGGTTCGTGGCTCTCGGTTCTCTGTTCACGTAACGTGAGTGCGGAGAATTTATGTGGTCTTTGAGATAGATATACACACACAAAACTTCTTTAAATATATATATATATATATATATATATACATATACATATATACACACGCATACACATATATACGCCTGTCTAAATATAACTGCGTCAACACCCATGGGACAAAAAGACAGCAAGTTAAATCAGACATGTGATGCCTTTTGCTTGTAGATAACATTATAGATAGGTCGACTTCATAATTTACCCTGGAGTTCCTTCACCAAGTGAGAAGCTGCTGACCAGAAAAAGACTCCTGCATACCCTCTAAAGCGGAGGTGCACTGCAAGACACCGGAAATTAACCCCTCCCCCACCCCTGTTCCTGCTTGGTCAGCCTCACTTTCATATGGACAACATGTGTAGGTGTTTTTGAGATTTATGAACCTGACAGATGGACTTGGCACATTATTTATGCAAAATATTCAGACATAATTTGCTGCGTTCCAGCAGATCAACCTGGAGGCGGGAGCATTCTTTGCCAATCACACTCTCGACCAATCAGTTGCCTGGGCCCATGCATCTTAAGGCTCTTCCACTAGGCTTCCAGACACCTCGGCCCACACCTATGTGGACTTGAAGGGCACACACTGGCTGGGTAGGCGAGAAGGGCGCAACCCACCTGAGAAGAGGAACTCCTCGCTCTTGTTGTTGGAAGGATGGGTGTACCCACAGAGGCTCTCGTGGATAGGGGTGTAGAGGTACTCCAGTTCTGGCTTCAGATCATATCCTTTGAAGACCTGTGGGGGGGGGGTAAGAGGACACATTAGAAGGTGGAGGACACCATGATCCATGAGTTTGCAAGTGCTTCACAAAAAGCCACCTGAAGGGCTGCAGGGATAATGTCTGTGGAGGGTGGGGCGCGCACCTCTTTGGGCTCTTGAAACAAGGCAGATGTGGGCGGGAAGAGTCTATGATCACGGGCAGCGATTATTGATGGAGAAGTGTCAGAGCGCAGACCATGGACAGCTCGCTGAGTATGTTCCTCTACTAGAAGTTGGATACGGTAGGAGTAGCATAGGACCGCTGAACGTGCGGCGCTCTGCTAAACATCTCAAATGGCGTGGAGGTGCTCCTTGAGAGGTGTCTGCATGGTCTGTTCTTATTGACCGCATTAGGTGTGGCCGGGAGGTGTAAGAGCACTTATCGGAAGGGATCTGCTCAGTTGTTCCTTATTGTAGGCAGTGGGTATGATGAGAAGGAGTTGGAATGCTGAAGATGCGGAGCTCCAGGAGAGGTGTTGTATGGTGGGAGCTGTGTAGGAGAGATGTTCATGGGGAGATGGTGCGGTTGGTGGCACTTTCGGGCTCCGAATGGGGCCAAGGGCAGGGCACCACAACGAAAGTGCCAGATGACTGAAGTTGAGGGAGCTTGTCCTGGGATAGGCCGGGAACCACGGCTGCAATGGCCAACAGAGCATGGGAGCGCCCTGCCTCACACCATGGACATTTACACGGGACGGCCAGGCGTGGACAGGGGACCGTACCTTGCTGACTTTGATCTGGAGACGCAGAAAGCTGGGCTCCTCGTCTGTGCTGTTCTCCCTCTTCATCTTCTCAATACCGACAATTCTCCCACGAACCACTGCGGAGGAAAACCAGAGTTCAGCACAGCGAGTGGTAAGAACAGGGCGAGTGCATAAGTAACCTGTG